>NW_026693511.1:3000000-3600000 GCF_021218885.2 Marmota monax
AGTGTTGGGGATGGAACCCAGGGACTCAAACATGCCAGGCAAGTGCTCTACCACTGGGTTACATCCTGAGCCCTGAATCATGTTCATGTTAGTACTTATGTAATCCAATACTATAAAGAATTATAGAATCAATTCAAAATTTAAAAAAACCGAACAATGTAACTTAAGAACAATTCAAAAGTCGTATAATTACTACATCATAATTTTTTCTTTTTCTCCTAATAGTTTTGTTGGCATTAAGAGTCAAAAGATCAGTTTAATTATAATAATGAAAGAAACTGAATTTTTAAAAGGAATATCAGACATAATTTTCCTAAAAAGACCTACAAAACAGAGAAAACAAAATGTATACATTCAAAATATAATTTGCAGTGAAATGAATTAAAGCACATTATAAATTGACCTTTAAAAATAGATTCACTTGTTTTAATTTTTCCACTAAATCCTGTCTTGCTCTGTCTTCAATCTCCTGTTTATACTGTTCTAGTTGACCATGTTCTTCCATATTCTTCTTTTCTATATGACTTTTAAGGTTTACTACTTCTTGTTCTAATTTTTTTTTATTCTTCTCTAGTTTTTCACATTTTTTTTGCATAGTTTTCATGGATAATAGCTCCTGATGAAGAAACTGATTTTTTTTATCCAGATGTAGACATTTTGAAGATGCAGTCTCCAGTTTTGCTGCAAGATCATCAATCTGCATGAATAAAATAATAGCTTTATAATGAAGCAGGCTAAGAAGAGTCTAACACAAAACTAATAACAAATTCTGACATAAAATTGGTTGTGATCAAATATATTATATTCTTAGAATGTGGTTCCTTAAATTACTCAGAAAACCAAAAAGTTAATTAAAACTACCAGGAGCCACAAAAACATAATCTTTACACTCACAATATTTACCACAGAATATTAGCACTTGATCTTAGACTCTAATTTTTAAAAATAATTGTTTCATGTCTTTCCTTCTTTTTTTTGGGAAAATCTGAAATGATGACTTTATTTTTTGTTTCAATATGCATATTTTTATTAGTTATGTACACATGACAGTACAATGATCTTGACAATTCATATGTTTGAATCAAATGGGGTACAATTTCTCATTTTTCTGATTGTACAGGTTGCAGAATCACATTGGTCATACAGCATGTCTTTCCTTCTTAAAATAATTCCAAGACATCTCTCAGTAGAAAATCTCTTACTTTTTCCCTCCCATCCACACTCCCCATTATATATAAAGTTTTAGGGATAATCATATTGAGTTATATAGATCTACATTAATAGATGGCTTCCAGAACAACACTTTGAAAATAGACGTAAATAATGAAACTTGTAAATTTGGATATGTCATAAGTCTTTCTGAACTGCCAATGTTCTATGTTAATTTGAATTGCATTCCAAGAAGTACTGTTTCTTGGTAAGGAGGACATAAAATTTAGTGAAATAATCCATACATTTTTTTTGGGGGGAGGGGGCAGAAATTACTTAATTCCATAGCATAATCTTGTAGACTGTACCCACATAATCTTGATTCTACCCACATATTGAGGAAGCATACTAAACAAAAAATAACACAAATTTGGTAGGATTTCAGTGGTACTGAGTTAGGAAAAATTAATTTCCTTTAGATACAATGATAAGAGTGGTGGTTTTAGTCTGATGTGGTGGTGCACTCCTGTAATCCCAGTGGCTTGGGAAACTGAGGCAGGAAGATCCTGAGTTCAAAGCAACGGTAAGGCGTTAAGCAAATCAGTGAAGCCCTATGTCTAAATAAAATGCAAAGTAGGGCTGAAGATGTGGCTGGCTCAGTGGTTGAGTGCCCCTGCGTTCAATTAGGGGTACCAAAAAAAAAAAAGAGTGGTGATTTAAAAAATATCTATAAATTCTTTGACATTTCTCACATGAAATTTCCTCTCCTGGATATGAATGAGTTGGACTTAATAACTGGCTTTTAGTGAATAGAATATGGTAGACTGCTGTGTGATTTCCAATGCTGGTTTAGAAAATGTGATATAGTTTGTGTAACTTTCTCTAGGGAAGCTTACCTTTAGAATCTACACCATATTGTGAGGAAGCCCAATTTATAGGTGAATCCTCATGTAGGTGGTCTAGTTGATTTACTGTGCTAAAGGCCTAGTTAAAAGCCATATTCAACTGTCAGACATGTGAAAGAACAAGCATGGTTAAACTCCCCAGCTTCAGGTCACCCCAGCTAATTCTAAGTGGAGAAGAAAGGAGAGAGCATCACTGAACCTTGCCTGAACTGCAGATTGTTAGCAAAATAAATGTTTGAGACACTGAATTTTGAGGTGGTTTATTATATACCAATAACTGACCTAGATACTGACATTAAATATGAGTTGCCACTATTAAAAACAGCAGCAAACAAAAATATGTAGAATCAGGAGGTAGGGAGAAGTAGAAAGGACCTAGAAAAAAGAAACAAAAAGAAAAGCCAAAAAGTCTTTCAAAGCGATTATTAGGAAGCCTGATGGCCCCAAAAGAGACTACAGAAAGGGCTTCAAAGCCAATGAAGAAAAAATACTGAAACCTAGAAAGAAGAATCTTGATACATAGCAATTGAAAGTAAAACTGACATGAAAGAAAAGCTAAAGAAAGATTATTAAATAAAGGAATCAAGAATTATTGGGTTCAAATATCTTTTTCCCATTTGTAGTTATCGCCACACATCAAACTGTCAAATAATGCTAAAATAAATGGCCTATGGGATAATATCAAAACTGTAGTGCTACTTGGATCCATGTAAAGATGAATCCAAGAACATGACTGTAAGTCCCTTTATGAAGACTACAGGAAGACTGAAGGCAGTGCCTCAAAATTCTGTTAAGGATCATTAAGGTATATAAATCTTAAAGAAATTGTCCCAGTATATCTTCACAGGAAGCCCAAGGTGAAAAGCCTGTCACAAAAAGATTTGTCAAAGTGCCTTTTCTAATGGCACCAACCCCAATGAAATTCACAGTAGATTCAAAAGTTCTTAAAACAATGTAGTAGCAAAAACCCTGCTTGCTTGTTTGGACTGAAAGAGACGAGTGAAAATGAAGAGTCCTTTGGACCCTGGAAATTCCTCAGGGAAAAAAAGGCTAAAAAAAACCACTCAGCCCCCATCTGAACCTGATAAAGATGGTAAGATCTTGCACTCTGAGCTTGAAACTAATGCCATAATGACTGAGACTTGTAGCAAGTAGGCGCAATGTAAAAACATTGTGGAAGAAGACAGAGTGTACTAGTTTGAGAACATGGTATTCTTTCACACTTAATTCCATAAAATAGAGAATTTAGGGTTTGACTTGCTTGTAATGACTAGAGTGTGATAAAAATGGTGACACATGACCTTCAACACTAGTTTATAAAGCTATCTCATTCTGCTGACACTTGAAACCCAGTTGTGAGGAAGCTTAGGCAACAAAGAGAGCCTAGGCATACCAGTGTAGATGTTCCAGCTTCCTGTCTCAACTGAAGTTTCTGCTAGTGACCAGCACCAACAACCAAAACCAACCTGACATACTAGTGGGCAAACTTTAGGAAGATTCCAGCCCCCAGTCAATGAACTGTTCCCACTGAAGCTCAGGAGAGCAGAGACAATTTTCCTTGTCAAGTTTGAGAAGGAAATATTGTTTTAAGCCACTAAACTTTGGGTAATTTATTAAGGAACAATAAATACAGAAGATGGATTTAAAATAGAGATAATAATAAATGAAAACTTACATAGTAGAAATTATCTCCTTTAAAGTAGGATCTAATAAACACTGAAGCTAATTTATTAATGACAAACAATGCCAATGGGAAGCAGCAATTAGAAGAAAGACATCAAGGAATAAGTTTTTCTTGGGGCTGGGGATGTGGCTCAAGTGGTAGTGTGCTCGCCTGGCATGTGCGGGGCGCTGGGTTCAATCCTCAGCACCACATAAAAATAAAATAAAGATGTTGTGTCCACCGAAAACTAAAAAATAAATATTAAAAAATTCTCTCTAAAAAGTTTCCTTTAATTGCAAATTCTTATAGAATTTTCCCTAAAGTTAGGGAATATGGAAGAATGGGAAGCAAGGAGACATGATTTGAAGTATAATAGTTGAAAAACAACTAGAAATATTTGGTTTTAATAATCAAAATCAGATGTTTTATCTGATTTAAATTAGTGGATTCCAAAAGAGAGAGGCAGCTTTGAGTATTTAGTAATTTAGTATTAAATTGTCATTTTTCTTTCCTCAGGGGCAATAAAACAAATGTACTATCTTTTGAATATAAAGAAATTGAATATAACTTCTACTTTATCTTATTTCAAGTTTGTTTATATAAAGAAGATCATCTCATCTTTGTTGTGCTATATGCTTCTGCATATCAAAGTGGCTTTGAAATCTTGAAATTCATATTACTTGTTTATTATTTGTCTTTGATAAATTGCCTGAGCATTACCTGACTTTTAATTGCTGTACTGCTGAAAAATTCTTCCTTGTATGGGAAAATTCAATAATTCATAGGTGATTTGATAAATTATGAGTTAATAAAACAATGGTATAAATAGGAGACCGAATCAGCAGATCTTATGACGAAAATTTGATAGAAATGGGAACCAAGAGGGAAGCTCTGGGTAAGAATTTCTAAAGGACTGAATGTAGAAAAGGAAAGGTATGGACTCATCTTTGCAAGCATGACTTCCCATCATGTCATGAAGTCAACAAGGCACAAATTTCTTCAAGCAGCAAAAAGTTTCCACAGGAGCAAATTTAAATACATTCTGCAACATGGATCTTTTTTCAATTCAATTCCACTCATATGTACACAACCAAGAGAAATGAAAACATTTGCAAGCACAATAACTTTTACATGCATGCCCATAGCAGCTTTATTAATAAAAGCCCAAAGTAGAATAACTGAGAGGTCCATCAGTTGATGAATGGATAAACAAAATGTATGGTATATTCATATAGAAGGATATTACTCAGCATTAAAAGAAATTAAGTACTGATACAACAAGAATGAACCTTGAAAACATTAAGTAAAAGAAGCAGTCATAAAAGAAATTAGACCACATATTGTATGACTCCATTGACATGAAATGTCTACAAGAGGCAAATCTATAGACATGCAATAGTTTGGTGATTCCATAAGTGGGGAAGGGGATGGGTGATAGTTTCTTTTTAGGTTGATAAAAATGTTCTAAAATTATGGTGATGATTGCACAAACATGCCAAAAGATTCTATCTGTGTGGTTTAAATAGCTAGATTTTATGGTATTTTTTTTTTTTTAAAGAGTGTGTGAGAGAGAGAGGGAGAGGGAGAGAGAGAATTTTTTAATATTTATTTTTTAGTTTTCGGTGGACACAACATCTTTGTTTGTATGTGGTGTTGAGGAACGAACCCAGGCCGCATGCATGCCAGGTGAGCGCGCTACCGCTTGAGCCACATCCCCAGCCCATGGTATGTTAATATTATCCCAACAAATGCATATATGAGTTTGTTGGGATGAACCCAATTACTATGTATAAAGATCTAATAAAAAATTCTCAATGAAAGAAAGAAAAAACTGATTTGGTACTCATGATTTGGGGTCATATAATAGTTTACTGCTTGATTTTAGGTTATTAGCCAGGGTTTAAGACATCATAAAATCAACATTATGCTCTTTTAATAGAAAAATCATACAAAAAAGTCTACAAAATTAAAAAAATCTTCATTTCACTGTGCAAAGTATTTTAAAGTTTATATTTCCCCAAATAAGCTTGATTTTTCCCAAAACTGATTAAAATTACCTTGTATATAAGCATATTAATTGGAATATCCATTTCAAATGAACTGTTTTTTAAATCTTCATGGAAACTAAACTCCCCATTTTCATACTTATTTAACTTTGTTTTTGTCATTTTTAAAAGTTTCTTAAACCTGAAAGAATGTAGAGAATGGGTAGAAGTTTTTAAAGAGTAAATATTTAATAATTATTATATATTAACAATAATATTCTAGCAAAATCATTAGATAATGTTTTATCACAGAAAAGAAACAGCTATAAATTATGATCTGCTCTCATCTGTTTTAACCCAACATTATTTGAAAGCATTCTAATGAAATTAGCATCTTAGATAAATATGAAGAAAAATTTTATGATATGTAAGGCAGACAAAGTGTTAATACAAATTCTTATAATTATCAATATGCATTTTATTATTAATATAAAAATAACTTATTGTTAAATATTAGTTTTAACTCAGAGATCAGTAATTAAGGTAAAAAATACATGTTTTAAGGGGATACAAAAATACACTTTGGACTCTGTTGATCATGATCTACATAAGAAGAAAACAGGACAGTGGGTATAGCTCAGCGATAAGCATGTGCTTAGCGTGTGAGAGGCCCTGGGTTCAATCCCAACAAAATATAGCAAAATAAAACAAAAACAAAATATCAAAGAAATCATTTAGAACAGAAAGAGGAAAAAAATCTTTGAAGTCTGAACTGAGGGAAAATAAAACTACAACAACAAAAACCAGGCAGAGTTTTATAAGATATCAACAGATAATGGGTAAAGGATATTACTCAGCATAAAAAGAAATTAAGTACTGATACAACAAAGATGAACCTTGAAAACATTATGTTAAGTAAAAGAAGCAAGTCATAAAAGAAATTAGACTTTTAAAAAAAATGTAGCAGGGTGTGGTGCATGCCTGTAATCCCATCAGCTCAGAAGGCTGAGGCAGGAGGATCGAAAGTTCAAAACCAGCCTCAGCAATTTAGCAAGGCCCTAAGTAACTTAGCTAGACTCTGTCTCTAAATAAAATATAAAAAGGGCAGGGGACGTGGCTCAGTGGTTAAGTCCCTGATAGGTTCATTCCCGTACAAAAAAGAGAGTTTTTTGCTAGGCTTTGTGTCAGAAAATGCAAGAGATGCAAAACCATAAAAATAGATAGTTAACGAGAAAAAAAATATTGACTAGAATCAGAGAATAAATTCAATTTCTAAGCAAATAAATAAAAAAGCAGTCATAGAAGTGGCTGTAAAGATAGAGAAAAACATTGTCCTTTCCCCATCACCCCCTGCCTCTAGTGATAGAAACACAACTGTTGATTTAATTCTTCATTTTTAACTCAGACATATATATTTGTATGAGATATACGTATGATTAAGCCTTCCACATCTGTAGGTTCCATATCCAAGTATTCAACCAACTATGGATCAAAAATACTTGAAAATAAATTGTATCAGAACATGTACAAAACATTTTTCTTGACATTATTCTTTAAACAATATAGTACAACAATTATTTATATTACATTATGTATTAGGTAATCCAGAGATGATTTAAAGTATATAGGAAGATGGAGTACATGCAAACTGTACTATACTATTTTATATAAGGGGCTTGAATATCAATGAATTTTGTATCTGCAGGGTTCCTGGAACCAAACCCTGCACATTACCAAAGGCTGACTCTATATTGGATATGTATGTATGTGTGTAAGTGTGTGTATTAAACCCAGAATTTTAATAACATTTCTCATATACATATGGGAATAAAGAAGTATATCTCCACAATATATTTTATAATTAAAAAAAACAAGATAATTTTTGAAGTTGTTAAGGAATGACAAAGATAGGCTTTTAGATATTCAAATGTGTAAATACTGAAGACAAGGAATCAAAAAAAGAAAGCAAAAACATCTTCAGAAATAAAAATTCTAAGTAGATGATTAGAACAGTGCAATTGAGATTATACCCCAAAGGCACTTCTGCTGTTTCTAAAACCACTAGAGTAACTTGTTTAATTATGAAAATGCAGATATAAAATAAATTTATATTTAGATTTTAGTAAAATTACAGTAATATCAATTAATTATTAGCTAAAAAAGATTTGAAATATAAAATTTACCCAGTTAGCTCTTTTTCTAATTTGCCATTTTTCTTCTTTTCTTGATCCAAAGTATATTCCAGAGATTGTTTTAATTCTGTAAGTTTCTTTAATTGTTCCTTATCATCTTCAGACTTAAAAAATTAAAAAAATTTATTTAAAAAATGTAGACTCTTTTTTCTTAGAAATATTATTTCTCATGAATTCATGACTAATATGTGTTTAGATATTTCATAAATCTGATGCCATTATGGACAGACTTCAAAAATAATGATTTTCTTAAAATATCTAAAACTCATCTACATTTTCATCATTTTCTTTTCTACAAGTTAAACTGCCATAATTTGTTCAAAATAGAAGTTTTTGCACATAAGTTATGAAGAAAAATGTTTCTTAAAGATTGGTTATATTTACATTTAGTTTCTAAACATGTTCTAGAAACATTTTCATCAGTAGTTCAAGAATATTCCAAATTTATTTAAATCATATTTAGCTAAGATAATTTTGGTGAAACTCCCATCTGATTCCCATTACATTTTTGATACTCACCTGACTCTGAAATGAGAAAAATACTTTTACTTTGTAAGCATTTCCCCAGGAGTTTCAAGCTATTTCTCTTTATGTTTTTTTTAAATATTTTTTTTAGTTGTAGATGGACACAACACTTTCATTTATTTATGTTTATGTGATGCTGAGGATTGAATCCAATTTCTCACACATGCAAAGCAAGCACTCCACCACTGAGCTACAACCCCCACCCTAAGTCTTTGATTGGTATACAAAAACATAACTTTTTCTTGATTCTTGTGGCTTTCTGTTTGTCCTCTTACATTATATTTTAATATTCTTTAGTATAAGATCTCAATTTAAAATATATTTTCACCACATTATCTTCTCTTACACTAAAAATCTGATTTTCTATAATTCCAATAAAAAAATTTGAGGTCCATCAATAACCTTTCTTTAAGTATTTCTGAGAAGTATTTTTTTTTCCTCAGCAGCAATGATAACAGTGACCACAACCCTTCCCTCTGCTCCTTTAGACCCACTTCTCTTCTAAACATTGAAGTCCTTGATGTTTAGTTCTGTCCTTTCCTATTTGTCTTTTAAAATCATCAGAGTTCCTTATATCTCAAGACTTCAACAGAGATTTAAGACTCTCAAGACTGTCTAATCCACATTTCTAAACCTAACCTCATTAGTGAGATCATTTATAATTTTACTTCTTTCTTTTAGTTAACTTCTCATAGACAATAACCTCATAGGCTATGACTTGGTGTGGACAACTTCTGTAGATAGCAGTCTTATGCATTTTATTTTCTTTAAAGTTATTTTATAGTTATAGGTGGACACAATACCTTTATTTTATTTTTTATGAGGTAGCTGAGGATAAAACCCAGTGACACACACATGCTAGGCAAGCACTCTTCCTAACTCTGAGCCACAACCCCAGCCCCATTATGCACTTTTATGATGAGTCTTACTGATGTTTGTTATGGTTTGGATGTGAGATGTCCCTTAAAAGCTCATGTGTGATACAAGAGGTTTAGAGAAGAAATGATTGGGCTATACCATTAACCTAATTAGTGAATTAATCCCTGATGGGATTAAATGGCAACTGGAGGCACGGGGTGTGTGCTAGAGGAAGTGGTTCACTGGGGACATGGCTATGGAGTAATATATTTTGTATTTGGAGAGTGGAGACCAACTCTCTCTGCTTCCTGATCACCATGTGAGCTGCTTCCCTCTGCCACACTCTTCTGCCATGATGTTCTGCCTCACCTCAAGCCCTGAAGAATGAAGCTGGCCTTCTATGGACTAAGACCTCTGGAACCATGAGTTCTCTAATAAACTTTTCCTAATCTACAGTTGTTCTGGTCAGGTCCTTTAGTCACAGCAGCAAAAAAGCTAACTGAAACAATGTTACTTTAAGTAATAGTTTTCTAATTTGGGGAGTGGCAGGGAGGTTCTCACCCTTAGGATGATGACCAGAATACTTCATCTTGTTTTTCTTTCATAATGCTAAACATTTCCATGAAGCTTGTTAGTTGTTTGCTTTTGTTTCCTTTTAGGTAATTTCTTATAAAGACATAACATTAAAGAAGTCTTGTTCTCAATTTCCTTTCAGATGTATACTCAACCATATTGTGTGGAAGCCTGAGTCAGTTATAACTCTCCATTCTTTCCAGTCTGGACTTTTCTTTATCTCTAAGTTGTGTATATCAAATGTCTCAACCCAGGTAAACTAGCATAGAGACCCACAAAACAAGAACTTTCTGCAGAAAGTTAGGGGTTACTGATTGAGTTGGCTGAAAGCTGTCTCTCATGAAATTTCTGATTGAATCCAATTTTTAAAAAAATTTTTATTTAATAAGAGTAGACTTCAAAGTAGTTAATTACTATGTCATACTCCTAAATAATTTCTTTGGGAATCTTTAGAAGATCCCTCATTATTTTTGAGTAAGTTCAATAGTTTTGGGTACTATTACAAATTTATTTAATTTTTTATACCTTATTACATTCTAGTTCTAGTTAGATGTTCTAGATAAATTTTATAGTTCCCCTGACAAGTGTATCTATATAATGGAATTGCATGAATCTAGCTGCAATGACTTAAGGAAACCAATTAGGGACTAGGGTTGTGGCTCAGTGCTTACCTAGCATGTGAAGCACTAGGTTTGATTCTTGCACCATTTGTAAATAAATAAATAAAGGTTCATCAACAACTAAAACAATATTAAAAAAAAAAGAAAAAAAAAAAAGAAACTGTTAGTGGAAGCAAATAACTCACTGCTCCAGTTTAATGTTCGCAATGCAATCTTGTGATCATAATTCTTACAAAGGAAATATGAATAATAGAATTCTACTTTGCTTGGTAAAGAGCTATATGATTTTTGGGCTGGGATACAGTTCAGTTGGTAGAGTGCTTGCCTCACATGAACAAGGCCCTGGGTTCAATCCCAGCTACCCACCCTGCCCACAAAGAGTTATATGATTTTTATTATACATCAATAAAATGGCATCCTGAATTGATGCACCATCAGTCCTTCTGAGATTGGACTGTTAGGTCTTTGAAAGGCTAATGAACAAAAGATGAATGGAAAAATATTATTTCTGAACCTATAAGTCTAGGAGCACTATGTTACTCTGTAAGTTCCTATTAAAGCAAGCAACCAAGCCAACTTTTTCAGTGGCATCTGTCGTTTTTTTTTTTTTTTTTTTTTAATCCAAAGAGAAAACATATCCCTTTGGGTAAAAATGCTTGTATAATGACCTCTTATTCATTCTTAATGAGGAATACAAAGTATTTCATTCTAAAAACATCACTGAAAGGTTTAGATTATGAGAAAAATTCAGAATTCTAAATCAAATAATTACTTAAATTTATAGGAATAAAAAGTTATTCTTATTCTAAAATATTATCAGGGACTCTAACAGATACTTGCATACTAATGCCCAGAACAGCATGACAACTCACATGTCTATTAATGGATGAACAGATAAACAAAATGTGAAATGTGTAAAACACTGTTTTTTAAAAATCTTACTATCAAAATAATTTATACATTTAGTCAACTTCTACAGGGAGGACTTAACAATATTATCAATGTAAACACACAAATATTTTTATCAATGAGATTTTTCATATTGCCTAAAATATTCCTATATACTACTGAAGAAATAAAAAATTCCATTTTAGCATGACACAGATTAATAAGAGCTTGACTTACCAAATTTGCACTTAACAGGTTTTTCTGAAGCTGTTCAATTTTTCCTGTTTGTTTTTTTATTGTATCTTTTAACTTAGAATTTTGGATTTCAAGCCTAAAATGTATATTTTAAAATAATTATTCTTACAACAATTTTTAAAATACTACATAATTTTTGGAAAAACATCTGAAAGAGTACCTAAATTCTTCAAAATTTGGAAAGACATTAATTTGGTAACTATTATTTTTCAAGCTAAGTTTATTGGATAATGTATAAATATCATGCACTTTTTTCTTTTGGCAGTACTGGCTTCATAATGCAAAGCATGAGCTTTAATACAGAGCTACAACCCCAACCCTAAATTATGCACTTTAAGTAACTTAAGTCTGAACTTTCCTCCTGACTTCATACAGCTTTGTTATAGTAACTGATATAATTCTCATACTACACTGCTTATTTTAATTATACTCAAGTTATTTGTATGCTGCTTATACTTTTGTAAGTGATCCTGCATCTTCTCAACACATTGAGCAGCCTCTGTGTGTTGATCCTCTGCTTCTTGTAACTACAACAAAGAAAAAAAATGGTATCAATAATCAAGTATAAACTTACCTATCACTTGTTTTTTTCTTTTTGCTAAACTTTTGTTAGGATATAGACATACCCCTTAATTCGCACATTGTATCTATTTTTGTGCTATAAATGCAGATGCAGAGTTAACTGAGTTGTTGCAGTAGAAATCTAATGGCCCACAAAGCCTCAAATAATACTGACTCTTTATGAAAAAGTTTACAGACCCCTACTCAAAGGCTGAAACACATTACTCTTGCTTTTGTTGTTTTTTTGTGGTGCTAGATCTTGAATCCAGGCCCACTCTGCCTGGGGATATACCCAGACCTCTTGCTTTTAAACTAACAAAACTGAAAAAAATGGAGAAAAATAGAAAATTCCTTTATGGAAAACATTTGTATTTTTGTATTCCAAGCACCACCTACCCAACTATGATTTGAAAAGTCTATCTATCTATCTATCTGATCTCTCTCTATATATTTATAACTATATATATATATATATATATATATATATATACAGGTATAGATATATATGGCCATATATATATATATGACCACATTTATGCCAGTAATGACAAAAATTAATACTATGCAGTAGGTGACAACTAGATGTTTCACTGAATAATTTGAGAGGCTGTATCTACACAGAAGCCAGAATGCTGGGGTTTGAATCTTAGCTGGCCAGTCACTAAGTTGTGTGATCTTGAGTAAATTAAGTTTTTGTGTCTCAAGTTTCTTCATCTGTCAAGTAACAAAAATAATAGTATTTACTTACTGGACTGCTGGGAAGAATAAATAAGGGAATAGACATAAAGTACTTGAAGAGTATGTGGCACATACTGAGCTATACATAGTATTAGCAAAGAACATTAACCTTCCTTATCAAACTAACCTCCAGAAGATAATTAAAATCCTTTTTTTTGTGTGTGTGTGTGCTAGGGATTAAACCCAGCGGTGCTTAACCACTGAACCACATCCCTAGTCCTTTTTACTTTTTATTTTGGGACAGGGTCTTGCTAAGTTGCTGAGGCTGGCTTTGAACTTATGACGCTCCTGGGCTTCAGGAATTATAAGTGTGTTCCACTCTTTTTTTAGTATCTTTGTCACCCATTCTCCCACTTGGGCTGCTATACAAACTCTGTTTAACATAATTTTAACTGTTGTTGATGAGAGATGACTTGTCTTAA
Organism: Marmota monax; assembly: GCF_021218885.2. NCBI lineage: Eukaryota > Metazoa > Chordata > Mammalia > Rodentia > Sciuridae > Marmota > Marmota monax. Next base: position 3,013,335 of record NW_026693511.1, read on the forward strand.
ATAAAGATAATAAGGAGTCAGATCTTTACGAGGCTGTTCCCCAAACACTTCAAATCTGGTAGATGCAATACCTACTACAGAACTGAACTGGAATACAAACAACAAGAACAACAACATCGCCTGACTGGACCACTATCATTAAGTATATCTTGGGAAGGCTCAGGCAACAGGTAGCCATGACAAAGAGCGTAAATAAAATATAACAGCTATAGCAGGGGTCTACTGAAGACTCCTTAGCCTGGCTAAAAAGAATATACCAGAGTTACAGATAGTACAGATAGTACCTTGACAATGAGGCCCCTGAGTATGCATGAATTTTCAATATGACCTACATACATTAAACAAAAAGCACTCCTGACATCAGGTGTGAGCTTTAAAAGATCAAAGGAGCCATGGGTATAAACCCTTCTCAGCTGGTCTTTAATGACCAAGAAATTAAAAGGGCTAAGCAGGTCATCATCTTCACTCAAAACTAGGAGCCTAATACTGGGTGCTTAACCTGAAAAAGAAAAAGGACCTTAGTTAAAGACTAATGCACATATTGTAAAGAAAATCAGCATTGGAAGAAACACTGTCCCAAACTCTTTTTATTTTATTTATTTTTTGGTAATAGTGATTGATTCCAGGGGTGCTTTAACCACTAAACCATATCCCTAACCCTTTTCTGTTTTTTATTTTGAGACAGGTTCTTGCTAAATTGTTTAGGGCCTAAGTTGCTGAGGCTGGTCTTTAACTTGCAATCTTCCTGTCTTAGCCTCCCAAGTCACTGGGAATATAAGTGTGTGCCACCACACCCAACTCCCAAATTCTTATTTTTTATTTTTTTTTGGTCTAAATTCTGAAGTAATCAGCTCAATGAAGAACAAAACCATCAGATGGTGACTTTACTGAGGACTAAGGTACCCTAGGAGTTCCCATAACCCTTTGGGTCCAATCATTATCTCTTCATAGGAGTCCCAGGTATAAATGCCAGTAGGAACAAACCCTTAACCTTCCTAATTGACATGAGCTCTCCTCTTTCAGTCTTGCTGATCCCCTGACAAAGAAATAAGATTGTGTGCCTATTATAGGAGTACAAGGAAAACTCTGAGAACAGGTTTTTCTGCAGCCTCTGGAATACAGCTTAGAAGACTTACACTTAACAGTTTTCTTCAATGCCCAGTTTCACTCCTAGGCAGGGACTTGCTCTGCAAACTAAATGTCTACATAAGCCTTTCCCTGGGAAAAATAGCAAATGCAAGTGCAAATCCCATTCTGAGTAGGCACTTTACCTCTAGCTGATGTTGATCCAAGAGAAGCTATTTGAGAGTGAGTCAATATCCCCAGAATTCCACCAACATATTATTCAAGAAATATGGGCTGATGGTGCATTAGGCAGAGCTAAAAATGCCTTGCCCATTAAGATCGTCCTAAAAGGAGGTACACCAACTCCTGCCTTAAAACAATAACTCCTTATGATGGAGACACTTGAAAGAGTTCAACCTATACTCTAAAAGTTTTTAAAGTATGGTGTGATCAGCCTTTGTACTGCTGGCAATATTGAGGAATATTGCTTTGTTCAGGATCTGCAGGCTATTAATGAAAACATCCAAGACATTCACCCAACAGTGTCTAATACTTATATCCTTCTAAACGCCTTTCCTGGCAAAGTACAAATAATTTATTGTCTTTGATTTAAAAAATGCTTTTTTTGCATTGCTCTGCAAAGAGCATATTTTTTTGCCTTTGAATGGACACATCCCTAATCAAAAGCCACCCTTCAATACTGTTGGGCAGTGCTTCCTCAAGGATTGAAAAACTTGCCCACGATCATTGGAGATATATTGGCTAATAATTTAAGAATGTTACAACTAAACCAGGGAACACTACTACAATATGTAGATGACTTGTTAATCACCAGTCTGACTTTTCTTTCTTTCTTTCTTTTTTTAATTGGTTGTTCAAAACATACCAGTCTGACTTTTCAACTTGCTTAGGGCCTAAGTTGCTGAGGCAACTGTCCAGACTCTAAACTGCTTTGCTGAGTATGGAGACAAAGTATTTTCCCTCTGAAGTGCAGGTTTGCAATGAGTTATTTACCTAGGGTTCCAATTATAGCAAGGTCAATGAAGCCTAGTGGATGACCAAAAGAAGGCTTTATTGCTCACATCCAAGCCCCTTCAGCACAACATTAAGTTATGAGAATTCCTGGAGATGACAGGGTATTGTAGAATATGGACACCTAAATTTGGGCCTATAACAAACCCTTTATATAAAGCTGTACTTAGAACAGATCTTGAATCCTTGATCTGGAAAATAGAATGTCAAACTGCTTTCAAAGTCCCTCTGGGTTGTCCAACCTAGAGAAGCCCTAAACTTAAATGTTGTATGTACAAAATGCACAAAATTGGTTTGGAATTCTTAACAATTACTGGAGGAAGTTCCCCAATTTGAAGCTTACTTTTCAAAACAATTAGATCACACAGCCAAGGGATGGCCCTCTTATCTCCTGGCAGTGGCAGCCACTTATGATTTGCTAAAGGAAGCTGAAAAGTTTACACTTGGACAGCTTGTATGTACCATAACCAGGTCCTAACTTTGTTGGACCAAAACCGAAGGATATTGGCTAACGAAGGGAAGGGTGGGTAAATATCAGGCTATCCAGTTAGATGAACTAAATGTGACCCCAAGCAATATCAGCTTTAAACCTGGCTACCTCATGCTGTCAGTCTTTCATTCCAAGTTCCCTACATCCAGCTCTGTTAGTCAGAAATACCTACAGAAGAAATGATTACCCATTTCCTTTGAAATGGAAAGGGAACTTACTGGGGAATTGTAGGAGGACTCAATTTTCACCTAAATGACAACATTTTGTCTCTCTGACCTGCCTTTTTTGAAGTTTTTCTTTTCCTCAGTTTGCCTTAAATTCTAGGATCATCAGTCTGATAAAAAACATCCTGGAAAGCAAATGGAGTGTGCTCCTTCTAAGATCATAGGCCTGAGAGATAAATATCCTATGAAGCAAATGGAAATAACCTTATGAGTTTCTGAAACTCCTACACATGGAATGAAGACTCTCTCATTGATAAGTTTTAGTGTGCTGTGCAAACTCCCAATTTACACCTTTATTCTTTTCCTCTACTTATAACCCAAGATGGCTACTGACACCCCAAAGATAGCTCTTAGATCTGTCTTCCCAGTGTGACACACTGAAAGTAAAATTCTATTTCCTGCTGGTTTGTTGGAACCTCTGGTGTCAGGCCAAGACCTAGGACTCAATAACAGTGTAACATATCAGAAAAGCTGTAGCCAGAGCTTTTTGATTGGTAAAGTACTAAAAATCTATAAATACCTGTTATAGTTACATAATAAAGGAAGTCAAATCTAGATTTTTTTTATAGTAAGAAAAATATTAGCATTTGACAAAACAATCCTCTTGTTAGATTTAGTGCTTTCAACTTTATATTTAATTGCTTAAACTATGGGTAGAATAAAAGTCTTATGCCAATGTCTCAAAGATGTTACTGGCATAGTATAAAGTACTTAATTTTATCCTAATGACTGCAAAAGCAAAAATATTTTCAATTTATTCAAGGGTAAGTGAAGTGCATATCAGATACTGTTCCCCACTTTGGTAAATGTATACTTAAACAAGATTTTATTCTCTTCCAAAAATTAATACCAATGTAAAATTTAGGGCTAAATTTTTCTACAGGGACAAGTACTGAAAAGAGCAAGTTTGATCTTTGTTTTGAGAGAAAACATCAAGAAAAAGAGCAAATTTTGAGCCAATTCTGAATAAATGAGGCCAAATGAATAAAAACTGAAAGGTAGAAAGGACAGCATAAATAAGGCAGAAAAGAGTGGTGAAATCAGCCCAATAGCAGAGGATAAAATTCAATGGCAGGGGAATAAAAACACGTTCACAAAAGTTCTTTTTAAAAACTTTTAAATAAATGTTAGTAGCAGCATTATTAATAATAGCCCCAAACTAGAATCAACCTAAATTTCATCAACTGATAAATAAAAAAGTGGCATAATCATATAACAAAATATTACTTGATGAGAGAAAGAAATGAAGTACTGACACTTGCTATAACAGAGATGGATTCTGAAAACATTATGCTAAATGAAAGAAGCAAGTCAAAAAGGATTTGGCTGGGCGTAATCCTAGCAGCTCTGAAGGCTGATACAGGAGGATTTGAGTTCAAAGCCAGCCTCAGCAATTTAGCAAGGCCCTAAGCAACTCAGTGAGACCATGTCCCTACTCTTACTAAAATACAAACAAAATAAAACAAAACAAAACCAAAAACAAAAATGGGCTGGGGATGTGTCTCACTGGATAAGTGCCCCTGAATTCAATCCCTGGTGCAAAAAAAAAAAAAAAAAAAGACTAAATATCGCATGACTCTATTTATGTGAAACGTCCAGAACAAGGTAATTAGATTAGTAGTTTCTCAGGACTGGGGAAGATGAAGGGACTGGGGGGTGGGGGTGATAATAGCTAGGAAATTTGGGGTTTCTGTTCAAGTTGATGAAAATGTTCTAAAATTGCATGGTAATACAACTCTGAATATATTAAGAGACTATAAATTTTATGATTAAAATTGGTGAACTGTATGGTACGTTGTTATATCTCAATAAAGATGCTTTTTAAAAAATCCAAAGGCAGAATCTAGATAATTTTCTTATTCTCTACTTTGGATACAAATTCTATACATGATTTGAATATTTCTATGATTTTATAATGTCTAAAATGAAAGAAAAGAAACTGAGGGAAATGCCTAATGTTTCAAATAATTTTAAGATTAATCTAAAACTTTTGCATTTTTGAGAAAAGTATAATGGCTTTTCTGTGCAAATCATCTTGAAATCCACAAAATAAATACATACAGATTCTGTATCTATTCACAACAGGGAAGAAATAAGGTAATTTTCTAAAACATTCCATTAAACATTATTCTCTGATTTAATCTGCCTCACCTCAGAATGGCAATAATCACTAAAAAAATACTATTTAAGAGAAATATGTCTCTCTCAACTTCTGTGATGTATGATGTAAAATTCTCAAATTTCCTAAGGGTAAATATTTTAAGGAAAGATGTGTGAAGTTATAAGAATGCAAGTTAGAATTTAAGAAATAATTGCATTACAAAGATACTAAAATTGTAATAACATTAATTATAATGAAAAGAGAAAAGCTTGTTCGCTGGAATTAGTATCACAAAACACTTTTAAACTGTCAATTAACTACTGACATGTTAAATTTCATACGTACTTGACTTCTTATTTGAGCTAGTTTTTTCTTTAAATCCTGTGTCTCATCCTCCAAACTAATGCGATAACGTGATGAAACTTCTAGTGAAGCCTCTGACATAGATTGTTTTTTCAGGGTATCAGCCAGTTCTTGTTGAAGTTGTCTCACAACTGCCTGATAAGATATTTCTATTACTGATTTTATAAATCACATTAGTATTAAATTATATTAATAAAATATCACCACAACTCACCTTTCTCTCAAGTGTGTATGTACTTCTGTTTATTACTGAATTCAATTGTGTATGCAGAAGGCATGGTCTTCCTGCCTAATACTATTCTATTCCCTTTATATTAGATTCAGTCTTCTATCCACTCTTCCCCTGATGAAGTTTTAATTTAAAAATATACTGAAGTCTCAAAAAGAAATAGGTACATGGGCAGAAACGGTGGTGATGAGTTTTTACACAGTGTGACATGCTCCTCCTTTTTTATTAGAGGCACAATAAAATTCAGGGTTCCTCACATATTCAATTCTTTGCTTGAATCCTTCCAATAGATTATTTTTCCTTCTTCCCTCCCTCCCTCCCTTCCTTCCTTCTTTCCTTCCTTCCTGTCACCAAGGATTGAATCCAGAGGCACTTAACCACTGAGCCACATCCCTACCTTTTATATTTTTACTTAGAGACAGAGTCTCCCTAAGTTGCTTAGGGCCTTGCTAAGTTGCTAAGGCTGGCTTTGAACTTTCAATTTCCCTGCCTCAGTCTCCTGAGCCAATGAGGTTACAGGTGTGCACCGCTGTGCCTGGCTTAAAACATGTTGGGCTGGGGATGTGGCTCAAGCGGTAGCGCGCTCACCTGGCTTGTGTCCTCAGCACCACATACAAACAAAGATGTTGTGTCCGCCAATAACTAAAAAATAAATATTAAAAAATTCTCTCTCTCCCCCCCTCTCTAAAAACAAACAAACAAACAAAAACATGTATATAATTTGTAATGATAAGATTAGGTCATTGGCATACTCAACACCTCAAACATGAACCATTTCTTTGTGCTGGAAATCAAGGCTATCCTATATTTCCTGGAACCAAGATACGTTTTTGAGCTGATATAGCAAATAAATTTATAATCTATATATTTTTATATTCAACTATATTAAACATCTAGCCATAGTGAAATAATATTTTTTGAGTTTTTTTTCAGGAAATTTGAAAAATATTCATCTTTCTTAATACTTACTTCTCTTTCTGCTTTTTCATTTTCATATTGATACAGCCTTTCTTTTAAATGATTACATTCATTGATTAACTCCTTATTTCTGTCTTCTAGCATGAGATTTTGTTTTTTACTCTCAGATTGAAGTTTCTTTACAATGTCATGAAATTGGTCTTGGATATTAATTACTGTCTTTTCTTTATTGTCAGCTTTGTTTTGAGCATCATCTAATTGTTGTCGAAGCAATGTATTTTCACTTTGTAGTTGAGATAATCTCTCCTCTAAAGATTCTTGCTTACCAACATATTTATTCACCTTACATTGTTCATTTTGATACATACATTCAATTTCCTTCATTTGGCCCTGTGTTTGGTTTAGGTCCCTTTGTACCTGTTCTAAAACCAAAGTCTTTTCTCTAAGAGCATCTTTTGTATGGTGGAGTTCAATTTCTAGACTATTGAATTTTCTTTCAGCTTTCGAAAGCTGTTGGGAAAGAATCTCATTGTTATCTTTTAGATTAGATATACTGAAATTCATCTTATCCTGTAAACGAAAACACTCATCTCTTGATCTCTGGAAAGCAAGTTCTAGGTCTCTTTTTGATGCCTGACTTTCATCATAATCATGGATAGCAGCAGCCAGTCTAGAACGGTATGATTCAACTTCTATTTCCAGTCTTTCCTTGTTTTGTTTTTCATTCTCCAGTTTAGAATTTAGCATTGTATTCTGAGCTGTCAGGATACTAAGCTGTCCATTATATTGGAGTACTGTTGTTGTAAATGTTTCCTCATTCAGTTTTATTGTCTTTTGAAGGTTATCATTCTTTTCATTTGCAATTTCAACATCCTCAAGATATTTCTTTTCCTTTTCCTGGTTCTGATTTTTTATTGTGTCTATTTCTAGTCTTATCATGGAGATTTCTTTCTGCAAACTGTGACTTTTATGCAGTAAATTTTTTTCTTTTTCATGACTAATAGAAACCTAAGTTTAAAAAAAAAAGGAGACAGGTATTACTCAATGAAATGACATATCACAATGTGTTCTGAAATTAAATAACAACCTGCCTATTTATATAATGAAAGAGTTGCAATCAATGGATAACCAAAAAAAAATTTGTTCTAAACTTCAAACCTTGAAGCTCCCGTTCGCCTGCTTCTTGCAGACAAACTGCTGTGACTCAGCACTAAACAATCCCGCTGAAACAACTGGTCGGCCCTTCTGCACCTACGGAGGTAAATGCCAACTGAGCCTTCATAGGCAGTGGCCACAGGATTGAAACAGGGCTTGGAAGAGCAAGTCAGAACCCACCCATTGCATTGGTCACCCGGCAAAGGGAAACGAACTGTCGCCATTTGCATGGGATACGACCATGGCAGAGAACTGACATCACAAGAATGCGGCGGAGGAGATAACTTCATTGAAACCAGCGGCGACAGGTGTGTAACCTCCTAGCCTTCCCTCTCCTCACAGCGGGGAAACCTTAAGGGCCCCTCCCAGCTCTCCCGTGAACGCGATAGCCAGAACGAGGGAATCAGGAGTGGCGTGGGACCCGCGGCGCGGAACTCCCGGCTACCGCTCCCACCAGTGCTGACAACTGAGGTCTCTTGCACCAGCTACCGGGGGAGTGGCTACCGGAGGGCAAGCAAATTTCGCTGAGCGTTCTCAGCCCCAAGCTCTACAAAATTAGGGTCTAAGGGAATGGCAAACAGGGAGAGTGTGCCCAGTTGTTCATTAAAACAGGGCTTCCGGGAGCAGCAGACCTGGCGTGTAGCCAGTATTGTGGTGAGCGTCACCGGTGAGCGGGGCCTGGCTTGAGAAAAAGTGGGGAAGTGACTAGATACAAGAGAAGGCCCTAGGCACTCAGGATTGGAGACCCGCCCAGTCTGGGAGGAGAAGCTGCTGCACAGTGATTGGTTCCCGAGTATTGAGAGGAGAAGCATGGCCCGGTGGGCACAGCTCCACCTACTGGAAGAGAAGTTAATCAAACTCTAAGACTGCATTTATTAATTTTTTTTTAAATTTGGGTTTTTTTTTTCACTTTCATTTTTTTGTTGTTGTTTTTAAAATTTCTTTTTTAAAAAAATTTTTTTATTCTTTTTAAATTTAAATTTTTATTTTTTTTATTATTTTTTAAATTTTTTTTCTTTTTTTATTTTCTATTTTTTTCTTTTGTCTTTTCATTTCTTTTCAATTTTCTTATTCCCCCTTCCTTGAATTCTACCTGCTTACTCTCATTCTCTTTAGTGACTTCTTCCCTTCCCTTCTAATACCTTTCATACCAAGCATCAAATAAATTAATAGGAGTAAACAGTAACTCAGCAGTCAAACAGAACAAGAAGTAACATGAGTAGCATGAAAAAGCAAGGAAGAAAAGGAGTACAAACAATGCAGGACAGCCTAAATATTCAGGAGGACCTAGAGTCATCAGAAAAATGGTCATATAAAGAACTCAAGGAATACCTTAGACAGATGGAATGGAACCTTGAAGAGGATATGAGACAGCAAATTCAAACAGTGAAAGAACACACTGAAATTGAATTACATAAACATATAAAAGAAGAAGTTAAGCATCTTTATCAGAAGATAGAGATTATAAAAAAAATCAAACAATAATTCTAGAAATGAAGGAAACTATAAACCAAATTAAAAACTCAAATGAGAGTATCACTAACAGATTGGAGCAAGTAGAAGCCAGAACGTCAGATAATGAAGACAAAATATATCATCTTGAAAAGAGTCTAGCCAACTCAGAAAGGCTGGTAAAAAATCACGAGAAAAACTTCCAAGAGATATGGGATAACATAAAAAAAACAAACTTAAGAGTCAGCGGGATAGAGGAAGGTTTGAGATTTAAACCAAGGGAATGAGTAACCTGCTGAATGAAATAATTACAGAAAGCTTTCCAGAAATAAAAAAGGAAACGGATATACAAATTGTAGATGCATACAGGACACCGAGCATACAAAATCACAGTAGACCAACGCCAAGACACATTGTTATGAAGATATCCAATATACAGAACAAAGAGAAAATATTAAAAGCTACAAGAGAAAGGAGGCAGATTACATTCAGGGGTAAACCAATAAGGTTAACAACGGATTTTTCATCACAGACGCTGAAAGCGAGAAGATCCTGGAACAACGTATTTCAAACACTGAAAGACAATGGATGCCAACCAAGAATTCTGTATCCAGCAAAATTAAGCTTCAGGTACGACAACGAAATAAAAATCTTTCATGATAAACAAAAGTTAAAAGAATCTGCAGCCAGAAAACCAGCACTGCAAAGCATCTTGAGCAAAACAGTACATGAGGAAGAAATCAAAAACAATAACCAAAACCATCAGTGGGAAGTGCCTCAGTAAAGACAGAGGGCGGGTGGAAAGCTAATCATGGAGAAACAAACTAAATTAAAAAAAAAAGATAAATAATCAAAGTTTATTGAAGTACAAACCATATATCAATAGTAACTATAAATGTTAATGGCTTAAACCCTCCAATAAAGCGAAATAGGCTGGTAACATGGATTAAAAAAACAAATCCAACAATATGCTGCCTCCAGGAGACACATCTGATTGGAAAAGACATACACAGGCTGAAGGTGAAAGGTTGGGAAAAAATATACCACGCACATGGTCCTCGTAAGCAAGCAGAGGTGGCCATCCTCATATCGAATAAAATCGACTTCAAGACTAAGTTTAATCAAAAGGGATAAGGAAGGACATTATATACTGTTAAAAGGAACCATTCACCAACAAGACATAACAATTATCAATATTTATGTACCAAATAATGGTGCTACGACGTTCATAAAACAAATTCTCCTCAAGTTCAAGAATCAAATAGACCACAACACAATAATTATGGGTGACTTCAACACACCTCTCTCACCATTGGACAGATCCTCCAAACAAAAGTTGAATAAAGAAATTATAGAACTCAATATCACAATCAATAACCTAGACTTAACTGACATATATAGAATATATCAACCATCATCAAGTGGATATACTTTTTTCTCAGCAGCACATGGATCCTTCTCAAAAATAGACCATATATTATGCCATAGGGCAACCCTCAGTAAATATAAAGGGGTGGAGATAATACCATGCATTTTATCTGATCATAATGGAATGAAACTGGAAATCAATGATAAAAGAAGGAAGGAAAAATCCTACATCACATGGAAAATGAACAATATGTTACTGAATGATCAATGGGTTACAGAAGACATAAAGGAGGAAATCAAAAAATTCTTAGAGATAAATGAAAATACAGACACAACATATCGGAATCTATGGGACACAATGAAAGCAGTTTTAAGAGGGAAATTCATCGCCTGGAGGTCATTCCTCAAAAAAAGGAAAAACCAACAAATAAATGAGCTCACACTTCATCTCAAAGCCGTAGAAAAGGAAGAGCAAAACAACAGCAAATGGAGCAGAAGGCAAGAAATAATTAAAATCAGAGCGGAAATCAATGAAATTGAAACAAAAGAAACTATTGAAAAAATTAACAAAACTAAAAGTTGGTTCTTTGAAAAAATAAATAAGATCGACAGACCCTTAGCCATGCTAACGAAGAGAAGAAGAGAGAGAACTCAAATTACTAACATACGGGATGAAAAAGGCAATATCACAACAGATGCTACAGAAATACAGAAGACAATTAGAAATTATTTTGAAAACCTATATTCCAATAAAATAGTGAAGACATCGATAAATTTCTTAAGTCATATGATTTGCCCAGACTGAGTCAGGAGGATACACACAATTTGAACAGACCAATATCAATGGATGAAATAGAAGAAGCAATCAAAAGACTACCAACCAAGAAAAGCCCAGGACCGGATGGGTATACAGCGGAGTTTTACAAAACCTTTAAAGAAGAATTAATACCAATACTTTTCAAGTTATTTCAGGAAATAGAAAAAGAGGGAGCTCTTCCAAATTCATTCTATGAGGCCAACATCACCCTGATTCCGAAACCAGACAAAGACACCTCAAAGAAAGAAAACTATAGACCAATATCTCTAATGAACCTAGATGCAAAAATCCTCAATAAAATTCTGGCAAATCAGATACAAAAACACATCAAAAAAATTGTGCACCATGATCAAGTAGGATTCATCCCTGGGATGCAAGGATGGTTCAATATATGGAAATCAATAAATGTTATTCACCACATCAATAGACTTAAAGATAAGAACCATATGATCATCTCGATAGATGCAGAAAAAGCATTCGACAAAGTACAGCATCCCTTTATGTTCAAAACATTAGAAAAACTAGGGATAACAGGAACTTACCTCAACATTGTAAAAGCTATCTATGCTAAGCCTCAGGCTAGCATCATTCTGAATGGAGAAAAATTGAAGGCATTCCCCCTAAAATCTGGAACAAGACAGGGATGCCCTCTATCACCACTTCTATTCAATATAGTTCTCAAAACACTGGCCAGAGCAATTAGACAGACGAAAGAAATTAAAGGCATAAAAATAGGAAAAGAAGAACTTAAATTATCACTATTTGCGAATGACATGATTCTATACCTAGAAGACCCAAAAGGGTCTACCAAAAAAAAAAACACTACTAGAACTAATAAATGAATTCATCAAAGTGGCAGGATATAAAATCAACACAAAAATCAAAGGCATTTCTGTATATCAGCGACAAAACTTCTGAAACGGAAATGAGGAAAAACACTCCATTCACAATATCCTCAAAAAAAATAAAATACTTGGGAATCAACCTAACAAAAGAGGTGAAAGATTTATACAATAAAAACTACAGAACCCTAAAGAGAGAAGTAGAAGAAGATCTTAGAAGATGGAAAAATATACCCTGTTCATGGATAGGCAGAACTAACATCATCAAAATGGCGATATTACCAAAAGTTCTCTATAGGTTTAATGCAATGCCAATCAAAATCCCAACGGCATTTCTTGTAGAAATAGATAGGAAAAATAAAAGACCCAGAATAGCAAAAGCAATTCTAAGCAGGAAGTGTGAATCAGGCGGTATAGCGATTCTGGATTTCAAACTATATTACAGAGCAATAGTAACAAAAACAGCATGGTACTGGTACGAAAACAGGCGGGTGGACCAATGGTAAAGAATAGAGGACACAGAGACTAATCCACAAAGTTACAACTATCTTATATTTGATAAAGGAGCTAAAAGCATGCAATGGAGGAAGGATATCATCTTCAACAAATGGTGTTGGGAAAACTGGAAATCCATATGCAACAAAATGAAACTGAATCCCCTCCTCTCGCCATGCACAAAAGTTAACTCAAAATGGATCAAGGAGCTTGATATCAAATCAGAGACTCTGCGTCTGATAGAAGAAAAAGTTGGCTCTGATCTACATATTGTGGGGTCAGGCTCCAAATTCCTTAATAGGACACCCATAGCACAAGAGTTAATAACAAGAATCAACAAACGGGACTTACTCAAACTAAAAAGTTTTTTTCTCAGCAAGAGAAACAATAAGAGAGGTAAATAGGGAGCCTACATCATGGGAACAAATTTTTACTCCTCACACTTCAGATAGAGCCCTAATATCCAGAGTGTACAAAGAACTCAAAAAATTAGACAATAAGTTAACAAATAACCCAATCAACAAATGGGCCAATGACCTGAACAGACACTTCTCAGAGGAGGACATACAATCAATCAACAAGTACATGAAAAAATGCTCACCATCTCTAGCAGTCAGAGAAATACAAATCAAAACCACCCTAAGATACCATCTCACTCCATTGTGAGATTGGCAGCCATTCTGAAGTCAAACAACAACAAGTGCTGGAGAGGATGTGGGGAAAAGGGTACTCTTGTACATTGCTGGTGGGCTGCAAATTGGTGCGGCCAATTTGGAAAGCAGTATGGAGATTCCTGGGAAAGCTGGGAATGGAACCACCATTTGACCCAGCTATTGACCTTCTTGGACTATTCCCTGAAGACCTTAAAAGAGCGTACTACAGAGATACTGCCACATCGATGTTCATAGCAGCACAATTCACAATTGCTAGACTGTGGAACCAACCCAGATGCCCTTCAATAGATGAATGGATAAAAAAATGTGGCATTTATACACCATGGAGTATTACGCAGCACTAAAAAATGACAAAATCATGGAATTTGCAGGGAAATGGATGGCACTAGAGCAGATTATGCTAAGTGAAGCTAGCCAATCCCTAAAAAAACAAATTCCAAATGTTTTCTTTGATATAACGAGAGCAACTAAGAACAGAGCAGGGAGGAAGAGCAGGAGGATAAGATTAACATTAAACAGAGACATGAGGTGGGAGGGAAAGGGAGAGAAAAGGGAAATTGCATGGAAATGGAAGGAGACCCTCACTGTTATACAAAATTACATATAAGAGGTTGTGAGGGGAATGGGAAAAAAAACAAGGAGAGAAATGAATTACAGTAGATGGGGTAGAGAGAGAAGATGGGAGGGGAGGGGAGGGGGGATAGTTGAGGATAGGAAAGGTAGCAAAATACAACAGTCACTAATATGGCATTATGTAAAAATGTGGATGTGTAACCGATGTGATTCTGCAATCTGTATTTGGGGTAAAAATGGGAGTTCATAACGCACTTGAATCTAATATATGAAATATGATATTTCAAGAGCTCTGTAATGTTTTGAACAACCAATAAAAAAAAAAAACTTCAAACCTTATAGAAGCATAAATTCCCCAAAGTTCAAAAATTTAACTGAAGACAATGAATCCATAAAAGTAAAAAATTAATGATAACTTAAAAGGAATTTCAGAATTGGAAAAGTCTTTCCCTGAACTACATTAATGGAGGTAGTTAGCTAGAAATGAGCAGGAATTGGAGGGTCCAAAAGGGGAGAAGCTTTAAAGAGCCTCTGACCCGGAGGACTCCTTACTAATCACGTGTTGCCATAAGGAAATATATTTCTCCTTCCCCTTATGTGGGTAGGGCGAAAGTAAAGCTAAGAAATCTACCATAGGAATGCAGGTAGACAACTCAGAGACACTGGTATTACCAGTTTTTCTCCCTCCACATTGAGGGGGCCCATCACATTCTTGGGTCAATTTATGGGCACAGATCATGTTAACAAGGTCACATTTGTATCTACCACGCACTCCGAGTCAACTGACCATGTTATATAACTACTGTCAGAGTTGCTAGAACAGAAATGACAAAATGACTCAAGTACATAGATGTGTACTCTCAGTTTTCACACAGTGCAGGTTTATGATTACCCCCAAATGGATAATGGTTGTGCAAGTGCCACGACCCAATAGTAGTGGCTACCATCCATTCTAAGGTTTCATGCCACTGCAAATTTTCACTCCCTATCCTAACAAAAGCTTAAGCATAATAATTTCAGCACATCTGGGCCAACAGTCAATCTGTTCTGCCTCTTTCTCTGGGCTGTATCTCACTTTCTTTTATTGTTTCCTTGCCTTGCAATAAACCTGCTCTAATTACTATCCTGGCCTTGCTATACTTGGTTCTGTCCTGGGGTAACTACCTAAATTCTTAGGCAGGACACACAAAGGCTGAGGGTCACTCCACAGTGATCTTTCAATGTGTGGTAATAATTACAAGAGACCCAAAATGTAAAATAAGAAATTAAGAAATTTGATAATGAGTGCAAAAAAGATGGCAGAGTGGATTTAGGTAGGAACCCTCAATTCCTCTGCAATCTAGAATCGAAGATGTGAAAGAACAGCTGACTAGAAAGGTGTGTGACAGAATAAGTACTCTGAAACTCAATTTTAGACAATTTGAGATTTGGAGTGATTTAGAATTTGGTTACTTGAGCAAAACATAAAAAAATTCCTTGACCTCAAACCCTGACCAGTGTGTGGGGGAAGGGGTGGGTAACAAAATAGGAAAGAGTAGAGGCAAAACCCCAAAGCTTACTTCCTTAACAACAACTGGGAAAAAAAAAGGCAGAAAGAAAGGCAGTAAATGGAACAGGAGCATCAGACAGTGAAGAAGACTGCACAATTCATCCCAAGTTGTTGGCAGAAAACTGGGCAGGGCAGCCATTTAATAGAGACCATGGCTGGTTGACCTCCCTAGAAGAAATTAAATCTACATGACTTCTCCCCACCTATAGAAATAAAACCACAGGAAACACCTCTGAAATATGTTATCTTAGTAATATGCCTACAAAGACCTTGTAGAGGGATCACTGCTAGCTGAAGGTTACTGAAACCCTCTCCCCCTGACGACAGACAAAGGGAGCGGCGTGGAGCTGACCCAATGCAAGAAATTCCCAAGGAGTTAACCAATTCAGTACTCCGCACAGCTGCCAGATGCGTGAGCTCAATCGAAGACAGACCAATTGACACTACACCAATGATAATGGGTAAAACACCAGTGACCTGCAGTAGCCAGGGTGGCTTCTGTGCCAAATTGCCCATAGAGAACCTGCATTCGTAGGCTTAACAATTGCAGACAGTCATCAAGTGCTTAGATACAGCTGTATCAACATGCCCCAGCAGAGGGGAGTGATCCACAGCAGCCAGTGATAGTACTGAGTTTTGCACCCCTGCATCCAACACAAATGGCCAGCAGACAGAGCACATGACAAACATGAAGACTTGGCCCTCTGGGCTGACAACAAACATCAGCAGTTGGTGTACAAACTGTAACAACCAGGAAATTGGCTCCTGTGCACCAATTAGAGGGTCTAGAGCTACAAGTTCCAGAACTGTCAGTTGACATAATTCTTGTTGACACACACCAAAACACAGAAGGCATTTCCTGAGGATAACCCTAAGATGCCAGGGGAGAACCTCATATATGAAATGCAGTCACCCCACAAAGGAGCTTACGGAGGAGCATCCACCCCAGACACCAGCCACTGCCAGTGTACCAGATACAAGTCCACTGATCAGTAAACCTGCACACTCCATAGGGTGCAGCAGCCCTGAACTTCCCATGTGCCATTTAGCATCACTTCAACCAAAATACCTCCACTTTAGATGGCCACACCCGGAACACTCCAAAGTATACACAGGGGATTCCATACCAGATAGGACAGTGTTGGATACATGCAGCTTTTCTTTGTGAGGGCAAACAAAATTGTACCCCCTAACAGTGTGACCCAGCTGCGAAGTTGCAATTGGGGATCATCTCTTCTGATCCACCAGAAAGCCAGGTGGTGCCTGGACACAACAAGATCTGAGGTGGCCTCCTAAAATTGTATCAGAGATGAGCTGGTGTGATCACTACCTCTACACACAGGGAACTGTAGAGGTAAAGTCAAGGATTGGTGGGCATCTTCTAAAGGACCCATTATAAATCCCCATCAGGAAGACTCAACAAGACATCTCTCTACCTCAAATAGCTTGTCATGAAATGTAGCTCTAACATTAGTTTTGATTTTACAGATAATACTTTTCATATTGAATTAATAGCTGTTCCTTTATTATTCAATATTTCAGTCCTCAAGTCAATTGATTATATTTCTTCTAATGTTTTAAAGCATAAACTGAATCATCCTATCTTTCATCTCTTAGCTCAGATTTACACTTGCTCTTTTTAAGTCTCTCTTTCCACTATTGCATCATTTACTCCTGTCTTAACCTTTTTTCCTATTTTCTTCCTTTTATCTTATTTAGTTTGTATTGATTTCTCAATTTTTGTCTGCTTTCTCTTTACTCTTCAAACCCTTATTCAGTGTAGTTCTAATTTTCCTGTTTTTAATAAGTGATTTCTCAACCTATTCAAGAATATTTATGACTCCAATTTTATAGTTGGGTTAGGGGAGTTATGGAAAACATTTTCAGTAAGCTTTTCCCCCCTAAGGTTTATTAATGCATGGCTTTGTTCTAAAGTAGTTGCAAGTAATAGGGTTTAGTATATTCTCTCAAAATGGTGCTGGGTATTAGGCATAACAGTGGGTACACATTGAGTGGGAGTATTGACACTTAGATATTCACCCAGCCTAAGGCTCTTGGGAAGGAAGCTCGCTAAATATAGTCTCTTGCACAAAAGTAGAAGAGAAAATCACCTCAGCAGATGGGTAGAAATATAAACAATACGAAAAAGCAAGGGAAGAAGTCACCCAAATAGCCCGCAACACTTCAATAACTGATCTCATTGATACCACTGATTTCATTGATAACTACCTTGGAGGAAATGTCATACGGAATTCAGACGTTCATGGTTAAAAATAATCATGAACTAAAAGAAGACTAAGGAATGAGCTAAAGGAGAAATATAGGAAGTGAAGGAACATTTCATGAATAGATATTCTGAAAAAGAACCAATCAGAAATCCTGAAAATGAAAAACTCAATATATCAAAATAAATTCAGTTGAAAGCATTACCAATAGATTACAACTCATAGAAGACAGATATTCAGTCCTCAAAGACAAGGTATAGAAACTTAAAAATACAGTAATAAAGAGAAGATGACAGAGAACATGACCAGAATATCCAAGAAATCTGGGATAATATTAAGAGGCCAAATCTAAAAGACATTGGCTTAGAAGAAGGAAATAAAACACAAACTAAAGGAATGCTTAACCTTTAATGTCAGATAAATAATATCAAAAAAAAAATTTCCACACTTGAAAGTGAGACGGAAATTCAAATACACTATGCCTAGAATTAGAAATAGACAAGATCAAAAAAAAGATCCTCAAGATAGATTAAAACATTTAAAGTTAAGCAAAGCAGACTTTCTGTAATTTCTCAGCCCAGACTCTCAAAGCAAGGAGGGCTTAAAGTTGTGAATCATTGTGAATTATTGCTATATTCAGCAATGCTATTTTTTCAGAATTGTGGTAAAATAAAGCCCTTCCAAGAGAAGTAGAAACGAAAAGAATTCATGAGTACTAAACAGCATGATGAAAAATAATGTAGAATAAAAAAAAAAAAAAAAAAAAAAAAATTGAAGACAACAAATGGTTGAATCTTAATAAAAGAATACCCAAGTAAAAGGAAACAAGTCTGAATTAAATAGAAGTAAATCAAATGCAAAATGCTTGTCTAGCATGTGGTAGTCCCTGAGTCTGATTTCCAGAACTGCAAAAAAAAAAAAAAAACAAAACAAAACAAAAAAATCAAAATGGCTGGAAATAAAAATTATCTTCCTTTAATGACACGGAATGTAAATGTTCTCAAGTCTCAAATCAAAAAGACACAGAGTGGCACAGAGGATTAATAACTAAAAAAACTAAGATCCAACCATGTATTGTTTCAGAACTCACTTTACAGGCAAAGATATTTACAGGCTGAAGGTGAAAGGATGAAAAAAGATATGCCATGCAAATAGAAACTGAAGACAAGCAGATGTGACATGGACAAAGTAGACTTTGAGCCAAAATTAATTCAAAGAAATAAACAAGGTTGCGACCTTAAGATGGCTTGCACTAGGAAGATGGCCGCTGCGTACGGGGGTTGCTGAAGTGCTGAGCGTGGTGCTCAAAGCAGCGGCTTTAATAGAGATTTCGCACAGTCTGTTAAAGCTCCTTTCACCGTTAATCTGTAGTGGACCACTTTGCCAAGGAGCAGGAAGAACAAAGAAATCGAAAAAGAGACGCTTGGCTGCTCAGAGCCGCGGGCGCTTTGCTCCCATCTGCTTCCTCTTTCACTTCGCTCCGGGCGGAGAAGCTGAATGTGTAATCAGCAGTAGATTGTAAGTACCCGAGGCAAAGAAAGCTCAGTGCGCCCCGCCTTTTTTTTTCTTTTTTTTTTTTGAATATTTTTTATACAGGGAGAGTTTGTGGATTGGGATTGTTGGCGGGGCTGTGGTTTCTGTGCCGAAAATCCACTCCGCGGGAGCCGCCATTTGCTTTCTGCTTGCTGTCTTGATGGCTCTGTATACACTGTCCGGCAGCCGCACCTAGAGGTTGGAGCTGGGTTGCGTGCCGAGCCCTGTCCTCCAAAGGCTGGACTGCAGCCTCGAGCGTCTCTGTGGCCTGTTCGCCGCTGCACCTTCGGGCAGAGCCTGCTCTGGGGTCGTTCTGCACCCCCCTGCCAGGGGACCTGTGCTCCGGAGGAGGGGGACGGAGAGCCGCGGCGGCAGCCGCTGGGGCCCCTGGGGCCTGGCACCGGGCTGAAGAGCTGCGGAGGCCAGGGCGGCTCTGCTACGGTCGCAGACAAGCGCGACGCTCGTCAGCGCGGCCCAGAGACGGAGGCGACGGCGGCAGGGTTTCATTTCTAGAAATCTGGACTGGAAACAGAAGCAGCAGTTTGTATAATCCCAAGAACTTGCTTATACCAGGAAGCTGTAAGGGCAACATGAATATTACTGGGGAGATGTAACATGGTGGCAGGCGCAGAGAGATCAAGTCTCTGACATCTTAAACTGCGCGGGCATAGGGAGCCGTAAACTGTCTAAATGCTGTTTGCTCAGGATCACTAGGCAATGCTGAGCTGACGTGGATCTGGGGTGTACAGGCTGGGCCCCTCAGAACACACACACAGAGCCCGAATCGGAGGCAATTAAGCTCCGGTTCGCCTGCTTCGTGTGACTCAGCACTAACGATCCCACTGAAATAATTGGCCGGCCCTTAGGAACTTACAGAGGTAAAAGCCAACTGAGCCTTCATAGGCAGTGGCCACAGGACTGAAACGGGGATTGGGAGAGACAGTCAGGACCCACCCGTTGCATTGGTCATCCGGCAAAGGGAACAAACGGTCACCATTTGCATGGGATATCACCATGGCAGAGAAATGGCGTCACGGGCGGAGGAGATAACTGCATTGAAACCAGCGTGACAGGTGTGTAATCCCCTAGCCATCTCTCTCCACACAGCGGGGAAACCTTAAGGGCCACTCCCAGCTCTCCTGTGAACGCAATAACCAGACCAAGGGAATCAGGAGTGGCGCAGGACTCCCGGCGTGGAACTCCCGGCTACCGCTCCCACCAGTGCTGACAACTGAGGTCTCTTGCACCAGCTACTGGGGGCGTGGCTACAGGAGGGCAAGCAAATTCGCTGGGGGATCTCAGCCCCAAGCTCTACAAACTTAGGGTCTGAGGGAGGCAAACAGGGAGAGTGAGCCCAGGTGTTCATGAAAACAGGGCTCCCAGGAGCAGCAGACCTGGCGTGTAGCCAGTATTGTGATGAGCGCCACAGGTGAGCACGGCCTGGCTTGAGGAAACACAAGACAAGGCCCTAGACACTCAGGATTGGAGACCCGTCCAGTCTAGGAGAAAGAGCTGCTGCACAGTGAATGGTTCCCACCTATTGAGAGAAGCTTGGCCCAGTGGGCACAGCTCCACCTACTGGAAGAGAAGTTAATAGAACTCTAGGACTGCATTTATTATTATTATCATTTTTTTTTCTTCTTTTTCTTTCATTTTCAATTTTTATTTGTTGTTGTTCTTTAATTTTTTTTTAATGTTTCTATTTTTTTAATTTTTTTATTTTATTATTATTATTTTTTTTAATTTTAATTTTTTATTATCACTATTATTTTTGTTAAAAAAATTTTTTTCGTCTTTTCTTTCTTTCTTTATTATCTAATCTTTGTTATTCTTGTTTCTTTTGTCTTTTCATTTCTTTTCAATCTTCTTATTCCCCCTTCCTTGAATTCTACCTGCCTACTCTCATTCTCTTTAGTGACTTCTTCCCTTCCCTTCTAATATCTTTCCTCTCAAGCATCAAATAAATCTATAAGAGTAAACAGTAACTCAGCAGTCAAACAGAACAAGAAGTAACATGAGCAGCATAAAAAAACAAGGAAGAAAAGGAGTACAAACAATGAAGGACAGCCTAAATATTCAGGAGGACCTAGAGTCAGCAGAAAAATGGTCATATAAAGAACTCAAGGAATACCTTAGACAGATGGAATGGAACCTTAAAGAAGATACGAGACAGCAAATCCAAACAGTGAAAGAACACTTTGAAAATGAATTACATAGACAGATAAAAGAAGAAGTTAAGCATCTTTATCAGGAGATTGAGATTATAAAAAAAAACCAAACAATAATTCTAGAAATGAAGGAAACGATAAACCAAATTAAAAACTCAATTGAGAGTATCACTAACAGAGTGGAGCAAGTAGAAGCCAGAACATCAGATAATGAAGACAAAATATATCATCTTGAAAAGAGCCTAGCCAACTCAGAAAGGCTGGTTAAAAACCACGAGAAAAACATCCAAGAGATATGGGATAACATAAAGAAACCAAACCTACGAGTCATCGGGATAGAAGAAGGTACAGAGATTCAAACCAAGGGAATGAGTAACCTGCTGAAAGAAATAATTACAGAAAACTTTCCAGAAATAAAAAAGGAAACGGATATACAAATTGTAGATGCATACAGGACACCGAGCAC
Source organism: Marmota monax (assembly GCF_021218885.2). NCBI lineage: Eukaryota > Metazoa > Chordata > Mammalia > Rodentia > Sciuridae > Marmota > Marmota monax. The sequence continues at coordinate 3,035,074 of NW_026693511.1, forward strand.
ACAAAATCACAGTAGACCAACGCCAAGACACATTGTTATGAAGATATCCAATATACAGAACAAAGAGAAAATATTAAAAGCTACAAGAGAAAGGAGGCAGATTACATTCAGGGGTAAACCAATAAGGTTAACAACGGATTTTTCATCACAGACGCTGAAAGCGAGAAGATCCTGGAACAACGTATTTCAAACACTGAAAGACAATGGATGCCAACCAAGAATTCTGTATCCAGCAAAATTAAGATTCAGGTACGATAACGAAATAAAAATCTTTCATGATAAACAAAAGCTAAAAGAATTTGCAGCCAGAAAACCAGCATTGCAAAGCATCTTGAGCAAAACACTACATGAGGAAGAAATGAAAAACAATAACCAAAACCATCAGTGGGAAGTGCCTCTATAAAGACAGAGGGTGGGGGGAAAGCTAACCATGGAGAAACAAACTAAATTAAAAAAAAAAAAAAGAAGATAAATAATCAAACATGGCTGGAAGTACAAACCATATATCAATAGTAACTCTAAACATTAATGGCTTAAACTCTCCAATAAAGCGACATAGGCTGGTAACATGGATTAAAAAAACAAATCCAACAATATGCTGCCTCCAGGAGACACATCTGATTGGAAAAGACATACACAGGCTGAAGGTGAAAGGTTGGGAAAAATATACCATGCACACGGTCCTCGTAAGCAAGCAGGGGTGGCCATCCTCATATCGAATAAAATTGACTTCAAGACTAAATTAATCAAAAGGGATAAGGAAGGACATTATATACTGTTAAAAGGAACCATTCACCAACAAGACATAACAATTATCAATATTTATGCACCAAATAATGGTGCTGCGACGTTCATAAAACAAATTCTCCTCAAGTTCAAGAATCAAATAGACCACAGCACAATAATTATGGGTGACTTCAACACACCTCTCTCACAATTGGACAGATCCTCCAAACAAAAGCTGAATAAAGAAACTATAGAACTCAATATCACAATCAACAACCTAGACTTAACTGACATATATAGAATATATCAACCATCATCAAGTGGATATACTTTTTTCTCAGCAGCACATGGATCCTTCTCAAAAATAGACCATATATTATGCCATAGGGCAACCCTCAGTAAATATAAAGGGGTGGAGATAATACCATGCATTTTATCTGATCATAATGGAATGAAACTGGAAATCAATGATAAAAGACGGAAGGAAAAATCCTACATCACATGGAAAATGAACAATATGTTACTGAATGATCAATGGGTTACAGAAGACATAAAGGAAGAAATCAAAAAATTCTTAGAGATAAATGAAAATACAGACACAACATATCGGAATCTATGGGACACAATGAAAGCAGTTTTAAGAGGGAAATTCATCGCTTGGAGGTCATTCCTCAAAAAAAGGAAAAACCAACAAATAAATGAGCTCACACTTCATCTCAAAGCCCTAGAAAAGGAAGAGCAAAACAACAGCAAATGGAGCAGAAGACAAGAAATAATTAAAATCAGAGCGGAAATCAATGAAATTGAAACAAAAGAAACTATTGAAAAAATTAACAAAACTAAAAGTTGGTTCTTTGAAAAAATAAATAAGATCGACAGACCCTTAGCCATGCTAACGAAGAGAGAGAACTCAAATCACTAACATACGGGATGAAAAAGGCAATATCACAACAGATGCTACAGAAATACAGAAGACAATTAGAAATTATTTTGAAAACCTATATTCCAATAAAATAGAAGATAGTGAAGACATTGATAAATTCCTTAAGTCATATGATTTGCCCAGACTGAGTCAGGAGGATACTCACAACTTAAACAGACCAATAACAATAGATGAAATAGAAGAAGCAATCAAAAGACTTCCAACCAAGAAAAGCCCAGGACCGGATGGGTATACAGCGGAGTTTTACAAAACCTTTAAGGAAGAATTAATACCAATACTTTTCAAGTTATTTCAGGAAATAGAAAAAGAAGGAGCTCTGCCAAATTCATTCTATGAGGCCAACATCACCCTGATACCGAAACCAGACAAAGACACCTCAAAGAAAGAAAACTACAGACCAATATCTCTGATGAACATAGATGCAAAAATCCTCAATAAAATTCTGGCGAATCGGATACAAAGGCACATCAAAAAAATTGTGCACCATGATCAAGTAGGATTCATCCCTGGGATGCAAGGATGGTTCAATATACGGAAATCAATAAATGTTATTCACCACATCAATAGACTTAAAAATAAGAACCATATGATCATCTCAATAGACGCAGAAAAAGCATTCGACAAAGTACAGCATCCCTTTATGTTCAAAATATTAGAAAAACTAGGGATAACAGGAACTTACCTCGACATTGTAAAAGCTATCTATGCTAAGCCTCAGGCTAGCATCATTCTCAATGGAGAAAAATTGAAGGCATTCCCCCTAAAATCTGGAACAAGACAGGGATGCCCTCTATCACCACTTCTATTCAATATAGTTCTCAAAACACTGGCCAGAGCAATTAGACAGACGAAAGAAATGAAAGGCATAAAAATAGGAAAGGAAGAACTTAATTTATCACTATTTGCAGATGACATGATTCTATACCTAGAAGACCCAAAAGGGTCTACAAAAAAAACTACTAGAACTAATAAATGAATTCATCAAAGTGGCAGGATATAAAATCAACACGCATAAATCAAAGGCATTTCTGTATATCAGCGACAAAACTTCTGAAACGGAAATGAGGAAAAACACTCCATTCACAATATCTTCAAAAAAAATAAAATACTTGGGAATCAACCTAACAAAAGAGGTGAAAGATTTATATAATGAAAACTACAAAACCCTAAAAAGAGAAGTAGAAGAAGATCTTAGAAGATGGAAAAATATACCCTGTTCATGGATAGGCAGAACTAACATCATCAAAATGGCGATATTACCAAAAGTTCTCTATAGGTTTAATGCAATGCCAATCAAAATCCCAACGGCATTTCTTGTAGAAATGGATAAAGCAATCATGAAATTCATATGGAAAAATAAAAGACCCAGAATAGCAAAAGCAATTCTAAGCAGGAAGTGCGAATCAGGCGGTATAGCGATACCAGACTTAAAACTATATTACAGAGCAATAGTAACAAAAACAGCATGGTACTGGTACCAAAACAGGAGGGTGGACCAATGGTACAGAATAGAGGACACAGAGACTAATCCACAAAGATACAACTATCTTATATTTGATAAAGGAGCTAAAAGCATGCAATGGAGGGAGGATAGCATCTTCAACAAATGGTGCTGGGAAAACTGGAAATCCATATGCAACAAAATGAAACTGAATCCCCTCCTCTCGCCATGCACAAAAGTTAACTCAAAGTGGATCAAGGAGCTAGATATCAAATCAGAGACTCTGCGTCTGATAGAAGAAAAGGTTGGCTCCGATCTACATATTGTAGGGTCGGGCTCCAAGTTCCTTAATAGGACACCCATAGCACAAAAGTTGATAACAAAAATCAACAAATGGGACTTACTTAAACTGAAAAGTTTTCTCTCAGCAAGAGAAACAATAAAAGAGGTAAATAGGGAGCCTACATCATGGGAACAAATTTTTACTCCTCACACTTCAGATAGAGCCCTAATATCCAGAGTATACAAAGAACTCAAAAAATTAAACAATAAGATAACAAATAACCCAATCAATAAATGGGCCAAAGACCTGAACAGACACTTCTCAGAGGAGGACATACAATCAATCAACAAGTACATGAAAAAATGCTCACCATCTCTAGCAGTCAGAGAAATGCAAATCAAAACCACCCTAAGATACCATCTCACTCCAGTAAGATTGGCAGCCATTATGAAGTCAAACAACAACAAGTGCTGGAGAGGATGTGGGGAAAAGGGTACTCTTGTACATTGCTGGTGGGACTGCAAACTGGTGCGGCCAATCTGGAAAACAGTATGGAGACTCCTGGGAAAGCTGGGAATGGAACCACCATTTGACCCAGCTATTGCCCTTCTTGGACTTTTCCCTGAAGACCTTAAAAGAGCGTACTACAAGGATACTGCTACATCGATGTTCATAGCAGCACAATTCACAATTGCTAGACTGTGGAACCAACCCAGATGCCCTTCAATAGATGAATGGATAAAAAAATGTGGCATTTATACACCATGGAGTATTACGCAGCACTAAAAAATGACAAAATCATAGAATTTGCAGGGAAATGGATGGCACTAGAGCAGATTATGCTTAGTGAAGCTAGCCAATCCCTAAAAAACAAATACCAAATGTCTTCTTTGATATAATGAGAGCAACTAAGAACAGAGCAGGGAGGAAGAGCAGGAAGAAAAGATTAACATTAAACAGATACATGAGGTGGGATGGAAAGGGAGAGAAAAGGGAAATTGCATGGTAATGGAGGGAGACCCTCATTGTTATACAAAATTACATATAAGAGGTTGTGAGGGGAATGGGAAAATAAACAAGGAGAGAAATGAATTACAGTGGATGGGGTAGAGAGAGAAGATGGGAGGGGAGGGAGGGGGGATGGTAGAAGATAGGAAAGGTAGCAGAATACAACAGTTACTAATAGGGCATTATGTAAAAATGTGGATGTGTAACCGATGTGATTCTGCAATCTGTATTTGGGGTAAAATTGGGAGTTCATAACCAAGTTGAATCTAATGTATGAAATATGATATGTCAAGAGCTTTATAATGTTTTGAACAACCAATAAAAAAATAAAAAAAAAATAAACAAGGTTGCTTTATGCTGGTTAAGGGAACTATCCAACAACAAGATAGAATGATTGGAAATATTTATGTCACAAATATCAATGCATCTACTTAGGTAAACACTATTTGATTAAAAAAAAACACCTCAAATAGACTTCAAAACAATAGAACTAGATGATTTCAACACAATTCTCTCACCAAGAGATAGGTCACCCTCACACAAAGTATGTAATGGCTTTTCAGACCTAAAAAATAATGCTAATCAAATGGACCCAACAGACATCTATATAATATTTCATCAATCCAAAACAGAATTCATTTTCTTCTCAGCTATACATGAAACCTTCTCCAAAATAGTCCATATTTTAGAAAACAAAGCAAGTCTTAGAAAATATAAGAAAATAAAATTAAAAAAGGAAAAAGATAATTTTCTTTTTTGCATTTTATCAGATCAGAATGGAATAAAGCTAGGAATCCACAAGATAAAAAACAGAAACCACTTAAACACATGGATACTAATATACTTCTGTATGAGGAATGGGTCTTAGAAGAAATCAGGGGAGAAATAAAAAAAATCTGAAAAACAAATGTGAAGAGAGTTATAAAATTAAAATCTCTGAGAGTATGAAGGCAGTTCTGGAGGAAAGTTTGCAATATGGAGTGATTACATAAAAACAAATACAGAAAGATTCCAAATAAATAATCTAATGTTACATCTCAAGGTCCTAGAAAAGTAAGAACAGACTAATTCCATTATTTTCCAGAGCAAGACAGGAAATAATGAAGATCAGAGCCAAAATTAACAAAATCAAGAATAAAAAAATACAAAGGATCAATACAATAAAGAGCTGTTTATTTATTTATTTTTAAAACTGGGGATGGAACTCATGAGCACTTTAATCCCTAGCCTTTTTAATTTATTTATTTAGAGACAGGGCTCACTAAGTTGTGAGGCTGGCCTAATACAACCCTCCTCTGGCCTCTCAAATTGTTGGGATTACAGGCATGCACCACTGTATCTAGCAGAGTTGGTTCTTTAAAAAAATAAACAAGATTGATAAACCCTTAGTCAAATAAGAACCAAATCAAAAGTGTAGAGATGAAAAGTATATATCACTAGAAATATTTTTGAAATACAGAGGATCATTAGGAACTATTTTGATATTGATTAAATTTTCATCACATATGATCCACTCAAATTGAACCAAGAGGATATAGAAAACCTAAACAGATGGATATCAAGGAATAAACTGAAGCAGTAGTTGAAAACCTTCCAAAAGAGGAAAGCCCAGCACCAGAGGGTTTCTCAGGTGAGTCTAGTAAAGAAGAATTAATGCCAATTCTCCTCAAATTATTCCATGAAATAGAAAAGGAACACTACCAAATTTATTCTATGAAGTCATTATCACATGATATTCAAACTAAATAATGACACACTAAGGAAAGAAAACTACAGAACAATAACTCTGATGATCACAGATTCAAAAATCCTTAATACAATATTAGCCATTTACATTCAAAAACACATTAAGAAGATGGTACACCATGATCAAAATGGTTTCAACCCAGGGACACAAGGTTGATTCAACATATACAAATCAATAAATATAATTCACCACATAAATACAATTAAGGACAAAAATCACATCATCTGAAGAGATGCAGAAAAAGCCTCTGACAAAATTCAGCACCCATTTATGGGAAAAATACTGAAGAAACTAGGGATAGAGGAACTTATCTCAATATCATAAAGGCTTCATATGATAAACCCATAGGAAATATCATACTGAATGGAGAAAAACTGAACAGCATTTTTTTCTAAAATCAAGAATAAGACATTGTTGCCTGCTCTCATTACTCCTATTCAGTGTGTTCTTGAAATTAGCCAGATAAGTCAGGCAAGAGAAGGAAATTAAAGAAATATAAATAGAAAAAAATATTACATTATCTCTGTTTCCCAATGACATGATCCTATATCTAGAAGATTCCCCCCACAAAATAAAATTCCATCAGAAGACTATTGTAGCTGATAAATAAATTCAGCAAAGTAGCAAGATACTAGATCAACGTTTAAAAAATCAACAGCTTTCCTATACTTTAATAGTGAATCTGCTGAGAAAAAATGAGAAAAATAATTCCATTCACAATAGCTTTAAAAACCAGATCAAACCAAATCAAACTCAAAACAAAAAAATCAACCTGTGAATACACCTAACCAAGGAGGTGAAAGACTTCTACAATGAAAATTACAGAACACTGAAAAAAGAAGCTGAAGAAGACCTCAGAAGATGTTTCTTTAACCTGCACAAAAATCAACTCAAAGTGGATCAAAGACCTAGGAAATAGACCAGAGACACCACAGCTGCAGAAGATGGAAAGACCTCCCATATTATTAGATAGGTAGAATTAATATTGTCAAAATGGCTACATTTTGATATACAGATTCAATGTAATCTCCATCAAAATAACAAATGGCATTTTTCACAAAACTAGAAAAATATTTTAAATTCACTGTAGGAAAAACAGACTCAGAGTAGCAAAGCCATACTGAGCAAGAAGAGTGATGCTGGTGGCTTTATGATACCTGTTCTCAAATTATACAATAGAGCTATAGTAACAAAAACAGCATAGTACTAGTATAAAAAGACATGGAGATCAATGGAATAGAGTGGAAGAGACCAAGAAAAAAAATCCATATAGCTAGTCATCTGTCCCTAATACAAGTGCCAAAAACATACATTGGAGAAAAGAACTTTTTTTTTATCAAATGGTGCTGGAAAAACTGGCTAGCCATTGTAGGAAAATGAAACTAGATTCCTGTCTGTTCACCTTGCATAAAAATCAACTCAAAGTGGATCAAAGACCTAGGAAATAGATCAGAGACACCACAGCTGCTAGAATAAAACAAAGGGCCAATACTCCAACACACTAATGCAGGCAATGACTTCCTTTATAAGACTGCTAAAGCTTAAGAAATAAAACCAGGAATCAATTAAGGGGGATAGCTTCAAATTAAAAAGCTTCGGCGCAGGAAACAAGAGTGTGAAATGAGAGTCTATTGAATGGGAGAAGATCTTTGCCAGTTACTCTTCTGACAGAAAATCAATATGCAGAATATATAAAAAACTCAAAAACCTTACCATGAAAAAAAAAATAGCTCTATCAAATAATGGGCAAATGAATTTGCAAATGACTAACAAATACATGCAAAAATGTTGAACACCCTTAGCAATCAGAAAAATGCAAATCAAAACTACACTAAGATTTCATCTCATTATAGTTAGAATGACAATCATCAAGAATACAAATAATAATTGCTGGGTGAGGACATGGGGGAAAAGTTTCACTCCCGTATTTGTTGGTGGGACTGCAAATTAGTACAAACACTCTGGAAAGCAGTATGAAGATTCCCCAAAAGCCTAGGAATGGAACCACCATATGACCTAACTATCCCACTCCTTGGTACCTAAGAACTAAAATCAGCATATTATAGTGACAAATGCATAAAAATATTTATAGCAGGAGCACAATTCACAAGAGCAAGTTATAGAACCATCCTAAGTGTCCCTCAATAGACAAATGGATAAATGTCTGGTATATATAAAATTTTTGCTCATCCAAAACCAAAAATGAATTATGTCATTTTCTAATAAATTGATGGAAATGTAGAACATCATACTAAATGAAATAAACTTTTTCTCACATGTGGAAACTAGAAAGAAATAAAGAATTAGGGGGAAAAAAAGATCTCACAAAAATAGAAGAAAGAACAGCAGAGTAGAAGAAAGAGATTCAGGGAGAGGGAGGAGGGATGGGAAAGGGAAGAACTATAGAATGAAACTGACCAAACTATGAAATGTGCATGTAATGAATATATCATAATAAATTCCACTTTTATATATAACTATGAGGCACCAATTAAAAATTAATTAATTGAAGGAAGATCAATAGAGGAGAGGAAAGACATCAGGAGGAGAAAGGACAGGAATGAAGGAAGTAGTACTGGGAATTGAAATAGAGCAAATTATGGTATATGCATTTATGGATATGTCAAAATGAAATCCATGATTATGTATAACTATAATGCATTAATTAAAAAAAGAAATTTCATCATTTTAAAAAAGTTAGGTTTATACTCTGATATCTAATGTATACAGCATAATAAAAGCCTTAGCTCTACATATGTTTGGACAGATAAAATTTTCCAATGATTTTAGATTCCTTTTTCCTGAAAATATTACATAATACTCCAACATTTTAATAGTCATTTATAAGAATTATAGTTGTTGATAAACGTATACATTATAATAAGCACTTCTACATATATCATTGAACTCAATCATCACAATTCTGCAAGACAGGTTAAAAATGTAAGCAAGCCACAGGATTTTCCCCATATTTTCTGAATCTACTTCTAGTATTCTACCAAATCAGTTGTTTCTGTATTGCAAATATATAAATATAAAAAAAGTCCTGTAATTCAAAATGCTGTGGAAAATAAGGTGAAATTTATGGGGCTGTTCTTAGTCAATATTGATATTACTTGCTGGTGTAGTAACCTTTCTTTCTTCTTCATGGTGTTTTAGAAACTAATACAAATGAGGAAAATACAAATACCTATTTCACTATAAACAAAATACTTTTAACAAAAAATATCACTAAGTATATATTATGGTATACCATTGTTTTCAAAAGCTCTTTTTACTGAAATAAGAGGTTGCTTGAGGAAATGACATCCAAAATAGGTCTCTGCTTCGATACTTTTCTTTCTTGTAGTAGATGTTACAAACAACCTCATATCGAGGGGGTGAAATCACTGCAAACACCTAGAAAGAACATCCATTGCTACTACAAAGGGTTTTGAGATGGTGAAATCATCAATTCCTAGAGAAAATATTAAAGTCTTTTCTTTGAATGACTATTGAACTACTACAGACAAATGAAGTTGAATTAAGAACATTAATTTATTCAATGAGTCCCAAATGCCACACCACTCCAAAATATATAACTATGTATATAAAAAAACCATGTTAAAATAAATAAAGAATTGGCTATACTTTCCAAAATGCATATGTTGTTTTTTAAAATATGAAGACATACAAAATACACACACGAATTGGCAATGAATAAGGAAAATACCTCTGAACTCATTTTCATTTGCGCCATTTCTATTTCCTTTTGTTTGCAAAGATGATTTGCCAGAATCCCATCTTGTAATATTCTAGCATTCTGTTCTTGAGTAAGCTGCCTCTGGAGGTCATTTCGGTCCTCTAAAACCTAGAGATAACATTTCATTAAGTTTTTGGTTTTGTTACACTGGGGAAATTCTAAAAGCTTAACTAAAAGCACAATCCACAAAATTAAACACACACACACACACACACACACACACACAACTATAAAAAGGAAGTAGTCTATTAAAGTCATATGAATTACTTAATTTTGTGCTTTTTTTTTTTCTTGGTACTAGAGATTTTTTTTCTTGGTACTCAGAGGCACTTAACCACTAAGCCCCATCACCAGTCCATATATATATATATATATATATATATATATATATATATATTTTTTTTTTTTTTTTGTTTTTTGTTTTTTGTTTAGGTTTTGAGACAGGGTCTCACTAAATTGCTTAGGGCCTTGCTAAGTTGTTGAGGCTGACTTTGAACTTGTGATCCTCCTGCCTTAGCCTCCTGAGCTGTTGGGATTAAAATTAAATTTGTCAAAGAATATAACCAGTTCTTAACAATATATAGAAACAATATCATGAAGTAAACATTTTTATAAAACATTTAATTAGTTTCACAATAGTTTCAAAGCTATTTAATTTGTATTTTTGGATTTTAACATAAAAATGCTGCATTTACAATTTTTGTTAGTAATTAAAATCATTTACTTTTCATTCCTTCATTCAGAAAACATATAGTGAACATCTATTAGAAGCCAAGATTCACAATGCATAATTTTAGTTATAAGAATCATAATTTATTTTTAGGGTAATGTGGTAAGTCATTCTTATAGACCGTGGCCGCCATTAGAAGATGGCGCCGGCTTCCACTGTGGCCTGTGATAAACAACTCCTAATATGGAGAGTTTGGCGCGCAATCCCTTACCACCCTATGAGAAAGGTCCACGTGGCAGCTTGGGATTGGTATGCGGGAGGCTTTATTAGGCTGTGCTTGGGCGCTCGGCGGGGGGTCGCTAGAAGATGATACTTGAATCAAGGCCTGAATAAACTGCTGAAAGAAGAATCCTGTGTCGTGTTTTCCCTTGCCCGCGAGGGGTCGCGACAATTGGTGGCCCATACGGGGAATTATATTCCTCGAACCCAGGATCCAGAACTTTCAGCAGTCAGGGTGGTGCACCGGTAAGTTCCCAGGTAAAGTGGGAATCCACAAGCTAATAGCGGGACGCTCCTCGGTAAAGAAAGAGAGAGCGGGAAAAGGGACGCTCCCCTGTAAAAGGAAGAGAGCGGGGAATTCATAGAATGGAACGCTCCCCTGTAAAAGGAAGAGAGCGGGGAATTCATAGAACGGAACGCTCCCCTGTAAAAGGAAGAGAGCGGGGATTTTTGTACTTTCACTTTCTTTATAGCTCTAAAAACATTATGGGCGCTACCTCTTCAAGCCCAATTTTGTTGGCCCTAGATGGGTTGTTACGTTCAAAAGGACTTAAAGTAAAGCAGAGCACTTTGCAGATGTTTTTAAGAGAAGCTGCCGGGGCCGGGGCCGCGGCCGCGGTCTGGGCATGAGGATGGCGGTGGGCTCAGTCAAGATGCAGCCGCCGTGCGAGAACCTGGCCCTGGCCGCGGCGGTGGACAGCGCTCTGCGCCGCAGTCCCAGCGCCCGCGAGCCGGAGTGCGAGCAGCCGCCGGCGTCGCTGCGGCCGCGGCTGAAGGACCTGCCTGCACTGCTGCGGAGCGGGCTCACGCTGCGGAGAAAGCAGAGCGCCGCCGGGGGCCGGGACCGGACGGAGCCGGTGTGGGTTCCAGAACGCCTGACAAGAAGAGTCCCCACAAATACATCTGAGTTAAATATAACCACTTTGGCCATTACTTCCCAGGTGTTAATTCCGTTGTCTCCTTCTAATCAGACCTCTAATGCCACTCATTTTAAGGCTTCTCCTTATTGCACCCCTGAGTATGGCTTCCCTCCAATATTCATGCCTTGTCAAGATCATTCTTGGGAGAAATATCAGGTCGCTAAAGGTTTCTCCCTTTCCCCCTCTCTTAAAAGATATTTGTATAATTCTTCCAACAATAATTCCTCTATAGGAGCAGGTTGGTCTTGGTTTCAATGGTTGATTTCCAATGAAAAGGGAGCCACAGCTGATATTTCCACTTTGGCTCAATTACGAGGAGTCCAAAGTTGGCTGTTTAATGTTTCTGGCAGTACCCAAGACTCGGAGCGAGGTAGGAGGCTTAGAATTTCTGCAAATAATTCACAATTATCTAATGCTACATTACCCTCCGCAGCAGTCTGTCTCCAATCTCCGTTCCTGTTTCTTTTGGCTAATGATACATCACAGGGGATGCTTAATTGTTCTAATGTTACCTGCTACTTGTCTGAGTGTTGGAATGGCTCCTGGACTACGGCAATGGTTATGAAAATTCCAACCTTTGTCCCGATCCCGGTTACTGCAGATCCAGAGTCTTTTCCTATTGTTGAACTGATTAGAGCCCGCAGAGATTTTGGAATTACGGCAGCTATAGTGACAGCTGTGGCGGTATCTGCTGCTGCAGCAGTTACAGCTGGAGTAGCCATGGCCAGCCAGGTACAAACTGCTGCCACTATTAATCAGGTTATTCAACAAACATCCACCGTACTTGAATCCCAAAGTGAAATTAATCAACACATTTTATCTGGGATTTTGGCTGCTAATCAAAGGATAGATCTGCTTCAAGCTCAAGTTGAGGAGTTGTCTGACCTAGTACATTTGGGTTGTATTGATCAACGTGCGCATTTATGTATAACCTCTGTCAGATTTAATGATTCCAGAAATGCCTCCAGCATCATCGGGGAGTATCTATCCGGAACCTGGTCCATGGAAGCAGAAAACTTGATCCAGTCTCAACTAACTCAGACTGCTGTTTTGAATAGTACCCGTGTCGAACCAGTGACTTTGGGTCAATTCACCAGTTGGCTGTCCTCTGCCTTTTCCTTTTTTAAGGAATGGGTGGGAGTGGGCATTTTTGGGGCAATGTGTTGCTTCGGTGTTGTACTTTGTTTGTGGCTTCTCTGTCGCCTTAAAGCTCGCCATGCGCAAGAGAAAGCTATGATTGTACAGGCTCTTGCGGCCTTAGAGAATGGCATTTCTCCACAAATCTGGCTTGCACATCTTAAACAGTGATTTCAGGGCATGGTCATTGCACCCCAAGTTAATTTCACATTGCACTGGGATTGGCGTGCCCTCTTTCCTATGCTTTCTCAGTGCTGAATAGCCCTTGCACTCTGCAGGTCTTGTTACCATTGCACGCAGATGGGTTTCAGGACTGGTCTTTCTTCTCGGCTACAGACTCTTTACCTTCCTCTGGGGTTTAGGGATTGTGTTGCCAACTTAAATTTTGTCATTATTACCAGGCTACCGTGTTATCCTACTTCTCACCGTCGTCACGATGCAGGATGCAAGGCAAGGCACCGCACTTGAGTGATCCCTCAACGGACCTCAAGGAAATCATGTCCTATTGCATGCGGGTTTGACGTCCACGCCCCGCCCTACGAAAAAAGGCGTCGGCTGATATGGGACCAGGTCTAGGGAAGGGCCCTCCTTAGGACTGAACCATACATTGCAGCCACTTCTGCACAGTGGGATAGGACCTCTACTTTCGCCTGCATTGTTTTATAAAACAGAAGGGGGAACTGTGGTAAGCCATTCTTATAGACTGTGGCCGCCATTAGAAGATGGCGCCGGCTTCCACTGTGGCCTGTGATAAACAACTCCTAATATGGAGAGTTTGGCGCGCAATCCCTTACCACCCTATGAGAAAGGTCCACGTGGCAGCTTGGGATTGGTATGCGGGAGGCTTTATTAGGCTGTGCTTGGGCGCTCGGCGGGGGGTCGCTAGAAGATGATACTTGAATCAAGGCCTGAATAAACTGCTGAAAGAAGAATCCTGTGTCGTGTTTTCCCTTGCCGGTGAGGGGTCGAGACAGGGTAAAATAACATATTGTTTTAAACATAAACAATAATCATATGCCAACTAACATTGCTCTAGTCCACAAAAGACCACTTATATAATGATGGTCTTTCAAGATTATATTGTCTAGATATCTTAAGTTCATGTAAGCATATGCTATAATCTTTGCATTACAATGAAATTGCTAAATAACACATTTCTCAGGTCACATCCTTGTCATTAGGTGACACACTATATATCAAAGGGATATAAGTAATATTGATGATTAATATGAAAATTTTACCAAAGATAGATTTACCTGATTCAAATTAATTTTTACAGTCTTTAACTCCACCTCTAGTGTCCTGAGAGAGATTTCAAGTTGTTGTTTCACTTCAACTTCTTTATTATATTGCTCTTCTTTCTTTCTTAAGTGTTGTTTAATTTTTTCATAAGCGTTATCAGCATTTCTTCTCTTTTCCTTTTCTTCTTTTAAGGCAAATCTACAGTTTAGTATACTTTATTTTAAAATGTATTTTGTTAAAAAATTAAAAGTTCATTTTGTGATCTTATTCTACATACAGTGATTTATTATCCAAATAAAATTACTATATTTTTGAACATTTTTCATTTCTAATTCTCATGTTTTTGATTTTTCACTTCAGTCGCCTCCAAAGGACATATACACTTGAAAACTAATAATAAAAGAACATTCTCTTAATTGATAAATTTCTTTTAGTACTAATTTTGCTGTAAAGTTATATACTCAAATTATCTTTTTAACAACATAGTAATTCCTCCTCAATTAAAAAATAATAATTTAAAGTTAATTAAGTTTGAAAAAAATTATTTATAAACAAGTTTATAAATTCACCAGAAATAAATTTTTATCTTCATGAAACTTTACCAGTGTCCCTAAAAATGATTTACAGTGTAAGATAGTACCTTCAGATGTATTCACACAACATAAATTTGCACATCACTATAAACCAAGACTAGGCTAAGGAGCCCAATGTCTATTATTACCTTTTTATATTTCTTTGTTGTATTACTTTCAACTTACCTTAATTATTATTATTTTTATAAGCAAATTAAAATTCTCCTTTGGAACAAGATAGGATCTAGTACATAATCTAATATAGAGAGCAATGTTCTTGGTCACACATGTATGGAGTTTCTGAAGGGCAGTGGAGATTATTGCTAGGCACAGTAGGACCTTTATGCCGACAAGTGAACTAAAGAAATCCATACTACTTCACAAAGAAGTCCCCCCATAAGAGTATTTAACCTGGACATAGAAGTATTAAATTGAAGTCCACAGAGCACTTTACAAGAGTTCTGACCTGGAGGGGGTAAACCTTGGTGCACTTCCCTTCTATTGCCTCAATATTACTGGAGTGAAGATTTGATGACTCTTGTTAGAAGGTTCATTTCATTTCCCATTACTCTCCCAACCTTAAGCAAATTTATAGAGGAACTTAAGTTTGGTGCTTCCATAATACTAAGAGTATTTGAAGCAACCTATGACACTACTCTTGCGGAGAAAGAAGGTATCCATATTCTTGATTGGCCTTTTGATGATGGTGCACGACTGGTCCAAATTGTCGATGACTGGTTTAATCTTGTAAAACTTAAGTTTCATGAAGAACCTATTTACTGTGTTGCAGGCCTTGGGAGAGCTCCAGTGCTTGTTGTGCTAGCATTAATTGAAGGTGGAATAAAATATAAAGATGCAGTACAATTCATAAGACAAAAGCAGCATGGAGCTTTTAACAGCAAGCAACATTTGTCCTAAAATGTGTCTGAGCGCCAAAGACTCCAATAGTCAGACACCTGTTGTATTCAATAAAACTTAGGCTATTGCCTTAAAAGTGAAACTTAGGATGGGGCCTAATTTGTTGTCCATATTAGCCAATATGTTGGTGTGGTGAATAAATCTGATGAAGCTTCCATAAGAACTGTTTTATTAGAAAGCAGTTTTACCAGGCCACAAGCTTAACAGGATTTCAGCCTCTATGTTTGAGTTATGATCAACCTATTTGGACACTTAGCAAAAGATTCTTGCTGTTCACAATTTAAAATGTGCTTATCATTGTGCCAGTTGATTTTTCCTGAAATCATGCGGTATTGAGTTAATGTCTTTAAATCTACTTCTATGCCAAATCTTATATAAGAAGTTTAGAAAGATAAGGTGCCAAAATGCCCAGCACAATACTTGTGTATTTTTAGAATCATAAAAACAAAATTCCGGAGTGGTGTGGCTCAAGCAGTAATGCGCTTGCCTGGCATGTGCGGGGCACTGGGTTTGATCCTCAGCACCACATAAAAATAAAATAAAGATGTTGTGTCCACCGAAAACTAAAACTAAAAAACAAACAAACAAACAAACAAAAAAAAAAAAACAAAAAAAACCCCAAAAAAAACCCCAACAAAATTCCAGGAACTAAGCACACCCTAGACTTTATGTGATTTATTCCTTCAGTCATTTAAACACTGTAAGGTTATTTGCCTGTTCACTTTATGTTTATATCTCCCAAATTCATATTGGTATGCATAAGGTTTGCTTTTAATCACTGCATTTTTTTGTTTGTTTAATTTTTATCAAGTCTTATGGCAATTATTTAATATCTTTTTGTATGTCTTAAATTTTGCTTTTATGGAAAACCTCCATTTTGAAAACCTAAGTTGTTCCAGAAACATATGTCTTTAATATCTCCAGACCAAACAACAACAAAAAAAGCCTTACAGTTAATTTAATGTTTACACTTGGAGGTGCAACTTAACAGGAAGGGTCTGAAAAAAAAATGGGAGAGGAGGCTATTAAATATTTTTAGTAAAATGTTGCCTTTGTCTTGTGCAGAATCTGTAGAATATATGCTTTTTAGTAAATATTTTTAAAAAGGTAGAGATACTCTGTTACTGTAGCTAAAACAATTCTTAATCATAAAATTTCTGAAATTCTTGTAAGGAAGGAAGGAAGGAAAGAAGTTTTTCATAATTATCAGAAATTCTGTACCAATTTTTTTGTTTGAAGTGTATTTTTTCTTCCTAACCTTTTGCAAAAATCAATCAATCAATCAATCAATCAATAAATAAAAGTACATTTCTGATAATGAATTGGGCAGACAGTTAATATTTTATATGCCTTTTGAACTGTGTCACTTAATATTTGGATACTTAATAATTTTGTTTTATTAAGTAATTAATAACTTTGTGATATATATTAATGTTAGTTCAACCATATATTTATATTGTCTGGAATGTGTGGTTACAGTTCTGTGGAGAAATAATTTG
The DNA here is from genome assembly GCF_021218885.2 of Marmota monax. Lineage (NCBI taxonomy): Eukaryota > Metazoa > Chordata > Mammalia > Rodentia > Sciuridae > Marmota > Marmota monax. Next base: position 3,052,201 of record NW_026693511.1, read on the forward strand.
TCAGTGTTCACCAGCTTGTAAAAACTTGGTGCAAGAGTTTACACATCTAAATAAATAATAAAATGCATGTGTCATAAAAAATAAATAAATAAAACTGAAGCTGAGGTTCTAGCTCAGTAGCAGAATGCTTGCTTATCATATTCAAGGCCTGAATTCAACCCCAGAACCACCATCACAATTAAAAAAAAATTTGCGTTTTTAAAGATTTTTTTCTGTATCAAGAATAATGGCCATTTCATACTCTGTTGAAGGAATTAATGATATAAAGTTTCTTTAGAATTATTAAGAAATATTGATCAAAGACCTTTTCAAAAGTTTTTATATTTTAACCAAATAATTCTCTATTAAACAACAACTACAGAAAATGATTTATATAAAGTGTTCCTTGCAGCATTCATTGCAATGTGGAGAAAAAAAAAAAAAAAAAAAAAGAAAGAAAGCTTGTCCTGGGCTTTTCTTTGTTGGAAGGCTTTTAATTGCTACTTCAATCTAATTGCTCGACATTGGTGTAGAATTTCTATATCTTCAATGTTCAACTTGGGTAGGTCATATGTGTCTAGATATATGCCAATATTTTTGAGATTTTCCAGGTTATTGGAATTTGTGATGATACCTACCTCCTTTATCATCTCTAATTTGTTAATTCATCCCTTTCTTTCTTTTGGCTAGTTTGGGTAAGGTCTTATCAATTGTTTTTATCTTTCCTAAGAACCAATTCTGTTGCATTGATCCTTTGCATTTTTAAAATTCTGAATTTAATTAATTTTGGCTCTAATATTAATTATTTTCTGTCTTCTACTGATTTTGGAATTAGTTTACTTTTCTTTTTCTAGGGCTTTAAAGCCTTAAGGCTGAGTTCTACAAGACCTTTAAAGAAGAATGCCAATCCTCCTCAAATTATTCCACAAATAAAAAGAAAGCGAACACTTCCAAATTCATTATATGAAACAAACTGCATTCAAAAACACACTCCACCTATTCCACTATTCCATCAAATAGGTTTTATCCCAGGGATGCAAGGTTGGGTCCACATACACAAATAAATAAATGTTAAGGACAAGAATCACACAATCATCTCAACAGATGCAGAAAAAGTATTTGACAAAATTTAGCACCCATTCATATTAAAAATATTGGAGAAATTAGGGATAGGAGGAACTTACCTCAACATTATAAAGACTACAATGAACTGAAGGCCAACATCATACTAAATGGAGATAAACTGAAAGCATTTCCTCAAAAATCAGGAACAAGGAATACCCACTTTCACCATTCCTATTAAACAGAGTCCTTGAAACTCTAGCCAGAGAAATCAGGCAAGAGAAGGAAATTAAAGGGATACAAATAGGAAAAACAAGAAGTGAAATTATCTCTGTTTGCAGAGGACATAATCCTATATCTAAAAGATCCAAAATATTCCACTAGAAAATTTCTAGAACTGATAAACAAGTTAATAAAGTAGCAGGATACAAGATTAACTTACACAATTCAATCACTTTCCTATACTTCAATAATGAATCAACTGAGAAAAAAATTAGGAAACCTATTCCAGTTACAATAGCTTCAAAAAAAGAAAAAAAAAAAGAAAAAAAAGGGAATAAATCTAACAAATTAAGTAAAAAATTTCTACAATGAAAAACTATATAAATAGATGAGAAATAAACCTTTGACTACCCATCCAATAACCTACTTTCCTCCCTGGGATCTATAAGTCCTTTCAGATTGCATAAATTAGTTGAGTATATTATTTGTTAATTTCAATAGAATTGTTTTTGTTATCCTTTTATATCAACTAGTTTCAATTCGACAAGCCCCAAATCAGAACTTTACTTAGAAAATGTGTCTACAGGAATAATCTAAATGTCATTTAAAAAAATAAAGAAAAGTATGTAACATTGATGACAGAAACTGAAAAAGTGCTTAGAAGATGAAAAGACTGCCCACGTTCTTGGATAGGCAGAATTAATATTGTCAAAATGGCCATGTTAGCAAATGCTTAAGACAGATTCAATGCAATCCCCATCAATGTACCAATGACATTTGTCATAGAACTAGAAAAATTACTTCTAAAATTCATTTGGAAGAGTAAGAGACCCAGAATAGCCAAAGCAATCTTAAGCAAGAAGAACAATACTGGTGGCATTATGATATCAGATTCAAGTTATGGTACAGAGTCTTAGTAACAAATACAGCATGGCATCTACATAGACATGAAATCAAATGGAATAGAATGGAAGACACAGAGATAAATCCACATAGATATAGTCATCTGATACTCAGACAAAGGTGTAAAAAACAGACTTTGGAGAAAAGAGTCTTTTTAACAAATGGTGCTAGGAAAAATAAATATCCACATGTAGAATGAAAGCAGATCCCTATTTCTCATCTTATACAAAACTCAACTCAACGTAGATCAAGGACCTAGATATTAGATCAGAAACTTTGAACCTGCTAGAATAAAACATAGGCTCAACACTCCAACATAATGACATAGGCATCAACTTCCTTATTAAAAACTCGTAAAGCACAAGAAATAAAACCAAGACTCAATAAGTGGGTTGACGTCAAATTAAAAAGATTCTCCACAAATATCAGGCTAAGCGAAATAAGCCAATTCTAAAAACCCAAAGGCCAAATGTTTTCTCTGATATGCAGATGCTAATCCATAATGGGGTGGGAGCTAGGGAAGAATGGAGGAACTCTGGACTGGGCAGAAAGAAGTGAGGGTTGGGGAGGGGGTTTGGGGGTGGGAAGCATGATGGAATGAGACAGACATTATTACCCTATGTACATGTATGATTGCATGAATGGTGTGACTCTGTATCATGTACAGCCAGAGAAATGAGAAATTATGCTCCATTTGTGTCCAATGAGTTGAAATGAATTCTGCTGTCATGTATAACTAATTAGAAGAAAACAAACAAACAAAACAAAAGCTTCCCCACAGCAATAGAAACAAAAGTTGTGAAGATAAGAGTTTACAGAATGGGATAAAATCTTTGCTAACTGCTTCTCCATCAGGGGATATCCAGACTAAATAAAGAACTCAAACTCCACTCCTGCAAACCAAATACTTCAATTAGTAAATGGGCAAAAGTACTAAACAGACACTTCTCAAAAGAAGAAATAAAATGGCCAACAAATACATGAAAAAAATGTTCAATGTCACTAGAAATCAGGGAAATGCAAATCAAAACTACATTGAGATTTCATCTTACCCCAGTCAGAATGGCAATTATCAGAAACAGAAATAATAAATATTGGTGAGGATGTGGGGAAAATAGTACACTCATATATTATTGGAGGGATTGCAAATTACTCCGGAAAGCAATACAGAGATTTCTCAAGACTAGGGATGAAATCACCATGTGACCCAGCTATCCTAATCTTTGCTATTTATCTTAAAGAATTAAAATTAGCATATTATACTGATATAGGCATATCAAGTTATGGCAGCACAATTCACAACAGCCAAGTTATAGAACTAGCCCAGTAGTGCAACATTAGATGAATGAATAAAGAAAAAGTGGTGTATAGTCATAATGCATTTTTACTAGCCAAAAAGAAGAATGAAATTATGACATTTGACGGTATGTGGATGGAACTTGAGAATATCATGCTAAAGCTTTAATAAGCCAGATTCAGAAAGTCAAGGGTTGAATGTTTTCTCTCATATGCAGAAGCTTGACCAACAAGGGTGAAGGTGGAGGGAGGGAATTCCATGAAAAAAGAAGTGAGATCATTGGAGGAAAGGAAAGGTAGATCTGATGAGGAGTGAAGGGGGATGTAAAAGGAGAGGAATGATGTAATGAAATTGACCAAACCATGCTATGTACCCCCAATATTATGTATAACTTTAATGCACTAATAAAAACACACAAAAAACAGAGATGCTAGAGAGTTTGTTCATTCCTTCTGCCATGTGAAGGTACAGGAAGAGGGTAGCCATCTATGAATTAGGAAGCAGATCTGCATCAGACACCAAATCTGCTAGTATCTTGACTTTGGACTTCCCATCTTTCATAACTTTGGCAAATAAATTTGTCTTATTTATTAGCTACATACTCTATATCTTGTTATAGTAATCTAAACGGGCTATAACATCAAATATAAAATGAATAAAAGAGGAAATAGAAGATATAGAAAAATCAATGAAAATCAAACACTTTGAGGAAATGAATAAAAGTGAGAAGCCTGTATGTAACTTCCATGCTAAAAGTTGATCTCATAGAAATAAAGAATAGAACAGTGGTTACCAGAGTCTGTGTAGGGTTTGGAAGAGGGGAGATAGAGAATCATTAATGTGTATAGGCCACAGTTGGATAGGAGGAATCACTTTGTTCAGAAGTTCAAAGCTTCATGATTAAGATGTTAATTCTCCTGAATCTAATTCCCAGAAGGCCAGTAGGCTCTTTATTTATTTATTTATTTTTTATTTGACAAGTTAATTCTAAAATTCATATGAGTACTAAGATGTAGGTCAGTGGTAGAGTACTTCCCTAGGTTTGAGCCCCAGGAAGGAAAAAAAAATCACATGGAAATGCAAAGAATCTAGAATAGCCAAAATAACTAAAAAAGAACAAAATATGAAGGATAGGAGTGTTGATTTCAAGTAGTATAAATCTATAGCAATGAAAACTGTGATACTGGTATAAAGAAAGCCAATAGATTAATGGAATAAAATGGAAAGTTCGTAAGTAAATAAATATGAATATCCAAATAGCCAAATTACTTTTGACAAAGGCACAATGATGGTACAGTGGAGAAAGGATAGGTTTTTGAATACATGGTGTTGGAAGAAGTGGATACCTCCACAAAACGAACTTGGATCCATACCTCATACCCTATAGAAAATGAACTTGAAGTGGATCATTTGTATGAATATAAGACTTAAAACTAGAAACTAGAAAGTGGTAAGATCTCAAAAAAACCCCCACAAAAAACAAAAAACAATGTAATGTTTAGGATTGTTATAAAACAAACCAAAAAACTCCCAAACCAAACCCAAATTTTATTTGCCAAATAGTGAGGTTTCTATATGGCAGCCTTCTATATTGCCATTAAAACTCTGATAGAGAAGAAGATGCATATAATTGTTAAGATGTATTCATGGTTGATAAGTCATTTATTATTTTCAAGAATTTAATATTCCACAAGACTAAAGAAGTTCTCTTCTTTGCATATCCTGGAAGGTAAGTCAACAATTACAATTTTTTTTATTTAAAATAAGTCAGTCCTACATCTTTTATTTTCAATTGCAAATTTTAAATCTTCACTCCTGAACAATTCTGAAAATAAAATATAGTCAGCTCAGAACCACTAGCAGATAAAAATCTCAAATTAAATAAGCCCAAGTTATTCATTTTTTACTTTGAAATATTGACAAGTATCTTTGTATTTATATTTTACTTTTTGCTTTTAGAACAATTTTATATTTTGTAAGCATACTGATGAAAACATTGAGAGATCAGAAACATGCTATACTGGACAATGATTTAGAAATCATTCTGTGATTTAAAATATCCTTCTTAGATTTAGACAAATGTAAGATAAATTCCACCTGGAGTTCCCTTGAACAACTAAAACCAAAAGAATTCAGAGATTTTCTTTCTCATGGCTTTTCTTCGTAATTGTATATTCACTGAATAGACAGGGACAAAAATACCTTAGTCCTAACTTCATGCAACTATATTGCTGGATATTCAAAGAATATTTTAAACTTTTTATATTAAAATATTAAACAATTATTACAAAAATTCAAATAATGCAAATACATATCTATAGTATATAAGTAGTTCAAATAAATAATTCTTTAAAACAGAATTTCATACCTCAAATTGTGAATTTCTCCTTCCCATTCCACCTTTTCATGTTCTAACTGTGATTTCACTTCTTTTGTGCTTGACAGCTCCTTTTGTAGTTCACGAACCTTATTTTCCATTTTTTTAATTTTTCCTATAAGTAGTTCACAATGACTTTTTTTAAGTTCTATTAATCTTTTATATGAATGAACTGCATCCCAAAGTTTTAATAGGCTAACAGAATCTGTATCAGGGAGAAAACAAGATAGAAGTAAAACATATGAGTACATTTTGTCTAAAATGTACTATGCATTTTCACATTCACATATTAATATATGAACAAAAGTATACTGAGTGCCTACAATGTGGAGCACATTATATTAAACTCTGCAGATAAAACAGACAAAACTTCTACTCTTGTTTAGGTTAAAGTCTTGCAGTAAAGAAGACAAATAGTGACCATTATAAATCCAGAAAGATGCTATAAGAAAATAGAACTCTGTGATCACACAAGGGAATTTGGTCTACACTGGGCCGAGGATGATTTTCTTGTGGAAGAGATGGCTACACTTGAGAAATGAGGGTGAACAGGAAGCAGATAGGAAGAGGGTGAAGAAGAACATTAGCTCTATTTCTAGACAAGATGAATTAAAGGTTTTGCTTCATGTTCCCACCTGAAACAACCAAACACAAAACAGACAAACTATATCAAATAACAATTTCAAGCCAGTGGATTTCCTTCAGGTAAAGAAGACAATAATCTCTGATAGGAAATAAGTAAACCTTCTGAATATTCCTGTTTCCTGCTGTGCAAAAGCTTCTAGATCATTATACTAGAGGAACTAAAGTGAGTCTAACAGATTCCCTGAGTTGGGGTGATAAAGTCTGGTAAGTCTCTAAGGAAGAGAGAGACATCACAGCATAGAATATTGGAGAGGAAGGAGCAGTACAGAGGAAGAACCCTGGAGATCTGTAGGGGGTCATCCTTGAGTATTTGAGTAATGAACACCACATGTGTGCCAGGAAACTACCTGGGACCAAATGACAGAACATCTGGAAAGATTAGAGGAAACTATGCCAGGAAGAGTGTCATTCCCATCAGGCAGGTTATAAAAACTGGTAATTCTCGGGGCAATGGGTAATCAGAAAGATCTTGCCTGAGCAGTGAGGAATTAACTCTAAGTACTGTTCTGATATACCTAACAAATCATAAAAATAAAAAGACCAGGAAGGATCAAGTGATACGTAAGTAACCTAACTGAATCCCAAACTAAAATTCAAAAAGAGCCAGCATGAAAGATTTAATAAAACAGAAGAAAACCAAACAATCAAATTGCACTTTAGGGAGATGCAAGCTGAGAAAAATCAAACATTATGACAGACTAATCTAAACGGTGTGAGTTCACTTATGTGTGGATTTTTTTTTTAAGATTTGTAATAATACAAAAAAATTGCAGATGAACACATAGCCTAGAAATACTGAAAAAAAATAAGGAAAAGACATGACAGAATGCATAAAATCTAGGGAATAGTCTATTTTATCATTTGTTACCATAAAATAAAAACCTATTATAGAAAGTTAAAATTTATGAAAACTTAAGCATACAAATACAGACTGTATATGATACCATTTGGTATCAAGAGAAATGTAAACAGAATTAAAGATGTATTACATAACTGCACTATTGATATAATTTCATAGGCACTTCTTGTTGCTATTGTGAATTCCAGTGTAATAAGTATCCACTTAAAAGGCCATTCAATCTTAATCATATTCACAAAAGCAGTTAATTTTTCCAGTGAATTGCCTGTACTAGTAAAAAGTGACCTCTTGCATTTCTTGTTTATTTTTCACCATTCATAATACTTTTAACATAGAAAATATACATGGACTGTTTATGCTATCAGTAAAACTTCCAGTCAACAGCAATCTGTTAGTAGTTAAGGTTTTGTAGAGTCAAAATATGCACATAGATTTTTCACTATATCCAGTAATTATGTTACATTATAATGCTCTAAAATCTTCGATTAAAAGGTAGATAGTCAAACTGGATTAAAAACTAAGATCAAACTATATGTACCTATAAGAAACATACTTAAAGACACAAATTTGTTAAAAAGATGGAAAAAATATATACACTAATACTTGATAAAAGAAGGCTTAGCAGAAATGGCTATATTAATTCCAAAGTAGAGTTCATAGCAAAATCTACTCCCAGCAATAATGAAGGTCACTTCATAATGATAAAGGATTTAATTAATCAAGAAGACGCATAATTCTGAATGTTTATGCACTCAATGACATCTTTAAAGTATATGAGGCAAAAATTGATAGAACTGAAAAAGAAAAAAAGATAAAGTTCACAAGTATCTTCTGAGATGTCAAAATTCCTTACTCAATAAGTAAGAATAAGTGGGCAGAAAAATCAGCAAAAATGTAGTAGAGGGGCTGAGGCTGTGGCTCAGTGTTAGATCACTTGCCTAAGCATGTGTGAGGCACTCACTGGGTTCAATTCTCAGCAACGCATATAAATAAACAACAACTAAAAAAATAAAAATAAAAAAAGAATGCAGTAGACTTGAACGCATAATTCTTCTTACAATAAATCTTATAAAATGATTAAATCAAAATGACTTAAGCCATCCAAAGTGTGTTCCCTGATTACAAAGCAATCACAGTAGAAATCAATAATGAAAATATCTCTGAAAATTAATATTTAAAAAGTTAACACAATTTAAATAATACTGTTTAAAGAGGTAATGAAAACAGAAACTAGAAAGTATTTTGAAGTAAATGAAAATAAAAATACAAGATGGCAGAATTTGTGGAATGTAACTATTGCTGTACTTAAATGAAAATTTTTAGCACTGAATGTTTCTATTTGAAGCATCTCAAATCAATGGTCTTTGACTTCCACCTAAAACTAGAAAGGAGCAAATTAAACTCAAAGTAAGCAGAAGAAAGGATATAATAAACATGAAAACATATAATAAACATTTGCTATAGTCTGTTTTTATCTCCTCAAAATTCATATCCTGAAATATAATCCTAGATGTGATGGATTAAGAAATAGGGCCTGTTGAAGAGAGGGGGCACAGAACTCAAAAAACTGATTAGTCCTCTTAAAAACAGAGACACACTGGAGACTATCATGCAGAGTGAAATCAGTCAATCCCCCAAACCTAAAGGCCTAATGTTCTCTCTGATATGTAGATGCTGAATCACAATGGTGGGGGTTAGTGGATGTTCATTTGATTGGACAGGGGTGAATGGGGGGATGGGAGGGAGGATGGGAATGTAAAAGACAGTAGAATGAATCTGAAATAACTTTCCTATGTTCATATAAATACATGACCAGTATAACTCCACATCATGTACAACCACATGAATGGGAAGTTAAACTTCATGTATATATGATGTGTCAAAATACATCCTACTGTCATGTATAACTAAAAAGAACAAATAAAAAAAATCCACAAAAAAGCAGAGGTGCTAGAGAGTTTGTTCATTCCTTCTGCCACGTGAAGGTACAGGAAAAGGGTAGCCATGTATGAATTAGGAAGCAGATCCACATCAGACACCAAATCTGCTAGTATCTTGACTTTAGACTTTCATCTTTCATAACTTTGGCAAATAAATTTATCTTATTTATTAGCTACATACTCTATATCTTGTTATAGCAATCTAAATGGGCTATAAAATCAAAGATAAAAAGAATAAAAGAGGAAATAGAAGATATAGAAAAATCAATGAAAATTTAAATACTTTGAGGAAATGAATAAAAGTGAGAAGCCTGTATGTAACTTCCATGCTAAAAGTTGATCTCATAGAAGTAGAGAATAGAACAATGGTTACCAGAGTCTGTGTAGGGTTTGGAAGAGGGGAGATAGAGAATCATTAATGTGTATAGGCCACAGTTGGATAGGAGGAATCACTTTGTTCAGAAGTTCAAAGATTCATGATTAAGATGTTAATTCTCCTGAATCTAATTCCCAGAAGGCCAGTAGGCTCTTTATTTATTTATTTTTTATTTGACAAGTTAATTCTAAAATTCATATGAGTACTAAGATGTAGGTCAGTGGTAGAGCACTTCCCTAGCATGTACAAGGCCCTGGGTTTGAGCCCCAGGAAGGAAAAGAAAAATCACATGGAAATGCAAAGAATCTAGAATAGCCAAAATAACTAAAAAAGAACAAAATATGAAGGATAGGAGTGTTGATTTCAAGTAGTATAAATCTATAGCAATGAAAACTGTGATACTGGTATAAAGAGAGCCAAATAGATTAATGGAATAAAATGGAAAGTACGTAAGTAAATAAATATGAATATCCAAATAGCCAAATTACTTTTGACAAAGGCACAATGATGGTACAGTGGAGAAAGGATAGGTTTTTGAATACATGGTGTTGGAAGAAGTGGATACCTCCACAAAACGAACTTGGATCCATACCTCATACCCTATAGAAAATGAACTTGAAGTGGATCATTTGTATAAACATAAGACCTAAAGCTAGAAAAATTCTAGACAAAAGCATAAAAGAAAAGTTTTATGACCTTGTGCTAGACAAAGATGTCTTAGACATGACACAAAAATAAAAATCCATATATAAATTGATTTCATGAAAATATAAAACTTCTGCTCTTGAAAAGATATCATTAAGAGGACAAAAAGCCTAGAATTAAAGACAAAAATCACATGATTATCTCAATAGAAGCAGAAGAAGCATCTGACAAAATTCAGCATCCATTCTTCTTCAAAACACTAGAAAACCAGGGATAGTACGAACATACCTCAATATTGTAAAAGCTATATATGCTAAACCCAAGGCCAACATTATTCTAAATAGAGAAAAACTGAAAGCATTCCCTCTAAAAACTGGAATAAAGCAGGGATACTCTTTCACCACTTCTATTTAAGGTAGTCCTGGAAAATCTAGCCAGAGCAAATTAGACCAAAGAAAGAAATTAAAAGGATACAAGTAGCAAAAGAAGAACTCAAACTAGCGCTATTTGTTGATGACATAATTTGATATTTAGAAGATGCAAAAACCTCTACCAGAAAACTTTTAGAACTCATAAATAAATCCATCAAAGTAGCAGGATGTAAACTTAACACCATAAATCTATGGTGTTCTTATATATCAGTGATGAATCAACTGAAAAAGAAATTATGAAAACTATTTCATTCACAATAGCCTCAAAAAATAAAATATTTGGAAATCAATCTAAAAAAAGAGTTTTTAAAGACCTTTACAATGAAAAACTACAGAACACTAAAGAAAGAAATTGAAGAAGACTTTAGAATATGGAAAGATCTCCCATGTTCTTGGATAGGCACAATTAATATTGTCAAAATGGCCAAACTATCAAATGTGCTATACAAATTTAATGCAATTCCTATTTAAATTCCAATGATGTTCTTAATAGAAATAGAAAAAGCAGTCATGAAATTCACTTGTAAAAATAGGAGGCCCAGAATAGCCAAAGCAATCTTTAGTGAGAAGAGTGAAGCAGGAGGCATCACAATACTGGATTGTAAATTATATTTCAGAGTTATAGTAACAAAAATGACATGGTATTGGCACCAAAATAGACATGAATACCAATGGAACGGAATAGAAAACACAGAGACAAACCCACTTAACTATAGTTATCTCATACTCCATGAACGTACATTGGAGAAAAGATAGCCTCTTTAACAAATGGTGCTCAGAAAACTGGAAATCCATATAGCAAAATGAAATTAGACCCCTATCTTTCACCCTGCATAAAAACTCAATTCAAAGTGGATCAATGATCTAGGTATTAAACCAGAGACCCTGAGCCTACTAGAAAAAAACGTAGGTCCAAATCTCTATCATGTCAACTTAGAAACTGAATTCCCCAACAATACTCCTAAGCGCAAGAAGTAAGATCAAGAATCAATAAATGCGACGGGTGCAAACTAGTAAGCTTATTCACAGTAAAGGGAACAATCCATAATGTGATAGAGCCTACAGAATAGGAAAAAAATCTTCCCTGCATGTGCCTCAGATAGAGCATTAATGTCCATCAGATAAAACTTTTTTTTAATAGATGGACACAATACCTTTATTTTATTAATTATATCTATGTGGTGCTGAGGATTGAATCTAGTGCCTCACACGTGCTAGGCAAGAGCTCTTCCACTGAGCCACAACCTCAGCCCAAGAACTCAAATAACTTAGCACCAAAAAAACCCAATCAATAACTGGGCAAATTGAGCAGACACTTCACAGAAGAATTATAATTGATCAACAAATATATGAAAAAAATGTTCAACATCTCTAGTAATTAGAGAAATGCAAGTTAAACTACACTGAGCTTTCATCTCATCAAGTCAGAATGGCAGTTATCAAGAATACAAGTAGCAATAAATGTTGGTGAGGATGTGGGGAAAAGGTACACTCATATATTGCTGATGGGACTATAAACTGGTGCCACTATTGAAAGAAATATGGAGATTCCTTAGAAAACTTGGCATGGAACTACCATTTCACCCAGTTATCCCACTTCTCAGCATATACCCAAAGGATTTAAAATCAGCATACTATAGTGTTGTGACCACATTAATGTTTATAGCAGCTCAATTGGCAATAGCTAAGTTATGGAACCAATCTAGGTGCCCTTCAACAGAAGAATGGATAAAGAAGATGTGATATATATACACAATGGAATACTACTCAGAATGACTTTATAACTATCGCTGGTAATTGGATGAAACTGGAGACTACCATGCTAAGTGAAATAAGCCAATCCCCAGAAAACCAAAGGCTGAATGTTCCCTCTGACACTCTGACATGTGCATGCTAACTCACCATAAGCGGGGGGGGGGGGGGGGGGGGGAACAGAAGTTCAGTGGATTACATAAAGGGTTATGAAGGTTAGGGAGGAAGGATGGGAAAAGACAAGACAGTAGAATGAATTGGACATAACTTTCCTATTTTCATATATGATGCATGACCAGTGTAACACCACATTATGTACAACCACAAAAATGGGAAGTTATACTCCACATATAATATGTCAAAGTACATTCTATTGTCATGTATAACTAAAAAGAAAAAATAAAAAATTTAAAAAACCTGTATGATTTCTTTAAAATACTATCCTGAAGATAAGAAATATTATTTTACACTTGTTATGATTTTCTCTTCTATATAACACCACATCATTAAAAGAAAAAAGAGGATTAAAAAGTCAAGCTTCAAATTGAGGAAAAATTCTTTCAAAAAATATAGTCGATAAAGGAATCATATTCAGAATATATAACCAACACTTAAAAACTCAACAAGTAATAAACAACATAAGTTTTAAAATGACATTTATTTGAAAAGACAGTTCACCAAAAAAAGATACACAAATGGAAAAAAAAGCCCATGGAAAGATATTCAACATTATTGATCATGAGTATAATGTACAATAAACCAATAATGTATGGATAATAGACACCCATTAGAATGGCTAAAATTAACAAAACAAAACTGACAATACTGTGTGTTTGTGAAGATAGGGAAGAACTGAAACTCTCATATACTGTTGTTGAGAATGCAATGGTACAAATACTTTGAGAAAAATTTGGCAGTTTCTTAGTAAGAAAATATAAAGGGGCATTAGGAGATGTTCATGGGTGATTAATTTAACTCTCTTGATTACATGAGTTATTGTATATGTTTAATACATATGTCATAATGCATCAAATTCTACACTTCACATATGTGCAGTTTATCATATATTAATAACACTTCACTCAAGCCATTAAAACCCAAAAGTTCTATTGCAAGAACAAACATCTAAAATAGTGGTTATGACACATAAAGAAACAGAATAAAGCTGGAGGACTGAGATCTTTATCTTTATAACAATGAGAAGTGATGAGTGGGTTTTAAGGAAGGAGTTAAAATGATAAGATCTGAATTTTTAAAAATAGGTAAATATAGTTTCAAAGCAGACCACCATGGTTTCAGGAGGTGGGGTGAGCAAACAGTTGCTAAGATTATTGCAGCAGTACAGATACAAACAAAAGTTTTTTGACCTGTCTATGCTCAAGACACAGAAGCAAAACAAAGTTAACAAAAAAGACTGCAGTACTATTCATGCTAAGAAAAGTACAGTGGGAATTACTGTAGCTCTTTGACTCACAGTGTGTATAAAAGTTCTCATTTTTAAAAAAATATATTTTCAGTTGTAGGTGGACACAATAGCTTTATTTTATTTATTTATATGTGGTGCCGAGGATCAAACCCAGGGTCTCACATGTGCTAGGTGAGCACTCTATTACTGAGCCACAACCCCAGCCCCTCATTCTATTTTAATATAAAGCATATTTCTGATATGAACAGCACTGTAACACATCAATGTTTATGGTGCAATGCTAAGCAACGTGTGTATATATTAATATAATATACAAAAAGGCCCTATATTTATGCAATGATCCTACCTTTATACTCCATTCTAAGTTGTTCAATTAGCAGCAACATATTCTCATAACTAGGGTAAAGCAATTCATAATCCTCTGAGGCTGTTTCAGACGATTGAGTTAAGTCATCAAGGTCATCCATAGCATTTATTTTTTGGGGGGCCTATAAAATAAATATTAGTATTTCAAAATGTCCCCTCTGAATATTTAGACCATATACTAAATTTACAGAAGTGACAATTACTCCTAAGTTTTTCTTTTATTTTTTGGTACTGGGGACTGAACCACCCAGTGGTGCTTTACCACTGAACTACATACTCAGACCTTTTACTTTTTTATTTTGAGCTTAGGGTTTAAGTTGCTTAGGCTCGCCTTGAAGCTGGGTCCTTTTGCCTTGTCCTCCTGAATCACTGGGATTACAGGAGTGTGCCACCCTGCATAACTATCCATGTTATAATATGAGCAGAAGCACAGGTGCTTCTTAAAAGAACTGACTTTTGTCAAAAGGATACCTTTATCAATAGCCACTATTTCTTAATCACTTTTTCAAAGGAAATATGTATATATAACAAAAGATTCTCTATTCTTTCACTTTACTTTTTATAATGTATCTGTAAATTTATATTTTTATAATGATTAGCTTTTACAATACCTTTTCCTTTTCAATAGATGCTTTCTTTATGGGCCTAAAATAAAAGCATAAAATCTTTATAGGCAAATATTAAATATGTAAAATACAAAGACTATCTGAACTGTTATCATTTTATAACATATTTGCATTTTAATTTTATTTTTTCCATTCACAAAACTAACAGGTTATTTAAAATATAATAATTTTCTATAAGGGGATTCAACTATAAACAAAGAGTAACAGAAAGGGACAACAAATGATACTATAATAATATCATAACAAAGAATTAAATTTAGGTCAAACTTTGATCAAAGCAAAAGGAAAAAACATAAAGTTACTTTATAGAAAGAAATACATAAGGTTTTTTTGTTACTGTCATTTTTAATAAAAGCGAACTTTTATGGGCACTAAGACATATTTAGAAAATATCGCTAAGTCCTTATGTAAGAAATCCTTTTAAAATCATGATAGAAGTTAATTTTTTCAGGACCTACTATGGAATTGGTAAGCATTATTTTAAGCACTATAAATGTGTTTTAAGCTCATTTTAATGCTCATAATAATTCTGAGAGGTAGGCACACATTAGGTATCTTATAAAGGAAGAAACTAGGCAAAGAAAGGTCAAGAAACTTGCCTGAGACCATATAGCTAATCAATGGCAAACCCAGAATTCAAACCCAGGAATTCTGGCTCTATAACATGTGTTTCACATGTGTTTTGAAACAAACATTTATCTTCAAGTGCTTTTAAGTGATACAATAGCAGATTAATCTGCATAATCATTTCACTTCTGGCTATAATTATAAACAGTAATTTCTTTCTTTTTCCTTTTTCTTTTGGTACCAGGGATTGAATCTAGAGGCGCCAATCTCTAGGACACATCCCTATCTCATTTTCATTTTTGCTTTTTTTTTTTTTTTGAGACAGGGTCTTGATAAGTTTAGCGTCTTGCCAACTGCTGAGGGTGGCTTTGAACTTGCAATCCTCCTGCCTCAGCTTCCTGAGCCACTGGGATGACAGGTATGCACCACCGCACCTGGCTAATAATAATGATTTCTGAATCTTGCAAATATCTTTTTCAAAATAGAAATATTTTAAACCTAGGCAATTTTGAAAATCTACATTCAATAAACCAATGACTGATTTTTTCCTAAGGAAATTAATGATTCATCATTCATCTTTCAACATAAACTTATCAAACATGTCAGTGACACTGCTGGTATATGGAAACAGACTTTTTATACTTTAAAACTTTATATTTCAAAAGTAATAATCCATGCTAGGTTGTTAGTATTTTACTTTCCTATGTACATAAGCTAAATCCTCCCCATTTCCCCAGAATTTAAACAATTATTAAACTGACACACCTGATATTTTAGACTAACATACAAAATAATAGCTATTTATGATGACAACTATCCAAAGCACAAGGTATGATTACCTTCTATTTAGTGCAACTTAAATGTTTGTATATTTTTTTTATTACATAATTTAAAAAAATCTATGTGTGGCAATTAACTTTTGGGTCATTATTTCCATGCTCCATTATATTAGGAATACCACTTCTGAACCAATTCATGATGAACAACAATCTCTTATCATAAAAAAAATACACACACACATGAATAGAAGTTCTAAGAACAATTAATTTACTATAAATGCTCAAAAATAATATGTGAAGCTTTCTAATACTTCAACATGCAAACATAATTGAATAAATATGTCCTTTTCTGCTGAATCATTTCCAAAAGCATGCAAGCATCCACTAAAAACTTCTATTTTAAACAAAAAGAACTCTCTTTAATTCCATATTCTTCTTAGTTATTACTGACTTTTCTATTGTCTTTCCAATTAAGAATTCTTTAAGTTATTGTCCATACTTATCTATTGCAGTCAGGTTTCCATAGTGACCATTTATTGAAATTGCTCCTTGTCAGTCACTTGTCCTTATTTTAATCAACTTGTTAGCAGTGTGATATCACTGAGCATTCTCTTTCTGCAGACCATGCTATACTGTTTTATTTCCAGAAAAGTAATCACTGTTAACATTCTTTCACAAGGAAATAAATTTATAGATTTTACCTTTCTTCATCCTGATCTATTTCACTTAAGTGGCAACCATCCTTTACTTGTATTAGACCACCAGTTAATGAATCAGCCATCTCAAATGCTGGTGTAGTCACAGATTCTTTGGAGGTATGTTTTTCATTTTCATTTTTCTTTACTTCTTTTTTTCTTTTTTTTAAGGCAGGATCACTAATTTAAAAATCCATTAAAAAGCCTGTGTTTAGTAATAATTCTACTGATAAACAATAAAAAATTCCAAATCTTCCTCATTTAAATTCATTTATTAATTCAGAAAGTTATGAAGCACCAGTGAATAAAATAAAATGTATATTCCCTGCTTCAAACAACAAATAAATATACAATTATAATACAAAGTGTTACATAATAGTGGACATATGAAAAGTTATTTCTACATACAAGGAAGTTGAATAATATCTTGAAAGCCAAGTGAAGAAAGTGTTTTAGAGGAGTTTTTCATTGGGTCAAATATTGCTGACAGGTTAAGTAAAATAAGGTGGAAGAAATGATGTCAAGAGTTATTAAAGTGAAAATCAGTGGTGACCTTGGGGAATATAATTGTGGAGGAGTGGCAGGAATAAAACTTACTGAGTTCAACAAGGAATGGAGCGCTGAGGTTGTAGCTTAGTGGTAAAGCATTTGACTAGCACAAGACCATAGGTTCCATCTTTAACAACACACATACACAAGCACACACTAAAAAAAACTGTTTATAGAAATGCAATAAGCTAGATTTGCTAATCCTTGTGCTAAAACCCAAGTGTTAATGCAGTAAATCTTTAAATATACCATGTATGCATGTAATTATCTTTTTTATTTTATTTTAATTTAGTTCATTTGTTTATTTATTGGTACTGGGAACTTAACCCAGGGGTGCCTTACCACTTGGCTACCTCCTCAGTATTTTTACTTTTTATTTTGAGGCAGATACTTAGGGCTTCACTAAGTTGCTGAGGCTGTTCTCAAATTTGAAATCTTCATGCTAGCATCCTGACTGGCTGGAATTACAGGCATGTTCACCTAAGTCCAACTCATTATCCTTTCTAAAGATGATATATTTCAATATGTACCACACCATATATTTCAAGTAACTTTATATACAATTTATAAAAATTCAGTTTATAAAATGATTTTTTGAATTTTCCTGCTTATATTCTTGTTATAGAATTCAATAATTTAAAATGAAACACTATTTTCTATATTTGAATAGTATAAAATACCTAGAATTAGAAAATTTCTTATGAAGCAAGAAATACTGTCCATAAAACTTTGGTCTATTGATAAAAATGAGCAAAGTGATTATCAGATATAACTAAGACATTTTCAGGGATATTTTAGCTTAGTTTAAGAATTTATTATTTAATTCCTTGGTCTAATAGTTTTTTAGTACCATATATATGTAACTTAAAACACTTTAAAGTGTTAAAATATACTATTAATCATTATATAAGGATTGAAAAATTTAGGTCATTCCCAATGCCACCTAGCTGTGAAACCCTTGAAAAAAGAGTCCATACTTACTGACTTAGATGTTTTGTAGTCATTCTTTTTTTTTTTTTGCTAAGCTACACCCCAGCCCCTGTCAATAAAGTTTTATTGGAATTTAATCTCACTTACTCATTTAATGTCTATGATAGATTCTGGATTACAACAGAGAACTTCGGGTCCACAAGACTAAAATATTTACCATCTGGTTCTTTATGGAAAATAAGTACGCCAATTCCTGATTTAGTATAGCAAAAATTCTTTGATGAAAATTTTAATAGGTTTTATCTAATATACTGAAGTACTGATGGAACAAGGATGCCCTTAGCAATTTTCAGATTAATTTGAGAGTCAAATATTTAAGCACTAGACATTGTGAACAAAACCCCAAAATCTAATGATTATTTTTTTGGTAATAAGGTAGAATGTGAATATAGCATGTAGCTTCCTTCTGCAATTTAACAGATTATACAAGTGTTAGAACAAAATTTGACTAGAATTTGTCATCAAATTGCTTTAAATACATTTTAATTGTGCACACTATAGATATAACCTCATTTTTAACCATTTTATACTCAAAATTTTTTTCCATAAAATTATAAACTATTTCCTCATTGATGAGTACTTAACTATCTCAAACTTTGATGTGACAATGCTATAATAAATCTTTAACATTTACATACATGTATTTGACACATTTATATAAATATTCTTTATATGCTATGGTCTTTGTTTACATTATATATAATATGTATAATAGTAATGCAATACCTAG
Source organism: Marmota monax (assembly GCF_021218885.2). Classification (NCBI taxonomy): domain Eukaryota; kingdom Metazoa; phylum Chordata; class Mammalia; order Rodentia; family Sciuridae; genus Marmota; species Marmota monax. The sequence goes on from NW_026693511.1 coordinate 3,071,417, forward strand.
CATGTTTATCATAATGTATTTATATATGTGTGTGTGTGTATGTGTATGTGTGTGTGTGTGTGTGTGTGTATATATATATATATATATATATATATATATATATATATATAAAAAAAAAAATTATGTGTCTAACAAATGTGTGAAAGCATGTAATTACAGCTGGTTTTCCTGTCCCAGAGGGATCCAGTTAACAGAAATGAAGCTGTTAGGTTAAAATAATGATATATTTGAAAGTTTGATACATTATACTTAACTAAATTACCCTTCAAAAAGCATTTCAACGTTTCAAAAAGTATTTACCAATTTCCTTTAGAAATAGAGCATGATAGAATGCCTTTGTCCTCACATTACTCAACTCTAGTTATTATTTTTTAAGAAAATTTTTATTAGTTTAATTGGATGATAGTTATCTTATATTTATTTTCATCTTTCTGATATCCAGAATGAATATCCCTAACATAGCATAAAATTTGTCAACCACAAATATTAGCCCAAATTAGAATTAGTTTTACAGGACAGCAACTGTTATCTCCTGTTAAACAGTGCCATAGTCTTACCCTTCATGTTTTTTATTCTCCTCAATAGGAAATTTCTGGTTATCAGTTTTTTCATTCTTTCTTTGTTGAATTAGTCCATCATCATTATCTGTGGCAGCAAAACCATCAGATAGGGTTTCTGATACTTCCATTTCATTACCTTTGTGCTCCTTCCTTTTTTCTTCCACCTGTAATAAAAAGTTCTATAATAAGGGTGCCTGTTACTTTTCAATTAAAAAAAATTGTTTTCAATGATTTTATCAATTGACCCAAGTTTGTCATGATTTCAGTCAATAAAAAAATTTTGTGCTTACTTTGATTTTTATCATCACAGGTCATTGAAATTTTAAAAAATTCTGCTTCAATTCTATTTGAGAACAGAATTTTCCAAAAATTTCACAAAGGGTCATTCTTAATTTTATGTCTTGTATTTTTATCAACACTTTTTTATCTAACCTAGTTTGTATTCCTTGTATGATTGGCAGAAATAAAAAGGAAAACATACAAAATATGCCTGCCCTCTTCTGTGCTTACTACATGGATTTCACATTAAACAGCTGGATTTAGAAAATTTCATGTGAGGCTTCAACACCAGATGGAGTAAAGGGAAACTGCTGAGTTGCCACTACGGAATTCTGGAAAATGAGATCCTTCCAAATTTCATATTCCATAATCATAAAATTTTATAAATGAAGGTTTTAGCCTCATTATCTACTTTTAACAAAAGGTTTTTCTCCCTGCAAGGCGTCTAAGTGGTATTACACAGGATTTTATGGAACCTGAAGAAACGTTACAATTCCATAATGTCAGAAAAAATAAGTTACTGGATAAGATCATCAAATTAATCATATAGAAGTGACTTTGCCAAAGTAATTAAATGTCTTTGTGAGGGATGGAGAACCTCATTTAATTTTTCTTTTAAACATATCTCCATATTTTTGTTCATCTCATATTTCCACCTTTCTACCCTGGAGTCAAAAACCAAATTTTTGGCTGAAGGTTTCTGCTACTTATGTGATTTCATTCATGCCAAAATTTAACAAACTTTATAAAACAACATATGTAAAGGGCTGATTAAATAAAAACATTTGAGAGTGGTGATAAAAATATAAGGACCTTTATATATTTTTAAAAAATATTTAAAGTGCTCATGTTGGAATTATAAACTGGAACAGTATGAGTAAAATAAATATAACTGTGCACACGAAAACAAAACAAACATATAAGTTTGCTGGAAATATTTATTGCAACTCTCAATCTACAACCTTTCTCACTCATTTCTTTATTTATCATTATGTTTACATAGGGAAACAACAACTCAAACTTACTACATTTTTTGTAACTTCTATGCTCATCTTGGTTTAGAAAGTCTTATTATAGTATAGAGCTAAATTAGTTTCTTAGTTCATATGTTACTTGGAAAACTGAATGACTAAAGATAATTAAAGAATAAAGATTATGAGAATATTTTCCTGAACTCTTGTATTTTAGATGGGAGAAATAATTTATTCCTAAACATAATTTCATATTTATATAACTTCATTTTATAAATGAGCTTTTAATAAGCAGAAAAATCAGAATATAGCTCATAAAGAGAAAAACCAAGAGTACATGCTTTTGAAATAACTTTATCCTTAAGTAATCAAAGGGCATGGGCAAAGAAAAGTTAGAAAATAATTAAAATTTAATTGTTGAAGTTCTTAGTGTATATTCAGCTACTCCCAAATCACTGGACTGTAACTAAGAAGTGAAAAGTAATTCATGTTAAACATTTAGGAGAAAAACATGAATGAACAAACTTAACTTTGTCACTATTTGTTTGAACTAAACAATTTATTATGCTTTAAATTTATCAAAATGAACTGATGATTTTTAATATTACAAAGTCTTCATTACATAAAAAGATTTTACTTCATTATACTTTAAATAGGGAGGGCTTATTGTACATTTAAATCCTTTTACCAGTAACTGGAAAGCCAATATGAATAAATACCAAATAGAAAAAAAATCCTAAATTTTAACTCAAGTGATATATTATGATAGTTTTATGCAATTATATGGATTGCGTTAAATCTCATTCTATCATATTCTAAAGTCCACTGAAGATAATGGATAAAAATATTTTTATAATATCTACTAACTTCCCACATTGAAATAAAATAAGTTAAAATGTTACTGTTTGTACTCTAAGACCAAAAGTTCCATTCTAGAAGAAATGATTCACTTAACAGGCAGTTGGGTTGATTTTATGACCCTGTTTTCTCTCTTATCACAGACACTGAAATAATAGAGATCAGAAGGCAAAATGAAATTTTTAAGTATGGTATTGGCATATATAAAACTACAAGTTTTGAGCCACTGAGAATAATCATCCCTTAACATGAATACAATTCAGTGGTCATCACTGAATTGTTATATTGTTCATAACTTCAGCTCTCTCATTTAAAAACTCAAATTTGATCTTACCTTTTTTATTATGTAAAGGTGATTTTACAAATGGAAGCTCAAACAATCTTCAGAAAAATTTTGCCTAAATTCTATGAGTAAAGTTTAGTTATAAATTATTACAGATTATAAGAATATTTTGTTTATAACTAGTTGTAATGCTTTTAAAATTAAATATTAAGTTATGATCTACTGACTTTAAAAGGCTAGTCTGAAAAATAATTTTATTTAGCCTATGCTACCTTATTAAAGCAAAATAATATTAAACTAGAAATTTAAATTTTTACATACCTGTGACTGGTTATTTTCACTGCCATCAAGCCTTTTTTGCTCTTCTTCTGATGTTACTTCTAAGTTTGGTTCTGTTTACAAATGTTAACATCAACTACTTAGAAAAATGATAAAAAAGTAACAATCTTTATAAAAATAGAAAGTAATAAAAAGTTAAAATAAGTTTTTATTTCCCTACATACAAATTTAAATTATACTTAATCTTTAAGTGAATATTTACTTCTTTTGGAAAAAACTGTAGTAATCTAAAACTTCAACAAATTGGAGACACTAGATTTTACCACATTCAAAGCATACAAACAACTCAAAAGATTCATCCACAGATTCATTCACTCAAAGTAAGTGAATAAATCCCCAGAATTAAAACTTTTAATCCTATAGTAGTACATAAATTTGCATAACATATTATTCTCTACCCAATAATAGTAACTTTTAAACAACCTGCTGAACATTTTCTTCATCATTATGGCTTCCAACAGTACTGTTACTTTTCATCTTTATCAGTAAACACTTTGTTCCTTATTTCTAAAATGTTTTCATTCACTGTTCTGACAAATTTCTTCTTTTATGACTCAGTGTGCTAGGTGAAGTCTTCCTTAATTGTGGTTATTATTCCCTACATGAACAGCTATTAACTTTCCTAAGGGCTACTGTAATACTTTTATCAATTTTTTATTGTATATTTACTACTTGTATTGTAAATTATTTCTTTCCATATCTATCCCTTTTGCTCCTAGGCTGTAAAAATAAAACAAACAAACAAACAAACAAAAAACATGTTGTGTCTGAGTAGGCAATCTTTAAATTTTTCCTACTTAGCCTAAAAGTTCTAAATATGCTGGGCCCCACACTTAAGTTTATGCTAAATACTAGGCTAAACAAAGTTATTCCTTCTCCTAATTCTTTTTGTTATTTATATGTAAGGGAAAGAATACATTATTTATATGTTATGTTAGGGGAAGAATCCACATGCCTTGTTAAAAGGTATTCTGTTTGGTTGTAGGTAAGAAGAATAAAACACAAGGTAAAAACTATGGTATCGCCAGGCACAGTGGTGCCTGCCGGTAATCTCAGTAGCTCGGAAGGCTGAGGCAGGAGGATCTCAAGTTCAAAGCCAGCCTCAGCAATTTAGCAAGGCACTAAGCAACTTGGTGAGACCCTGTCTCAAAATAAAATACAAAATAGGGCTATCTGTGGCTCATTGATTGAATGCCTCTGAGTTCAATCCCTGGTACCAACAAACAAAACACTACAACAAAACTATCATACTAGTCTGGGTGTCCAGAAAATGTGGTATATATACACAATGGAGTTTCATTTAGCCAAAAAGAAAATAAAATTATGGCATTTGTAGAACAATGGATAGAACTAGAAATGATCATGTTAAGTGAAATAAGTTAAACTCAGATTAAGGGTCCTATGTTTTTTCTAGTATGCAGAAGCTGGAGAGAAAAAAAGGAAAACAACATTGGGAGTGGATCTCCTAAAAATAAAATTACTAGACGCCAAATTATAATGTTATATCGTTTGCATGTACAAATACGTAACAAGAAATTGCCTCAATATATACAAGTATGATATCAATAAAAAATGTAAAAAAGAAAAAAGCACATAAGGAAATTTTGCCACAAAAAGATTTTTGAAAAGTCAGAACTACAGTAATATGAAATCATGCACAGGTACTCTATAGTTGTATTCTCTATGTTTCTTTATTACTTTCTTTACTCTCTTTGTTTTCTGCCTTCTGTGATTCACATGAGGAGAATAATTCCTTAACAGAAACATGGCCCAAATATTCATCTTTTCTTTATTGGTTAAGGTTATCTTTCCAAATTCTATGGATGGTGACTGATTTTTAGTCACTGATTGTGATACAAAGGGATATTTATCAACAGGTTTCATATTACTAGATCTTTTTTCAGATTTTTATAACTTTTAATTTTTTTTATTTGTTCATATTAGTTATATATAACATTAGAATTTATTTTGATTTAATAATAAATGCATGGAGTACAGTTTGCTCCAATTAAGTATCTAGTACTTACCTTTATCTCCCCCGCACCCTGCTCTCTTTCCTAAACACTAGAGATCTATTTATTTACTTTTTTTTTTTTAAATTAGTGTCTTTTGGATATATATAATAGTAAGATTCACTGTAAGATTCATATATGTACATTGGAAAGTTAGGTCAGATTCATTCCACTGTTTTTAATCTTACCCTGTCTCTTCTCCCTCCCCCTCAATCTACTACTACTCCCTGAGCTTTCTTTTATTTTGATGGCATTCATCCCTCCATTTCGTTCCTCTCACTCTCCCCACACAAAGTTTAGAATAGCTTCTGTATATCAGAGAAAACATTAGACCCTTGACTTTCTGAGTCTGACGTATTTTACTTAGCAGTATAGTCTCTCAGTTCTATTTACCAGCAAATGATATAATTTTGTTCTTTTTCATGACTGAGTAAAACTCTGTTGTGTATATATACCACATTTTTTTAATGCATTCATCTGTTGAAGGGCACCTAGGTTGGTTCCATATCTATTGTGAATGATGCTATGAACATTGATGTCGCTACATTCTTATACTATGCTGCTTTTAGATCTTTTGGATATATACCAAGGAGTGGGACAGCTGGGTCATATGGTGGCTCCCTTCCTAGTTTTTTGAAGACTCTCCATACTGGGGAGTGGTTGCACTAATTTTCCACCAATAATGTATGAGTGCACCTTTTCCCCCATATCTTCCCCAAAACTTATTATTATTTGTATTCTTGATAACTGTCATTCTGATTGAAGAGATGAAATCTCAATGTGGTTTTGATTTGCATTAAATTGCTAGATCTTTGACAAGTCTTATTACTGAGGATCAAACTAATAGAACTCTGATCTGAAAATTTTAAAAATAAGGTTTTAATATATTAGAACATAAATGATGATAATAGAAGTGAAACCAACTTATGCAAATTTTTTCTTCAGAGAAAGTCCCATGTCTACCTGTACCCCACATACATCTATTCCTTCATGGCTTATTGTATTTTATATATCCTGTACTTGCCATTCATTTAGATAAGTTTAATTACTTATTTATCATCTCCCTATTTTACTACATTTTTATTTATTGGTATTACAGTATTTTGTGTTTCACTCAGTCACCACTATCATATTTTGTTTTCCAAGAAAGCATTATTTTTCATTAAGATTCTTCAGAAATATGAATTTTGTATTAAAATTTAGGTCTAATTATTCTAAATTTAAATATGCATGATAGTATTTGCATTATAAAAACATGGGCTTTAATGAATATACCATTTTATATAGAAAATATACTTTAACTACAATGAGATAGCCTTTCTTTAATGCCTCACAATTCACTTTTAAGTCTTGGATAAACACCATAAATTTTTACAAAAAATGATAGCTTTAAGTGATGTAATTGTTCCCATTTTTCAATGGGAAAGGGTAATAAGTCTAGGTACACAATAATTCATTCAAAAAATCCAATGAATATAGAGTGACATGAAATAGGGATGCATAGATAATTAAAATTTCTTTTTTTTTTAAATAGACAAAATTGTCAGATTTAAACTTTTTAAGAATGAAAGAAAAAGAAATACAGAAGTGAAACTTTAAAAGCCATTTCATCAGGCTCCCTTATCATTTGATATCCATGAACATTATACATAGTTTAAAACTTTGGTACTAATCGTGATCTGAGAATCCCTGGAATTCAGCATCTGTTCCAGGGGTCCAAGAAGTCTAATTAATACTAAATGTTATTTGCCATTTTCACATAAATGTATAGTGTATATCCAGAGACATGTATATTCAGACATATGATGTGTCATAAAAACATAGTTCTAATGGCTAATGAGTCAAATGTAATGGCTATTGGAAAGTATGACAGTGCATGCTTATTTTTTAAATCTTTCAGATATAGTTTCTAATATAGTAAATTTTGATAGATACAATCCACTTAAATAAAAGCTCTTTAGAGTGTAAAAATTGTTAATACTACAAAAGGATCCTAAGACCCAAAGTTTCAAAATTAGTTTTGAACTGTGTGTACCAAATAGTTATTAAAATGTGATTACTTTACCCATTATTAATAATCAAACATACAAAAACCCCAAAACATACCCAAACATGCTTGCACACAAACACAGTCTGTTAATCAGATCATCTGATTGGCTTAAGATCACCAGTATTAATAATACTAAGAAAAAAATAAAGTTAAATCACAATTGACGTGTTAGTAAGTAAAGCTTCACTCTAGGAAAACATCAGAATCCAATACATTTCTGGTTTTTTTTTTTTCCCTAGAAGAGGCAGGATCTTGCTATATTGACTGAAGTAAAAAACTCTTTTCAGAGACACACTGAGGAGCTGGAATTACAGCCATGAGTACTGTGCCCAGCTCTCAATAAGCATTTTTTAAACTTTGCAAAAATCTTATAATCTCATTTAACCTCTGTGAATTCTAACAAGTATAGGGATTCCAAATTGGGAACTTTAGGGTACAGCAATGTAAAAATAGAAACATCTGAATTAAAGCTTATACTAAATTTTTCATGCTTTTTTTCAAACATGAACCAATAATTACATTTGTATTATTAAATCTTTCCATCAAACAGAAAAAAATTTGGGAATAAGAAGACTCAACACTTCAAATAGTTTAATGTAGTTCTTTCCAGAGTAACTTGTATTACAAAGTTTACCTGATTTGAATGTTTGTACATCCTTCATTCCTATTGCTTTGCTCAGAAGAGAATCTTTCATTTCACTGGTAGTCTGGATGAATTTTGAAATAAGATATTTAATAAATAATGTTTACTGCATACAGCATGTAGTTAATAATTTCAAGATAAAAAAAATAAAAGATATTTACCTTTAATTGAGGATATTTCTCAGGAGATTCTAAATAGCAAACAGGACATATAATCAATTATATGTAAATATGACAAAACCAACCACACATTTTTATGCAGGGTTAGTATGGAGCTGAATCCCCATGCTTAGGTTTGGAAATAAGTTTTTTTCCCCAGTGTTTGGATAGCAATATGAAAAATGTATTGAAGAAAAAATAAGAATATAGGTTTAACAAAACATGCAGTTAAGGTTTCAAAAGTGAGATTATATTTCTAATGACCATAACTAAAGTAGAAGTCTGCTCATGAACCAATGTGAACATGCTGCCTGAGGGATAGAAAAATGATCTCTAATCAGAGGAGCAAAACATGACACTGACAGGATGTCAAAGCTGATGGCAGAATGTAACAGCATAGGCCTTTAATGTAACACATTAGAATCATTTGTACCATTATACTACAAGTATTTATCAAGTCCCTCAATTTGTTCTGTATTTAGGAAGTACAAAGTTGTAATAACAGTTCAGTAATGCATAAATTTATTTCTCAACAAAGAAAGTTTTCTGAAATTATCAGCTTGGATATATACTTGTAGAATAATAGTTAATAAAAATATTCATTTTTTTCCATACCCATGTTGGCTACTGGTATGCCTACATTTCTTGTTTTCTCTAGTTTAGCCATCTTAAAGTTTCTTGATCCACTCATGCAAGATGGTATATAAATCATATCTAAGAAATAAGGTATAACAAGTTTTAATATTGAAATATGATTATCAAAAAAGAAAAACTAAATTGTCACAGAATTATTTGATATTAATAACCTTTTATATTTCAAAATCAGTGCTATATTTACTAAGAAAAAAATTTTGGTATTCAAGGAATTAATTCTATTGTCTCTTGTGTCCAGAATTAATCTGGTTTGGTGTATCATGCTGATCTTTAAAGGAATTTATGAAACAACTATTTTATCCCAAAAATGGCTTTAAGAAAGGCAATGCTTCTATACTCAATTAATTTCATTTGAGTAAATAATATTAGTGCAACATACATCTTTAATGCCAGATAGTTAAAGAATGGAGAAGTAAGCAGCTGTAGTTTACCCAATTCTCAAATTCCCTACTGTTTCCAATAATCTCTGAGACAACAATAATCTAATTTGTGGTTTGAGTGAAAATACACTGAAGTCACCAGAATTGAGTTTTCTCTAGTTTCTGCATTACCTCCAAAATGTTTGTTTCCTTTCTTATTTCCTCTAAACAATTCCTCTTCTTTTCAAAAATACCTCTAAATTCTGGTCTAGATTTTCTCCATTATATATATATTTTTAATGAGTTATTCCCACCACTTCTTTTCTTTTTATTTTGCAGTAGTATCTTAGAATTATATCTATTTCATCTTCCCTTTGATCCTTTCCCTCTGGGTAGAAAACATGCTGAGAAATAAAAACAAAATCTATACTTTCCCTTGACCCTGTAATGTCTTATATTATTATGAAATGGCTAGTCCTAGATTTCTCTAAAGTGAAGTCTATGTCCTTGCTGTTCAGAGTATTGTCTGAGGACCAGCAGCACTGGCATCACCTTAGACCTTATTAGAAACAAAAAATTACAGACCTGCTGAATCAGGAGTCATACTTTTAAAATGGTCCACAAAAAGTGATTCATGAAAGCTTGAGAAATTATGGTCTGAATTAATTCCCAATTCCTTTACCTTAATTTACCATTTTAGATTCCAGCCTCAAGTTCATCCCTATCATGTCCTCTAAAGTCATAAATTTTCTAAAGGTTTTATCAGACTATGGCTTTTCTGATCTCTCCAGAGCTAATCCTGCTCTTTTCTTCTTTACAATTCTCTTCATTTAAAAAAAAAATTTATTGTTTTTTTTTGTACATGACAGTAAATAATATACATCCATGGATGAATATATATATATATATATATATTCATTTATGGTAAATAAAACATAGCTCTGTATGATGAGTACTTCAATCCTTAATGCCTTCCCAACAGTGAGGAAAATGGTGAGAGGAAAAATTTTGCTTTATTTCTCAGTCAAACTTTGTAACTGGAACCTTACTTTATATTCATCACACATTTTGAATACTCTGCTCTTCATTTTTCCAAATTACTTTATTTTCCCACTCTTCACTATGTACACCTGCTTCTTTTCCCTTCATTTACTTCCCATACTCTCTGCCTTTCTTAATTCTTTCCCTAATCTCTTTTCCATTTCCTTATTACTAACTTTCCTTATGTCCTAAAGTATCTTGAAAAGGAACTAATAATTCAGCTCCTTTGACACTCTAAATTTAACCTGCTGCTGAAACTTGATAAGACATCTATTTACTACCATTGCACTTTTTTTCCACTTACTATGCATTTAACGAGTAAATTTCTTTGGCTATTAGAACATGTCAGTACTCATGTTTCAAATAAACACTTTGCCAAATGACTTTTTAATAAAACACAGCTCTTACCTTCGACTTGTCCATTGATATTGTTTCCTCTTTCATGCACAGCCCCAGATAAATGACTAACACCCTTTTGTGGAAGCCTCTCAGAGATACTCTAGTGAAATTAATATTAAGAATGAGTTGCATAAAGATTTCCTAATCATTTTATAAGATAGTTAAATTTCCTATTATAAAAGCAATTACATTTTAATATGAGAGACATATACATTAAAAACCAAACATTTCAATAAAGAACTTCATATACTTTGTTTAGATCAATACTATCTCTTATCCTCATATGGATAATGAGTAGATAAACTAAGCTTGGAAGGCCAGAGGAACATATCAATAGATAAAATACTAACAAATGTGCATACTTCAAAAAGAAACTAACTCCAGAACACCTAACTCTACTTTGCATTCCTTACCAAATGTAAGAGAACATTTAAAAAATACATATTTAAAAAAAATTCTTATAAGTACACTTGCAATGATACAGCATGAAACACTGCAAACACTTCTAAGGACAAGAAATAATTTAGTGATACTTGGTATGATAAGAAACTTCAGAGTGTGGCATGTTGAATCTAAACAAAGCATTGTAGAAGCTGCTTCATTAATGTAAACATGGATTTAGAAAATCTAAATATTTTTTGTAAGGTTTGGTGATGCATGTCTGTAATTCCAACTATTAGGGAGGCTGAGGCAGGAGGATCACAAGCTGGTGGTCAGCCTGGGCAACTCAATGAAATCCTGCTTCACTAGGAAAAATAAGAAGGGCTGGGGAATGTAGTTAAGCAAAAGAGTATTTTCATAGCATGTATGAGCCCTAGGGTTCAAATCTCTGTTACCATAAACAAAAAACAAAACAAAAAACTAACAATAAGACATAATAAAAAGAAAAAAATCAAATATTTTTTGGTAAATTTTTACTTATAGGAAAAAATGGTTGAATAAAATTGACAGAGTAGGAAAAAAACTTATCTTTATGCTATGTTTAATAGTACACAAATACTAGATACAGTATTTAATCCTTTCTCAATTTAACAATGAATTTTAAAAAGAGTATAGCAAGTCTTAATAAAAAGGGATGTATAAGAACATTTACTAAGTGTCTAAAATGTGCCTGGCACTTATTTGTACATTTTCTTTTCTATGTATTACAATAATAATAATGATTATGACAACGATTATCTTACTCCCTGCTTTCCCTGACTGAAAGTAAATGATGGACAGATGTGATTCACTGTTCTTTCAGCAATATTCCCCTCCTAGACATTCACATGGTTGGCTCCTTCCCATCCTTTATAAGCTTTAGAGCAATCTATACTTCAGAGAGATCTTAGTACAAAATTTCATTCCCATATCCATTCCACCTACAAACTCCCTCAGTATTTTTTAAATAAGCATTCTCTATTTACTTTATATGAAATACATGATTTACAAGTATTTATTGTTTATGTTTTTTTGTTCTATCACTATAGCATAAGCCCTTATCTGGTGTATTCTGTATAGAACTGCCTTCCACATAGTAGACAGTTAATAGCAGAAAATTATTCAAGGTCAAAACATTTACAATCTCATCAGAAGGTCTCAAGCACCAAATCACTATATTCCTATATAACATATCCAGTAACAGTTTATTGAAACTTACCATTTTAAAATTAGAAACATATATACTCCCTTCAACTTTTCCACTATTTTCTTGACACTTACTATTTTATTATCCTCATGTTTAAAAACAAGTCTCTATATTTAATAAGTCACTGAACACCACTGTGATCATTCTAACAAATAATCATTTTGTCTAATAAATATGAACACATTTCTTAGTTTACAAAGTATTTTCACATTTCTTAACCATATTTGTTCATTGAATATATCTAAGAGACATGGTACCATTTTTATGGTACTGTGAGGCTACTGACATCATAATAGTTTAAATAAATTTTCCAAGATTTCAGAACTACTAAATGACAGAACCAGAATATTAACATTTTTTTTTTTCAACTTCAGCTACTCTGCTGGTACCATTATTAAGCAGCTGCTTATACACAAGAAATCAGGTCTTTCCCATCTCTTTCTGCAGTGGTCACTTTAAAATAGTTTATCACTGTTTATACTTATGTTATGGCAAGCATGGCTGACATAAAGGTATTCAATAAATTTTATTTAAAAAATGGTTTGTATTTAACTAAAACATTAGAAAATCAAACTAACTATAGTCCTACATGTATAATTCTTCATGCTTTTCCTCTCAGAGGCTGAAACATTCCTTGTAGATCTATTCTTGACAATCCATATATAATAATACTTTCACGTTCCACTTATCTAAGCTACAAAAAATTATAGTCCAAATTTTCTTTCTGAATCACATTAGAACCTTAACATATCCATATATAATACAGAGTCACATAGGTCATAGGTTGACTTGAAATAATTCATCAGTATTTAGATAAAGTTAATTTCAGAACCCAAGCTGATCCCCTGTGATTTCTAAGCTTTAGTTTTTGACACTACACTACATTGGCTTCATTAAATAAATCCTACAAGTTATCAGAATTTTAAAGTGCAGTGGTAATGTACTTATTAGAACTAATTACTTTATTAATTATAGGTTAAAATGTGAGGAAATTATTCCTTTTAGGCATATGCAGATGTGAGAAAGTAAAGTCAAAGCCCCCCCCACCCTTTTTAAGAAATGTGATAATGTTTATTTTCAATACATGGGTTAAACAATAAATTGGAATGAACTGATGAGAAGATTAGTGATATGGAAGACTAAGCAGAATAGGTGTAACCAAATATAATACAGAAAGAAAAAGTCAAAGAAAATACAATTATTGTTACATATTTGATAAATCAGAAGGAATAAAACACATAAAGTTTGATCATTAAAAAATGAGGGATGAATAATCATCAAAAAAGTAATGATTTATAAGTTTCTAAAATTGAAAACTAAACATGATACTTCTTATTCAGAAGTATAGTAGGCATTAAAGAGTTGAATAAGTAAAAATAAGAAAACAAAAGTAGTCAAACTAACAACAAGAGAAGGAAAAGGCTTAAAATCAGTAAGAAAGAAAACAGATAACCTACAAAGATGACAGCAGAATTCCCACATTATTAAGGATACACTATAATTTAGAGAAAAAAAATACTAGGATTTCAGACAAATATAATGTTCAAGCTAGAACTGAATAATTAGCTAAATCATTTTTAGTAAAACACTTGTAAAATATTTTCAAAAGTAAAAACCAAGAACTTTAATTTCCACAGAAGATTTTAAAGATTATACTTCAAAAAGAAAAAAAGTTATTCAATATGAAATCTGAGAGTCAAAATACAAAGTAAAAAAATTCTTAAAAAACCCATGGGAATATCAAAATATGGTGAACACTGATTTTAAAAAAATCCATAAAACTTTGGTAACACAGGTTTAACCACATTTAGATATATTAAAGTATGATTCCAAATATTTAAAGTAAATCAAATGGTAACTCCTGTGCTATCTGAGTAATCTGACTGATGACAGTATAATTTATTAAGACAACTATTTTAATCACTAATTTAAAAAGATGGCACTTCTGTCATATAATTTGTAAAGTACTGATTATCCTTTTAACAGAGTGGATGAGCCATCAAAGGATTGACAGTGGAATAAACATAAAGCATCCTATTTAATGTTTTAACATCACTCAATGCTTATTCCAAAAATAATAACAACAGACAATACCTCAGAATCCCATGGTGATTCTTCCTCTTCCTCTTCTCCTAATCCTAATGCAGACATCAGATCTATAAAATGTATAACAGATACAGTAATAATACTTATTACTGAGAAATTGAAATATATGTACAAGTCTATCTCCATTCATAATATTTCAATAAAATAAAATGGAAGAGCAAAAAGGAATTTCAGAAGATTAATGCAGTTTCAAGAAGAAGTTGGTTGCAGGAGAATGACAGCAAAAATAAAATGTAAAAGAAATAGGCATCTTTTCTTGAATCTACACACTTTATTCTTTATAACGTTTTTTAAATCTAGAAAAATTTTCATAGATATTCACTAACTTACCACTTTTACTCTTTTTGTGTCCTGCATCAACATAAGTCAAATTCCCATTATTTGTTTGATCTTGCGAAGCACTTTTAGTACCATTTTCTTCTTTTCCAATTATTGGCTTTGTTGCCCCTTCCTGTTGAAAAAAGAGGAAAGAAAAATCAAGTTGAGAAAACATGTTAAACAACAAACATTTATTGTATCTATTAAATCCTAAGCACTATCATGGGATAAATTGAAAATAGAAAAGATTCCTTCTATTATCACGTAGAGACAGAGATATATAGAAATAATAAGAATAAAGTATAATTTATTAGTTCTACATTTGAAATGCATGCAGTTAAGCGCAAAAAGAACAGAATAGTCAGTCCTACCTAGAAAGCTCTGGGAATGCTGCAAATACAGGGTCTCATTTCAAAAGAAATACAAACTACAACGTGAGAGTGTGAAAGTTATTCTAGACAGGACAGCAAAAGAATACGGCATGAAATCACACAACAAATGAAGAATAGTGAAGTAACGTGGTAAAACTGGAATACTAGGTTCTAGGAATGGGATTTAATAGATAAAACAGGAGGATCAGGGCCAAAGCACAAAAAATATGTGTCATGCTAGAATGTGAACTTTCCCCTTCATGTATGGGGATCTATTTAATAAGCAGATAAGTTTTAGCATTTAAAATGTCACTTGGGCAGCAAAGTATAGTTAAATGAACATTATGGCAGAAGGGAGAACAAGAGAAATATATTTCAAAATGACAAGTGAGAAGGTGAATCCCAGTAATATGATATAAAAAATGGTAAGCAGAATATACAGAAGCAGTCTGGTGGTTTGGGAGAGAGATTGAGTTCAAACTTTCTTAGCTTTAGTGTTTCAGTGCTGTTTACAATGTGATAATTACTACAATGGGGAAATGGATGACAGATTAATATAGAGTGAGCAAAGGGTTACATTAATGTCTAAAGATGAGAACATATAAAATTTAAGGCACTCAGGGGACTTAAATGCCATAATTGAATAAATACATTCAAAGTAGAAATATATGACCTCAATGAGGAAATGCATATGGACCAAAGAAATAAAATTTTGTAAAATATACTAAACTGTTATAATTAAATAAAGCAAACCTACATAGAACTCTGAAATTTTACAAATGAACAAAAGAGGTTGAAAAATGGGGGACCACATTTTCAAATATATATATCAACACTTATTTCAATGATATAAAAACATTCTCTTATTGATATATGCAAATACTTGTTTCTGGGATGTACTAATATGCATTTTTTAATCTAATGAAAATATTTAATTCTAAGATACTAATTCAAGATGCTGCAAGAAGACTCCCTTTTAACGAAAAATCCTAAGTCTGGCATGGTGGCACATGCCTATAATTCCAGTGACTTGGAAGGCTGAGGCAGAAAAATGAAAAGTTTGAGACCAGCCTCACCAACTAAGTGAGGCCCTAAGAAACCTAGTGAGATCCAGTTTCAAACTAAAAAAATTAAGGAGCATTCCAAGATGGCGGGCAAGAGGAAGGCAGCATTCTGTGTCACTCTTTGACCCAGTTCTCACCTAGTTGGAATATTGCATCTCAGAGAGTGTAAGAGGACCCCCATACAACTGATTTCTGTAGAAGTCACCAGCATTGTGACCCCCACACAGAGCTCAGAGCCTCAGCATTTGAGTAGGACTCTGGAATACTAGGTTCCTAAACCCAAAGCCCACAGTTCTAGCCCATGCACGGCTCTCAAGCTGCTTAGCAGAATCACCTATCAGCACATCTGCAGAACTCCAGATTGTGATCCGCTCCCACGCAAGTCACTCAGCTACTACCTACCTACAGCACAATGTCATCTCCTGGTTCCCCCCACTTACCCAGATACCCTGGTGATAGAAGCAGACTGCCTCTTCTTGAAACCTTTCTCGCCATTATTTGGTGGGGGCAGCTCTCAGATCATATCTCCATCTGGCCAGGTACCAGGTATCCAACTCCCCCCACCCTTGGTGGCAGTAACTTGGCACAGTGACCACCCAACACAGAAACAGCTCTCAGTTGGGCAGGTGTGGAGTGTGACCACTTGGTGTGAGCCTGGGTGTGGGAGATCCTGCAGTTGGGAACTTCTAAGTGAGAGGGAGATAATACTGGCTGCTCAAGTCAGACGAGAGGTCCCCAAAAAAGACCCGTGAAGTGCCATCTCCCTGCAGGAACTGGTGAGTGGCACTCCCCGCTTCCAGACGCCCTACATCAGGACCAGTCTTCCCATCCTGGTTATCTACACCATCCTGAGGGCAGAGACACCAGCTTAGAATAGACAACCCCACCTATTGGATGAGAAGAAAAACAGAAAAGATACAGATCTCTAAAACTAGAGATTTCTAGTTTCTTCTTTCGAGTATTTTTTTTCTTTCTCTTCTACCACTCTATTCTCCAGCCCTCACATCCCCAACATATGTGAAACCAAGAACTTTGCATGAAATAGGACTTTGAGGACTGAGTTAGCTGAATAATATAATATAGAGGGGTTGTATATGTTCTTTTGTTTTCTTTCTTTTTTTCTTCTTTCATTTTTCTTTCCTCCTCCAAATATTACTATTTTAACATCCTGTATTTTTCTAAATACATGTGTGTTTGTTTTATGTACTCTGTCTTCCCATGTACTTGTGTACCCTAAATTACTTCCTGTCTATTCTCTTGCTACTAACCCTCTTCACTAGATTTCTTTTTCACATTTCTTAAGATATATTAACTCTATATCCTCACATCCTTCCTCCTCAGCATATTGTCCTATGCCCCACCCCAGTGTCTACCGTCAGAAATTGTAAACCTTTTTATGAAACTACTGATTATATTTTAGATAATAATTGAATCCAACATGTCTCTACATTGAGAGTAAACACCTTAATAACAAAAAAATTGTTCTTAGATGATATATTGTTGATATTGGGATCTGTTAACATTGTCCTTCCCCACAAAGGAGGGATCTGGGAACCCTACAAGAGCATTACAAATGTATAGGGTAAAAAAAAAATAACACCCCAGACCCACAGAGCTGGAAAGGAAGACACAAAAGCAACATAAAAAGACAAGGGAACAAAGTACCACAAACAAATCAAGACACCACATCATTAGAATCATTGGCAGCCACAGCAGGAAAAAAATGACAGAGAAAGAGTTCAGGATATACATGGTTAAAATGTTCTATGAACTCAAGGAATATATAAGAGAGCAAATACAAGCAGTGAAACATTACTGACTTCAACAAGGAACTGCATAAACAAAGTCAAGAAGAAAAGGATCACCTCAACAGGGAGATAGAGATTCTAAAAACAACAACAACAACATTAAATTAAATTAAAAAAATAAAAACAAACAAAAAACCCAGAAATCCTTGAAATGAAAAAAACAATAAACCAAACTAAAAGCTCAAATGAAAGCATCACCAACAGAGTAGACCACTTGAAGACAGGACATGACACAATGAAGATAAAAATATATAATCTTGAAAAGAACATAGAACACACTACTATAAAGGTAAGAAACCATGAACAGAACATTCAAGAAACATGGGATAGCATAAAAAGACCAAATTTAAGAGTTATTGGGATAGAGGAAGGCATAGAGGTCTAAATCAAAGGAATGAACAATCTATTCAATGAAATAATATCAGAAAGCTTTCCAAACATGAAGAATGAATTGGAAATCAAAATTCAAGAAGCCTACAGGACGCTGAAAGTACAAAATCCCAAGAGATCCACACCAAGGCACATTATATAAAAATGCCCAACACACAGAATAAGGAGAGAATTTTAAAAGCCACGAGAGAAAGGAGTCAGATTACATACAGAGGAAAACCAATTAGGATAAGAGCAGATTTTTCAACACACACCCTGAAAGCTACAAGATCCTGGAACAATATATATCAAGCTCTGAAAGAAAATGAGTGCCAACCAAGAATCTTGTATCCAGCAAAATTAAGCTATAGATTTTAAGATGAAATAAAAACCTTCCATGATAAATGAAAGTTAAAAGAATTTATAGCTAGAAAACTGGCACTATAAAACATCCTTGGCAAAATATTCCATGAAGAGGAAAAACAAAACAACAATTAAAATCAGCAGAGGGAGGTAGTACCCTAAAGGAAAAACTAATTAAAGAAGAAAATTGAGTCAAGTTAAATAACAAAAATAAACAAATATGACTGGGAATACAAACCATGTCTCAATAATAACCCTGAATGTTAATGGGTTCAACTCACCAAACAAAAGACATAGGCTAGCAGACTGGATTTTTAAAAAGATCCAACAATATGCTGCCTCCAAGAGACTCATCCAACGGGAAAAGACATACAGACTGAAGGGGAAAGGTTGGTAAAAAGCTACCACTCACATGGACTGAGGAAGTAAGCAGGGGTTTCCATCCTCGTGTCAAATAAGTAGAGTTCAAGCAAAAGTTAACCAAAAGAGATAAAGATGGACATTACATACTGCTGATACCAATACTCTCCAATTTATTTCAGGAAATAGAAAAAGAGGCAGCAGGTCCAAACTCATTCTATGAGGCCAATATCACCCTGATTCCAAAACAAAGCAAAGACACATCAAAGAAAGAAAACTTCAGACCAATATCTCTAATGAACATAGATGCAAAAATTCTCAATAAAATTCTGGCAAATCAAATACAAAAACATATCAAAAAGATAGTATATCACAATCAAGTGGGGTTCATTTCAAGAATGTAAGGTTGGTTCAACATACAGAAATCAATAAATGTAATTCATTACATCAATAGACTCAAAGATAAGAATCATATTATCATCTCAATAGATGCAGAAAAAGCATTTGACAAAATACAGCACCTCTTTATGTTCAAAACACTAGAAAAACTAGGATTAACAGGAACATATCTCAACATTGTAAAGGCTATCTATGCTAAGCCTCAGGCCAACATTATTCTAAATGGAGAAAAATTGAAGGCATTCTCTCTAAAAACTGGAACAAGACAGAGATGCCCTCTTTCACCACTTCTATTTAACATAGTTCTTGAAACACTGGCCAGAGCAATTAGACAAAATAAATTAAAGAGATACATATAGGAAAAGAAGAACTTAAATTAGCACTATTTGGTGATATGATTCTATACCTAGAAGACCCTAAAAATTCCACCAGAAAACTTCTAGACTTAGTAAATGAATTCAGCAAAGTAGCAGGATATAAAATCAACACCCATAAATCAAAGGCATTTCTGTTCATCAGTGACAAATCCACAGAAAGGGAAATGAGGAAAATCACCCCATTTACAATAACCTCAAAAAAAAAAATTGGGAATCACTGTAACGAAAGAGGTGAAAGATCTATACAATAAAAACTACAGAACCCTATAGAAAGAAATCAAAGAAGACTATAGAAGATGGAAAGATCTACCTTGCTCTTGAATAGGTAGAATTAATATTGTCAAAATGACCATACTACCAAAAGCACTATCCACATTTAATGAAATTCCAATCAAAATCCCAGTGGCATTCCTCATAGAAATAGAAAAAGCAATCATGAAATTCATCTGGAATAATAAGAGACCCAGAATAGCTAAAGAAACCCTTAGCAGGAAGAATGAAGCAGGTGGCATCACTATACCAGACCTTAAACTGTACTACAGAGCAATAGTGACAAAAATAGCATGGTATTCGCACCAAAACTGACTGGTAGACCAATGGTACAGAATAGAGGACCCAGAGACTAACCCACAGAATTAGAATCATCTTACATTAGACAAAGGTGCCAAAAGGGTGCATTGGAGAAAAGATAGCCTCTTCAACAAGTGGTGCTGGGAAAACTGCAAACCCATATGCAACAAAATGAAATTAAATTCCTATCTCTCACCATGCACAAAACTCACTCAAAGTGGATCAAGAACCTAGGAAATAAACCAGAGACTTTGCGTGTAATAGAAAAAAAAGTAGGCACTAATCTTCGTCATGTGGGATTAAGCCCCAACTTCCTTAATAAGACTCCTACAAAGTTAAAACCAAGAATCAATAAATACGATAGATTCAAACTAAAAAGTTTCTTCTCAGCAAAAGAAACAATCTGTGAGGTGAATAGAGAGCCTACATTCTGTGAGCAAATTTGTACTCCTCATACATCAGATAGAGCACTAATCTCTAGGGTATATAAAGAACTCAAAAAGCTAAGCACCAGAAAAACAAATAACCCAATCAACAAATGGCCCAAGGACATGAATAGACATTTCTCAGAAGAGGATATACAATCAATCAACAAATATATGAAAAAGTGTTTATCATCTCTAGCAATAAGAGAAATGCAAATCAAAACTACTCTGTGATATCATCTCACTCCAGTCAGAATGTAAGCCATTATGAAGAGAAACAACAATAAGTATTGGTGAGGATGTGGGGAAATAGGTACGCTCATATATTGCTGGTGGGACTGCAAATTGGTGCAACCAATATGAAAAGCAGTAGGAGATTCCTTGGAAATCTGGGAATGGAACCACATTTCACATGGCTATCACTCTCCTAGGTCTATACCCCAGGACTTAAAAACAGCATATTAAAGTGACACAGCCACATCAATGTTTATAGCAGCACAATTCACAAAAGCTAAACTGTGGAGCCAACCTAGATGCCTTTCAATGGATGAATGGATAAAAAAAAAAAAGTGGTACATATACATAATGGAATTTTACTCAGCAATAAAAGATAATAAAATCATGGCATTTGCACAGAAATGGATGGCATTGGAGAAGATAATGCTAGGTGAAGTTAGCCAATCCCCTCAAAAAAAAAAAAAAAAAAGCCAAATGTTTTCTCTAATATAAAGAGGCTGATTCAAAGTGGGGTAGGAAGGGGGTCCATGGGAGGAATAGATGAACTCTAGATAGGGCAGAGGGGTGAGAGGGAAAGGGAGGGGGCAAGGGGTTAGCAAGGGTGGTGGAATGTGATAGACATCATTATCCAAAGTACATGTATGAAGACATGAATTGGTGTCAACATTTTATATACAACCAGAGATATGAAAAATTGTGCTATATATGTGTAAAAAGAATTGTAATGTATTCTGCTGTCATTTAATTTTTAAAAAAACTTAAAAAAAAAAAACTGTGGAAGAAATGCTAACTACAATAAAAGTTTTTGTTAAAAAAATAAGAAAAAATTAAAAGGGCTGGAGATATGGCTCAGTGGTAGAGTATCCCTGGGTTCAATTCCCAGTATCAAAATAAATAAGTAAATAATCCTAAAAGTTTTAACTTATAAACTTAGACATGGTGGGTCACATCTGAAGTCCAAGATACATGGAAGGCTGCGGTGGGAGAATTACTTGATCCCAGGAAATTGAGGCTAGCCTAGGTATACAGCATGACCCTCATCTTAAAAACAAAAGAGAAATGATTATGTGATTATAGATCAGGTATTTTAAAGTACCAGTATGATGTAAGGAAAAAGTATAAAACCCAGTTTTAAAATTCACATGGTTTCCCTATAAACAGTATACTAATAGTTCTAATTTTCTATTTATACTATGTGGAATGGGGGTTAAAAATTGGAGAAAGTATAGACTATTAAAAACTTTTCCAAGGTGAAGATTTCTAAGTCTTTAAATACTTTTCAAATACTGCTCAAATATTTGTTAATCAGGATCCAATATTCATATGAAGAAGAAAACAATTTAAAAATATCTAATCATCAGAATTATTAGGCTTTAAAGATAAAAGAATTTACACATAAGGTTTAACAACTATGAATATTTGGGCTGGGATGCAGCTGAGTAGTAGAGCACTTGTCTAGCATGTGCTCAGATCTGGGTCCAATCTCCAGCAATACAAAGAAGAACCTAATTAATATAATCAGAAATTTAAATCAATGAAAACATTAAATAAAATGCTTACTTATTTGTTCTTTATTCTCTGTTGGTTTCTGGGGATCTAAACCAAGGCCTTGCACATGCTAGGCAAGTACTGTGTTACTAAAATACATACCCAACCCTATTAATTCTTTATTCTCAAAAAAGATCTAAAACATGGGTCTGAGAATGTAGCTCACTGGTAAAGCACTTGTCTAGCATGCACAAAGAGAAAAAAAAAAAAATCCAAAACAGTTATCAAAATTATATACCCAAACAGAAAGATAAATTAGATAAATAATACTAAGTTAGAAACTATAAGAACAAAAAAGTAAAAAATTAGTAATTCATAATAAATCTCAAGAGGCATAAAACAGATTTCAGTTTGCATTATATATGAACACAGGTTTTGCTGAATTAAATATAAGATATCACTTTGCTAAATTTAAAAGCAAGAATTAAATTTTCTTTCAGTTTCTCATTAAAATCAACAATAAATCACTCAGAAAAATCTAATTTTTATCATATTTTACAACAGTTTCTGGTCTCATTTAATACATGTGTTTATAATGTCTTTCCTCTTAACTCTCTTATTTAATCTTGATAGTTATCTTGCCTTTCTTAAGTGAATTCTTCCCATAAGTTCCCCTTCTCAGTTTCATATTCTCTTGGGTTGCTTTCTAATTTTTTCCTTCCATTATGGCATATCTAAGAATTCCTGTACATATATCTCAACTTTGGTATATTTGTTTTCTTTCTTTCTTTTTTTTTAAAAAATATTTATTTTTTAATTTTAGGTGGACACAATATCTTTATTTTCTATTTTTGTATGTGGTGTTGAGAATCAAATCCAGCGCCCCGCGTATGCCAGGTGAGCGCACTACTGCTTGAGCCACATCCCCATCCCTGCTATATTTGTTTTCTGTTATGATCTTATTGCCTTATATTTCTTTTAGGATCTTTGTCATAATTATGTAGATTAGGGAGATGATATAAATAAAACATGAAAAAAGAGCTTTAAAAATACCTACATTTGGGTCAGATGACAAAATGGAAGGACCTGAAAAACTCTGTTTAACCGATGTTTTAGGAAGGGTTTCATCCATGTCTTCATTTTGACTATCAGAATCACTGCTATCAAACAAGGTTCTATTTTCTGGTTTCAAAATATCATATTTTGCTCCTATAAAAATAAAAACCAATTAAAGAGTAAGTATCTGTAATTTCAAATTAGTGAATAGCAGAAGAATAAGAGTCAATCTTCAAATAACTTACGATTTTTCTTGAATTGTTGAGTAGTAGTCCATAGCTCTGTTAAGTTCACTTTTGGGAAATTCTAGGGGGAAAAAAAAAACTTGAAAAATAACAAGTATCAAATTTGATAGAAAATTCAAATATTCACCAGTACAATACAATCTAACACAAAGTACACAGGTTTAGGAATCATTCACATGTAGATTCAAACTCCAATTCTGCCATTTATTAAATTACATTTTATCATAGGTTGAAGATTATGAGATTATAGAGACATCCAACAAATATTACTCCTTACCTCTAACTATTATAGAAATACTATGATATCCATTAGATAATTTTCTTTTTAAAAATTTTTTTATTTGTTCTTTTAAAATATACATGAAAGTACTGTGTATTTTAACATATTAAACATACATGGAGTATAACATTCCAATTAGGATCCCAGTCTTGTAGTTGTAGATGATGTGGAGATTGTCTGTGGTATAATCATATATGTACATAAGAAAGTTATATCCAATTCATTTTACTGTCGTTCCTATTCCTAACCCCATCTCTTCCCTTTATTCCCCTTTAGACAATTTTCTTAATCAACATATTCTAGGAAAAAAATGATCCCTCTATAGTTTACTTTAAAAAAAAAACTAACATTTTAGCAAATTTTAAATTGTTATATTTTGAATGTGTTTGCATAATTTACATTTGCATGAATTACTTCAAGGGGAAAACATGAGTTTAGTTTTTAATAGTATTTTATTTATATAAGTTGGCATTGCAAGCAGTATAAATAATCATTTTAAAACTCCCACTTCTCTATGAACTACAAGAGGTTAGGAAAACATATTTGTGTGTGTAATTTGGAGCACTTAAAATAAGGTGTCAAATGAAAAAAAAAATGATTATATGATAATTTTAGCTCTTTCCATGAAGGAGATGAAGAATAAATCTTGTGGGGCAGTGACTGATGAACAAAAGTCACATTCAACTATGAAACAGAAAGGTGTAACAAGCCAGGCTCAGAGGCACACACCTCCCAGTGGCTTGGGAGGCCGAGGCAGAAGGATCAAGAGTTCACAGCCAGCCTCAGCAAAGTTGAGGCACTAAGCAAATCAGTGAGACCCTGTATCTAAATAAAATACAAAATAGGTCTGGGGATGTGGCTCAGTGGTCAAATGCTCCTTGAGTTCAATCCCCAGTACCGTCTTCCCCTAAAAAGAAAGATGTAACCAAATATGACAATAATGGAGACAAATGTATTGAAAGAATTAACACTGAAGAAATTTTTCTGTAAGAAAAAGGTAAGGGAGGAGGAACAAACAAAACAAAAATTTAATACAAAAAAAAAAGAGGATACATTTTCTCAATAGACCTAACCTGAAGTTAAATATATGAAACATTTAAAGGATATACAAATTTAAGTCACATTTTTAGAAACCTAATATCATTAGATATATCATACATACATATACATTATACAAGTAATACTCCATTAATAGAAATATATTTGTTCATTTATTCACATTCAAAAATATTAAAAATCCTTCTTATGTGTAAGTAATTTTTTTTTGGGGGGGACTAGGGATCAAACCCAGGGGTGCTAAGTTGCTTAGGGCATCACTGGCTGGTTTTGAACTGGCAATCCTCCAGCCTCCACCTTCCAAGCCACTAGGATAACATGTGTGTACCACCATGCCTGATGAAATAAGATCTTTTCTTTTTTTAAAATATTTATTTTTTAGTTGCAGTTGGACACAATACCTTTATTTTATTTATGTGGCGCTGAGGATGGAACCCAGGTCCTTGAATGCACTAGGCAAGTGTTCTACTGCTAAGCCACAACTTCAGCCCCAAGATCTTTATAATAGTGGGTTTCTATGCTTATAATCCTTGACCAAATTTCATATTTGCTCTATTTTGGGCAAACTTTTCCTAATATGATTTTCTGGTCATGATGTATTTTCCAGCCCACCCCACCTCCTTTTTTTTTTTTTTTTTTTTTTTACATTTACACTTCTTCAAAGTATATACCAGTCTTTTGGCATTTACAAAAGTAAAAACATTTAAAAAAATCAGAAGTCAAAATTCTAAAAACTGGTTTTCTCTGATTAATTTTCTATATATAGCGAGAGTTGGACTATTACTAAATTTTAAGAACAATACACAAAAGAAAATTCAGAGCAAGAAAATTAATTTCACAAAATCACCTTTACCTTGGTATCAAAATTAGAGTCTTCCTCATCTGATGTAGGCCAGGGATCACCAGGACCAGGTTTGTTAGAAAGCCTTTATAGCAAAAATATACAATAAAAATGGGTGAGTTTGGGTTGGGGTTGTGGCTCAGTGGTAGAGCGCTTGCCTAACACATGTGAAGCCCTGAGTTCAATCCTTAGCACCACATAAAAATAAATAAAATAAACCTTAAAAAGAAAAAGGTTCTTCATTCTATAAAGGTGCAGATTCCTGAAACAAGGATGGGTTCAAATAGGTAAGAGGTAGAGCTCTCTTTCCCTCTTCCTGGAAAACAAGCTAAACAGAGTCTCAATAACCTCAGCACAAGCATTTTACAAACTATACAAACTGGGGCTATCTGATAGCTTTGCAAGCCAGTTGTAACCCTACATATATCCAAGAAAGATATTAGCAAGTTGGGAGAAGAGATGGAGGTGAGGGGATACCTGCCTAGGCCCTACAACCCAGTAGTTCAACAACTTCTAGTCCTCTGGTGCTTGAGGGACCCTAAGGAAACCTCTGTAAATTGAGGTCGAAACATTCCTGTCTGCTATAGACATTCTTCCCAGATGCTTAAATTATTTTATCAGAAGTTTTATTAGTTATTCCAACTAAACAGAAAAAGCCAACAACTTGTTCAGGACTCCCTTAAACTTCCTATTTTAATATTCCTTTCTAGATAACTCTCAATATCTGTGACCTTAATTCCTTTATCATCTTTATCAAGGTTCTCATAAATTTCAATAATCTGGTCTCTTTTCTAAAACCCTTACCTCTAACCAACCCAGTACTGTTCCTCTTCAAATGTGCTCTTCTGTTATTTTCATTCTTATTCTCTACTATTGCATTCACTTGCTAATTCCATTCTTATCCTCTGCATTTGGGTTGACTAGACTCACTTCCCCACTCTATTATTAAAACACTAGCTATGCAGTGTCACATGCCTATAATGCTAGCAACTCAGGAGGCTGACAGGAGAATCACAAGTTCCAGCCCAGCCTCAGGAACTTAGTGAGGCCCTGTCTCAAAATAAAAAATAAAAGGGGCTAGGGATGTAGCTCAGTGGCTAAGTGCCCCTGGGTCTTACCAACAAAACAAAACAAAACAAAACAAAACATTTACTTACAGAATGATAATAAAGCTGAGAACTAAGGAGCATGAGTTCAGATTTCATTTCTGCCGCTTTATAGATATCCAGAAAAGTCACTTCAATATCCTTAATCTCTGAGTTTTCATCTGGCCAGGAAGTTAAACACATTTTGAAATACCAGAGGGTATTTTTATTAATTGCTAGTGTTCCTTAACCTCCTGAAATTCTATGTGCTTTGATTATTAAGGAATATTTAGTTGCCAGAAATGTAAAAAAGAAAAGAAACACCAAAACAAGTAAAAGAGAAAAAAAAAGTCAAGAGTATAGTCATGGAAGCAAAAAGACTAGGAAAAAAAATGCTTATTAGTACTAGTTAAGAGTAGTAGCCTGAAGGAAAAAACAGAGAAATCACGAAGTAGAGATATCAATTAAACATATCCTATAAATAGATGCCACAGATAATTAATATAATGTGGTCTACATGTAGATATTCTTCATTACAGTAAAATAATTCTTGTCTAGGACTTACCTAATCTTGCTTATGTAAAACTCATGGTCTTTTGGCCAAAACTAAGTAAAATCTGCCCTAAAAGCTTGGATGATAAAAATAAGGTACTGGTTGCCACTGCAACTATGGGCCCTATATCCATGGTGTCTAGCTCAGCTAGAACACTCAACAAACCTTGGTTTCTTTTTTCTGCATTCCCTAATTAGTTAAAATACAATTTAAAAAACTTCTGAAATCCTACCTGGTTAAAGACTCATCTTCAGAACTCTCATCCACTATTAAAGAAAAAGGTAAAATAACATTCAATCAACAATACAATAAAATATTAAAAGTTTAAGACTCTGATGCTTTGTTAGAAAATATTTCTTTAGGACCATTCCTGCAGACTATTCTATAATGAATATTAAATATACTAGTGATAAGCAATTAATGCATTAAGAATTCTTATGTCCCTTCTTTTTACTTATCAAATATAAGGAAGAAGGATGCAATTTATCAAAATTTGACCCGTAAAAGGAAACTGCTGTGTACAATAATCTTAACTCAAAAAGATATCATTAGTAGATTCAGTAGCATAAGCTGACAGTGTCAAAAAGCATAATTTTCTGGACTAATGAAACTAAGCAGAATTAGAAGCCAATTGTACCCCTGTCTCATGGATACTGAAGGAAAGAGATTGTTGGGAAACAATAATCTGATCTTATTTTGACATAATTATTTTGTTTTGACATACTTCCCTAGATGTTCAGTCAAAACTATTTCATTTAGGATGTAACTCCTTATGACAAGGAAGACAGATCTATGGGCATGGTATTATGCAGCATGGCAAAACAAACGAAGGAGATAAGGGACAAGGATTTGAGCAAACAAGGCTCAAATTTCATCTGCTATTTTACCTCGCATATAAAGAAGCACTGGAAAAATCACATCCTTAAGAGTTTGTCTATTCTAAACTGTAACTTATAATTAGAGAAGCTTAGAAAGAAGCACTGGGGTGGTAGCACAAATTTCCAGGAAGTACTATCTGATATATATTTATATAATTATAAATATAAATATATACCATTTACTTATAAAAGCTTTCAAAATGTGCCAACAATTAGCTTTCCCTAGTAGGGATTTTTTTTTTTCGTTTCATGTAATATATGTGGGGAGGACCCCAAATAGTGTGACTCTTGGCATTTCCCATGACAAAGAATCTACTCAGAGAATCTTAGGGCTGGGCATGGAGGTCAGTGGTACCCCATTTTTTTAAAAAAGAAAAAAACAAAAACAACAAAAAAGGAGCTGAAAGTGTATGTCTCAGTATTAGAGTACTTGCATAGGCCCTGAGTTCTATCCCCAGCACAACAACAAAACAAAATTAAGAATAATAACAAAAATAATAAAAAAGAAAGTCAGCCATGTTCTAATAATACAGACTATTTTTATACTCATTCCTCAAAGTGAGCTCACTTAGATCTATCTATATAGTATTCATTCTCTAGTCTTATTTCAATGACAAGATAGGTATGGGACTCAAAATTGTTTTATAAAGTACAATCTCTTGAGATTACCTTTCTCTATTGCTAAAGAGTTTATCTGGACCCAAAAGAGCAGAATGGTACAGTTAGTGGTTAGTGTTGTGTAGCTGAGTATCATGTCATTTTTTTCAACCCTCCCCATATGTGTCAAATATATAGAAATCATCCTCTTTCAAGTAAAGCATGTTGTCAGATTATATGCTAATGAACAAAAAAAGAAAACAAGAACTAGACTGGAGGTCTAGCTCAGTGGTAGAGCACTTGCCTAGAATGCATGATGCTGACGCTCTGGGTTCGATCTCTAGCACTGTAGGGAGAAAAAATCATATTGCAAAAAAATCATATTGCAAGTTATAGTCAGCTTAAATTGTAGATAAAGGTCAAAGTAATAGAATATGGGTATTATCGCCTAAAGTAAGAATTTGGAAATACATAAAACAAATAATTTAAATTGCATACTTAGGAATGAACAAATATTTTATTCTGCTTTAGTGACACAAATAACTGTGAAGTAATATTCATTTATACAATGCAATCCATTTATTGTAAAAATTAAATAGAAAATCTATTTTTATAACAATCCAATTTCCTATAATGTGACTACAAAGGAAACATACAATATATTAATTTAAAAATCTTATTTATACGAAGATCTACAAGATTTCAGATGCTAAAATAAGTGAAAACTTTTTCAGAGAATACTGTTTTAGATGGCAAATTTCTGAAAATTAATTCATTAAATAATTCTCAATTCTACACTATTAGAAAGAAATTAAGAAAACATAAATGCAACTCACACACTAATTTTTAAAACTGCTTTCTTGTGATCAAAAGTTTCTTTTATTTTTTTCTAGAGTAGGTTTACCAAGAATAATTCACTATCAGAAGACTTACCTGAATTGTTAATTTGAGAATGTTTAAGTCTCTTTTCGTCATATTCAAAAATTACTTGCCTATGGTCATAAATGAAAAAAATAATAAATAAAATTATTTTAATACTGATATGAAAACATTTACCACATATATCAAATTCTTAATTTTGAGACAACATCAGAACTTTCTCCCATATACCTCAAATTTGTGAGCTCTATAAACTTTTTATTAAGCTTATAATTAAAAAAAAAGTAGAGTGAAAAAAAAGACCATGAATCAGGGGAATACAGCACATTAACTAGATTAGCTAGACACAGTGGAAAGAAGTCCTGTCTCTTTTATCAACAGCTATTGGTCTTGGACAAATATTTTCTCTTAGACTCAAAGTCTTCTTTTATAAAAAGGAGTTCACTAGACTGTTATGAAAATTTAATTAGGTAATACAAAAACATGCTCTGAGAAATAGTAAAGTAATGGAATTATTTGTTTTTTCATGCAGAACTATTTTGGAATCCCAAATAAAAGCTAATGTTCCCCCCCACACACAGATTCTAATATTCAAATGTTGCAGTTATTGGAAAATATTATTAAGTCTTAATTTTTGTTATTAGCTCCATTCTCTCCATTGTGGCTTATAATTCAAATTGTTCCTTATTATTAAGTTAATCAATCATAGCAAAGGCAGAAACTAAAAAAAATGTCAAGACCAGACTTGGGCTACTGCGATTTCTCTTCCTAATCAAACTCTAAATCACCAGATCTTTGTTGGAATGATGCTTATCTCCATGTTTATCTCCAGTTGATTTGGAAGATAAAATCCTGTTTTATACATGGATACCGATAATCATGGGTTTTAGTTCTTTTTAATCCAACTAATTCACATTAGATTTAAGAATTAGATTGGATAGAGAGAAATGATGGGAGGGGAGGGGAGGAGTAGGGGGGATAGGAAGGGCAGCAGAA
Source organism: Marmota monax (assembly GCF_021218885.2). NCBI lineage: Eukaryota > Metazoa > Chordata > Mammalia > Rodentia > Sciuridae > Marmota > Marmota monax. Next base: position 3,102,371 of record NW_026693511.1, read on the forward strand.
TAGAATAGACATTATGATTGCTGTATGTATATAAGTGACTCTATGACCAGTGTGATTCTGCAATCTGTACAATTAGAAAAATGAGAAATTATACCCCAATGATTTAAATGTATGAATTGCCAAGATCATTGTAATGTCATGTGTAGCTAATAAAAATAAAATAAAAAAAAAAAATAAAGGCCAGAGGAAGGTCCACGGCACAGGAAAAAAAAAAAAAAAAGAATTCTGCTTAATGGCCTCCTTTTGAAGTTGAATTTGAAAATATTCTGAAAACTTGTAGTGTAGACTGAAGTAGCTTGAGGGATTTTCATTACTGTGGAAAACAGATTATTTGAGAAGCTAATCAAAACCAGCATCCACCCTGGGGAAGGTGATATGAGACCGTCCAAGCCTAAAGAAAAGGTGCTACACAGGATACAAAGGGGCCTTTGGGAACAGATTTGGTAGCAAAGTAGAAAGAAAATTCTGATGTCATACAGCAACATTATTTGAATTTGTTTTAGTTTAGACTGATCCCAACAAATATTTGCTGGCAAAAAAACACAAAAGGAAGACCTCAAACTACCATATAGGTCTAGGTTAACATGTGGGCTCCACACAAGGTTTTGAAAAGGGGAAAGGGTCAGTTTGCTTACTATGTGCATAGTTAAAGCTAGAATACCCAATTGTCAAACCTGAGTTGCTGCTACTTTGGGAACAATGGCTGAGCATATGTATAGGTGAACTAAAAAAAGTTGTGATATTTAATTCTAAGTGCATATTATCATCAATAATCTTCAAATAGAGCAATCTAAAGTAAATACTCATTCAAAATACAAAATGATTTTCAACCCCTTTTTTATGATATTAGCATTTTAAAGGCAAACTATATAAGCAGAAGTTAAAAAAAATACTACAAAAAGATTAAGAAGTTCAATATTGAATCAAAAAATAAACTATAAGTCCATATATTTTAAACTAATATGAAACCCATTTTTAATTTTTTTTACTTTTGTTATTGGTGCATATTTGTAATACTCCATTCTTGATTTTTTTTTGATGTTTTTTGAGTTCATTATATTGTCCGGCTATTAATCCTCTCAGAAGGGTAGCCAGCAAAATTTTTTTTCCCATCCTGTAGTCTGTCTCTTTATTCTGTTGTTTTCCTTTGCTATGCAGAAGCTTTTAAATACTACTCCATTTATTGTTTCTTGTTATTAATTCCTCAGCTACAGGAGTTCTAGTGAAAACTCTTTGGCTAACATAAGATCACATAATCAACAAAATCAGAAAACAAATATAGTCATAAGGCAATATGAATATAGTCATATAAAGGAATATGAATCTTAACATATATTTTTCTTTGTGTTGTCCAATCTGAATTATTGCTTTTCTGCCTGATGTTTGTTGACATTTTCATAATATCCTAAAAATTATGTTAATCATCCCAATAATTTAAAATTTTTGACTTGAGTGACTGTTACCACTCTAAAACACCACTAACTTTTTAAAAATAACACAGAAAACAACTACTATACCTTTCTAGCTCATCAACTGCATGTATATTTGCTTTTTTATTTACTAAAACTTCTGCCATCTGTTGTTTGTTTTCTCTTAGAGCAAGTAAAAGTGGTGTGTGGCCATCCTGTAAAACAATTTATAATTCACAAAAATTACATATTTTTCAACTGAACTAAAAACCTTATAAAAGACCCCATGGGAACATAAATGCATCACAGAGTAAAAGCCAAACAAACAAAGAAACAAACAAACAAAAAACCCTTCCTTCTTACCCTGTTGTGCTTTCATGTTTTTTTGCCTTTTAAATGCTCTCCTCTGTCTAGTGCTGGCACATGAACTCCAGTCATTTCTAAAACTTACTGCAAATATTTAATGATTCCAAGAACTTCTGCTTCTATAACTGCATTTATAATGTTATTTTCAAACTATGTGATGCTCCCCATGTTAGCCAAAAACTTCTTGAGGGTAGGGGCTCTATCTTTAATCTCAATAGCCCCAAACACTGAAAAGATAATTGAATAAGTTTTAAGTATTTTTATTGAATTAATGAGCTTAATTTTCATTTCTAGAGCAGGGTTTCTCGATGCATATTCCAAGGAATATGTACTTTTCCAGAAGTACTTTACTGTAACAGAAAGACTCCATAATCATTTGTTTGAGAAATATCACAAACTGTGCATGTTATGTCCAGTATTAAACAAAACTCTCCAACTTTGCTTAATCTCTTAGTTTTCTGTGGACACAACATCTTTATTTTATTTTTATGTGGTGCTGAGGATCAAACCCCGCCCCCCCCCCCCCCCCCACACACACACAGCCTACCACTTGAGCCACATCCTGGACAATACTTTATTGATGGTAAACATTAACCAGAGTTCAGGGCTAAAGTTTTGAGGGCTTTTCAGTAATGTGATTCCTTTAAGAATGCTAATGGTTCCCATGGAGGAAACTGTCATGATTTTCTTCTATTTATTGTCTCAGGGTTCCAGTCCCACTGTCAAGGTAATTGTACTCTAAATGGGTCACTATGGAAATGAGCTCTGAATTAAATGAAACAGGTTTCAAAATGAACTTTGATTGCTTATTACCAGTTGGTCCATGGGTTTTCTCATATTATAAGATGGGAGATATTTACCTTAGTTGTTAGAGAACTCAATATAAAATTTTATTCTCGCTTATTATAATGCTAATAATCCTTGGACCCTAATACTTATCCTTTTTTTTAATTCTTTTTTTTGCTGTATTTTCATTTTAATTGTGAAAGTTGCTTATAATTTTAGACAGAATTTTGGAATAAAAATACAATGGTTTATCACCACAAAAATTAATACTGGTCTATATTAAGGATTTTTAGTGTAACAAAAGCGTTAACAAAAGCCACTGAGCTGCTTGCATTTTTAAGGAACATGCTGAAAAGAAAGATATTTTATTTTCAACATGCATTACTTATTCAACTATACCTCTGACTAATCTAATAAGGCCAACAGACATTCTAATGAAAATACGATCATTTACAGTTAAAGAAAAAGGTATTAAAATACAAATGTCTAAATTCTAAAACTCAATACCATTTCTATAAGATTAATACAAACTACAGACCATATTCTTATAAATTACCTTGAAAACCCTGACATCTTTATCAAAGTATATTATAAAACAGAAATTATAAACTCAAATACTTACAGAGGCAAAGCAGGTGACATGAGGGAATTCTGAGATGGGTTAGTAGCAAATTGGAGACTGAATACTTCAAATAAAGGGGACAAATTCTTTACAGCAGACCACTTGTAATCCGGGATTGAAGGACAGAATTTATTCTTTAAAAGAAGCTCAAAATTCATATTTCTACATGAGTCTCCTAAATTTTAAATGTTGACTGAATTTATGGAGGTTATGGATCACGTTTAGTCTATAGCCTTTTTGTTTTTATCTTTGTTGTAGGTTTTTCCAAATGGTTTTGTACAAATTAAATATTTGCATGTTAAACCTTACCTTTTTTTTTTAAGATGGACTCAATATTTTTATTTATTTTATGTGGTGCTGATGATGGAACCCAATGCCTCCCGTGTGTGAGGCAGGTGCTCTACCACTGAGCTATAAGCCTAGCCCCAACCTTTCCTTTTTTTAATATCATATTTTATCAAAAAAAATCAGGCCCTAAAATATGAAAAGACTCATAATGCCCACTTCAAGATCTTTTCAATACTTACTAATTTATACTCCATTGGTAGTCAATTCTCCTAGGCTGTTGATGAATAATTAGTTTCATAGGACCTTTGAAACTAAATTATTAAAATACCCATGTATATACTTAGTTTCAAGAAAAACCCTGGGTGTTATCAATATTTGTTGACCTAATGACCTGAATTATAACAAAGAGACATGAAATCCTTAAAATACAGACTGCTGTTTATTGAAGACTACCCATGAGAAAATCTCTAAAAATGTTCTGAATGGCAGTGGATGACTACTGATGGTTGGAAGGAAAAAGGTGTTATTCTATAAGTCAACGGATATTTCCAATATTCCTTTTAACTTTCTTACAATGGAAGTAGAAAAGACAGATGAATTTGGACAAATAATATTGGAAAGCAGAGATTTGAAGGATGCAGAGGCTAACCAAAGTCCAACACTTTTAGAAAATTTCTTAAGATCTGGGAATTCACTAATTACACTCGTTAATTCAGTAGTTCTTTTTTAGGAGTTCTATCAGAATCTTGAGGAAATATTTTTAAATATCTATGTCTAGGACTTATTAGATTTTCTGAATCAAATTTTCAGAGGAGAGCCTAGACTTGTAAATTTTCAAATTTCCCCAGGTCACTGTGATGCACAATTCTAAGTGAAAACTAGAGAAGCAGACAATCATCACTTCAGTATCATCTCTCTTCCATAAAACCTTTATCACTTGGGGATTTGGCCAAAAGGAGGGAAGAATAAGAGAAAGTCACTTCCTGTAAACTCAATTTAATTTTCCTGGGTAGGGACATGCAGGGACTAGATAAATTCAAAAGCTAACTTGATTTCATTACATAAACTCCTTATCTCCCACCTCTCAGCAACACACTGTAGATCTGAGAGTAGAGTTTAGAATCTTATTAAGTGTCTACTTCTGTCAGAAAACGATTAGATGTCAATTAATTATTTGTTCTTCCTTTTCCTTTTCCACTTAATTACCATATGATCCTGTCAATCTGGCTTCCTTAAAATCCCTATAAAAGTAATCTCTAGGCAGGTTTACAATTCAACAACTTTCTTTTCCAAACTAAGAATTAATATCACCCAAATTTAAGGGCATCTTTTCTATATATAAACTGGAAACAAACAAACTTATTGTGGTATTTTTCCTCAGTTATCTAATTTCCAAAATAGACTGAATACTTCTTATCACTATCCTTTTCCATTTCTCCTTTTTAAATCTTACTGACAATCACTTTGATATAACTTGCGCTGATTAAGCACAAGTAGGTTATTTATTTTTAAATGTCTTTGTTTTAAGATAAAACTTACTTCAGAAAATTTTGCTTTCTTCTGTTATTTTGTACTAATTAGAAAAAAAAATTGGTGCAAAAAAGTGTATGAAAAAAGATTTTACCTTTAAGAAATTAATTGTTTTCACAATATTTGCCATGAAAGCATAAAAGAAAGCTTATGCTCTAATACTTCTTTAAAAATATCAATATTTTAAGTGAAATCTTCAACAATTAAGTAATTTCAAATTATTTTAATTCAGGAATGCTCGAGTTCCTAAATATGGAAAATTTACCCTATAAACATCATTGTTAATATAAAGGTATTTCATTTCAAATATTTAGGAAATAAGGTTGGTTGATTTATACCTTGTTTTGGGCTTCAGTATTTGCATTGTGCAAAAGTAGTTTTACTGCTATTGATGTGTTCTCAATATAAACAGCATAGTGGAGAGCTGTATTGCCACTGGAGTCCTTGACATTTGGATCAGCGCCATGTTCTAACAGAATAGTTGCACATTCCTCTTCCTGGCACTGTACGGCCTGTCAGTATCATACCAAGAAACAGACTGTAAATTCAAGTTAATTCAAGATAAACATTCTACAGGTTTCACCAGTTATATCTAAATGGGATAAATTCATTTTTATTTTAAGAATTTAAATCAAACTCATCTCCTGCCGAAATGGTTGGCTACTACCTACCTTAATTAGTGCTGTGCTGCCGTCACTGTCACAGATGTCAATGTTGCATTTCCTCTCTACCAGAAGAGTCACCACTTCTGGATGACCATAGGCACAGGCAAAGTGTAGAGCAGTCCTGACAGTGAAAGAATTTTTTGGATATTACAGAGCACCATCTGAAGGTACACAATTATTCATGCAACTACAAACATTAAATAACATGTAGTTCCTTTGCCTTCAAAGCAAATATTTTCTTCTGAAGTACAGTATTTATAGTTCTTACTACTCATTACATTAATAGACATGCAACCTATTTGATTCATGCACCCTTCCTTTCTCTTCCTCCCTCTCTCTCTTTTGTGGTGTTGGGGATAGAATCCAGGGCCCTGAGCATAGTAAGGCAAGCACTACCTCTGAACTATCTACACCCCCAGTTAATTTAGAGCAGCCTCTGAATAGAAAGAACATCAACTTCAGTTTGAATCCTACTTTAAGCTCGGATCCTTACTAGTTATTCCTTAACTTTTCTATGTCTCATTTTTCTTACCCTTAAGATTGGGATGAAAAATAGTAGTTACCTCACAGGACACCACCAAAGTGCTTAAATGAAAATCCATGCAAGGTATTTAGAATTGTTTTAAATTCAACAATTATTAGATATCATAATTATTATTAATAATTATTAGTTTTTGGCTTCAGTATTTGCATTGTGCAAAAGTAGTTTATCATTATTAGTAATAATTACTATTACTAATAATATTACTAATACCTAACAAAAACAAGATTTCAATTAAGTAAAATAATACAATTATACCTACTTTGCAGATATGGATTTCAATGAGTCTAAAATGCTATTTTTCTTACATTTCAACATCTGAGATACTGGAATGCCACTTGTTTCTGTCATCTCTGCATTGCTGTGACCAAAAGACCCAACAAGAACAATGTAGAAGAGGAAAAGTATATTTTGGTTCATGGTTTCAGAGTTTTAGTCCATGGTTAGCTGACTTTATAGCTGTAGGCTTGAAGTAAGGCAGACATCATGGCAGAAAAATATGGAGGGAGGAATGTAGCTCGCCGCAAGGCAAACAGGAAGCAGAGAGAGTTCCATTCACCAGGGACAAATTATAAAACCCCAAAGGCTTGCCAGTGAACTACTTCTTCCAGACACACCCTACCTGCCTATAGTTACCACCCAGTTAATCCATATCAGTGCATTAATCCACTGATTGGGTTAAGGTTATCAAAAACCTGATCTTTTTACCTCTGAACATTCTTGCATTGTCTCACACATGAACTTTTGGGAGATGCCACACATCTGAACCACAATGTCAATTATAGTTCATAATGTGTTATAACTATAAATGACATTTAAAAAATTTTAATACACAAAATAACAGCTTATCACACAATCTGTGGTGCCTTATAAAAAGTGAAATACAATAGTTCTATGGCAGTTCTGTTTATATGGTTGGCATTTAAATTGCATATATAATAAAAATGTGTATAAGAAATGCATATATAATAAAATCTACAAGCATAGATTTAAAAAATTTCCTTTACTTGTGAACATACAAACACATACACTCAAACTAATAGAAAATGAGAATTTTTTTCTGTGCTGGACTCTTATCCCTGCTCTTCACAAGGCTTATTTTTTATTAACAATAAACTTTTACTGGAACTTCTATACATGTTCACTGTAGAAATCAGAGAAAGAAAATAGAAGAAAATAGAAAAAAAAGAAGTTCATGCAGAACTTTTACCAATATTAATCATATGCTAGGCCAAAAAGCCAGACTCATCAAATTCAAATACTGAATTAACAGAGTATATTTCTAGTGTCAATGAAACTAAGCTAGAAACAAATAAAAAGATGAGAAACCCACAAATTGGAAGTAGAATAATACACTTCTAAGTAATAGAAAATGAAAAAGAAAATTTTATATCATTTTGTGTATCTTTTTGGCTAAAACAAGAGCACAGTCAAATAATTTGTGTATCTGTATAATCAAACTGACTTTTTTCCCTCACTTGATAAAACAAAGTATATCTTCGAATGTCAACAGACATGATATTTATGCAAAATTCAATGATTATATTCTAAACAATTGATACATTGTAATTTGTAAATTACTAGAAAAATCTATTCTATGGGTTCTTCTTCTTCTTCTTCTTTTTTTTTGTTTCAGGGATTGAATTCAGGGGTGCTTAACCACTGAGCCACATCCCCAGCCCTTTTTTAATTTTGAGACAGGGTCTCACTAGGTTGCATATGGTCCCGCTAAATTGCTGAGGCTGTCTGCTGCCTCAACCTTCCGAGCTGCTGAGATTAGGTTCTTAATGCATTGTTATTTTAAGCAGTGCTGAGAAAAACAAATTGTGTCATTTATTATTTCCTAAAGATATTCTACTATAATAAAATTTGTTGGTAGAAACATATACATTTTAAAATAGGGTACAGTAGATCAAATTGTCTATTTGAAAAGTCATAATTTAAGCTTTAAGCAGAAGTATGCCACTGCTTTTTATTCTCACAAATTTTGTAATTGGTAAACACTATTTTATTCCTCTTTTAACTTAATTTCCTTCTCTTACCAGGGACAAAGAAATTTTTCCAATGTCTATAGGTAACTTGTAGATCTGCACAAGTGTTCCTTACCAAATTAAGTAAGAGTTCAAGATCTAGAGGTAAACTTTAGTGGTATAGTACTTGCCTAGAAAGCACAAGGCCTTCAGTGCAACCCCCAGTATAAAAAAAAGTAAATGGAGTTCAGTTTTTTTCCTTGTTAATTTGAAAGAATTTTCTGTATAATGAAGATATATTTTTTATCTGTATTATATGTTATATATGTATAAATATTTTGCAACAGTTTTTTATTTTAACTCTTTTTCTGATATACAGAGGTTTAGATTTTTCATTTCTGCTAACTGACCCTTGGAACAGTTTCTTTGAGGCTAGGGGTATAGCTTCGTGATAGTGTGTGCTTCCTAAGCACTAGTCCCTAAGTTCAATCCTGAGTCCCACAAAAGGAAAAAGAATGCTTGCTTTTGAGTTTATTCTTAGGAAAGTCTTGGCCAATATAAAAAATATATAATGCAGAAGTAGGCCTGTGTATTTTCTTTCATATTTTTCTCATTCTGTATTATTAAAATTTTTTAATCTATACTCTATGGAGAAACTTAACTTGTGACATAATAACCTAGCTAGTTTATTCCAGTTATCAGGCACTTCATATATGAATAATTCATCTTTTCCTATTAATATGGAATGTCATTGGTTTCAAGTTCTAAATTCTTACATACATTTGGGTGTTTCTGGATTTTTCTATTCTGTTGCATTAGTTTATCTGTCTTTTCAGTTGCCAGTATCAATTAGTTTGTGAAAATTAATAGTGTATTTTAATACCAAGAAGAGCAAGTCCTTATTACAAAAAAAAATTTCTGTCATCACAATAGTAAAAGCATGGGGAAATAAAAAATGCTAACTTTTCGGGCTGGGGCTGTAGCTCAGTGTTAGAGTCCTTGCCTCTCATGTGTGAGGCACTGGGTTCAATCCTCAGCACCACATAAAAATAAATAAAGATATTATGTTCATCTACAACTAAAAATTTTTTTAAATGTTAACTTTGATATTTTTACCTGGTTTATCTAAAATAAATATAGAAAGATCTCACATTTTTGGAATAAGTCTTCCTTGTTCAACAGAGAACTATCTTTCCAATAGTTATACACTTCATAAAAACATGGATATTATTTTTTTCTAAGCATTTAAAGCCCTTTAGCTGATAAAAATATTTCTCTCATGCACTTTCTACACCGTATACATGGTTTTAGAATTATGTATTTTAAAAATAAACTGTTGCATATACTTAATTTTGTTAAGTTAATCACTTTTCAATAGTCAAAGAGCTTTACATGGGAATCATAAGTGGATCGGAAATGAGCTAAAGTTTTGTTTTAGTTTTGCTGCTCATGAAGCGGTTCTGGGTGTAGATCCCTCGGAAGCCTGTACTACCCAGGTGCCTGAGGGGGTCCAGCTGGGGAGGTGCCCGTTTCTTCCATGCCCCCCTCCTCCCGCACCAAACCCGTAGCCCTTTGGCTCAAAGCCCCTACCTATTACCTGTTCTTCTTGTCTTTATCATTCACGCCATTTTCCCCAAGAATAAGGAGATGCTGCACTTTGGCTACATTGCCCATGCTTGCAGCCTTGTGGATCTTTCCTGTATCCTTGTCTCGGATGTGGTACCTGGGCGAGTTCAGACTACTGGCATTCTCAAGCCCAAAGCCCACGCAGTTCCTTCGCAGGTTGCTGGAGGAGCCCAAAGGCGAACGGCCCTTACTTCCGAAGCCAAAAATCCTCTTCATGGCAGAAACCAACCGCCTCAGGGGTACCTTTCCTCCTCCTTGGCTTTTCACCGCCTCCGGAACTCAATATTGGCTGTCACAGATAAGCAAACCTAGTCTCGCCACAACGACCCAAAGGGGCAGCTCCAAGGTTCCATTTTTTCAGGAAAAAATTATCGTCTCCAAGCAACACCACTTAAGTCCCAGTGCGCGTGCGCGGTCTTAGTCTGCGCAGACGCTACTCACTTTCACAAAAGGCCGGTAACCGAGGTTGCTCAGTGCGCATGTACAAAGCCTCATTTCTCCAATCTCCGCCCTTTAGGCCTCCTGTGTTTCTTTCTCCTGTGTTTCTTTGTGTCAGGTTTGTCACAACAGTGCTCTTCCTTGGAGAAGGCTTGGGACTCCAGTCTAACGGCAACTAGTGCGCGGGTAGCCCAACTTACTAGGCCATGTCGCTGGAAAATCGCGCAGTTGTTCCCTGGTGGTCGGACAATAAAGGGCCCGAGAGTGTAGGCAGCATTTCGCGGGCAGCCAGAGGTGGCCGGCTGCCTGGATTTGAAGAAGGGGTTCCGAGGGAGGGGCGGGCGCGGGACTTGCAAAAGTTCCCTTGAACTCTTGGGACACGTCGGAGGTGAGACTGCCAGAGCTCCGGCAACCAACCGCTTCCACCCGTGCCCTTCTCCTGGGGAGGGGACCTCGGCGGGGCTCAACAAATGGTGGCTTCGCGGGCCTCTCCAGGTACGACGTGGGTTGTGTGGGACTTGGGGTCGGGCCAGGCCAGGATCTTGCTGTGAGCAACTTGGGCTGCTGCTTCTGTGCGCCCGGCGCTCCAGGACTTAGCTCTGATTTGTCGCTTGGTGGACTTTGTATTTCTGTAGAAACAGTGGGCTCTGTAAAAGGTTGAACACGTCAAGTCACCTGGTTTCTGTGCATTCAGGTCAGGCCAGCCTGCTAGTGCCACACCTGCCGTTGCCTCTTATAGAAAAGCACATAAACTCTGTCTTTAAAAGCAAAAATGTACTTAAAGAATTTGGTTGGGGATGGGTGGAATATGCGTACGGATGTGGTTATGAAAGAAAAAGGGGATTCGTTTTGCGGAGCGCTTTATTTGCATGGAATCTCTATTCATTTGGAAGTTCTTGGAATTAGAAGTGACAGTTTCCATAGAGCAATATAGAGAGTCAATTTTAGGATAAAAATTAGTGGAATATGTAAAGAGATTATGTACATTTTGGATCAGAATATATACCCGAAGAAAACAACATAATCTTAAAATTTTGGTTTGACTTGGGAAAAGTAATTTCTTTATAAAGCTTTTTCCTAATGAAAATTGTGTATCTACTTTGTCTTATTTTAAATTCTTATGTAAATTACATGAGTTCTTTCATAAATTATTTTTGATAATAAAGCAAGTTCTTTTTACTATTACTCTTTTTTGATGATGACATACAGAAGATTTATTTAACTAAATGTATTTTTTATTTTGTACTAATAGACATGGTTTTTTTTTAGTACCTTACTATCATAAAGCTACGTGAATATTCTTTTTTGTTTTTATTAGTGCATTATAGATATACATAATATTGGGGTTCATTTTGACATAATCATACATGAAATACAATTTGTTGCACTTCAGTCCCCAGTACTTCCTCCTTCCTTCTCCCTTCGCTCCTCCCTTCTGTACTCTATTGTACTGGTCTTCTTTCAATTTATTTACAGTATTGTTTTTAATATTGGTGCTTTGTAGATATGCATAAAGGTGCAATTTATAGTATAGTATATTCATTTATGTATATATCTTAGTACATATCATAATACAGTCAATTTTATTCTGTATTTCCTCCCTTTTCCCAGCCCCCTCCCTCCTTTTCTATTCCCTTTCTCTATTTCACTGATCTTTCTTCCATTTTCATGGGATCCCTCCATCCCCACTTTTTTTCCTTCTCATTTTACTCTAGTTTCTGCACATGAGAGAAGACATTTGACCCTTGACTGGCTTATCTTATAAGCTTAGCATGATTTTCTCCATTTCTATCCATTTACCCACAAATGCTATAGTTTCATCCACTTTATGGCAGAGTAAGACTCGCACATTTTCTTAATCAGTTTGTCTATTAATGGGCATCTGGGCTGATTCCATAGTTTGGCTATTGTAAATTGTGTTGCTATAATCATTGAAGTGACTGAATCACTTTAGTATGTTGATTTTATTCTTTTAGATAAAGACCAAGGAGTGGGATAGCTGGGTCCTATGTCAGTTTCATTCCTGGTCTTTTGAGGAACCTCCATTCTACTTTCCAAAGTGGTTGTATGGATTGTCACTTGTATCATTAAGTCTTCCCATCTTAGAGCATGATGTGTTTTTTATTTGCTCATATCTTGATTTGTGTTATATTCCCTATAGTTATTACATCATTTTAAACATTATTTTTAATGAAGCTTTTTCTCCATTTCCATTTTTAAGGCATTTTTCCTAATATGATTATAGGTATTAGTTTTCCCAAATCTGTATCCCATATCTCATGGCAAACTTAAAATCTTGGTGATGATTTTTATAATAATCTCAGGTTTTCTAACTGAATAATCACATTATTAATAAGAAAGTCATCACTTTTCAAGTATATGACATTTAATTCATTTCTTATTTGATCTAATTAAATTAATTTAATCTAGGTAAGTCCAGTTAAATGGTTGTTTTATGATCATTTATTTATTTGTGATTCTTTACTTTTGTATGCTAATAGAAATAGCTGGCTTGCCCCTGGTTTCTTATTTTAATTGAAATACTGCTAATGTTTTACCATTTTAAATGATAATGTATATTTTTTATTTTTAGAAATAGTGTTTGTTGTATTTGCCAATCCTTTTTCCAGTTTTGATCAGAAATGCTTCCCATATTTTTTAATCTTGTTTCTTGAGATAGTTTTTTAAAAAAATATTGAGTAAATAGACTGTTGAGTAAATAGACTGTCTCTGAGAAGGAATCTCATTTACTTGCTTAGAGTGCATTTTTCTTGGTTGATGGATTTTCTTTGCAAATTTTTTATCTATATTTTTTCCATTTTTTATTCATTGGTGACATTTTTGCAGCATTTTATGAGGTTTTAATATTAATGTTTTGCCAAGATAATATCATGAAAATTGAGACTCCATTTTTGTTGTACATGGTCTGGGATATTTTTAAATTCATTAAAATTTAAAGTTTACTAGAATTCATTTATGAAATCATCTGTATGATATGGAAAATGACAAACCCACACTATTTTAGGATTTGTCATTTTCCATTTCTTACAAATTTTGCACATTAATTTTGTATCCTGTTACTTTGCTGTACATATTTACCAGCTCTATAAGTCTTCTGATGGAATTGTGAATAGAATTGCTTTTCTGTTTTCTTTTCCAGGGGATTCATTATTGGTTTATATAGAAGCTATTGATTTTTGTTAGCACAAAATGACCAAGCTGGGTGCAAACTTCACAGATCAGCACAGCCTTTATTCAGCAGTGGAGTTGTGCATCTGGTGGACCCACTTTTCTCATGGAAAATGAGCCACTGGCCAAAGGAGGAATCTGTGCTTATTATATATGTTACACTGAGCGATGACTTGATTATTGATAGAGCATGTCAGTTTGGGCACTCAGGAAACAGGTTTGTAAGAATTTGAGATTTGTTTTTACTGGGCATTATTTTTACTTGGGGAAAAATGGAGGGTCAGGGTCAATGTTCAGTGCTTGTCTCTTTCCCAATAGAGTCTCATTGTATAGTCACTGGGAAAGGATTTATTTGGGGAAGGATCAATGTTTTTGCTTCCTCCCAGAGACTGCCATTTCAGGCTTGATGGATATCTCCTTCCCAGGGATTGTCTTTTCACTGGATGATGTTTGCTTCCTTCCAAGAGATTGTCCTGTTACTGGAAAAAAATATATTGGGAAAGGATCAGTGTTACCAATGTGTTGCCTTCTTCCTTACTCCCTCTTCCCAGGCCACATTATTTTGGGGTTTGTCATTTTTCATATCTTACAATTTTTGTATGTTAATTTTGTGTCCTGTTACTCTGTTGTATATACTTACTAACTCTACAAGTTTTCTGGTAGAATTTTATGGGTGAACAGTAATAGCTAAACTTTTTTCTTTCCTTTTTATATTTCTTATTTCCCTGTTGTGCCTAATTGCACTGACTAAAATTTCAAGTATTATATTCAATAGAAGTGTCAACAGTTGACATCCTTGATCCTGATTTTAGAGGAAAATTTTTTCAGTTTTTTTTTTCCCCATGAAGTATAATGTTGGCTTTGAGTTTGTTGTACGTAACCTTAAAGATGTTGAGGTAATTCCCTCTATCTCTATTTATTTATTTATTTATTTGGTCCTGGGGATTGAACCCAGGGGTGCTTTACCACTGTGCTACATCTCCAGCCCTTTTTATTTTTTGTTTTGAGCACAATCTCACTAAGTTGCTTAGGGCCTTACTAAGTGTCTGAGACTGTCCTTGAACTTGGGATCCTCCTTATCCTCCTCACTCAGCCTCCCAACCTGCTAGGGTTACAGGTGTAAGCTACCACACCCTAATTATACATAACAGTGGTATTCATTATAATATATTTGTAAGTGAATGTAGTCTAATTGGTCTGTTTCATTTTCCCATAACTTCCCCTTTCTCTTCCCTCCTCCTTCCTCATATTCCCTACATCTTCTATTGGAGTCCCTACTCTTCTATTGGAGCTCTGTCCCTAATTTATATAGGGTTTTTAACATGAAAGGCTTTTTCTGCATCTAATGAGATGAACATTTTCCTTACTTCTATTTATGTAATGAATTATGTCTCTGATTTTGGTATTAGAGTAATACTGTCTTTATAGAATGGCTTTGGGAGTACCTTCCCACCCCCACTTTCTATTTTATGGAACAATTTGAGGAGCGTTCTTATTAGTTCTTTGAAGGTCTGACAGAATTCAGCTGGAAATTTGTCTGATCCTGGGCTTTTCTTTGTATTGGGCTTTTTGTTACTTCTTCAATCTCATTGCTTCTTTTTTTTTTTTTAATTTTTTATTGTTGGCTGTTCAAAACATTACATAGTTCTTGATATATCATATTTCACAATTTGATTCAAGTGGGTTATGAGCTCCCATTTTTACCCCATATAGAGATTGCAGAATCACATCAGTTACACATCCATTGATTTACATATTGCCATACTAGTGTCTGTTGTATTCTGCTGCCTTTCCTATCCTCTACTATCCCCCCTCCCCTCCCCTCCCCTCCCCTCCCCTCCCCTCTTCTCTCTCTGCTCCCTCTACTGACATTCATTTGTCCCCCTTATATTATTTTTCCACTTCCCCTCACTTCCTCTTGTATGTACTTTTGTATAACTCTGAGGGTCTCCTTCCATTTCCATGCATTTTCCCTTCTCTCTCCCTTTCCCTCCCACCTCTCATCCCTGTTTAATGTTAATCTTCTTCTCATGCTCTTCGACCCTACTCTGTTCTTAGTTACTCTCCTTATATCAAAGAAGACATTTGGCATTTGTTTTTTAGGGATTGGCTAGCTTCACTTAGCATAATCTGCTCTAATGCCATCCATTTCCCTGTAAATTCTATGATTTTGTCATTTTTTAAAGCAGAGTAATACTCCATTGTGTATAAATGCCACATTTTTTTTATCCATTCATCCATTGAAGGGCATCTGGGTTGGTTCCACAGTCTAGCTATTGTGAATTGTGCTGCTATGAACATCGATGTAGCAGTGTCCCTGTAGCATGCTCTTTTTAGGTCTTTAGGGAATAGACCGAGAAGGGGAATAGCTGGGTCAAATGGTGGCTCCATTCCCAGCTTTCCAAGAAATCTCCATACTGCTTTCCAAATTGGCTGCACCAATTTGCAGTCCCACCAGCAATGTACAAGTGTACCCTTTTCCCCACATCCTCGCCAGCACTTGTTGTTGTTTGACTTCATAATGGCTGCCAATCTAACTGGAGTGAGATGGTATCTTAGGGTGGTTTTGATTTGCATTTCTCTGACTGCTAGAGATGGTGAGCATTTTTTCATGTACTTGTTGATTGATTGTATGTCCTCCTCTGAGAAGTGCCTGTTCAGGTCACGGCTCTCCTTTTTTTTTTTTTTTTAATATTTATTTTTTTAGGTATAGATGGACACAGCACAATGCTGGTGCTGAGGATCGAACTCAGTTCCCGCCCATGCTAGGTGAGCGCTCTACCACTGAGCCACAATCCCAGCTCTCATTGCTTCTTATCATGTTTAGATTTTCTGTATCCTCTTGATTCAATTTTGGTAGTTCACATATATGTCTAATAATTTGCTCATTTATTCTAGACTTTCCAATTTGCTGTAATATAAATTTTCAGAGTAGTCTGTAAAAATCTTCTGGATTTTAGAAATGTCTGTGGTGTATCTCCTTTCTAACCTCGAATTTTATTAACTTGGGTCTTTGTTTTGTTCAGCTAAGGCTTATTCTTTTCTTTGAAGTTCTCTTATTAATTTGGCTCTTAGTTATTTCTACTGATTTTGGAATTGGTTTATTCATAATTTTCTAGGACCTTTTTTGGTGATTTTTTAATATAGAAGCTTAATAGCTATAAACTCTCCTTAGAACCATCTTCATAATGTTCTAGAGATTCTGATGTGATTTACCTCTATTCTCATTATTTCCTTTATGATCCATTCATTGTTTAGAAGTGGATTGTTTAATGTCCATGTGTTTATGTAATTTCTTTTTCCCCATAGCTTTATTGATGTAAAATTGAAGTACAATAAAATGCACATATTTGAAGTATGCAATTTGATCAGTCTTGACATGTCTGTAACAAATACAATCAATATAAAAAGGATTTCCATTACTTTTTTTTTAAATTTGAAATCATGCAGACTGTGTTTCCTGCATGATTTATTACATTAGATATCAATCATCTTAAGATATATAGAACCCCACCCCCACATGTCAACTATTTCAAAATTAAATGGCACACTTATAAATATCTCAGAGGCCAAGGAAGGAAAGTGAATGAAAAGTGTTTTGAACTAAATGATAATAAAAGCTTAAAATATCAGGATCTCTGGGAAGAAACAGTACTAGGTGAACACTTATAACTTAAAATACTTATATCAGAAAGAAGCTAGAATTCTAATCAATACAATCATTTTCAAATTTTTTAGTAGGAAGGAAAAATAAAGGTAGGAGAAGAAATATATGAAATAGAAAAGAAATAATACAGCTAAAATTTGATAAAAATCAAAAAAGTCTAATCAAAAAAACAAAAACACAGAAATTAGTATCAATGGAAAGGGAGCTATCAAAATAACCTTGCAGATGCTGAAAATGTATTAAGGTAATATTACAATTGTATGCCAACATATATGATAGCTTATATAACTATGTTGGCATACAATTGTAATATATTAGAGAAAGATTCATGTGCTGCTGAGAAGAAAGTATATTCAGTCATTGATGGATGAAACATTCTATACATGTCCATTAAGTATAAATTATTAATTGTATTTTTTCACTTGTATAGCTTCTTTTTTTAGTTTTTGTTTGGAGGCTATATCCAGTGGTGACAGATGCAGGTTAAAGTTACCCAGTATTTTTGTTTTATGGTTTTTTGGATTCTTGATTTTGAAAAGGTTTGTTTGATGTACATCAAACAAACCTTTGTACATTTTTGTTTTCTTGATAGTTATGGTTGTTATGCCTTGTTCATGTATAGTTCCCTTAAGCAGTATGAAATGTTTTTCTTTATCCCTTCTGATTAACTTTGGTTTAAAGTCCACTTTATGTGATATGAGGATAGAAACCCTGCTTCTTAATGTGATCCATGTGAGTGAGATATATTTTCCCATTCTTTCACCTTCAATCTGTGGATGTCTTTGACTATATCTTAGAGACAGCATTTTGTTGGGTCTTGGCTTTTAATCCAATCTGCCAGTCTGCATCTTTTGATTGATGAATTAGGCCATTAATGTTCAAAGTTATTATTCAAATATGAGTTGTATTCTCAGTCATTTTGGTTTATTTCTAGTTTTTAATTTGAATTGGTTTCTCCTTTAATTGACGATTCCTTTAGTATAGTTCCTCCCTTTCTGGTTTTTACTTTTTTTCATTTCATCTTCATGGAATATTTGGTTGAGAATGTTCTGGAGTGCAGACTTTCAAGTAGCAAATTCTTTTAACTTTTTTGTTTATTATGGAAGATTTTTATTTCATCTTCAAATCTGAAGCTTAAGTTTGCTGGATACAGGATTCTTGGTCGGCATCCATTTTCTTTCAGAACTTGATATATGTTATTCCAGGACCTAGCTTTGAGGGTCTGGGTTGAGAAATCAGCTGAGATCCAAATTGGTCCCCGCATAAGTAATCTGATACTGTTTTCTTGCAGCCTTTGAAAGCACCGCTGCCTCCTTAGCTTGCAGATTGTATCACATCCCCTCACCCAAAAAAAGCCTCATTTGATGTGCTGGGGTAAAATCTGTAACATGTGCCAGTCTGTCCTTCAGCCCCTTCAGAGCTGGTGTGGAGAGCACCACTGTTATGGTATGGATATAAAGTGTCCCCCAAAAACTCATGTGTGAGACAGTGCAAGATTTGGAGGAAAATGGTTGGGTTATACATAGCCTTAACCAAATCAGTGAATTAATCTCTAGTGGGATTAACTGAGTGGTAACTATAGGGAGGTGGGGTGTGGCTACAGGAAGTGATTCATTGCAGATGTGTCTACAAGGTATATATATATATTTTATTTTTTAATTTTTTTATATTATCTACATATGACATTACAATGATCTTGGCAATTCATACATTTGTATCAGTGGGGTATAATTTCTCATTTTTCTAATTGTACAGATTGCAGAATCACACTGGTCATAGAGTCACCTATATACATACATCAATCATAATGTCTATTCTATTCTGCTGCCCTTCATGGAAGATGGAAGGAGAACCTCATCGTTATACAGAATACATATATGATGTTGTGATGAGAAAGAGAAAAAAAAAAAGTGTGTCACATTAGATTGGATAGAGAGAAATGATGGGAGAGGAGGGGAGGAGTAGGGGGGATACAAGGTATACATTTTGTATCTGGAAAGTGGAGTCTCTCTCTCTCTGCTTCCTGTGAAACTCTTACTATGAGGTTCTGCCATATCTGGAGCCCAGAAGAATGGAGCTGTCCTTTTATGAACTAAGACCTCTGAAATCATGAGCGCTCAAATAAACTTTTCCTCCTTTACAGTTGTTCTGGTTGGGTCTTTTTAGTCACAGCAGAAAACAACAACAACAACAACAACAAAAAAAACTGGCTAAAAACGACCACTTTATGTCTGACCCTAATCAGTCCTTATCCACTGTAGTCCTTAAGCAGAGTTCAGACTACTAGATTCAAACAAAGGTGTCCTTTGCTCTTCTGTGCTCTGCAGGGTCAATTTTCTATTACAGAACTGCTGCTTTAATTTAGTCTTGGTGAGCTGCTCCGATATTTTGGATTCCTCTGATTTCCTATTTTTGATCCTCTTTCATTCTTATCTTTCACCCTTTCTTAATGATGTTATTTCAAATGAATTTTAGGCAAAACATAGCTGACTTTTGTTTTATTAACTTGTGATCACTTCACCCCTCTTCCTATTATATTAACACATTAATTGTATAAATTAATGGACTTTTCTGTGAAATTTTCATACTTTAATATATTCTGTTTTGTTTTTGTCTACTCCCCTGTCTACACTACAAATTTTACCCCAGCACATCAAATGAGGCTTTTTTGGGGGGGTGGGGGGGATGTGATACAATCTGCAAGCTAAGGAGGCAGCGGTGCTCTCATACAGACTTTTCACTTCAACTGGCTTGGGTAAGAGATATGAACAATACACATAAGAGACCTAAGATATCTATATTACACAGATTTCCTCTTAATTAGGAGACTGTAAGATTGAATCCCCAGAAAGACTTCTATTTTAAAAACCTCAACAAGAAAAATTTTGTTTCTGTAGTGAAATAACTGCATGATAGTAATTCTATATCCCCCCAATAATTGAATACTCTGATACTGGTGAGATGAAATCCTAGAGAAGTAAAAAAGCTGATGGGCAAAATGATTAATGAACTAAAAAAAAGATCTAGAAAATGAACTAAGAGAAAATACAGGAAATAGCATTTCAATAAGGAGATATCGAGATTTTAAAAAGGAACCAAACAGAGATCATGGAAATGAGACACAATCAAAATGTTCAGTTGGCAGTCTCAACAACAGATTAGATCATATAGAAAACAGAATTTTAGGGCTGGGCTTGTCTTCTTGCAGATCATCTTTTTAAAAATATTTAGTTTCCACATATGAGACCAAACAGGCAATGCTTGTCTTTTTATGTTTAGCATGTTTCACTTAACACAATGTCATCCATCCATTTTCCTGCAAATGAAATGATTTTATTTTTTTATGGCTGAATAGTATTTGGTATGTGTGCATACCATATTTAATTTATCCATTCATCTGTTGACTAGCACCTGGATTGAATCCATATCTTAGCTATTGTAAGTGCTGAAATAAACACTGGTAGGAAAGTATTTCTTTTGTTTGCTGACTGCATTTCATTTGTATATATATCAAGAAGTGGCATAGCTGGATCATGTACCAGCTGTTTTTTTTTGTATTTTTATTTGCAGACCCTCCACATGGATTCCATGTGTGGAGTAATAATTTGTGACTATAATAATTTATAGTTCCAGCAACAGTGTACGAGTGTTCCTTTTTGTCCATGCCCTTGCCACCATTTGTTGATTGATTGATATTAGTTACTCCAATTGGATGAGATGGAATCTCAATGTAGTTGTGATTTGCATTTCTTGATGGCTACAAAGACATTGAGCCCTTTTTCATATGTTTATTGTCTGTAATTTGTTTTGTTAGATCCCTAGACATAAGTAACTCCATTTTGGTTCTGGGCCTCAGAAACAAAACTTACATGCTGCCAAGAAAAAGAAACTTAAGATACCCTGTTCCTATAACCACCCCCTTCCAAGGTCCCTATATAAAAAACCTGCTGTTACTCAGCCACCTGCACCCAAGGTCAGTTCTAGAGCCTGCTGCACCTAAGATCATTTCCAGCTTGCTCTTGTTCCTTGTTTAAAAAAAAAAAAGATATAAAACCTCTATTCAAGTGACTCTGCCTGCTGCACCTTGCAAAAGAGCAGCCTAGCAGATATTCTCTGTCAGTAAACCTTTGCTTGAACTCACGAGATGGGTCTCTTATGTGTATTTGTTCCAGCTACCCTAACACTTTTGAGAAATGTCTGTTGAGATCATTTGCTCATTTTTAACTGGATTCCCTGTTTTTCTGTTAAATATTTTTACTTCTTTATACATTTTGGATATTAATACTCTGTCAGATGAATAACTGACAGAGATTTTCTTCCATTATGTAGATTATTTTCACTCTGTTGATTATTTCCTTTGCTATGCAGAAGTTTTTTTAATTTGATGTAGTTTATCAGTTCTTGTTTTGTAATCATATTTAGGAAATCATGCTTGTGCCATTAACTTGAAGTGTCTTCTCTGTGCTTTCCTCTAGTACTTTCAAATTTTAAGATCTTACATTTTTGAGTTGATTTTGGCACAGGATGAGAGATTGGGATCTACTTTCAATCTTCAACATATTGATATCCATTTTTTCCAGCACCATTTGTTAAGGATGTGGTTTTATGCCAATGTTGTGCTGTTTTTGTTACTATGGCTGTATGGTGTATTTAGAAATCAGACATTGTGATGTCCCCAGTATTGCTCTTTTTGCTCAGGATTGTTTTAGCTATTTAGAATTTTTTTTTTTTTTTTTTTTTTTGCTTCCATATGAATTTTAGGATTTCCCCCAACCCCCATAGTT
Source organism: Marmota monax (assembly GCF_021218885.2). Taxonomy (NCBI): domain Eukaryota; kingdom Metazoa; phylum Chordata; class Mammalia; order Rodentia; family Sciuridae; genus Marmota; species Marmota monax. The sequence continues at coordinate 3,124,252 of NW_026693511.1, forward strand.
CTGTGAAAAAAATTCAGGGTATTTTGATTGATATTTTGATTTGTAGATCTGTTTGATAATAGGGCAATTTTGATTACTTTAGTTTTCCCAGCTCATAAATCTTAATCCTTTCTACCTTCTAGTGTCTTTTTCAGTTTCTTCAGTGTTTTATAATTTTCATTTTAAAGTTCTTTTACCTCTTTATTTAGATTTATTCCTAGATATTTTATTATTTATTTATTCATGCTGCTGTAAATGGCATTGCTTTTCTGTATTCTTTCTCATAAATATTATTATAGGAGAAAATACATATCTTTTATGTATTGATTTTTTTGAATTAAGACTTTTGGTGAGGCTTTTAGAGTTTTTAATGTGTAAAATCAGGTTGTAAATAGGTACAATTTCAATTTTTCCTTTCCAATTTTATTTGTTAATTTTATTGCTCTGGCTATAATTTCTAATATTGAGTAAGAGTTGAGTGAGTATAGACACATTTCTTGATCATGATCTTATTGGGAATGCTTTCATTTAGTGTGAGATTTGTTGAGAGCCACAGCGAGTTTGGAATGGCCCCTGGCATTTTACCAGAAGTATGGTTGAGAGGCGAGTCATTAAGATGATGTTGGATTGTAACAGGTTGTGTATTCAATTGTATATTAAACCTTTACTGTCGGGTAATAGGATGGCTCTTGCTGCCTCGGGCACCTGCTACTTTGGAGTTCCTTGAGTTCTCGCAGGGTTCCCAGAGTGAGTGCGCGGGCAGCCTGAGCAGCCCGGGGGAGGGAGTTCTGGTTGGTGTGTGGCATGTTCCTGGAGGAGCCGCGTGGGTGGCATTTGGGAGAGTTCCCGGGGAGTGTGCGTGGAATGCTGTGGGAGTTCAGAAATAAAATTTGTTCCTACTTGAGTGGCTCGTGATTTGTGCCCAGCCAGACTGCGGCAGAGATTTGATATAGATTTGTATTTTTTTAATCCATAATTCCATTTGTGATGTCTTGTGTTTATTGATTTGCAGATATTGAAATATGCTTGCATCCCTGGAATAAAGCCCAACTGGATCATGTTTATTATCTTTTTAATTTGCAGTTGAATCAATTTGCAAATAGTTTGAAGGTTTTTATGTTGGGTGCAGAGCAGGCTGAACTGTGTTGTCTGCAGGGCAGGATGAACAGATGTTGGCTGCAAGATAGCCCACGCACTCAAACCCCCCTCTATCTGGTCCTTTATCACCTGTTTTCCTCAAGTCTGAACATTCAACCCTGCTTAAGGCTGAACACTTAACCCCCCTTTGGGCCAACAAGGCAGCTTGCAGACCCAGAGGCCCCATTAGATTTGGGCTATAAAAACTCCCTCCTGCCAGGCCCCCCTCTCTCTTGCTCTCTCTCTCTTGCTCTCTCTCTCTTGCTCTTTATCTTTCTTACACGTGCTCTCTGTCTCTCTCTTGCTCTTGCTCTCTCCCTGTTCATCTCTTCTCTTTTCTCGCTCTCTCTTTCCTTCTTTCTTTTCTCTTTGTTGCACTGCTGCAATAAAGATCTTTTGGTTGCTCCGAGTGTTGTGGTCACTTTCCTTTCATTTTGCTTCTAAGTTGTTAGGATTTGGATATGAGAAATCCTCCCCCCCCCCAAAAAAAAATCTTTTGTTAGGTAATGCAGGAATGTTCAGTAGTGGAATGATTAGATGAAAGTTGTAACCTAACTATTGGATCAATACATTTGATGGATTAATAGTTTGAGTGGATTATTGAGTGGTAATTGTAGACAAGTAGGGCATGGCTAGAGCAAGGAGGTCATTGGGACTGTGTGCCCTTGGGGAATATATTTTGTCTCTGGCTCCTTGCTATTTTCTGACTGCCATGAATTGAGACACTTTACTCCACTATACCGTTCTGCCATGATGTTCTGCCTCTTGGGTCACAGCAGTGGAGTCAGCCAACCATGGACTGACTGAAACTGTGAGCTCAAAAGAATTTTTTCCCCTCTAAGTTGTTCTTGTCAGGTATTTTGATCATAGTAATGAAAAGTGAACACATGTGTACACATCAATGGTATTAGTCTATAATACTGGTTTTATAGAATGAATTTGGAAAGATTCCTTCTCTTTCTATTATATAGAATATTTTGAGGGCATTAGTATTAGTTCTTCTTTAAAATCTGATAAAATTAAAAAAATGAATTAATCTGGCTATAGGCTTTTCTTGTTGGGAGACTTATTTTTGTTTTCCATATAATTTTGGTTCAATTTGGGTAGGTTCATATATGTCTAGAAATCTGTCCATTTCAATTATTGGCATGTAGTTTTTTAAGATAGTCCTTAGTGATCCTTTGAATTTTGGTATCTGCTGTAATGTCTCCTTTTTTCTCCTATAATTGTACGTATATGGGTCTTCTCTCTGTTTTGGTTAGTTTAGCTAAAGATTTGTCAATTTTGGTTTATCTTTTTAAGAATCATCTCATCGATTTATTGATACTTAGTTCTGTTCTTTTAGTCTCTATTTCATGTATTCCTGCTCTGATTATCATTATTTTTCTACTGACCTTGAGTTTAGTTTCTTCTTTGTTTTCTAAGACTTTGAGATACATCATTAGGTTATTTGAGATGTCTCAGTTGTTTTTTAATGTAACTATTCAGTACCATTAACTTCTCTCTTAGTACTGCTTTCACTGTTTCACTGTATCCTGTGGCTTCTGGTATGCATTGTTTTCATTTTCATTCATTACTCAGATTTTGTAATCTCCCCTCCCCTGATGTTTTCATTGACTGATCATTCAAAAGTTATATTGTTCAATTTCCATGTGTTTGTATAAATTGTGTAGTTTAGCTTGCTATTAATTTCTCTCTCCCCTTTTGTCTAGGAATATTTGTTTTGTAAAATCGGGTGCTTTTATGTTGGTGCACATATGTTTATAATCATTTTATCTTCTTGATGAATTGTTCCCTTGATCAATTTGTAGTGAACTCTTTGTAACTTCTAGCTAATTTTGTCTTACTGTCTTTGTGAGCTATAAGCATAGCTATTTCAGCTTTCTTTTGGATTCTATTTGTTTAGAATATCATTTTCCCACCTTTTGCTTTCAGTCTGTGTATGTCTTTGCAGGTGAGGTGAGTTTCTTGCAGGAACCATATTTTGGGGTCTTGTTTTTTCAGTCAGTCTGCATTATTAAATTTACAACATTCTAGTCCTTCTCTAGCCTGTAACTCAAAGTCTTTCCAAACACTGGTTATATTCAGGGTTATGATCAGAAGACGTATTGTTGTTTCTTAAGACTTTATGGTCACTCTGAATTTTCTATATTGATTCTTCCTCTCATCTTAATCTTAATGGTTTACTATATTAATAATGTTTGATTCTTTCCTATTTCTCATTTGGATATCTAGTCTTCTAATGAGGTTTACTCTTCCCTGTGCTCTCATGTTTGTGTTTATCTTTTATCTGTTTTGGGTTTGGGGTTCTGTATGGTGTGGATATTGAAGTGGTCAGAAGTTCAGCAGGGTTCAGAAGTGGGGTTTTAGGAAAGTGATAAGATCATGAGGGCCCTGATCTTACCTCATTTGATAGCTTAATTCACTGATAGTGAATTAACTACTGGAAGGTATGATGTAATTGGAGGAAGTAGATCACTGGAGGCATGTCGTGGAAGGGTTTATCTTCTCCCCATCTACTTTCTCCCTCCTGCCCACTCTCAATGTTTCTCCTTTTTTGGCTTCTATGAGCTGACTGCTTTTCTCTACCATACTTTTTCACTATGATGTTCTTCTTCACCTCAGGCCTAGAGCAATGGAGCCAGCTCACCATGGACTGAGTCCTTTGAAACTGTGAGCTAAAAATAAACTTATGCTCCTCTAAGTTGCTTGTGTCAGGTATTTTTGTTATAGTAACAAAAAGTTGACTGACACAAAAAGCTGTTATTCAGAAGTGGTGTTATTGCTGTGACTATCCCTGACCATATGGTTCAGAAGCCTTTGGAAATGGTTCACATGAGGAGTTTGGAAAGACTTGGAGTTATGGGCTAGAGAAGGACTAGAATGTTGTAAACATAGCTTAATGGTCAATTCTGATGTGAGCTTCGAAGACCAGAATGCTAGTAAGACTGCTAATTGTGAAGATTGTGCTCATGAGGTTTCAAATGGGAATGAGGACTCCATTGGGGACTGAACTAGAGGCTATTCATGTAATATCTGGCAAAGAACTTGTCTACATTTTTCCATATCTTAAGTTGTGTGAAGCTGAATTTAAAGTGAGTAAATTTCAAGGCATTCAAGTGGTGGCATGGGTATTTCCTGCCACCTTTAGCCAAGTTTACTGTGATAATTAGTAAGCAAAATCACACACACACACATATACTTTAGCCAAGTTTACTGTGATAATTAGTGAGCAAAAATCACACACACACAAAAAAAAAACTTTATGAAAAACTTGCACTTCAGAAAATAAGCAGGTGTAAAATTGGTGCAAGGAAAATCTCATTGCTGAAGAAATTAGTGCCACTAATGAGAAACCAAGTATTTTGCATACAGACAATAGGGAAGATGCCTTCAGGGCATCTCAGGAATCAACAAGACCGCAATTATCACAGTGTAATAGTGTAAACTTGGGTGGACACAACATCTTTGTATGTGGTACTGAGGATCGAACCCGGGCCACACACATGCCAGGCGAGCGCGCTACCGCTTGAGCCACATCCCCAGACCAAATAATAGTTTAAACTTTAAAAAAAAAATTTGCTTTGAAATGAGAACTTGAAGTCTGCTTCTGAAGTTGTTCCCAGGTTTTGTTTTACCTGCTCAGCCATCCAGGTATTTAGAAGCTTCTGCAGTCAGTGCAGTTATATCTTCCTCTTGGAAATAAGAAAATGCAGGAAATTTTGACTCCTAGAGCAGTAAGCTCAGACTGTAAGACCCTTCTCAGGATGACTCCCAGTTATAGCACTGTGAGAATGTGCTAGGAAATATGGAGAATTTCTCCAGAATTACCTCTCTATGCTGATTATAGGTCTGTTAACTGTTTAGATTATGTCTCTAGGATGCTAAATCCTGCACTAGTAGAGCTCACTGGGATTCTCCCTTCTTCACCTATACCTTCTCCTCCCCTTTGTGCTGCCTTGTGATTGGTACTGGGGCTATTCTCTCACTGTTCCACTATCCAAAATCTCTGTGTATTTCCAAATTTCAGTCTCTCCACTATGGCATTCCAGCATTCTCTCATGGTCACCCATCTCAGTCTGCAGCTACACTCATATTATTTTGATTCTAACTTGTAGAGAAGCAGGTGTTAGGTGCCTCTAATCCATCATCTTGAATCTCTGGCATCTGTTTCTTTTTATTATTATTATTCTTTTTAGATATGAATGACAGTAAAGTATATTTTGACATTATACAGGCATGAAGTGTATCTTATTCTAATTAGGATCCCATTCTTGTGGTTGTACATGATGTGGAGATTTACTGTGGTATATTCATATATTATGAACATAAGAAAGTAATGTTAGATTCATTCCACTATCTTTCCTATTCCTATCTCTCCTCCATTGCCTTCATTCCCCTTTGTCTAATCCACTGAACTTCTATTATTTCCCTCCCCCTTGTTCTGTGTTAGTATCTACATATCAGAGAGAACATTCAATATTTGGTTTTGGGGGATTGGCTATTTCACTTAGCATGGTAGTCTCCAGATCCATTCATTTACAGACAAAAGTCATAAAGTCATTCTTTTTATGGCTGAGTAACATTTCATTGTGTATATATACCACATTTTCTTTACTCAGTCATCTGTTGAAGGGCAACTAGGTTGGTTCCATAGCTTAGCTATTATGAGTTGAGCTTCTGTAAACATTGGTGTGGCTGTGTCACTGTAGTATGCTGATTTTAACTCCTTTGAGATATATACTGAGGAGTGGTACAATTGGGTCAAATGGTAGTCCCATTTGTAGTGTTTTGAGGAATCTTCATACTGCTTTTAGAGTGATTGCATCAATTTTCAGTCCCACCAGCAATGTATGGGTATACTTTTGCCCACATCCTCACCAGTATTAATTGTTGCTAGTATTCTTTTTTTTTTTTTAAAAAAAAAAAAAAAAACCTCTATAGAAAAATTCTTATTGTACCATTTATTTAACAAGCCACATTTTAAATTCTTTTAATTTAAAAAAAATTCAAGATCTTACAGAATTGCAACACTTCTATAAAATGGTCGATTTTGCACAGTTATGTTTATAGAAAGCTAAAGAAGACACTCTAGAAATGGGAAATTATAAAAAGAAAAAACACTGTAGCATCAGATGCCTCTATAAACCAATAAGAAATACATCAGAACAGTGCTGACTACCTCCAATGCTTTCCATACCCTTCCTCCACCTGCCATGGCAAGGAGCAATGATGGGTTCCTCTCCAAATATACCCAGAAAAATTATAGGACTGGCCAAAGTGGAAAGTGACAAGGAGAAACAGATACCAATAACAGGCCTCCAGTCAAAGCTACATACCACAGGGAAGAATTCCTTCTCATAGGACCCTGGGTTTGGGGAAGTGGGCTGATGCAGCAATTAATGACAGATGTCCACCACTCCTACCCCTCATCTCAAACACACAGTGCACTCAATACCATCACAACTTTCTTTCAGAATACTTTACATAAACAGAATACTTTACATAAGCTTGCTTACTTGTTTTCCCCCTTACAGAAGAGTAAGTCCATAAGGCCCAGGTCCAGCTCATCTACTCACCATGGAATTGCAGGGCTTATTACAGTAGATACTTAGTTCATACATGTGGAATGATTGAATGACTGAATGAATTGTGTCCCCAGATACTCTCATTTAAATGAAAATTATCAAATGCTTCTGTTTTTATCAGTTGAGTTAAAGATGTAACCACTTTTTTAAAAAATTAATTCTCCATTAAGATAGTTTAGCATTTAAGTTATGGCATATGACTAGGAGTTTGATTTTTTAAAAGTATTTTTTGCATTTTTAAAATATTTTATTTATTTATTTAGTGTGTGCTGAGAATCAAACTCATTGCCTTGCACACGTTAGGCAAGCGCTCTACCACTGAGCCATAACCCCAGGCCCTGTTTGATTCTTTTCTATGATAAGGATGGATTATTAAAGTCATCATTCAATATTTATTTTTCAGATATATGAAGCTTGTCTACTCAGATTCAAAGGTTTTGTCTTTTCTCTATATCAGTCAAGTCTCTTTTCATAAATGAGAAATATTAAATAAATGGCTTCTCTCATAAAATAAAGAGGCAACTAGCAGAAATAATCTGAAGCTTCTATGAAAAAGCTTTTTATTAGTGCCTAAAATAATAAATACCATTTGCAAATCAAAACTATGTGCTGTGAGCTTTACAAGTGTTCCCAGTCCCTGTTCAGTGTGTGAACAAATGCCAAATGTATTCAGTAAGTGAAGGCTCAGAGGCAGCAAGACACTGTCCATGCCCTCCTGCTGGTGACAAAGCAGGGCTCTCCACACAGGTCAGGCCACACCAGCACTCACAGTTAGTTTTTTTTACTACTGAATCATTACCAGTTACTCCAGCGCATCCTGAATCTTCTCTGAATTTCATAGTTCATCAAATATAAGATGCTATCAGTTGAAGTTAATGTACTACTGTATCAAATGTGCAATATTGCTAATTAAAGTTATGTAGCACTTTCAATTAGAAAATATGTCAATTTGAGAAATGTTCAAATGTGCACATTTATATCTACATTCATTCTTTCTCTCACACACCACATACATTGTAGCTTCAATAGAACACAGAAATCCACTAGGTTAATAATCCAATAGCCAAATTATTCCTTAAAAGAAAATCTAAAAGCTTCTCAAAATACTTTAGAAAATTTTGCCATGACGTACAGAAAAAGAAAGACAAATCTTAAGAATGAATAAAACAATGGGAAACTGCATACTGTTTAAAATTGTTTCTCCTCATCTATGGCAGTAAACCATTTGTTTATAATGTAGAGTTGTTAACATTTTTTCTATCCATAAACATGACCATTGCTTATTCATATTTCATTCACTCAAGAACACAAAAAAGCAGTAAGCACTTTTAAAAGAATATTCCATTAAAAGTGGATTTTAAATCTGCTTGTTTTTCTTAACTTTTATTTGTTTTATCTAAAAGCTAAGGAAAGTAATAGTAATTTCTCACTCCATACCAAAGAAAAATATGCCCTGTTGCTGAACACAGTGCTGTCAATATAGAATCAAAGACAACCACCAACACTTTAAAAGCATTCTCCTTGAATGACCAACTGGAGAAGCACCAATTTTCAGGGCTTCTTTTCTCTTCCTCAGAAAGTGCTCGCATCATAAAACCACACAGTGTCTATCCCCTCTCCAGTAACGTGAGCTAACACCAGGCTCCTCAAATGTTCCATAAAATAGAAAAGGAGGGAACCCTTCCAAAGTTGTTCTAAGAAGCTAGTATCACCCTGAATCTATAACAAAAGACATATCAAGGAAAGAAAACTTAAGACCGATATCTCTGATGAACATAGATGCAAAAATTGTTAACAAAATATTGGAAAATTACATACAAAAACATTTAAAAGATAATGCACTGGATTCAATTGGGGTTCACTCCAGGGATATAATGTGGGTTCATCATATGGAAAACAATGTATGTAATTCACAACAGCAATAAACTTAAAGACAAGAAATACATGATTATCTCAATAGATGGAAAAAAAGCATTTGACAAAATTTACTATCCATTCATGTTTAAAACCCTAGATCTAAGGACACTAGGTATTTTTCTCAACATAGCTATATATATTAAACCAAGGTCAACATCATTGTAAATGGAGAAGAATTGACAGCATTCTCTCTACAAACTAGAATAAGACAGGGATACCCTCTTTCATCACCTTTATTCAATATAGTTCTAGAAACTCTACCAGAGCAATCAGGCAAAAGAAAGGAATTAAAGTGATACCCATAGGAAAAGGTGACTCAAGCTATCTCTGCTTGCCAATGAAATGATCCTATATTTGTAAGACTCCAAAAATTCCACTAGAAAACTTCTAGATCTCATTAAATTTCCATCAAATTAGCAGGATGTAAAATTAACATCCATAAATCAATTGCATTCCTATACAGTAAAGATGAATCTGCTGAAAGAAATTATGAGAACTATCCCATTCACAATAGTCTCAAAGAAAATAAAGTATCTGGCAATCAATCTAACCAAAATGAAAGACTTCTACAATAAAAGCTACAGAACACTAAAGAAAGAAACTAAAGACCTTAGAAGATGGAAATATCTCCAATGTTCTTGGATAGGCAGAATTAATACTATCCAAATGGCCATACTACCAAAAGTTCTATATAGATTTAATGCAATTTCTATTAAAATTCCAGTGATGTTCTTCATAGAAATAGAAAAAAAAAAAAAAAAAAAAAAGAATCATGGCATTCATTTGGGAACATAAGAGGCCCAGAATATCCAAAGCAATCCTTAGCAAGAGAAGTAAAGTAGAAGGCATCACAAGACCAGACCTTAAAATTATGCTACAGAGCTGTAGTAACAAAAACAGCATGGTATTGGCATCAAAACTGAATTGAAGACCAATAGAACAGAATAGAAGATGCAGAGACAAACCCACATAAATACAGTTATGTCACACTAGGCAAAAGTGCCATAAACACATTGGAGAAGATGCCCTCTTCAACAAACGGTGCTAGGAAAACTGGAAATCCATATGTAGCAAAATGAAATTTTACCCATATCTCTCACCTTTAAAAAAGAAAATCAACTCAAAGGGAATCAAATACCTAGGCATTAGATCAGAATCCTTGCACTGGCTATTAGAAAATGTAGGCCCAACACTCCATATTGGCTTAGGAACCAACTTTCTCAACAAGATTCCTAAAGCACAAGAAGTAAAATCAACAATCAATAAGTGAGATGGTATTAAACTGAAAAGTTTGACAGCAAAGAAAACAGTCAAGAACATGAAGAGGAACCTGCAGAAAGGGAGAAGATCTTTGCCATCTGCACTTCAGATACAGCATTAATCTCCAGGCTATACAAAGAACTCAAAAACCTTAACACATGCATGCACATGCCCGTGCGCGTGTGCACACGTGCACACACACACACACACACAGCCAATCAAAAAAATTCAATCAATAAATGGGCAAAGGGAATGTAACAATCACTTCTTAAAAGAAGAAATATGAATGGTCAACAAATATATGAAAAAAATGATCAACATCTCTAGCAGTAGGAAAATGCAAATTAAAACTATACTGAAATTTTAACTCGCTCCAACCAGAATGGCAATCATCAAGAATACAAGTAACAATTGATGTAGATGAGGATGTAGGGAAAATTGGCCACTTATAGGTTGTTGTTGGGACCACAAATCAGTATAACCACTCTTGAAAACAGTATGGAGATTTCTCAAAAAACTATGAATGGAACCTCCATTTTACCAGTTATCCCACTCCTGGGTATATATCCAAAGTATTTAAAATAATCATACTACATCAATAGTTGTAGTAGCAGAATTCACAATAGCTAAACTAATGAACCAACCTAGGTGGCAATCAACAGTCGAATGGACACAGGAAATGTGGTATATATACACAATAGAATATTACTCATCCATAATGAAGAATGACTTTATGACATTTGCCATTGAGTGTATGGAACTGGAGACTATCATGCTAAGTGAAATAAGGCAGTCCTGAAAAATACAAAGGATGTGGATGCTAACCCACAACAAGTGGGGTTGGTGGGGATGAACAGAAATTCAGTGGATTATACAAAGGGGAATGAAGGAAAGGGAGTGGGGATAGGAATAAAAATTTGAAACTCTAGCCAGAGCAATTAGAAGAAAGAAAGTGGATCAAAGATTTAGGCACTAGAACAGAAATGCTGCATCTAATAGAAGAAAAAGTAGGCTCAAGTCAACCTAGGATCTGACTTTCTTAACAAGACCCCTAATGTGCAAGAAGTAAAATCAAGAGTCAATAAATGGGATGGATTCAAACTAAAAAGTTTCTTTACAGCAAAGGAAACAATAATATGAGGAGAGAACCTGTAGATTGGGAGAAAATCTTTACCACATGGATCTCAGATAAAACATTAATCTCTAGGATATATAAAGAACTCAAAAAACGTAACACCAAGAAAATAAACGCAATCAATAACTGGGCTAAGATACTGAACAGATATTTCACAGAATAATAAATAGAATCAATCAACAAATATATGAAAAAAAGTTCAACATCTCTAGCAATTAGAGAAATGCAAATCAAAACTACTCTAAGATTTCATCTCACTCCAGTCAGAATGGCAGTCATCAAGAATACAGGCAACAATGTTGGTGAGGATGTGGGAAAAAGGTACACTCAATACATTGCTGATGAGACTGCAAATTGGCACAACCACTATGGAAAGCAGTATGGAGATTCCTCAGAAAACATGGAATGGAACCACCATTTGACCCAGCTATCCCACTCCTCAGTTTATACTCAAAGGACTTAAAATCAGCGTGTTCCAGTGATGCAGCCACGTCAATGTTTATAACAGCGCAATTCACAATTAATAAACTATGGAACCAACCTAGGTGTCCTTCAGTATATTAATGGATAATGAAAATGTGGTATATATTCAATGCAGTATTACTCAGCTTTAAAGAAGAATGAAATTATGGCATTTGCTGGTAAATGGATGGAGTTGGAGAATATCATGCTAAGCGAAATAAGCCAATCCCCCAAAACAAAGGCAGAATGTTTTCACTATTATGCAGATGGTAATTCATGATGGGGGACGGACACTAGAGAAGATTAGAGTTACCTTAGATTAGATGGGAGTCAACAGAGGGGTGGGAAGGGGATGTGGGGATAGGAAGGATAGTAGAAGAAAACAGACATTATTATTTTATGTATATATGTGAGACTGCATGACCATTTTCAATCGGGAAAATGAGAAATTGCACCCCATCTATGTATATAGAAGTGCATAAAATGCATTCTACTGTCATGTATAACTAATTAAAACAAAAAAAATATATAAAAAAGAGTGATATTGAAATGAATCTGACCTCACTTCCTATGTACATATATGAATACACCACAGTAAATCTCAACAACGGTACATCCACAAGACTGTTATCCTAGTTCTGTAGAATCTTTACTTAGCTTATGTTTGGATAATTTATCCTGTGATGAGAAAGCTATGTTAAAATCATCAGTGGTCTACTTGATTCTGAATTTTTTTTTAGTTATACATGACAGACTCTATTTTCATATATTTATACACACTGCATTAAATCTTATTCTAATTAGTTTTGTTTCTTAATATTTAGAAGGGGGAGAGGAGAGAAGAGAAGCTATGAAGGGTGATTTATGTTAAGGTAGAAAGGAGAATTAAATGAATTGGTTTTATATGAGATAATAGTGGATAATACAAGAGAGTGAGTAAGAAGTAAGAGAAGAAGGATAAACTAGAGTTGGGAAGACAAAGATAGGGAGATTGATTACAATTAATGCTTTAAGTCATTAGATGAAATCCATTCAAATGTTTTGGAGGCACAGTGTTGGCTATTGGGTTAACAATTATTAATCAAGCTAACAAGTTATTTATATAATCAAAGTTGTTTATAGTCTCAGAGGGTACACTATTGAGTTGGCTGATTCTAACATTGTGGAAGTCCAGGCTGCAGGCTCTGAAGTCCCCCTGTGTTTGCTGTTTTTCACCAATGTAATCACTCCCCTCTGCTATATTCTTTCATGGTAATGAAGATCCTGGTATCTGTCTCTGTGTGCAGGAACACTGGTTGTGATTTCTTCACAGGTGTTCTGTAGCGTGTGCAGCATTACCCCTGCTGCCTCTGCTCTCTGAGGTGCTGTAGTAAAGGATCTCTGGTGATTCACCTGGACTCTAATTTCCACTGCCCCAGGTTGTTAATGTGGGTGCTGATTCCCTTCGCCTAATAAGTCAGGTGCAAGGTCCTGCACGTATCCCAACAATGCTCTGCTAGTTACCAGTTGTGATCAAGTTCAGGCTGTGCACTTATTCACGCTGGTATTTGGTGCTTTCTGCTGTGTAGCCTCTGGCAACTTACTGATGGGTCTGCATATTATTTCTGGTATGGTACTGCCATCCTGGGTACTATCCCGGTGCTTCTCCCCAGTGCTAGTGGTCAGGGTCTGGTGAATCAATTTTCCTTTGTTGGGGCCAAAACTGCTTTGTTGTGGCCTCCATTTGGGTCCAGGTAGCTTTTTACCCTTGCCTGGGTCATAGAGATTTAAGTGGGGTAGACTGGCACTTCTCTTGGCCCAGATTTCCACCAACCTGCTACATTTCTCTTGTTTACAGTAAGAGAAGATGAGGAAGGGGATTTTAAAGATTTACAGCTAGAAGACTTTTCTGGCTGGATTCTTAAGAAGGCCCATGGCAGGGGGGATTCCCTCTGCTTTAATTTGTATCTGTCTGGGTAGTAGAAGATGCTGTGCTGATTTAAGACAGTAGCTGGTCAGCTGCAGACTGAGAATAAAATGTCATACATTTGAGGACTAACGTGGGCCCATTCAGCTTTCTTTTCACAATTTGGTTTTAAGTTTTTTGTGCTGTTTTAAGGAGCCTTTTGTGTTTTAAATTTTGTCTATCTTTTCATCCATTTTTTAAAAACAGATTTTAATTGGGTGAGCTTAAGAGAATGTCTGTTCCTCCATCTCTCTTTCCTTCTCTGATGCCCCCACCATCCACAGGTTTGGGTTAGAGCACTGAGTTTTGTTTTCTACTCTGGTAACCTATCTTCCAGTCGTTCCAGGTCTCAGACTATGTAGTGTTGAGTCTTAGAGCATTTATTTTGTTACCCACCTCACAATTTTGCTTTTGTTCACTGCCTCCTTTCAGTAGTGTGAGGAGATAGGGACTTGTTGTCTAGTCCACTTCTGCCATGTTCTCTCCCTTCTACACTGACATTTTTAATCATTAAACAAATAGAACAAATTGATCCATCTGAACCTTCTGTATATTCAGCATCAGGACATTGTTCACTATACATAATTTGACTTTCATATGCAACCTTATTGATAGCTTTCCAATATAATACAACATACATGCAATAATCATAAATATCAAATTTTATCTAGAGGAAATTTATTATTCATATCAGGATATTATATTGACACAGAAATGGAGAATAAATTGTCATACATTTGAGGAGATTACCCTAACCATAGATTCTATACATATAGAAACTATACCTACATATGTTAGAAATATAGAAAACTGTGTGTGGATAATAGTTTATAAATCAAACAGTAAGTTACTATATTGCAGTTATACCTCTAAATCATTTGGTTATAAATTCACAATGTGTAAAGTTGGCCAATGCAATCAGTGTTACTGTGAATGGAAAATCTTACTTAGCTTCCTATACTCAAGAAATGCCATAAAGAAACATTTCTGAATCATGGGATGATAGAATCAAGGAAATCCTGTGATTCACTATGGAGTGTTCATATGTTTTTTTGGTCAGCATTTTTGCTGCTGTGATTAAAAGGGCCTGAGCTTAACAATTGTAGAAAAGGAAAAGTTTGGTGGGATAATGGTTTCAGAGGTCCATAGACATCTGGCTCTATTTATGGGGTCAAAGTGAGACAGTACATCAATGGAGGAAGAGTGTGGTAGAGGAAAGTAGCTCATATGATGATCAAGAAGGAGAGAGAGAGAGAGAGAGAGAGAGAGAGAGATAGGTCTCCAATTGCCAAATGTAAATATATACCCCAAAGCCAAGCTCCCAGTGACCCACCAGCTTCAGCCACATCCCACCTGCCTTCAGTTACCACTCAATTAATCCCATCAGATGATTAATTCACTGATTGGGCTAAGGCTCTCATAACGCAATCATTTCTTCTCTAAACCTTCTTGCATTATCTTACATGTAAACTTTGGGAGACACCTCACATCCAATCCATAACTTTCTGCCCCTGACCCCTAAAAATTCACACTCAACTGACAATGCAAAATACATTTAGTCCATTCCCAAGAGTCCGTATATTCTCAAAGGTTCCAAATTGCTCAAAGTTCAAGTCCAAAGTCTTCTCTGAGGCTCCAGGCAATCTAGCATTGTGAGCTCCTGTAAAATTAGAAGCAATTTACAAGTATCCAATATATAAAAGGACAGAGTAAATACTTCCATTTGGAAAAATAAAGGCATAGAAAGAAGAGATGGGACCAAAGCAAGTCTGAAATCCTACTGGGCATACAAGTTCTGTGTCTGGCATCTGGAGTACATAGCATCATATTGTTCTCTCAAAGGGCTTGTATAGATCCACCCCTGTGGCCCTGTTGGTTGCAGACCATGTTGACTTTCTCTTGGCTTATTCTTGCTCAATTACTGCAGCTTTGCTATAACAGTGTCTCATGTTACTGGTTCTTAATCTTGGGGGTCTCCACTGTAGCTTCGATTTCCTCCACATTGCCCTCTCAGGGAGTGCCCATAGGGACTCTGACCCTGCTGCACTTTGCCTGGCTTCCTAGACCTTCCTTCGAAATCTTGGTGGAAGCTTCCATGACCCCCTAACTCCAGCATAACTCGCACAACGTGGTTGACGCCAAGGTCTGCCATCATTTTTAGCAGTAGTCCAAGGACCATACCTGGAGAAGCCTCTGAGTGTCAAGGTAACTAAGTATGTTGAAAAAACTTCCTAGGCCTCCTTGTGCAAAAAGGGTACCCCACTGATCTCTAAACATAATTGTTGCTTTACTTCCTTGAGTCTGAGATGCATATAATCTTGTCATTCCTTACATGCCCTCAAGTAATCTTTCTCATTGTCTCTGGGTAGTCTTTTAGCATTTCTTTAGTGGTGGTAATATCTTTAAAACTGCAACTTCCTTATCCCCAGTTTTACTCCCAACTTTCAAGTCCATGTCTTTCAAATCTTTCTGATCTGCTTTCTACTCCTGATTATCACAACAAATTTGGCTGAAAGCTGCCAGCAATATCCATGCCACTGCTTGAATTCTATGCTGCCTAGAAATTTCTTACACAAGATTAAGAAGTCCATTACTTTTAAAATGAGCCTCACAGAAAATCTTAGTACATGAGCAAAATGAAAATAACTTCTCAGCCAGAACATAACTTGAATGGTCTCTAGTTCAACCAATGGTGTCTTCCTTTTCCTCTAAACCATCTTGAACCCTATCTTCATTGTCTAGAGTTCTATAAGCATTCTGGTCTTCTGAGCTCCCAGCAGACTTAGCCATTAAGCTCCATTTACAACTATCTAAAGTGTTTCCAGCTTGCACTGCTAAACATCTCAAAATTCCTCCCACTAATTCCAAAAATCTCCAAAAAGTTTTGAAACACATGGTTAGATTAGTCACACACAGCAATGACCCTACTCCTGGTACCAATTTCTGTTTTAATCAGCTTTTTTTTTTTTTCCTGCTGTGACTAAAATAACTTGATCAGAACAATTGTAGAGGAAGAAAAGTTTTTTGGGGGGCTTATGGTTTCATTGCATAGACAGCCAGCTCCATTCCTCAGGACTCAAGGTGAGGCAGGAGGGACATCAGTGGAAGAAGAGTGTGGTGGAGGAAAGTGGCTAATGTGATGATCAGAAAGCAGAGAGAGATCTCTGTTTGCCAAGAATGAATATATACCCTAAAGCCAGGTCCCCAGTGCCCCACCTATTCCAGCCACACTCCACCTGCCTTCAATTACACTCACTTAGTCTCATCAGGTGATTAATTAATTGATTGGGCTAAGGCGCTCATTACCCAATCATTTTTTCTCTAAAGCTTCTTGCATTGTCTTACATGTGAGCTTTGAGGAACACCTCACATCCAAACCATAGTGTATACTTAGGAAAATCAGGTCAGATTCATTTCACTGCCTCCATTTCAATCCCCACTTCCTTCCCTTCATTCCCCTTTGTCTAATCCACTGAACTTCTGTTCTTCCCTTTCTCACACTTGCTGTGGGTTAGCATCCACAGAGAAAACATTTAGCTTTTGGGAGGCGAGGGGATTGGCTTATTTTACTTAGTATGAGTCTCCAGGTTCATCCGTTTACTGGCAAATGTCATAACGTCATTCTTTGTTATGGCTGAGTAATAGTACATTGTGTATATATAGCAAAATTTTTTTTTCCATTCATCTGTTGATGGGCATCTAAGTTGATTCCACATCTAAGTGATTGTGAATTGTGCTTCTATAAACATTGATGTGGCTGCATCACTGTAGTATGCTGGTTTTTATTCCTTTTTATATATACTGAGGAGTGGAATAACTGGGTCAAATGGAGGTCCCATTCCTAGATTTTGAGGAATCTCCATTCTGCTTCCCAGAGTGGTTACACTAATTTGCAGTCCTTCCAACAATGTTTGAGTGTAACCTTTTCCCCAAATCTTCCCCAACATTTAATGCTACTTGTGTTCTTTTTATTTTTTAATTTTTTTTAGTTGTAGATGGACACAATGGACACAATGTCTTTATTTATTTTTATATGGGGCTGAGGATTGAACCCAGGGCCTCACATGTGCCAGGCAGGCGCTCTACCACTGACCCACTGCCCCAGCCCCACTACTTGTATTCTTAATGATTGCTATTTTCACTGGAGTGAGGTGAAATATTAGTGTAGTTTTATATTGCATTTCTCTAATTGCTAGAGATGTTGATTTTTTAAAAAATATATTTGTTGACTGTTCCTGTTTCTTCTTTTGAGAAGTGTCTGTTTAGTTCTTTTACCCATGTGTTGTTTGGGTTGTTGTAGTTGTTATTATTATTATTAAAATAAAAGTAGAATTAAAAAAGTAGAATTAATCTGAATTGACTTTCCAATATGCATAAAATAATAATATTATGTGTTAAGCATAATATTATCTGTTAATTCCTGGAAATTAACACTTTATCTGAAAAGCAGGTGGCAAAAATTATCTCCCATTCTGTGTGCTTTCTATTCGAGTTCTTGGTTGTTTCTTTTGATTTGAAGAAGCTTTTTAGTTTGAAACCATCCCATTTATTGATTTTTAAATTTTAAGTCTTTTGCTTTAGAAGTCTTAATGAGGAAGTGGGTTCCTGAGCCAATACATTGGAGTGTTGGTATTAATTCACTGATTTGGTTTAAATTCTCATAATGCAATCATTTTACCTCTAATCTTTCTTGCATTATCTCATATATGAGCTTTTGAGGGGGCACCTCACATCTAAACCACAACAGGTACACTCTTACATTATTAGTGGACTGCAAGTTAATGCAACCACTCTGAAAGGCAGTGTTAAGATTTCTCAAAAAAACTAGAAATGGAACCACCATATGACCAGCTATCCTGCTCTTCAGTATATTTCCCCCAAATCTAAAATCAGCATACTATAGGGACGAAGCCTTATCAGTGTTTATAGCAACACAATTCACACTATTTAAACTATGAAACAAATGTAAGTGCCCTTCGATGGATTAATGGATAAAGAAAAGGTAGTATATACACACACAATGGGGTATTACTTAGTCATTAAAAAAATGAAATTATGTCATTTGCTGGTAAATGGATGGAATTGGAGAATGCTAAGTGAAATAAGTCAGACCCAGTAAGTCAAAAGTTGAAGGTCTTCTTTGATACACAGAAACTAATCTAAAATAAGAGGGGGAAAGAGAGTGCAAAAATAGATGGGATTTCATCAAAATAAAAGAAAGATCAGGGGAGTAGAAGAAAGGGATAACGGGACAAGGGAGGAGAGAATGAGGTAAGATTAAAAATAGTAGAATTAATCTGAACTGACTTTCCAATATACATATATGAATATACTACAGTAAATCTCTCCATTATGTATATCCACAAGACAATTGTTAAAAAATGTAAATAATAATAATTAAAAAAACTTTTGCACAGCAAAGGAAATCATTAAGAATGTGATGAAAGAACCTACAAAATGAGAGAAAATCTTTGTCAGTTACTCCTCTGACAGGGTATTAATATCCAGAATATATAAACAACACAAAAACACCAGAAAAACCCAACAACAAAGAACTCAATCAATAAATGGGCAAAGGAACTAAACAGACATTTCTTAAAAGGGGAAATAGCAACTTGGATAGAACTAGCAGTCATATTCATTGAAATTAATAAACATAGAAAGACAAGTAAGTATATGTTTTCACACATTTGTTACAAATATTTGATTTGCCATAATATACCCTATAAAGATATACAAATACTTGGTCTGAATAAAATTTGTTTAATCTGGAGGGAAATGTGTTTTGTGAGATGTCTGAATGCCACCTTTGCCTTTGTGTTATTTCTAGTAATAAGCTGTAATAATATTTAATGATATTATTTTACTATTTAAAACTGCAAATGACATCAGAATTTTGTTCCGTAATACTCTTGTTAGTAAATAGGATATTTCAGTGGTTAGAATTTACATTTTCCTGGTTTTAAAGCTAAAATGTTGAGTGAAAGGATTGACTTCATGTTCTATTCCATCTCCTTTCATGTAACTTTATTTTAAGTTTTATATAGAGCCCAGATTTTTCATAAGAATTCATATTTTGAGAGTGGATGGAAAACTCATTTCTCTCATACTTTGTTGGTATTAACTGATCTTTTTATATTGTTCCTTAATGTTAAAGCCTTAAACTTTTACAATGAAGTTAGATTTTCTTTAATCATGTACATGACTAATGTTTAGATATTCTTCTACCCGAAGTTGTAACAGTCTGTGCACACATATGGATCCCCACACACTAGTATTATTTTGTTGGTTAGTATTCAGATGTTTTTATAGGTTTTATTTCATAAGTAGGAACCACCGAAATTTTACTGCTCTGCAAATTTCCTTGTTCCCATTTTGATTATTCTTACTGCATCCTCAGGCAATGAGTCACTTGAAAGTTGGATATTGGGAAGAGCTTTGGTTCTTGTGTCCCTCATTTTAAAATGACCTTTTTCTTTTGTCTTCATTATATAATTAAATTATCTATCATATGCTTTCCAGGTATATGGATCAATGTTAACACATTTAAGTACAGATGTACATTCATATGCTTTACCTCAGAGAACATATCCCATGTACATAACTAATCATTGCAAAGTCGGGTATTGGCTTGTGTTTACTGATGTTCTCACAACACAGGTCTGTAGCTCCACTCCAGGCACAGCTCTGCAGTCAAGTGAGAGACTTATCTGGATGTTTCTGGATATCAAAAGTTTCCTGTGGCAGAAAAAAAAAGAAATTTTGAGAGAAGCAGTGATGTATAGGTTCCCTCATTTATAAGTAACTTCTGGAATCCAAATGTTATTTGCCCTGATATTGAAATGAGTTTGGTGTTTAGTGCTACCTGAGACCTTCTCATCCATGAACAGTAAATAACCTCCCAGGAACATATAAGTCTCCCTTCTCATTCTCCTGAGACATTTGAAGGGCCAATTTAGAGTAATAAAGCCTAAGCACCCAGCACATATTCAAGAGTAAATTACTCTTGAATAAAATTAAATTTTGTTCTATTCCAAAGGACTATCTGGAAGATAGCTGTAATGTTTTTGTTTTGTTTGTTTGTTTTTAAATAAACTTTAGTTTTCCCTTTAGTAAAGGAATGTTAATATTATACAAGATACATCTGCAGATTTTTACATTTTCCTTTCTCACTGAGTAGTGTCAGTTTCTCCCACATTCTGATGGTGTCACAGCCTTTTGAGTTGTAATTGAAATGAACTGCTTGAGTGACAGACAATGTTACAGCCTCAGCACTCATTTGAATCTGACATAAAGAATAATTGAACCCGGTACTGCATTGTTCACCCTGCTTCTAGCTACTCAGGAGGCTGAGGCAAGGAAATCACTTCATCTTGGGAATTCAAGACCAGCCCCTAAAACATAGTGAGATCCCATCTCAAAAAAAAAAAAAAAAAAAAAAAAAAAAAAAAAAAAAAAGAAGAAGAAGAATAATAAGAAAGAAAAACAATATCTGAATATTCTATTGCATAGTCTTGTTTAGAGCTTATATTATGGAAAGTGGAAAATACCAAAATTAACCATTTTTTTCCCTGCTTAGTTAACAGTAGTCTTAAGAAGGAGCACCTCATGGGTCTTTGGGACTTGTGCCCTTGAAAGTCTCCCACAGCATCCCCAGAAATCTCCACATGCTACCCAAACATGAAAGTCACTGAGAAGGTCCTTCATAGTTTAATCAATTCTGCCACTGGACAGCCTTCACATTAATCTAGTTTCTTCTCTTTATGCATGCTTTCATTCATATTTCTTTAAGTTAAGGCCACTTTATCAGAGGTCAAAAAAACCTATCCATCTGTCATCAATCTGCATTTCTACATCTATTGAAGACATTCTCTTCCAACTAATTAATGGTCTTTTCCTTTTAGCATAAGAATGGGGCAGACTAAAACTTTAAGTGCTTCTTCTGTTCCAAGCCCTACAGTAGAAGCAGAGAGATTACTGATGAGTAGGACACAGACATTGTTCTTGGAAACCCAACCCTCTAGTGGGAGAGTCAATCATATGAGTCAAATAGGAAACTACCTGGTGGAGGGCTGTATTGTAGACATCCACACTAAGAGCCAGAAATGTGAAGAACATGGTTGAAATAGCTTACACTGCCTGAGAAAACTGAAGAAGAAAAAACATAGTCATTTCAACTGAAGGTGTTTGCCAGCAAAGAGTGGATGGGGGTTGGGGTGAGTGGGCAGGAGTAACCTAGAAACTAAAGTCACACAAATACATGTTTTATACTTGAATATTTTGTACCTAACAAACAATGGGAATGAAATGAGTCTTATAAAACACACTTAAACACTTTTTCCCAGGCTGATAATTCTCTTTCAACCATTGCTATTTGTCATATTTTCCGAATTTTCATCATCTTGGCTACCTTTCTTTGTGTGCAGTGGTTTTTTCTACCCAAAGAAAGGATCCAGAACCGAAGACTTTTTGCAGGTCTGGTCTCATTAGTGTGGACCACAGAGACACCATCACTTCCCAGTTCTGAATGCCATAATTTTATAAATGCAACCAAAGTTTCCATTAATTTTATATTTTAGTCATTTTGATCCAGTACATGTCCTGATAACCTCAGGTTTTTATTGTCACTGGATTTCCTAAAGCAAACCATTTTATCCTTAGCCAAAATATAAAAGTGATGTCTGTCAAAATTAACCTTCCCTTTTGCTATTAATCTATCAGCCTTATTTCTTTAGTTATGGCCACTTTATCAGAGATCAAAAAAACCTATCCATCTGTCATTAATCTGCATTTCTACATCTATTGAAGACATTCTCTTCCATCTAATTAATGGTCTTTTCCTTTTAGCATAAGAATGGGGCAGACTAAGAACCCAGTGTTTTTGCCCTCAGTCGCCTTCCCAGTCGCCTTCCCATATGCTAACTTACACCAACTACTGTATCATACCATATTTATGGGAGAATGAGCTGGAAGGGTGCAGAAGTGGGGTTGGCATTTTATACCCTGAATGATTAAAAATTCTCTGGGGATTTGTTAAACCAATTTCACTGCTAATTATGTGGATGTCTCTCTAACACATGAGTCAGAATCAGCTTCTCATTTGACAAAAAAAAAAAAAAAAAAAAAAAAAAAGGTCACAAATACATTTTGAGTCCTTGGAGACTTGAAAAGATTAAAATCAAAACTAAGAAGAAAATAAGCAAGTTTCTTTAACATCTATATCTCGATAGACCCTCAATTTCATATTACTACATTTGTGGAAAAGGACACAAATTTAAAATCTTTTGAATTCTTTTTTTTAAAGGAAGCCAACTAGAGGCCTTTGTGGATACTTTTAAAGGCAGTGAGGATTAAATTAAATCTTTTCCAGTTCAATTCAAAGTGTGTATTACAACCTGTTGGTGATATATATTGAGATATACATTGGTGATATATATGAGATATACATATTCTTTGCTATGTCAGGCTTCAAGCACATTAGAGAAAAACTCTTAGTTAAAATCATAGAATCCAAAATTGAATCCTTAGCTATATTGGGTTCTTATTAAACAAACAAACAAACAAACAAAAAACTTCAGAAAATAATAATCTGAGAGACGTGGCATTTCTATACTTTATTTATTTTCTATTTTTTGGGGGGGTTGGGGGATTTTAACTCATGGACACTCAACCACTGAGCCATATCCCCAGACCTGTTTTATATTTTATATACAGACAGGGTCTCACTGAGTTGCTAAGTGCCTCACTCATTGCTGAAGCTGGGTTTGAACTCATGATCCTCCTATCTTAGCTACCTGAGCCACTGGGATTGCAGGTGTGTGCCACTGTACCCAGCTCCATAATTTATTTTGATCCATTTAGTGGTATGACAGATAAACAAGGTCATTCCTTTTATACCCATCAAAATTTATAGAAAAGAACATATTTCCCTCTCCCTCTCATTAAAAATAAGAGCTACAGTTATCTGGGCATGGTGGCACATGCCTGTAATTATAGCTATTTGGGAAACTGAGGCAGGAAAACTCCTTGTTCTAGGCCAGCCTAGGCAACTTAATGAGACCCCCAAAAATTAAAATGGCTATGGGGTGTATCTCAGTAGTAGAGTGTTTGCTTAGTATGCTTGAGACCTGGAGTTTAATCCCCAATACTGAAAAAAGGGTACTACTTCCTAACAAGGCTTTTTTTTTTTTTAAATTAATACATTACCAACAATTCTATTTACAATTTCTTCATCCTGGGCAGTGTGAACACCTGTTCTTCCTTGTTGAAATTTCTTCTCTTAAATATATGTCTCAGGTACTTATGCAGTCAGTTTGCTTTTCTGTTCTCCAAAAACAACAAAAATAAATATAAAACAGCTTACTTATAAAAAAGATCACCCTTAAATTCTTTTTGTGTGTGTGTGTGTGTGTGTGTGTTTCTGTGATTGACCAGTTTGTATATTGATAATTGAGTATTCTCTAGCACTTGGCTTTTTGAACTTTGGGTTTTGTTTCTTGGATTTGGTTATTCAGGGTTAAATGTTTAAATATACATTCTGTTTGTTTCTACAAAAGAGGACTAATATTTGCCTTGTTGCTAATGTAATTCATTAGGCAACAGTTAAGCTTACAGTTAGGTCATCCTAATTGTTGAGTAACAGAATTCAGATTCATTGGCTTTAAATCACAAATTATAGTCTATATGTTAGTGATTAATTTATAATCCATTTCTCATCTTGAAATTTAGAAAGGGCAGATTTAGGAACAGTTAGCCATATTCTTTCTATGTACAATGCCAAATATAATTATGCAAACAATAAAACTATTATACCCATGTTGCAGTGTGTATCTCTCAAACCTAAGTCAGTAGATTGAATAAGGATTAAAGAGGTTAAGAGGAAAAAAGCTACTGCTCCATTTCAAATGAAGATATGCAATATAAGCACAGAAGTTTATCCAACAACAATAGTTTTAACCTAAAACTTTTTAAAACGTGTAACACATTTTATTATTGTATTAATGATTACTCTGTGCATTTGGCTAAGATCAGGTGTATAGTTTTAGTAAAAAAAAAATAGGGATTATTTGCCAATGCTGATTTTATTAGCATATAATGATAAAATCAATTCATGGGAATACCTAAGAACTACAACCATTGAGGCATGTATAAATTGGTTTGGGGGCACTAAGTGAAAAATACATTGATTTTCAAAGCAGGTAAGTCCCCTTTTTTATGTGAGGTCATTAAAATCTGTGTTAAAACAAGATTTTTCAATGGAAGTTGCTATCCTAAACTCAGCATTTGCTTGAAATGGATGATGCTATTCCCAGTTATCCCAGCAAAGGTATGATGGTAAGCAATGAAGCAAATCTAGAGAAAAATAGAGAACAGGCTTAGAGATAGCTCGAGAACTTATCTTTACATCAGAAGCCTTTCATTGTAATTTTTAATCCACACTTTTCCAAGACAATACAACCATAGGACTTAAAATTAATAATATTCTAAGGGATTTCTGAGTCTTAAGGTAAAAACAAATTCTAAATCTTAAGGTTATGACAACTTGAAATGCTCTTGAGGCCAAATCTCAATATATTTGGCAAATGTGTTAGTAAAATCTAATTCCTTTTCTTTGTTTCTTGAAAACAATCTTTACTGGGCAACCAAACTGCCAGAGGAGTGGCTACAATGGAGAATAATCAAATTTAGATTAAGAGATTTATTCTAGGAAAGTGATTAGAGTATACACCTAATTAGAAAGACAAGCAGCAGTATACATGTTCTATTACATGCTGTCAATTCTTGCATTTTTTAAACTCAATGGATAGACAGGAACAGAACAAAGGGAAAAAGAGGTACACAGAAGTAAAATGATCAATGAAAGAATCTGAGAGATTTTAGGGAATATATGTCAGGAAGACAGCAATTAAGTGACATTTGGCAGTAGGCATTGAGAATTTATCTTTCAGTTTACTTAGCAAGTTAAAATAGTGCTTTTTTTTTACACTTGACTAATTTCATCTTTCATTTTTAAATAACTCATACCATGAGTTGGTGGGAGAGGATAAATAATTAAAACAGGATTTTATGAAGATGACAGAGGGAAAAGTGATCAAGAAGAACTAGTGACAAAAAACAAGTTTTAAACATTGAGACTACTGAAAATGAGACTCAGCAAACCAAAGCTATAATTTCTGCATTATCTTTTATCCTCAATATACTACTATAAAAATGGTAGCCAAGCAAACCACAAACATTGTAATTGTTTATAGTTGGATTATAAGTCTCCTGCACATGCTTCAACCAAAACAGAGAAGGAAAAACCAAAGAAGTTCCTTTCCACATAAGGCACAGAGCAAAACTAACCCCATTTATATATTCAAGGTGAAAAGGAGTATTTTCCTGGCTTTTCTTTCTTTTGATATCATGTGTTTATAGATTATACTGACTCAAGCACATTATTCATTGCAGAAGAGTCCATTGTTATACAAAACAAAATAGTTGATTCTAACTTTTATTATATTCTTTGCAGAATTAGTTGAAATGGAGTTGATTGTGAAAGGATTTATTGATGGTTAAAAAAAATTGAAATGGGAAGATGGCCGCTGCACACGGGGGTTGCTGAAGTGCTGAGCGTGGTGCTCAGAGCAGCGACTTTAATCGAGATTTCGCACAGCGTGTAAGAACCCCTTTCACCATTAATCTGTAGCGGACCACTTTGCCAAGCAGCAGGAAGAACAAAGAGATCGAAAAAGAGACGCTTGGCTCCTGGACGCTTTGCCGCCCAGAGCCGCGGGCGATTTGCTCCCATCTGCTTCCTCTTTCGCTTCGCTCCAGGCAGAAAAGGTGAATGTGTAATCAGCAGTTGATTGTAAGTACCCTAGGCAAAGAAAGCTCAGTGCGCCCCGCCTTTTTTTTTTTTTTTTGAATATTTTTTATACAGGGAGAGTTTGTGGATTGGGATCGTTGGCTGGGCTGCGGTTTCTGTGCCGAAAATCCACTCCGCGGGAGCCGCCATTTGCTTTCTGCCGGCTTTCTTGATGGCTATGGCTACATTGTCCGGCAGCCGCACCTAGAGGTTGGAGCTGGGCTGCGTGCCTAGCCCTGTCCTCCAAAGGCTGGACCGCAGCCTTGAGCACCTGGGTCGCCTGTTCGCCGCTGCACCCTCGGGCAGAGCCTGCTCTGGGGTCGTTCTTCATGCCCCTGCGAGGGGACCCGTGCTTCAGAGGAGGGAGCCAGAGAGCCGCGGAGGCAGCCGCTTGGGCCCCGGGGGCTGGGCACCGGTCGGTGGCGCAGCTACGGTCGCGGACGAGCGCGGCGCCCCTGAGCGTGGCCCCGGGGAAGAGGCGACGGCTGCAGGGTTTAATTTCTAGAAATCTGGACTGGAAACAGAAGCAGCAGTTTGTATAATCCCAAGAACTTGCTTATGCCAGGAAGCTGTAAGGGCAACATGAATATCATTGAGATCATGTAACATGGCAGTGGGCGGGGAGAGATCAAGTCTCTGACCTCTTCAACTGCATGGGCATAGGGAGCTGTAAACTGTATAAATGCTATTTGCTCAGGATCACTAGGCAATGCTGAGCTGACGTGGATCTGGGGTGTACAGTCTGGGCCCCTCAGAACACACACACCGAGCCCGGATCGGCTGCATCCAAGCTCCGGTTCGCCTGCTTCTCGTGACTCAGCACTAACAATCCCGCTGAAATAACTGGTTGGCCCTTAGGAACTTTCAGAGGTAAAAAACAACCGAGCCTTCATAGGCAGTGGCCACAGGATTGAAACAGGGATTGGGAGAGACAGTCAGGACCCAACCGTTGCACTGGTCACCCGGCAAAGGGAACGAACGGTCACCATTTACATGTGATACCACCTTGGCAGAGAACTGACGTCATGGGCGGAGGAGATAACTGCATTGAAACCAGCGCAACAGGGCTCCCAGGAGCAGCACACATGGCGTGTAGCCAGTATTGTGGTGAGCATCACAGGTGAGCGAGGCCTGGCTTGAGGAAACACAAGAGAAGGTCCTAGGCACTCAGGATTGGAGACCCGCCCAGTCTGTGAGGAAGAGCTGCTACACAGTGATTGGTTCCCACTTAGTGAGAGGAGAAGCTTGACCCAGTGGGCACAGCTCCACCTACTGGAAGAGAAATTAATTGAACTCTATGACTGCATTTATTATTATTATCATTTTTTTTCTTTTTCTTTTTTTTTCTTTCATTTTCAATTTTTTATTCTTGTTGTTCTTTAACTTTTTTTTAATGTTTCTAATTTTTTTTTAATTTTTTATTATTATTATAATTTTTTAATTCTAATTTTCATTATTTTTATTATCATTATTATTTTTGTAAAAAAATTTTTTTTCTTTTTTTCTTTATTTTCTAACTTTTTTGTGTGTGTTTTGTTTTTGTTTCTTTTGTCTTTTCATTTCTTTTCAATTTTCTTATTCCCCCTTCCTTGAATTCTACCTGCCTACTCTCATTCTCTTTAGTGACTTCTTCCCTTCCCTTCTAATATCTTTCCTCCCAAGCATCAAATAAATTTATAAGAGTAAACAGTAACTCAGCAGTCAAACAGAACAAGAAGTAACATGAGCAGCATAAAAAAGCAAGGAAGAAAAGGGGTACAAACAATGAAGGACAGCCTAAATATCCAGGAGGACCTAGAGTCATCAGAAAAATGGTCATATAAAGAACTCAAGGAACACCTTAGACAGATGGAATGGAACCTTAAAGAGGATATGAGACAGCAAATCCAAACAGTGAAAGAACACTTTGAAAATCAATTACAGATAAAAGAAGAAGTTAAGCATCTTTATCAGGAGATAGAGATTATAAAAAAAATCAAACAATAATTCTAGAAATGAAGGAAATGATAAACCAAATTAAAAACTCAATTGAGAGTATCACTAACAGAGTGGAGCAAGTAGAAGCCAGAACGTCAGATAATGAAGACAAAATATATCATCTTGAAAAGAGCCTAGCCAACTCAGAAAGGCTGGTTAAAAATCACGAGAGAAACATCCAAGAGATATGGGATAACATAAAAAAAACAAACCTACGAGTCATCGGGATAGAAGAAGGTACAGAAATTCAAACCAAGGGAATGAGTAGCCTGCTGAATGAAATAATTACAGAAAACTTTCCAGAAATAAAAAAGGGAACGGATATACAAATTTTAGATGCATACAGGACACCGAGCACACAAAATCACAGTAGACCAACGCCAAGACACATTGTTATGAAGATATCCAATATACAGAACAAAGAGAAAATATTAAAAGCTACAAGAGAAAGGAGGCAGATTACATTCAGGGGTAAACCAATAAGGTTAACAACGGATTTTTCATCACAGACGCTGAAAGCGAGAAGATCCTGGAACAACGTATTTCAAACACTGAAAGACAATGGATGCCAACCAAGAATTCTGTATCCAGCAAAATTAAGCTTCAGGTACGACAACGAAATAAAAATCTTTCATGATAAACAAAAGTTAAAAGAATCTGCAGCCAGAAAACCAGCACTGCAAAGCATCTTGAGCAAAACACTACATGAGGAAGAAATGAAAAACAATAACCAAAACCATCAGTGGGAAGTGCCTCAGTAAAGACAGAGGGCGGGTGGAAAGCTAATCATGGAGAAACAAACTAAATTAAAAAAAAAAAAGGTAAATAATCAAAGTTTATTGAAGTACAAACCATATATCAATAGTAACTCTAAACGTTAATGGCTTAAACTCTCCAATAAAGTGACATAGGCTGGTAACATGGATTAAAAAAACAAATCCAACAATATGCTGCCTCCAGGAGACACATCTGATTGGAAAAGACATACACAGGCTGAAGGTGAAAGGTTGGGAAAAAATATACCACGCACACGGTCCTCGTAAGCAAGCAGGGGTGGCCATCCTCATATCGAATAAAATCGACTTCAAGACTAAGTTAATCAAAAGGGATAAGGAAGGACATTATATACTGTTAAAAGGAACCATTCACCAACAAGACATAACAATTATCAATATTTATGCACCAAATAATGGTGCTGTGACGTTCATAAAACAAATTCTCCTCAAGTTCAAGAATCAAATAGACCACAACACAATAATTATGGGTGACTTCAACACACCTCTCTCACCATTTGACAGATCCTCCAAACAAAAGTTGAATAAAGAAACTATAGAACTCAATATCACAATCAACAACCTAGACTTAACTGACATATATAGAATATATGAACCATCATCAAGTGTATATACTTTTTTCTCAGCAGCACATGGATCCTTCTCAAAAATAGACCATATATTATGCCATAGGGCAACCCTTAGTAAATATACAGGGGTGGAGATAATCCCATGCATTTTATCTGATCATAATGGAATGAAACTGGAAATCAATGATAAAAGAAGGAAGGAAAAATCCTACATCACATGGAAAATGAACAATATGTTACTGAATGATCAATGGGTTACAGAAGACATAAATGAGGAAATCAAAAAATTCTTAGAGATAAATGAAAATACAGACACAACATATCGGAATCTATGGGACACAATGAAAGCAGTTTTAAGAGGGAAATTCATCGCCTGGAGGTCATTCCTCAAAAAAAGGAAAAACCAACAAATAAATGAGCTCACACTTCATCTCAAAGCCGTAGAAAAGGAAGAGCAAAACAACAGCAAATGGAGCAGAAGTCAAGAAATAATTAAAATCAGAGCGGAAATCAATGAAATTGAAACAAAAGAAACTATTGAAAAAATTAACAAAACTAAAAGTTGGTTCTTTGAAAAAATAAATAAGATCGACAGACCCTTAGCCATGCTAACGAAGAGAAGAAGAGAGAGAACTCAAATTACTAACATACGGGATGAAAAAGGCAATATCACAACAGATGCTACAGAAATACAGAAGACAATTAGAAATTATTTTGAAAACCTATATTCCAATAAAATAGAAGATAGTGAAGACATCGATAAATTCCTTAAGTCATATGATTTGCCCAGACTGAGTCAGGAGGATACTCACAACTTAAACAGACCAATATCAATAGATGAAATAGAAGAAGCAATCAAAAGACTTCCAACCAAGAAAAGCCCAGGACCGGATGGGTATACAGCGGAGTTTTACAAAACCTTTAAAGAAGAATTAATACCAATACTTTTCAAGCTATTTCAGGAAATAGAAAAAGAGGGAGCTCTTCCAAATTCATTCTATGAGGCCAACATCACCCTGATTCCGAAACCAGACAAAGACACCTCAAAGAAAGAAAACTACAAACCAATATCTCTGATGAACCTAGATGCAAAAATCCTCAATAAAATTCTGGCGAATCAGATACAAAGGCACATCAAGAAAATTGTGCACCATGATCAAGTAGGATTCATCCCTGGGATGCAAGGATGGTTCAATATACGGAAATCAATAAATGTTATTCACCACATCAATAGACTTAAAGATAAGAACCATATGATCATCTCAATAGACGCAGAAAAAGCATTCGACAAAGTACAGCATCCCTTTATGTTCAAAACATTAGAAAAACTAGGAATAACAGGAACTTACCTCGACATTGTAAAAGCTATCTATGCTAAGCCTCAGGTAGCATCATTCTCAATGGAGAAAAATTGAAGGCATTCCCCCTAAAATCTGGAACAAGACAGGGATGCCCTCTATCACCACTTCTATTCAATATAGTTCTCGAAACACTGGCCAGAGCAATTAGACGAAAGAAATGAAAGGCATAAAAATAGGAAAGGAAGAACTTAAATTATCACTATTTGCATATGACATGATTCTATACCTAGAAGACCCAAAAGGGTCTACAAAAAAACTACTAGAACTAATAAATGAATTCAGCAAAGTGGCAGGATATAAAATCAACACGTATAAATCAAAGGCATTTCTGTATATCAGCGACAAAACTTCTGAAATGGAAATGAGGAAAAACACTCCATTCACAATATCCTAAAAAAAAAAATAAAATACTTGGGAATCAACCTAACAAAAGAGGTGAAGGACTTATACAATGAAAACTACAAAACCCTAAAAAGAGAAGTAGAAGAAGATCTTAGAAGATGGAAAAATATACCCTGTTCATGGATAGGCAGAACTAACATCATCAAAATGGTGATATTACCAAAAGTTCTCTATAGGTTTAATGCAATGCCAATGAAAATCCCAATGGCATTTCTTGTAGAAATAAAGATAAAGCAATCATGAAATTCATATGGAAAAATAAAAGACCCAGAATAGCAAAAAATTCTAAGCAGGAAGTGTGAATCAGGTGGTATAGCGATACCGGATTTAAAACTATATTACAGAGCAATAGTAACAAAAACAGCATGGTACTGGTACCAAAACAGGCGGGTGGACCAATGGTACAGACTAGAGGACACAGAGACTAATCCACAAAGCTACAGCTATCTTATATTTGATAAAGGAGCTAAAAGCATGCAATGGAGGAAGGATAGCATCTTCAACAAATGGTGTTGGGAAAACTGGAAATACATATGCAACAAAATGAAACTGAATCCCCTCCTCTCGCCATGCACAAAAGTTAACTCAAAGTGGATCAAGGAGCTAGATATCAAATCAGAGACTCTACGTCTGATAGAAGAAAAAGTTGGCTCCGATCTACATATTGTGGGGTCAGGCTCCAAATTCCTTAATAGGACACCCATAGCACAAGAGTTAATAACAAGAATCAACAAATGGGACTTACTTAAACTGAAAAGTTTTTTCTCAGCAAGAGAAACAATAAGAGAGGTAAATAGGGAGCCTACATCATGGGAACAAATTTTTTCTCCTCACACTTCAGATAGAGCCCTAATATCCAGAGTATACAAAGAACTCAAAAAATTAAACAATAAGAAAACAAATAACCCAATCAACAAATGGGCCAAAGACCTGAACAGACACTTCTCAGAGGAGGACATACAATCAATCAACAAGTACATGAAAAAATGCTCACCATCACTAGCAGTCAGAGAAATGCAAATCAAAACCACCCTAAGATACCATCTCACTCCAGTAAGATTGGCAGCCATTATGAATTCAAACAACAACAAGTGCTGGAGAGGATGTGGGGAAAAGGGTACTCTTGTACATTGCTGGTGGGACTGCAAACTGGTGCGGCCAATTTTGAAAGCAGTATGGAGACTCCTGGGAAAGCTGGGAATGGAACCACCATTTGACCCAGCTATTGCCCTTCTCGGACTACTCCCTGAAGACCTTAAAAGAGAATACTACAGGGATACTGCCACATCGATGTTCATAGCAGCACAATTCACAATTGCTAGACTGTGGAACCAACCCAGATGCCCTTCAATAGATGAATGGATAAAAAAAATGTGGCATTTATACACAATGGAGTATTATACAGCACCAAAAATTGACAAAATCATGGAATTTGCAGGGAAATGGATGGCACTAGAGCAGATTATGCTTAGTGAAGCTAGCCAATCCCTAAAAAACAAATACCAAATGTCTTCTTTGATATAATGAGAACAACTAAGAACAAAGCAGGGAGGAAGAGCAGGAAGAAAAGATTAACATTAAACAGATACATGAGGTGGGAGGGAAAGGGAGAGAAAAGGGAAATTGCATGGTAATGGAGGGAGATCCTCATTGTTATACAAAATTACGTATAAGAGGTTGTGAGGGGAATGGGAAAATAAACAAGGAGAGAAATGAATTACAGTAGATGGGGTAGAGAGAGAAGATGGGAGGGGAGGGGAGGGGAGATAGTAGAGGATAGGGAAGGTAGCAGAATACAACAGTTCCTAATAGGGCATTATGTAAAAATGTAGATGTGTAACCGACGTGATTCTGCAATCTGTATTTGGGGTAAAATTGGGAGTTCAAAACCCACCTGAATCAAATGTATGAAATATGATATGTCAAGAGCTTTGTAATGTTTTGAACAACCAATAAAAAAAATTGAAATGCAGTGATGAGCTGGCAGGTATATTTAAAAATGAACTTAATTATTATTTTTCTATACATTTTATTGGTTCTTTTTAGACACACATGACTGTAGAATCCCCTGTGGTATAATTGTACAAGCCTGAAACATATCTTTTTCAAGTTAGGGTCCCAGCCTTGTGGATATACATGATGATAAGATTCACTGAATAACCATCAATGTACATAGGAAAGATATGTCAGAGTCATTCCAATGTCTTACCTTTTCCTACCTCTCTCTCTTCCCTTCATACAACTTTGCCTAATTCAGTCAACTTCTGTTCCTTCTGTTTACCCCTTATTGTGGGTTAGCTTCCACATATCAGAGAAAACATTTGACTTTTGGATTTTGGGGATTGGCTTATTTCACTTAGCATGATACTCTTCTGATCCATTTATTTACCAACAAATGTCATAAAATCATTCTCCTTTAAGTCTGAGTAATATTCCATTGTATATATATATGTAACAGAATTTTTTTATCCATCTATTTGTTGAAGGACACCTAGGTTGGCCCCATAAATGATCTATTGTGAATTATGCTGCTATAAAAATTGATGTGTCTGAGTCCAAGAGTGTACTCACACACATCAGCAGCACATTGCAATTCTTCCTAGGAGACTCTGGACACAGTCTGAACTGTGCTCCTGTGCTCTGAATGTGCTTCTGAGAACTAGGAAGAACAGAACTGAAGCAGGTAAATGCAAGCAGCTTCAAGTTTAAGGGACCTACTTACTTCTCAGTGAGCACATTGGGGATTGTCCCTGATTGAACTATCATGCAGCATTACCTGATTTTCAGAGCTTGCATTAAAGGTTTCAATTGCGATACGTTTATGTCATTGATGAACAGCACCTCATTGCAAGAGGGATTGGGCACTTCCATAGAGTTTCCTGAAATGTTTGCCAGTTTGATTTCAATGAAAGTTTGGGGAATTGACCCTTCTGAGCAGTCCCAGTTTCTTTCTCTATCTTCAGGCACCTAAATGAACTCCCTAAGAAACTTCATGTTCCTATTCCAAACATTTAGTCTGAGAAAAGGCAGCATAAATAGTGCAGTTGCTAAAATCATGGCATAAGCACTTCCAAAATTCACCCAGAGAGAACATTTCTGGTATGTACTTACACTTCAGCAGCATACTGCTATTCTTTCTAGGAGTCTCTGGATACAGGCTTGGAATCATGATCTGATTATTCTTGCTGAGACCATCCAAGAAGCGTAGAACTGAAGCAGTTTTTGTAAGCAGCTTCAACATGCAGGGATTCACTTCTCAATGAGTACATTGGTGTATGTCCTTGGTTAAATTAGCATGAAGAATTACCTCTTCTTAGTACTTGCAGGGAAGTTTTCACTTTTGAATCCTCTGTGTCAATGGTAAATGGCCATTAATTTCAAGCCAGATCTGCCAAATAAAGAGATTTTTTTTTTCTGAAAAAGATTGCCAGGTCAATTTCAATGAAACTTTGGGGGAATTAACCTTCTTAGAAGTCCCAGGTTCTTACTCTAATTGGATCACTTAAGAACCTTCATGTTCCTATTACAAAATTTTCCCTGACTGAATGTAACACATAGAAGTACAGCTGCTAAACTGGTGGCATAAGAAGTTCCATAGTTCACCCAGAGAGGATGTTTGAAGTGTGTATTCATAATTCAGCTGCAAATTACAATTCTTCCTAGGAGACTCTAGTACAAGTTCTGAATGGAACTCTGAATGAGAACAGAAGTTCTATGTGCAAGCTGCTTCAACTTGCAGGAACTCACTTGCTTCTCAGTGAACACACTGGGGTTTTTCCCTGGTTGAATTAGCATGAAGAATTACCACTTCTCAGTACTTGTAGGCAA
Source organism: Marmota monax (assembly GCF_021218885.2). Lineage (NCBI taxonomy): Eukaryota > Metazoa > Chordata > Mammalia > Rodentia > Sciuridae > Marmota > Marmota monax. The sequence continues at coordinate 3,159,453 of NW_026693511.1, forward strand.
GGTGTCACTTTTTAAGAGTGTATGCCATTGGTAACTGTGAGTTCATTGCAAATGGGATCTGGCAGTTGTCTCAAAGAGATTGCCATTTAAATTTCAATAAAACTTTTGGGAAACACTGTCGTGTGAAGACCTGTCTTATATCTGTTTGCTTTAACTAAGTTAGTTTCTGATCATTAACACAGTTCCTAAATATATAAGAGGTTTAAGGCTATCCTTTGATTTTTGCTAGCCCATGCAAACTTGATTTTTGTTACTGTACACTATGAATTTTAAATTGTACTTTAAAAGTGAAACTTAGTTAAATATAAAGCTTAGGAGAGAACTTTGCCAAGTTGGTATTCTCCAAACTAAAATTATCTGTAGCAGTTGTCTTTGACCCTGTCTCTACAGAAAATTCAAATAAATAAATAAAAAGTGCTCCCCAGATTCAATTCCTGATCAGGGGAAAAAAAAAGAACAAAGTGGGTTGGTATTTATTCATGTTTTTTGATGTCTTATAGCTGGTATATACAATTTCGTGTTTCTCTTCACACTAGAATAAGAATTTAAATGTATTTTTTAATATTTTTATTTTCTAGGTGTAGATAGACACAAAACAATGCCTTTATTTTTATGTGGTGCTGAAGATCGAACCTGGGTCCTGCCTGTGCTAGGTGAGCACTCCACCACTGAGCCACAATCCCAGCCCTTAAATGTATTTTAGAAAGTAATAAAAAATATAGATGGAAACATTTTCCACTTTTTCCAGAGAAAGTTAAAAGCTTTGCATTCATGTTTCAGATATAATATTTTATTGTTACTTGTGAAGAGCCCTACCTTTATTGAGATTCAGCTTTGCCCCTCTACTTACTCCATGTTAAAATGACTCCAAAATAGGCTACCCTTGAGCTCATTTGAAGTTGGGTTTAAAAGAGTGACTTTTTGTTATAAAGATTACTATGATCTCAAACAGGGGATAAAGTATGTAACTAATAAATGTTTAAGATTATAAAAATCATTTTTCTTGATTCACAGCTATTACACAAATTGAATATATTTTTATTCTTGTTAATTTTGTTTTGTACTTTCCTGGTAAACAAGACAACTATTGCCTGCTAGTGCCTTGAAGAAAGAAGTCCAATGTCTTATATAGCAACCTAAATTAATTTAAGATAATAATCCATCAGGCAGATGGGATGTAAGGCCAACTTGCAATGCTAATACTGACCCCAGTTAAATGGAAAGGGCAAGTAACTGTGAAACCCAGTGCTCCTACTTTATGACTGGTGAAACTGGCTTGCTAGATGTTTAAACCCAAAACTTGGAGACTAAAAATTAAGAAAGTAAAAGGGCCAAGGGAGGGTGCAGAGCCAATGTGTCACTCTTGCTCTTTCAGGTTGGCTTGAACCCAAGGACTGAAAGGGCTTCTCTAAGGGGTTTGCAGTTCTGGGTCACATGACTTCCCAATCAGGAGGAAAAATATAACTCTAGAGAATAGGAAGGGAACCAGTGCGCATTCTGCAAAAAGGAGGGTTATTGGAAAAACACATCCCTAATGCTTCTAATAGAAGCCTCATGTGGTTGGAAAGACCTTGACCCATCCTGGTGGATGCAGAACTGGTGGGAGAAGCTTCTCCAAAGTTCTCAAGGGTGACCTCTAAGGAAAATCAGCTGACTCTTAACAATAGATAAAAACAAGGTCAGTTCTGACCTACTTGGTCTTAAACACCTTGCAAGAGAGAATAGCCTAAGTACAGTCATAAGTGGACATTTAAAAGGAAAAACATTTTTTTTTTTATTTTTAAAAAGATATTAATATATTCTAATGTGCATTTTAATAGTGTATCCTGGTATTAAGTATATGATTATATGGTTTATTGAAGTAATACAGAGGAAATAACATATTATATAATAACATCTGGTTCTTTTTATTCTGATTTGCAGTTTACAATTTTCTAAAAACATTCTATAAGTAGGTACTAATTTATTTTCTAGGATCAATTTATTTTTAGTAGTAGGTCACAGGCAAGTCACTTTCAATTGTCATAATTGCCAACAAAATCATTTGAGAAAGAAAACAGGTTTATAGTATTATTGGTGAAAGCATAAATTAGGTAAATGCCAAATATATTGAGAAAAAATAAATTAATATTATTTTATGAATATAATCATGCTTTGTTCAAAAAGACTATAACTGTAAATTTTCTTGTCATGTTCATTTCTACATATTGATAAAAATGAACTATTAAATAAAGAGATAAAAAGAAATTTGTTTAATAGGTACTATTTCTTCTTTTAGCAAATATTGCATATTTAGGAAAAATAGAACATGGTGGATTATTTAAAAGAATTAATTTCCCTTTTATTATAGTACTATATAATATTTATATGTGTATTCAAATTTTTTTTTTATTTTGCTTATTTGGACATTTAAAAGTTAAAAGAAGCAACCTGTAGGTTTTTACAAGACTTCTTGGTATAACTACTTTGCTGCTATAATCTATGACAAGATGAAATAAAGAATAGTAAAAGCTATAAAGTTATGTTGTAATCAAGATATAAGTATTAAAATATAACTGTTGATAGATTATATAAATACATGATTATTCATATATGTTTGTGTGTGTATGTACACTTTTTCAGCTCCATCAAGAGTAAGTAAGATCAGAGGATATGAAGGAAGGAGTCTTAGATTTTTTTCTTAACACAGAGGTTACATTAAACAAACAAAAAAACACCTGTATTACAAAACTAGATGCCTTTGCATGTTCACATTACAGCTCAGGGTGGCACTTGTGCCATTATCCAGTATATTCCTGACAACTCTTGACAATGTAACTAAAATAAATCCTTAAAGATTTACATTTTGAAATAGATGCTATGTCCTTATATTTTGTGGCATGGAATGAACCTTTTAGTTCATGGTTTTCTGATACTTCCTGGTGGAACAGATTGCTGATATCTATAGACATTTTCATAGCATTGATGTATTTTTATGTTATCATGTCTGTTGTTTTATCAGTTTTGGTCCTATTATTATGTCTTCTTGTCTCGTTCATAGGGTATCCACCTCCCAGATAGCTTGTTATCTATCAAACCATGCAATTACCATGGCCCCCTGGATAGACCTTATAAAAAATATTAAGCATTTCACTGATAGATAACAGGGATTAAAAATACCTACCCTATACCCCTAATCAGCAGAACATAGGTACTGATTGAACTTCATCACCCTTATTCTCTGTGTAATTCAGGGTCTTCAGTACTTGAGGGGGAAAATGTTAGTAGACAAATGGATATGAATGGTAGAAACATGAGATTAATTAGATTTGTCATGTCACATCTTAAAGTGACATGGCAAGACCCTAAACATTCAATCCCACATAAGAGAAATCTCTAAGGTTGGTGCCTTATACAAAAATAGGCATGCCTCTAAATGGGGGAATGTGACAGAGATCCAGACCTGATTATTAAATAAAATTATGAGAACATTAAGATAAAGAACCTTTCCCTGTGGAAAGGGTTAATTTTCTTATACTTTATAACTTTCTGAACTCTCTAGAAATGTAGCTACATCGATTAATTGCTAGGCCAATTAACTGCCATCTAAACTATAGCCTTGTAGGCTTAATTCTCAGAACTATTGCTCTTAGGGAGGTAAAATCAAGTTATCTTGAGTTACTGCTGCCTATGGTGAAGGCCACATGGTGATAGCACTCACAGTGTTTTACTGTCTTTATTCCTCACCTGTGAACTACTTATTGTAAATTCCCTGTGCATGCTCTTTGGTCACATTGGCCAAGAGTTCAAACCCTCCAATGTTGTATTGGTTAAGAAATGATGTCTACTTTCCTATTAAGAGCTCCCTGTAACCTCAGCTTCGGTTCCATAACTTTAGAACTCTAGCTTATCTGGGTCCATCAGTGTAAAGAAAACTGAGTTCTCCAAGCCTTGGAGAACTTGGAGTGGTGCTTGGTGTCTTTCTGAGAGTGATTTCCATAACAAAAGAAGCAGCTGAAGACTTTGGCATTACAGGGGTACAAGTCCTATTTTCAATGAAAGATCTAAAACAGAATAGACTAGATCTAGGAAAATTTATACATGGACATAGCAATACACTGAGAACTTTCAACACTTAATCAAAACTTTGGACTCAATTTGGGAGGATATAAATAATACTATTTGTATAGATTTTAGCAACCACAGAGTGATAGTGACAGGATCTCCCTAAGCTTTAGAGATCAACTGCATCTTGTGGATAGAGGTTATCCTATAGGAATTACTGAAGTTCCTACTATAGACCCAAAATGGAATTATGATGAGGAAGAAGTTAGGAAAAAGCAGAACTACTAACTATTCTGCTTAAATGAAGGACTGAGAGAAAGCGAAATGAAGCCTTTAAACTATGCAGAATTAATAATGATACAACAGAACAATTAAGCCTGCTTTCCTTCTGGAACACCTTAAGGTGACATTCATTACACTTGTATAAGTCCATATTCTCTAGAAGGACAGTTGATTTTTAAAAGGTAATTTATCATTCAGTCAGCCCAGATATTAGGAATAAACTATAGTAGTTAGCCTTGGGTCCTGGAACTCTCATTGATGAACTACTAAAAATTGCATGTCCATGTATTATAACCACGAAAAGAGAAGGAATTAATGGCCCGGAGAAGAAATTATAAGGTACTAGAATGGAAAGTCCATCTCTTGAGGGCAGCACTAGTCAAATCCAGTTTTCGGTATCCTCAAATCATGTCTCCACCTGGGGAATGCTACTTCTGCAAAAAAACAAAAACAAAAAGAAAACAACAATAAAAACACAAACAAACAAAAACCCCTGGCCACTGTAAGTATAACTGCCCAAGCAATAGCCAGGCAATAGTCACAGTGTGAGTGACAAGGACACTGGAAACATGATTGCCCTGAGGACCAAAGGGACTTTAGGACAACTGACTCTGCTGATGCCCCAGTGGCTAAAAAATCAGAAGGTCTTCAGACTCCATTGGCCTATGGCACTTCCATTGCAATTCATAGATGGAACTGAGGGTAATACTGGATTTTGCAGGCAAACCAGTGTCATTCTTACTTGATACAGTTACCATTTATTCTGTTCTTATTTCTTTCTCTGCCAAATTATCTACCAGCTTTTGCTAGGTTAACATGAATTGATGGAAAGACCCAGACCCAACACTTTAATGAACTGGTGGTTTTGTACATGGGGTAACTGGACATTTCCTCATTCCTTCCTTATAAGCCTGACTGTCCAGACCCTCCATTAGGTCAAGATATATTAGAAATGAGGGGAGCTCAGATTGTTTTTGAAAATTCACAGGAATCACCTATGACATTTAAGACTTTAGCAAATTCCACAAGGCATCTTCACAATGCCTGCAGATTCAAATGTAAATCCTGAGGTATGGGACATTGGAATCCCCAGGAAAGATCCAAAAAAAAAAAAACAAAAAACAAAAACCAAAACGTATTCTTGGCCTACATGACCAAGGACCATGAATGGGAATTTTTAGACTTAAGGAGCCTACTAATTTCATATTTAGAATTAAGGAGCCTACTAATTTCTCTAACTGAAGGGGGAAATATTACTTTCTAGCTGTGGTCTTTGTAAGATATTGTTTAAATACTGGTTTAAATTGTAACATTTCTGTGCTACGTTGGAATGACAGCACTTAGGAATGTTTGCTTGCAATTATTTTGAGAAACAGCTGCCTGTGAAAAGCACCACTCCCCTTATCACTTGTAGGTGCTAGCCCTGCTTTAGACCTCTCTCTCTGCTTCAGTAAACAGGCTTGCCACAAAAATTCCCATTCATGGTCCTTAGTCATGTAGGCCAAGAATTCAAATTTACAAATGCTACAACTAAGAAATGAAGTTAAACTCAGGGCCCAGAATTCAGAGTGATAGCTCATGTGGGTCTGCTGGTGTAAATAAACCTGAGTTCTTCAACCCTGCAAGTGCTGCTTGTTCTCTTGAGAACCAATTTCCATAACATAACAAGAGGCAATATCCTTGAAAACCTGAAACTCTTGCTGCCAATCATTCCCTAATTAATACATTTTTAAATCATGGATTCTGGGCGCCTTGTAACACCCAAAGTCTAGCTCTTAGAAGAAGTAATGGGGACAATCCTCTGGTTCAAGACTTAGAATAATTAATAAGGCAGTCATTCCCATCCATCCAATACCTCCTAATCCCTATATACTCTTAAAATGGACTCCTTCTGACAGAAACTGGTTCTCAGTACTAGATTCAAAGCATGCAATTTCTACATACTGGTACATCCTGACTCTCAATATCTGTTTGCATTTGAATGGAGAGAAACAGAAGGTGAGGTGGAACAAGTAACTTGGACAGCTTCCGCTGTTTGTGCAAGGATTAGCCAAGGATTTAAGAGACCTTAATTATAAGATTGAACAGTATTACAACATGTATATAATTCTAACATGATCCTCATCCTGTGAGGCTGCAAAAGATCATGTAGAAATTACTAAATTTTCTGGCTGATCATGGATTCTGAATATCTAAAAACAAACAAAAAGGGCCCAGTTAATGCAACATAAAGTAACCTATTTCTGAGTTATTTTGTCAAGGGGAACATTCCTAGTCAATAATTAGCACCATAAAATATATTGCAGTGATAACATTGTGCACCAAAAATAAATCAAAGTTGTAAAATCTATTCTCCTAATCTAAAATTCCTAATAAATATTTCAATATACCTGAGAGATGGATCATCTCTACATTCTATAACTTCAGGAAAGCTAGAATTTCAGTCATAGGGTCGCTTTATAAGTATTCTCATAAAATAGGTTGTTTTAGAAATAGTGATAGATACTCAAAATGCAAAATAATTTATCTAAAATTATGTCAGTAAAATGAAAATTATGTCTCCTTACTCAAAATCCTTGGCAAATTATTCTTTGGTAAAGAGTGATGATGATATTCTAGACATATCATTAAATTTCCATGGATTAGTTATTGAATCTCACAAACTATGAAGGCTGGGCATCATTTTTTTTTTTTCAAAACTGGCTCCAATTCTATGTACTCCTCTGTTTCTACTCTTGGAATCATGATTTGCAGGTGTTCTCAACAGGAGACAAGAGTCCATTACTTTCTATTAGCTGTTTCTGGTCAAGTTTTATGACATACATCTTCCAACAGAATGGGAAAGGTTTCCAACTTCTTGAAATAAGCCCAGGAAGTTACCCTGCAGGATGGTAAAAGACAGAGGATTAATCACCTGCACTGACCCAGCTGATAGTTGGCCAGATTCCAGAAGCAGGGCTCTGAGATGACACATGTGTGAGCTGAAACAAGATCACAAGACAAATAACAAGACAAATAACACCACCACACTATTAATAGAAATACTGTCTGGACTGCAATTGCCCCAGAGTATATACTTTAGCTGGGTGACCACAGAAGAGAGGAAATGCAAGTACATCTCTCAGCTGACTGATTCAAACCTTCAAAGAAAGGAGTTTCCTCAAGCTGTAGTAGGTTGTGAATAACTATAATACACATTTGTATGAGAATTATTCTCTACTGGCAAATGAGAATACTAAAGGTCTGAGTGCTTACACAGCAATGCAGTAGGGGAACAGTGTCTTAAAATGAGGACATTGGATTTTACACCCCTTCTCATCACCATCATGTCCTGATGTGCCATTTCTTCATAGCTGATCAGTATTCACCCAGAGCTTTCAGTTTGGAACACAACAATCAGTTGACTGGAGATGGCAGGGAACTAGGGAACTCAGGTTCGTAATTACTGATGCTGGTGTGGAGTTCTAGAATGACTAATGGTGGGACACATAGGAGGAACTGTAAGAGCCATTAATGTCAAGTAATAGTGGAATCAGATGGATTAGAACATGTGGGAGGGCCCAGGGTGTTGGTCAGTGTAGATCACTTCTCTAACATTCATAAAGCCTTAGGTTTGATTTATTACACCAAAAGTAAGAAGAAAAGCAGACATCCAAAAAGACACAAAGACATAGTCTTGGTTTTCCAACATCTTTACTTTCACTTACTAGAAAGAACTATTTGCTATACATACTCTTTGAAAGTGTGCATAACCAAGTCATAACTTTAAATCATTTTTATCTCTAGTAACTGTTCTACAAATATTCAGTTTTCAATAAACATTTCTTAGGAAATTTTTTGAAAGCATGGTTTCTTTATTGATTCTTGAACTGTAGATGCCAGCATTATAATGTATAAACCTTAATCAAAGCACACTGATATTTAATCCACAAAGCAATTATGGGAGATGAAATATCTCTTGCTAAACTTTTCTCATCACCCAAATATTCCTTTTTAACTGGGTTCTCCTCAATTTTTAATAATAATTTCATTTGTATTAAGGAGCCTACTAATTTCATGTTTAGACTTAATGTTTGAACCTCCAACAAAGAACTGATATTTCTGGTTGAATTTCAGTTCCATGACTCCATGGCAGAATAATTTTTGGTTACTACAAATGAAGTTGATAGGTAGCTGTGGTATACATATAGCAGGCAAAGTCATCTAGTATATATTGTGGATGCCACACAAAGGGCTATGATATAAACTCTACATGATTTTATACCCAAAATTTACCTAAAACCTTAGCCTTTTTAACAAAGACCCATACAAGTTTGTTCAAAAGGCATTGGAAATTTAGTGCACCCCAAACCCACAATCAGTGGAGAAATGAGTATTATGAATAGGTTGCTTACCTTTGGCCAATGGGCCAGTCTGGCTTAGACATGTATTCATGTTCTCTGAAAACTCTTTTAAAATTGTGCAATGTGCCTGGCATGGTGGCACATGCCTATAATCCCAGTGGTTCTGGAGGCCGAGGCAGGAAGATCGTGAGTTCAAAGCCAGCCTCGGCAATGGTGAGGCACTAAGCAACTTAGTGAAACCCTGTCTCTAAATAAAATATAAAATAGGGCTGGGGATGTGGCTTAATGGCTGAGTGCCCCTGAGGTCACTTCCTGGTACCCCCCCCCCAGCAAAAAAATTGTACAGTGTACTCATACTTCTTCATAAGAAGAAGAGAGTGGAGGAACATATTATGGAGATGCCATGTGTGGTAGAATTTCTCCCACAACTCCTGCCCCTCAGGTAGGATTTTCCCATTTATAAGCTCATTTGGACCTTCCCACCAATCTTCTTCAGAAGGAAATCTCATGAGGAGCTTTTCACACCCTTTTTTTAGGGGAATGCCAGATGAAGCCTCATGCCCAGGTATTGCTTGGGCGCAATCTGAGGTTTTGCAGCTTTGCTGAATCATTTCTGTCCCCCCATTTCTACAGCTCATGCTACTTCTCCCCAATAGGTCTTCTGTTGTTATCCATACTCATTCTTTAAGAAATTTATGAATATTAGGGTGTCCTCTTCCTTTGCCGCCTTTCATATGAATTGTCATGTCTCTTGGAGAATGGACTCCTGCTCAGGGGTTGTGGCCCTAGGGAAAATTCAGATAATTATGGTGGGGTTGTATTGACTTCTAAGTAATAGCTGTCCTGTTGATCAACTGCAGTCACCTGCTGCAAAAACCCAGGACTACTCTTGGTCCACCATTTGTTGAACTGTACTTTGGGACTTCCCCTTCATGGAGAAACAGTTCATACTACATCCTGAGTAGGATGGCTCCAAAGTGGTCACTGGAAATTTAGACCATACAGAAACATCCAACAGTTCCCACCTTACTACAAATGATATGCAGTGGCCTTGGAAAGGCCTAAAGATCATAATATCTGTTTCTCACTTCAATGTTGCATTTATGACTGCATGGACACCTTGTATTTTCTCAGAGAGAAAACCAAATGTTTCTACCACAGCCAGGCCCACTGCTAGCCTAGTCTTTCAATTCTTCTACCTAGGAACATCTTTCTCCTGGGATTTTGGCTCAGTGGTATCATACTTGCCTAGAAACATCTTTCTTAGAATGTGGCACAGGTCAGTTCTTTGCCTCCTATCTTCACATGTTGCCTTCTCAGTAGTCCATTCTCACCCACTTTATTTATTTCATCCTTTCCAATCCCCATTCTAATTTATCCATTTCTTACACTTTTATCACCTAAGCTCATATCACTATCTGGCAAACTACATATTTTTACCTAGTTTTTGTTTAGGGTCCAACTGATCATTTTAGGCTATAAGTTCCATAAAAGCTGGGATTTTTTACAAATTTGCCCACTATTTGTAAAACATATTTACTGAATCAATGTCTAAAATCTATTTGTTGAATGAGTAAAAGTATCAAGAGTTTCTTTTTTTGTAGGAGGGATTGAGCCCAGGGGCATTTGACCATTGAGACACACCCTCAGCATTTTTCATTTTGAGGCAGGGTCTCATTAAGTTGTTTAGACTGGCTTTGACCTTATAATCCCCCTGCCTCAACATCTTGAGTTGTTAGAATTACAGGCATGCACCACCGTGCCTGACCAGGGTTTCTTTTTGAGGTGATAAAAACGTTCCTAAATCAACTGTGGCAGTGGTTGTGCACATCTGTGAATATAGTAAAAATCATCAAACTCTAGGCTTTATATGGGTGAATTGTATGGTATGTGAGCTAAGGCTGTCAAAAGAGAACAAGAGATATACTATCCCAGGCAATGTCATAAAGGAGATCACCATGTATGCTCTGTGAGAATAGAATATGTAGAGAAATTTCCTTCATTACAACATTGACCTGGGATGTCAATTAGGAAAAGCACCTCCACAATGGCTGCAAAGTGCAAGCTCCAACATTAGAAGACAAAGGCTCAAATCCTCCAAACACCACTTTCTAGTTGAGGAACTTTGGAAATGTCACCATTTTTTGTAATGTACAAAATGGGCAAATAATAGTACCCAAAGTCTTTAAGTAAACTCTTCTTCACATTATATGGAAAGCTGAAATGTGACAATGGATAATTGCAGTAAATACTGTAATGGACATACTGACCATTATTATGAGGTATTTTCAGGATTTTTATGGCAAACCACAGGAGATGGGAGACAGACATAAACAAGATCTCAGTGACTGTTTCTTTTGATGCATCTTTATATACTAAGTGCTGATGGACTTTGTTTTATTGAATGAATGGTATATAAACTTAACCGTAGGAGCAATGTTTCCACACTTCCATACAAAATAGGATTGAAGGCATTATTTCCAAATGTGTAAGATTGATGAAATAAATTATTTGCTAATTTAATACTGAGGCAAATTTGTTTCTGTTCTTCCTCCACCACTTACCCATTTACCCTCATCCCTACTCCATAAAACTCCCCACCCACATCCATCCCATCTGATGCCCCACTCTACCACCCATGTATGGACCCTCCTATCTCTGCCATAGCCATCAAGAAAACCCAACAAGCACCCAGGAATTGCACCCTCACTCCTCTGCCCCAGTATGCCCCCACACACAGATGCAGCATGACCCTCCCCTTCCCTGTGCTGCCTCCCAGCAACAGGCACAGTGGGTTTCCCCTCCCTCATGCACTATCTCACTCAGCTCCTGGTCCCCTAATCTCTCCACAGCCAGGGCCCAACTCACCATACACTACCCTTGCACACGGGAACCTTCCCTACCTGTAACTCCCCTCCATGCTCCAAGCTAGGGCTCCAGGGGAAACAATCAACAACCACCTGCTCTGGTGCAGTATAAAAGGCCAGTGTGGGTGGGCCTGGCATTCTCACTGGGCACTATGGAGAGGATGATGGTTACTCATTCATGGAGAGCAGCAAAGATGGTATGACAAACAGTCTTGGCAGTTGACAAAGGACAAACCTTGGAGAACACAGAGGAACCTGCTTCTCCAGTGCCTGGCCACCTCTTCTACACCCACAGAAACATGTGGCACCGTGGATCAGATGCATGAGAGGGGTGGTGCTATGCTTCAGGGCTTTGGGGCGGGTCTATATGAGAGGGCATGGCCTATGAATACCCTGTAGGGGAAAAGCGTGCGGAGAAGTAAGACCCAGGGGACTGAACTCAGGGCTCAGTGTCAGATCCCTGGGAGGTCATGGAGCCATAATGGTGGTGGACAGTTGATAAGACCTAGTGATAGCAAGACCTACAGTACTCATCCTGTCTACAATGGCTCAGGCTAATGTTGGTTGATATCAACACAACATTCATTCATCCTATGTGTGTCCTTGATTTAAAGACAGTCCTTATAGAAAGTATGTAGTAGGATTCTAAAGTTTTCTTTCCAGTCAGAATGTCTTTTGCACAGTGAGTTTTATTAATTTTCATTTTGAAAAATCTGGTTACATGAAATAAAGTTAAATGAAAGGAGATAGAATAGAACATGAATTCAATCATTTCATTCAACATTTTAGCTTTAAAACCAGGAAAGCATAAATTCTAACCACTGAAATATCCTCTTTACTACAAGAATATTACAGCACAAAATTCTGATGGGCAAAAATTCTGAAGCTGGCTTTGAATTTGCCATCCTCCTGCCTCCACCTCCCAAGCCACTGGGATTACAGGTGTGCACCACTTTGCCCACACATCCTTCCTTTTGTAATATATATTAATTATATATTAATTTGTGAAATATATATTGTTAATTAATACATATTATATACATTATGCATTAATGTAATATATATTAAATGTAATATATATACTATATAATATGTAATGTGTGTTTGTACAAACACATATCTTTTGGCATCCACTCAGTCTATTCATAGACACTTGGCTGTTCTGCACCTTTGTACTGTTATAATAATACTGCTATTGAAGCCAGATTTAGACAGTCAGTATAGGTAAATAAATCAATTCAGGTCAGATCAAGGAGGCCAATTTGAGACCAGGAAGACTGCCCCTGAAGGACTGAAATGCTAATATTTCAGAGTCCTTCCCCCACCCTTATCAAGATAATCTGCCCCTGCTCCAACCTGTTGCTAACATAACCTATCCCAAGGATTATCCCTCCCTACAGGGATTTATTAAAGTTGTTATCTGGCCCTTCCCTTTGTACATCTGCTTCTCACCTTTTGGCCACTCCACTGAGCCTAGTCATATATAGCCTAGTCATATATACAGGAAGGATAGAGATGAAGGGAAGAGAGCAGGAAAATGAAGGAAGCCTGGAATATTAAAAAAAAGGCAGAACGCTCTCACTTCTTGGCATACCAGAATACCAGCTATGACCCCCTTCACCTTCTGGGAGAAGTCTATGTTACACCTTTTAAAATAACCCTATTTTTTGCTTGCCTCGGCATGCTTCTCTAATGTTACACTTCAACTTGTGAGGAAGCAGGACTTGTTACTAGTATTGCTATGAACATGGGTGTTAAAATATTTAAGTTCTGCTTTGAATTATTATGGTTGTATACCCAGAAGTGAAATCATCTGGATCATGTAGGATTTTTGTTTCCATTTTTTTAGGAACCACCACACAGTTTTTAATAACATAACTACAATTTTAGATTGCCAATAACACTCTAATTTTCTACATCCTTGACAACACTTGCTACATTCTTCTTTTTTTAAAAAAAATAGTAGCCACCCTAATGAATATGATGTAATATCTCATTGTAGTTTTGATTTTCATTTACCTGATAATAGCAATGTTGATTGTCTTTTTGTGTGTTTGGTTGAATTTTCTATATATTTTGGATTTTAATCCCTTATCAGTTTGCCACTCTCTCAGTATTTTTAAAATTTATTTATTTTTTATTTATATATGACAGCATAATGCATTATAATTCTTATTACACATGTAGAGCACAATTTTTCATATCTCTGGTTGTATGCACAGTATATTCACACCAATTAATGCCTTCATACCTGTACTTTGCATAATAATGATCATCACATTCCACCATCATTAATAACCCCATGTTTTCTCCGTTCCCCTCCAACGCCTCTGCCCTATCTAGAGTTCATCTATTCCTCCCATTCTCCCCCTCCCTACCCCACTATGAATCAGCCTCCTTATATCAAAGAAAACATTTGGCATTTGGTTTTTGGGATTGGCTAACTTAGCATTATCTTATCTAATTCCATCCATTTACATGCAAATGCCATGATTTTAGTATTTTAGTTTGGTCAATTTTTTTCAATTGTTTCTTTTGTTACAATTTCATTGATTTCAGCTCTGATTTTAATTATTTCCTGCCTTCTACTACATTTGCTCTTGTTTTGCTCTTCTTTTTCTAGGGTTTTGAGATGAAGTGTGAGATCATTTATTTGTTGGTTTTTTTCTTTTTTTGAGGAATGAACTCCAAGCAATGAATTTTCATCTTAGAACTGCTTTCATGGTGTCCCATAGATTCCGATATGTTGTGTCTGTGTTTTCATTTATCTCTAAGAATTTTTTGATTTCCTCCTTTATGTCTTCTGTAACCCATTGATCATTCAGTAACATATTGTTCATTCTCCAAGTGATGTAGGATTTTTCCTTCCTTCGTTTATCATTGATTTCCATTTCATTCCACTATGATCAGATAAGATGCATGGTATATCTCCACTCCTTTATAATTTCTAAGAGTTGCCCTATGGCATAGTATATGGTCTATTTTTGAGAAGGATCCATGTGCTGCTGAGAAAAAAGTATATCTGCTTGATGGTGGTTGATGTATTCTATATATGTCGGTTAAGTCTAGGTTATTAATTGTGTTATTGAGTTCTATAGTTTCTTTATTCAACTTTTATTTGGAAGATCTATCCACTGGTGAGAGAGATGTGTTCTACAATTATAAGTCACCCATAATTATTGTGTTGTGGTTTATTTGACTCTTGAACTTGGGGAGAGTTTGTTTTATGAATATAGCAGCACCATTGTTTGGTGCATAAATATTGATAATTGTTATGTCTTTTTGGTGAATGGTTCCCTTTAACAGTATATAGTGTCCTTCTTTATCCATTTTGATTAACTTAGGCTTGAAGTCAATTTTATTTGATATGAGGATGGCCACCCCTGCTTGCTTCCGAGGACCATGTTAGTGGTATGATTTTTCCCAACCTTTCACCTTCAGCCTGTGTATGTCTTTTCCTATCAGATGAGTCTCCTGAAGGCAGCATATTGTTGGATCTGTATTTTTAATCCAGGTTACCAGCCTATGTTGCTTTATTGGTGAGTTTAAGCCATTAACGTTTAGGGTTACTATTGATATATGGTTTGTACTTCCGGTCATGTTTGTTTATTTATTTATTTTTAATTTGGTTTGTTTTTCCCTCTTTGATTAGTCCCCCCCCCCCCCCCCCCCCCCCCCCCGGCTTTACTGAGGTACTTCCCACTGTTTTTTTTTTTTTGGTTGTTATTTTTCATTTCCTTTTCGTGTATGGTCTTGCCCAAAATGCTTTGCAGTGCTGGTTTTCTGGCTGCGAATTCTTTTTTTTTATCGTGAAAGATTTTTATTTCATTGTCAAACCTGAAGCTTAATTTTGCTGGATACAATATTCTTGGTTGGCACCCATTATCTTTCAGTGTTTGAAATACGTTGTTCCAGGATCTTCTCGCTTTTAGCATCTGTGATGAAAAATCAGCTGATAACCTAATTGGTTTACCCCTGAATATAATCTGCCTCCTTTCTCTTGTAGCTTTTAATATTCTCTCCTTGTTCTGTATGTTGGATATCTTCATAATAATGTGTCCTGGAATTGGTTTATTGTGGTTTTTATATGTTCAGCGTCCTGTAGGCTTCTAGGATTTGGACATCCGTTTCATTTTTCATGTCTGGAAAGTTTTCTAAAATTATTTTATTTAACAGATTGCTCATTCCTTTGGTTTGGACCTCTATTCTTTCTCTATCCCAATGACTCTTATGTTGTTGTTTTTTTATGATATCCCATATCTCTTGGATGTTTTGTTCATGGTTTCTTACCATCCTTTCTGAGTTGACTAGACAATTTTCAAGATGATATATTTTGTATTCATTGTCTGATGTTCTGATTTGTACTTGATCTACTCTACTGGTAATACTCTCATTTGAGTTTTTAATTTGGTTTATAGTTTTCTTCATTTCTAGGATTATTGTTTGATTTTTTTTATAACCTCTATCTCCCGGTAGAGTTGTTCTTTTGCTTCTTGAATTTGTTTATGTAATTCATTGTCAAATTGTTCTTTCATTGTTTACATTTGCTGTCTAATGACCTCTTTAAGATTCCATTCCATCTGAGTCAGTATGCCTTGAGTTCTTTATCTGACATTTTTCTGATGCCTCTAGGTTCTCCTGTAAATTTAAGCTGTCCTGCATTGTTTGTAATCTTTGTTTCCTTGTTTTTTCATGATGCTCACATTACTTTCCAGCTCTGTTTGACTGCTGTGTTACTATTTTCTCCTATAATTTGTTTTGGTATTGTATATCTCCGGGATCTCTCCATTGTGATGGGAGACTATGTCTAGAGATGTTGGGTTTTATTGTATTTTAAAGCAAATTCATTTGTTTCATAAAAGACATACGGATTCTGATGGCGTATAGCGATCTGCGGTTTGGTCTTAGGACTTTATGTTTAGGTCGGGTGATGTGATGGTATGGGGGTTAGTATATCTTAGCTACCTTGGAAGATTGCTCTACTGAAGGGGGATATTAACAGGAGAATGGACCGGAGTATTTGGGGGTAGCTAGGGACTTGGGAGCACTATAGACAGTTTCAGAACATTCACCTATATGCATTTAGTAAATTACACGTAATAGAAGTCGTAATGCTTGGGAGGAAAGGTAGGGGAAGGGGAAGGAAGAAGTCACTAAAGAGAAATAGAGAAAAATAGAATAAAAGAAAAGTGAAAAATAAAAATTGAAAAGAAAAAAAAAGATAAATGCAGTCTTAGAGTAGTATTATCTTCTCTTTCAGTAGGTGGAGCTGTGCCCTCTGTGCCAAGCTTCTGCCCTCAATATGCAGAAAACAATCCCTGTGAGGCAGCTTCTCTTCCCCAACTGGGCAGCTCTCCAATCCTGGCCTCCCAGGGCCCTTCCTGGTCTCCAGCCTCCCTTCCTCCCCACCACCCCACTTCTCCTGCCAGCCAGGCCCCACTCACTGGTGCCATTCTCCACAGATCTAGCTACACTCTGGGCCTGCAGCCCCCGGGGTGCCCTGTTCTCTTGAACAACTGGGCACTATCTCTGTTTGCCATTCACCCAGACCCCAAGGTTGTGGAGCGTGGGAGCTGGGGGTCGTCAGCTTATTTTGCCTGATTCCCTCCGGTAGCACCCCCCCCAGCTGGCGGAAAAAGGCCTCGGCTGTTGCCACTGGTGGGAGGGGGAGTTGGAGGTCACGTGCCCCTCCTGTTTCCCTCTGCTCCGATAATCACACCCACGGAGAACTGGGAAGAGATTTTTGAGATTCCCCAGCTGTATGGATAGGGAGGGCTGAGGGTCACACACCTGCTGTCACCGATTTCACTGCAGAGTGATCCCTTCCGCCGAACTCTGATGAAGTCAGTTCTCTGCCATGGTGGGCCCCGGTCTCCTTGCCCGGGTATCTGATGGGAAGGGTGGGTCTGGTCTGACTCTCCTAAGCCCTACCTCAGATCTCGGTCTGCTGGCCCATCGAGGCTCGGTTGGCACCTCCTGAAAGGGTCCAAAGTTTTGTTTCTCTACACTGCTCGTGGGTCTCCTTAGTGCTGAGTCATGGCAGGTTGGTGGTGGGTCAACAGCGGGTCGCCAATCAACCAGCCAGTACCTCCACGCTGGGTGGCCTGGATTCACCCGCGCCCGAGCATGCTGTGGCCTTTGAGAATCTCAAACTCCTCGCTTAGGTTTCACCTCAGCTCAACTTTGCAGGACATTCCTGAGCAGACAGCATCCAGTCATTCTGAAGTCTCTCTCTGCCAGCATAGCTGAGGAGGTCACAGGAGTGCTCTCTCCCCACCTGCCGCCATGTTCTTCCTTCTGTTTCCCATGATTTTATTCTCTTTTATTGCTGAGTAATATTTCATTGTGTATATATGCCACATTTATTTTATCCATTCTTCTATTGAAGTTCATCTAGGTTGGTTCCACAGTTTAGCTATTGTGAATTGTGCTGCTATAAACTGTGGCCCTGTAGTATGTTGTTTTTAAGTCCTTTGGGTATAGACCCAGGAGAGGGACAGCTGGGTCAAATGGTGTTTCTATTCCCAATTTTCCAAGAAATTTCCATACTGCTTTCTATATTGGCTGCACCAATTTGCAGTCCCAGCAGTAGCATATGAGTGTGCCTTTTTCCCCATATCCTTGCCAACACTTATTGTTGTTTGTATTCTTGATAGCTTCCATTCTGACTGGAGTGAGATAAAATCTTAGAGTAATTCTGATTTGCATTTCTCTAATTTCTAGAGATGTTGAACATTTTTTTATATTTGTTTAATGATTGTATATTCTCTTCTGAGAAGTATCTGTTCAGTTCCTTGGCCCATTTATTGATTGGGTTATTTGTTTTTTTTGGTGCTAAGGTTTTTGTGTGCTTTATGTATCCTAGAGATTAGTGCTCTATCTGATGTGCTTGTGGTAAAGATTTGCTCCCATTCTGTAGGCTCTCTATTCACCTCACTGTTTTCGTTTGTTGAGAAGAAGCTCTTTAGTTTGAATCCATCCCATTTATTGATTCTTGGTTTTAATCTTGTGCCATAGGAGTCTTATTAAGAAAGTTGGTTCCTAATCCAACATGATGAATATTTGGGCTTAGTTTTTCTTCCATTAGGCACAAGGTCTCTGGTTTAATTTCTAGGTCTTTGATCCACTTTGAGTTGAATTTTGTGCATGGTGAGAGATAGGGGTTTTATTTCATTTTGTTGAATATGGATTTCCAGTTTTCCCAGCACCATTTGTTGAAGAGGCTGTGTTTTCTCCTTTGTCTAATATAAGATAATTGTAGTTTTGTGGGTTAATATCTGTGTTCTCTATTCTGTACCATTGGTCTACCAATGTGTTTTGGTGCCAATACCATGCTGTTTTTGTTACTATTGCTCTGTAGTATTGTTTAAGGTGTGGTATAGTGATGCCACCTGCTTCACTCTTCCCGCTAAGGATTTTTTTTAGCTATTCTGGGTCTCTTATTATTCCAGATGAATTTCATGATTGGTTTTCCTATTTTTATGAGGAATGCCATTTGGAATTTTGATTGGAGTTTCAGTAAATCTGTATAGTGCTTTTGGTAGCATGGTCATTTTGATAATATTAATTCTGCCTATCCAAAAGATCTTTCCATCTTCTAAGGTCTTTTTTGATTTATTTCTTTAGGGTTTTGTAATTTTCATTATATAGCTCTTTCACTTCTTTTGTTGATTCCCAAGTATTTTATTTTATTTTATTTTTGAGGCTATTGAAAATGGGGTGATTTTCCTCATTTCCCTTTCTGTGGATTGTCACTGATATACAGAAATGCCTTTGATTTATGGGTGTTGATTTTATATCCTGCTACTTTGCTGAATTCATTTACTAATTCTAGAAGTTTTTTGGTGAAACTTTTAGGGTCTTCTAGGTATAGAATCATATCATCAGCAAATAGTGCTAATTTAAGTTCTTCTTTTCCTATACATATCCCTTTAATTTCTTTCGTCTAATTGCTCTGGTCAGTGTTAACATATAAAAAAGGCAGCACACTCTCACTTCTTGGGATACCAGGACACCAGCTATGACCCCCTTCTCCCTTCTGGGAGAAGTCTGTTACACCTTTTTAAATAAACACTATTTTTATGCTTGGCTTGGCATGCTTCTCTAATGTTAAATAGAAGTGGTGAAAGAGGGCATCCCTGTCTTGTTTCAGTTTTTAGAGAGAATGCCTTCAATTTTTCTCCATTTAGAATGATGTTGGCCTGAGGCTTAGCATAGATAGCCTTTGCGATGTTGAGATATGTTCCTGTTAATCCTAGTTTTTCTAGTGTTTTAAACATAAAGAGGTGCTGTATTTTGTCTGATGCTTCTTCTGCGTCTATTGAGATGATCCATATGATTCTTATCTTTGAGTCTATTGATGTGATGAATTACATTTATTGATTTCTGTGTGTTGAACCAACCTTGTATCTGGGATGAATCCCACTTGATCATGGTGCATGATCTTTTTGATATGTTTTTGTAATTGATTTGCCAGAATTTTATTGAGAATTTTTGCATCTATGTTCATTAGAGATATTGAAGTGTTTTTTTTTTTAAATGTGTCTTTGCTTGGTTTTGGAATCAGAGTGATATTGTCCTCATGGAATGAGTTTGGAAGTGCTGCCTCTTTTTCTATTTTCCAAAATAAATTGGAGATTATTGGTATCCATTCTTCTTTAAAGGTCTTGTAGAACTTGGCTGTGTATCCGTCCAGTCCTGGGCTTTTCTTGGTTGGTAGACTTTTGATAGTGTCTGCTTTTGAGTCACTTGAAATTGATCTGTTTAAATTGTTTAAATCCTGGTTCAATTTGGGCAAATTATGTGACTAGAAATTTGATGGTGCCTTCAATATTTTATTGGAATATTTTAAAAATAATTTCTAATTATCTTCTGTATTTCTGTAGTATCTGTTGTGATATTTTTTTCTTCATCACATATGTTAGTGATTTGACTTTTCTCTCTCCTTCTCTTTGTTAGCATGCCTAAGGGTCTGTCAATTTTGTTTACTTTTTTAAAGAACTAACTTTTTGTTTGTCAATTTTTTAATTGTTTCTTTTGTTTCAATTTCATTGATTTCAGCTTTGATTTTTATTATTTCCTGTCTCCTGTTGCTTTTGGTGTTGATATGTTCTTTTTCTAGGGCTTTGAGATGTAGCGTTAAGTCATTTATTTGTTGACTTTTTCTTCTTTTAAGGAATGAATTCTATGCAATGAACTTTTCTCCTAGAACTGCTTTCATAGTGTCCCAGAGATTTTTGATATGTTGTATCTGTGTTCTCATTCACCTCTAAAACCTTTTTAATCTCTTCCTTGATGTCTTCTATACCCCATTGTTCATTCAATAACATATTACTTAGTCTACAGGTGTTGGAGTGGATTTTATTTTTTATCTTATCATTGATTTCTAATTTCATTCCATTATGATCTGCTAGAATGCAGGGTAGTATCTCTACTTTTGTATATTTGCTAAGAGATGCTTTGTGGCATAGTATATGGTCTATTTTAGAGAAGGATCCATGTGGTACTGAGGAGAAAGCATATTCACTTGTTGGTAGGTGAAATATTCTATATGTCAGTTAAGTCTAAGTTATTGATTGTATTATTGAGTTCTATAGTTTCTTTGTTCAGCTTTTATTTGGAAGTTCTATCTAGTGATGAAAGAGGTGTGTTAAAGTCACCCACAATTATTGTGTTGTGGTCTACTTGAGAAGCGTTTGTTTGATGAACATAGCTGCTCTGTTGTTTGGGGCATATATATTTATAATGTTAAGTCTTATTGGTGTATGGTTCCCTTGAGCAATATGTAGTGTTCTTTTTTATCCTTTTTGATTGGCTTTACTTTGGAGTCTACTTTGTTTGATATGAGGTTGGAAACCCCTGCTTGCTTCCACAGTCCATGTGAGTGGTATGATTTTTTCCAACCCTTCACCTTCAGTCTGTGAATGTCTTTGTCTATGAGATGATTCTCTTGGAGGTAGCATATTGTTGGGTCTCTTTTTTTAAAAAAAATCAATCTACCAGTCTGTCTTTTGATTGGTCTGTTTAGGCCATTAACATTCAGGGTTATTATTGACACATGATTTGTATTCCCAGCCATTTTTATTTATTTTTGGTATTTAATATTACTTGTTTTTTCCTCTGATTAGATTTTCCTTTAGTGTAATCCCTCCCTCTGCTAATTTTCATCATTGTTTTTCATTTTTTTCTTCTTGGAATATTTTGCTGAGGATGTTCTGTAGTGCAGGCTTTCTTGCTCTAAATTCTTTTAACTTCCATTTATCATGGAAGGTTTTTATTTCATCATCAAATCTAAAGCTTAGTTTTGCTGGATATGAGATTCTTGGTTGGCTTCCATTTTCTTCCAGAGCTTGGTATATGTTGTTCAACTATCTGCTGGCTTTGAGGGCTGGGTTGAAAAATCTGCTGAGATACTAATTGGTGTCCTCCTATATGTGATCTGATTCCTCTCTCTTATGGCTTTTCAGATTCGATTCTTATTCTGTATGCTAGACATTTTCATTATAATGTGCCTTGGTGTAAATCTGTTGTAATTTTATACATTGGTGCCCAGTAAGCCTGTTGTATTTGGTTTTCCAATTTGTTCTTTATGCTTGGAAATTTTCTGATATCTTATTGAGGAGATTGTGCATTCCTTTGGTTTGACACTCTGTGCCTCCCTGTAGATTTGGTCTTTTGATGCTGTCCCATAATTCTTGGATGTTCTGGTCATGATTTCTAACTTTCTTCACTGTGTGGTAAACATTTTTTTTCAGATTGTATACTTTGTCTTCATTATCTGATGTTCTTTCTTCCAAGTTATCTAGTCTGTTGGTTATGCTTTTTATTGAGATTTTATTTGATTTATTGTTTCCTTCATTTCAAGAATTTCTGACTTTTTTTTTCAGGGACTGTATCTCTCTCTTGAAGTAATCTTTTGCTAACAGTATTTGTTCTCTCATCTCCTTGTTGGAGTGATCATTTTTTGCCTGTATTTGCCCATTTAGGTCATGTTTTTAAATTAACAGATCATTTTAATTATGAACTTTCTAAACTCCTTCTCTGATATTTCATCCACTTTGCTGTCCATGGGTTCTGGTTTGTTTGGGGCCCTTTCCTCCCTCCCTTGTTTTTTTATGTTGTCTATTTGTCTTTTTTTTTTTTTTTTGCAGTGTGAATCCAAGATATTACAGTTTCTACCATGCAGATTGTTTGTACCTCACCTTGATGTTGGGCTTCCAGACCCTCCTGGTGTCCCTTAATGAAGGCTACTGCATCCTGGGTCTGGGTCTTGGGTAAGTTGGAGTGGGAGGATCTGGGATGCTGGGCTTGACCTCCCCTGGTAGTCTGATGGTAGGAAGGGGTGGTCCTGCATCAGAGGCTAGGCTCTGGCAGTGTCTGCCCTGCTGGGAAAGGATGGACCAGGCCTGCTGTGTACCTGGGCCCTGCAGAGGCAGGTGTGGGTGGATGTAGGCCAGGCTTTACCCCTCACATTAGTCTGCTGGTCGGAAGGGGTAGTCCTGCACCAAAGGCTTGGCTCTGGTTGTGTCTGCCCTTCTGGGAAAGGGCTGGACCAGACCTGCTGTGCACCTGGGACCCCAGAGGCTGGTGTGGGTGGGTCTACCCCACCTCAGTATTTGATGGTGGGTTGGTTCCATTACTGACTGTGGATACCAATATCCATAAGTCCAATATAAAATTTGTATAGTATTTGCATATAATGTATGCACATACTTTACTATACTCTAAATTACATCCAAATTACTTATAATACCTAATGCAATGTAAATGTTAAATAGTCACCCTTTGTTTTATAGAGTAATATTTATAGAGTAATGACAAAAAAAAAGATTTAAGGTATGTTGGCACAGACTAAATTTTTTATTTTTTTCAAATAATTTCAATCCACAGTTGTTTGAGTCCATGGACTTGGATATTGACAGCAAGCCTATATGTTCTATAGAGTTTCCCCTAGTGTGTTAGTTGACTCCTGCCCCCATGATTTCTTTTGATTCACACAGTTTTTTAATCTCCTGTTATTTTCTTTTTTGCCTGAACTTTCTTTTTATCCTCTTCCTCCTCCTCTCCTTCTCCTTCTCCTCCTCCTCCTCCTCCTCCTCCTTCTTTACTATTGTTCTTGTTGTTATGTTGTTGTACTGAGGATTGAACCCAGGCACTCTGTACCACTGTACTACATCCCAAAGATATCGCTATTATCATTATTATTAGGCAAATGGGGACCGGGAATTGAACCCATATGTGGCAAGCACTCTGCCACTGAGTCACACTCCAGCCCTTTCTTCCTTATCTGAAAATGGAAAGTCAGTATTTTTTGTATTATGAGCCATTTGATGAATTACATTTATTTTATTTATTTATTTTTATGTGGTGCTGAGGATTGAACCCAGGGCCTTAAATGTACTTGGCGAGCATTCTACTGCTGAGCCACAACCCCAGCCAGATAGTTCTTTGTTTTTTATTGTTTTTTATTTGAGAAAAATGTGCTGTTCTTTTCTCCATGAAATGAGGGGATATGAGATTTTTGTTGTTATTGTTGTTTTGCTGGTGTTTGGATGCAGTAAGGTAGAGGCCACCAAATGGTCATTTGGCTAAGGGAAACAGCTTTCTTTATAGTATTTTATTTGTGTCTGTGCCTGTCTTAGACTGTCATAGATTGAGTGGCTTAAAAACAAACATCAATTTCTCAAAGTTTTGGAGACTAAGTAGCTCAAGAACAAGCTACGGGAAGGTCCAGTATCTGGTGATCCACTTGCTGACTTGCAGATGGCCAACTTCTTGCTGTATCCTACTTGGTAGACAGTTAGAGAAAAGCAAGATCTCATGTCTCTTTATGCAAGGACAATGATCCAATTCATGAGGTCTTCAATCTCATGACCTAATTACTTCCAAACACTCCATCTTCA
Organism: Marmota monax; assembly: GCF_021218885.2. Taxonomy (NCBI): domain Eukaryota; kingdom Metazoa; phylum Chordata; class Mammalia; order Rodentia; family Sciuridae; genus Marmota; species Marmota monax. Next base: position 3,183,891 of record NW_026693511.1, read on the forward strand.
AATATCATCATCTTAGGTTTTAGGATTCAATATATGACATTGGGGGTGACATAAACTACCTATCTACAGCTTGTATAACTCTTTAGTTGGAAGATATGGGAGATGATAAGGAAAATAAAGGAATTTTCTATTAAGTTGCTTCTCAGTTTCAAAGTCCCCAGTTGCCTAACTTCTTTCCAAATTTCAGAGTTCTCTTAGGCTCATTGTTGTGTCATGTCAAGGGTTTTTAAATTATAAGGACAACCTAAGAAGAGCTTCTACATTGTGGCTTAAATTCAAGATATAGAATTTTTCCAACATTATGATGAACATTTTCAAACACAAAGCAAAACTGAAAGAAGTTTATAATAAATACCTAAATACCAAAACCACCTAGATTTTATCACTGACATGGTATACTTGTGTTACCATGGTCCTGAATAGCTAAAGTATGGAAAGAACACAAATTGTCCTCTACAGTACAGTAGGAAAATCATAAGGGTAATTACAAACAAAATGTTTGGAGGACAGTTTTTGTCTATGCCTGTCTTATTTTAGACTTTCTTAGATTGAGTGACTTGAAAATACAGGTGTATGATTTTATCACATAAAGTTAATAACAGATGAAATTATTCTGTAAGATGTATAAATGGGTGGTAAAACTATAAAGAAAAGCAAAACAAATCTATCTCATAAGTCATAATTTTCCTAATATATTTCTGAATTTGTCTTGTAATTGAAATTTACTTATTTGAGACAGGGTTTCACTAGGTTGTTCCTGCTGGCCTGGAACTGGAGATCCTCCTGCCTCATTCTCCTGAGTAGTTAGGAACATAGGCATGTGCCATTGCACCGGGCTTTGTAACTGAAAACAAAAATTTACTTTAAAATAAAATTACCTGATGGCTTCTCAGTACCTGAATCCAACCCCTTTATTTCCTCCTTCCCTCACTACTTCAGAATCTTTGCTCCATTCCCACCTGCCTAGTCTATCCTATTCAATCTACAAAATCGTCCCACATTCCTCCAATCATGCTCTTCTTTTGATTTTCCTCTAAAATGCTGTATAATTACATTCCAGCATTCACACAAATGAAGAGTACAAGACACAGCCCTCAATGAAGTATTCACTTCCTGGAATCCAAGATTCCACATGGATCATGGAGGGCGTCAGCAAAGCCCAGCTCTACTAAAGGGAGCCCTCAACTGGGGTCTGGGCACCAGATAGGTTCAGCCAGCGCTTCATCTCTGCAGAGAACTACACTTCCCAGAATCCTCGAGTCTCGATTGGACTACATTCCCCAGACGCTTTAGCGGCCAATTCCGTTCCACCGCTCCGGGCCTTCTATACTTTTGTGGAAGCAGAGTGTCTTCTGCTGGATGCGCGACTCTAGGATCTGAGATTGCTCGTGGTCCAGGTCCGTCAGACACCAGGCTGCTGAAGGCAGGGCGGTTCCAGAGCCTCCTGCCTGCAGAGTGCGGCCCGGCCCGCGAGGAGTCGTCCCAGGGAACCCCGAGCCTAGGGAGACCAGCAGCAGAGAATGCTGCCCCCGGGCGTGGGGAAGAGGCCCGCGAGGTGCGTGGAGAAGCCTTTTTGATCAGGGTGACACCACAGGGCCTGTCGCCAGTCCCCGCTAGCCATCCTGCAACATTGCCCCAGATGTGTCAGGTGGTGCACTTGGCCCTGGTTTGCAGCAGGCCTGTCTCCTGTTTTCCCAGGTCTGCCCACAGTAGTGCCCTGCCCTGCCCTGCCCCGCCTGGCCCCGAATTCAAATCAATATTGGGAAGCAATGTAGGACTGGTGAAAGGATCAATTCTGCCAACTTCTAATGAAATCCGCGTGGGAATCTTTGGGAGAAATTTCAGGAAATATGTAATTTCCTGCTAGCAGCTAAACTGCTTCAAAAAAAAAAAAAAAGTGTTCCCAAAAGTGCTAAGAACCGCGTCAGCCTAGGGCTACTTCAAACAGAAACAAAGCAGATTGTGTTCACTAGGACTTATTCAATATTTTGGAATTTAAAGCAGCTAGCACAAACCAGTTTTGATTTCTGGGCCCAAATTCTTTCATTTGTCAATACATGGCAAAACGAGGTGAAACCTTAAAATGAAAAGGTTCCTTGCAAGGGAAACCTTGATCCTAGGAAAACAAAATATGGGGAGGAATGTCAGACTGGATGAGGGATCAATTCTGCCAAGTTTAAATAAAATCAGTCTGAAAATATTGGGGAGAATAATTCAGTAAATTGATAACTTTTAGCTAGCCACTAAAGCTCTTCCATAAGAAGTTGATCCTCCATGTTCTGAGAAGTATTTCTGCTTAGGGCTGCTTCAACTAGAAACCAAATGTGTTGAGGGCCACAACCAAGTTAAGATGGTGCCTGGCAGTATGCCAGGGGGAGTGGTTTTAGAGCCGCCAGCGAGTCATTAAGATGATGAGGATCCCTTTATGACTGACTGCTGTGTCTAGATGATGTCAATTAAGTTAAGCTCTGTGTAATTAGTTGGGTATATGTATCTCTGCAGTCGGCAGAGAAGCCGCTCCTGCTACCTTGGGTGCCCAAGTTCTCAGTTCCTGCTGAGTTCACTCGTAATAAAGTAGTCCCTGCTTCAACCTTCAAGTTGCTTGTCACCTCTTGGTTATTTTGCCCAGCCAGACTTAGGCAGCCCAGCCAGACTACGGCACAAATGGAGTGTACTCACTAAGAACTAAGTTGAGTTTTGAAATTTCAAGCAGCTAAACTGTTTTTGATCTCCTATTCCAATTCTATTTATTCATTGAGGAAGGACAAAACCAATTGAAACTAAAAAATTTAAAATCTCTTTGCACGAGAAACCATGATCTTAGGAAAACCAAAATTGGGGAGCAATGTGAGACTGGTAAATTCATCAATTCTGACAAGTTTCAATGAAATCCATCTGAAAATCTTAGGGAGAAATTCTGTAAATTGGTAATTTCCTGCATTCATAGAAAGCTCTTCAAAACAAGGTGTTCCTGTATGTGCTGAGAACTGCACCAGCTCAGGGCTTATTCCATAAGAAACAAAGCAGAGTGTTCTCACTAAGAACTAATTGAATCTGAAATTTCAAACAGCTGACACAAACCATTTTTGATTCCCAGGTACAATTCTATTCATTCATCTCTATAGGGCAAAACAAAGAGAAACCTAAAAATAAAAACTGTCCTTGCACATGAACCCATGAGCCTAGGTTAACCAAAATTGGTGAGCAATGTGAGACTGATGAAAGGATCAATTCTGCCAAATTCCAATGAAACCCATCTAGAAATTTAGGGGATAAATTTCAGTAAATTAGTAATTTCATTCTCTCAACTAAAATACTTTCAAAAGAAGGTGTTTCTACATCTGATGAGAATTGCTTTTGGTTAGGGGTATTTCAACCAAAAAAAAAAGTGAATGTGCTCACTGAAAAGTAATTGAGATGTTGATATTTCAAGCAGCTAGCACAAAAAACATTTTTGTTTTGCAGGTCCAAATCCCTTCATTCAGCCATAAAAGGCAAAACACAGTGAAACCTAAAAATAAAAATTGTCCTTCAAAGGGAATCCTTGAATGTAGAAAAACAAAATTGGGAGAGCAATGTGGAACTCGTAAAAGGATCAATTCTACCTATTTTAATCAGATACATTTGGGAATGTTTGGGAGAAATTTTAGTAAATTGGTACTCTCTTGCTAGTAGCCAAAGCACTTCCATAAGAAGGCATTACTCCATGTACTGAGAACTGATACTTAGGGCTACCTCAACCACAATCAAAGCAGAGTGTGCTCATTAAGAACTAATTGAATTTGTGAAATTTCAAGCAGCTGCCAAAAACCATTTTCTTTTTATTTCCAGGTCCAGTTCCATTCACTCATTCATATAAAGCAAAATGCAGTGAAACCTTTTTAAAAAAGTGTCATTGCAATGGATTCTTTGAATCTAGAAAAATAAAATTTAGAGAGGAATGTGGGACTCTTGAAAAGATCAATTCTACCAAGTTTTAATGAAATCCATATGATAATTTTGGAGAAAAATTTCAGGACATATGTAATTTCTGCTAGCATCAAAAGCACTTACCTAAGAAGATTATCCTGCATGTGCAGAGAATTGCTTCTTTTTAGGGCTACTAAAATCAAAAACAAAGCAGAGTGTTCTTACTAAGAAGTAATTGAGTCTGTAAAATTTCAAGCAGCTGCCACAAACCATTTTGATTCCCAGGTACAATTCCATTCATTCATCTTTATAGGGCAAAGCAAAAAACAAACAAACACACACACACACACAAAAAAAAAAAACAAACTTAAAAATGAAAAGTGTTCTTGCACATGAACCCACGAGCCTAGATTAACCAAAATTGGGGAGCAATGGGAGACTAGTGAAAGAACCAATTTCACCAAGTTCCAATGAAATCTGTCTGGAAATCTAGGGGATAAATTACATGGAAATTGATAATTTCATTCTCACAACTAAAGTGCTTCCAAAAGAAGATTTTCCTGCATGTGATGATAATTGCTTCTGCTTAGGGCTATTTCAACTAGAAACACAGCAGAGTGTACTCACTGAGAAGTAGTTGAGATGTTGATATTTCAAGCAGCTAGCACAAACCTGTTTTGATTTGCAGGTCCAATTCCCTTCAGTAAATCATAAAGGTCAAAATGCAAAAAAAGCTAAAAAGGAAAAGTGTTCTCGGAAGGGAACACTGGATCCTAGGTAAACAAAATTTGGAGAGTAATGTGTAATTGATGGAAAGGTGAATTGTGTCAATTTCAATGAAATCTGTCTGAAAATCTTGGGGAAATATTTCAGTAAATTGGTAATTTCTGCTACCATCAAATGCACTTCATAAGAATGCATTCCTCCATGTGCTGAGAAGTTTTTCTGCTTAGGGGTACTGTGGGGAGCCACTTTGAATGATTAGTGTCTTCTGTCTTGGAGCAGAGAGGCTTTGACCATCACTATATCTCATAGTGACTTGGACATTGCCCCAGTCCCAGAAATTTGAGCACATCTTCAGACGTAGGCGTTGCCCTATGGCCCTTGGGTCGAATTACACCCACGTGTCCCTTGTAACTTCATCCCTTCTTACCTTTTTTAGATGGAACTTTCTAAGAATGAGAGTCCTCCCATTCCAAAAAAAAAAAGCCCACTTCCAAACATCATTCTCTCTCTCTCTCTCTCTCTCTCTCTCTCTCTCTCTCTCTCTCTCTCTCTCTCTCTCTCTCTCTCTCTCTCTCTCTCTCTCTCTCCCCTCTCTCTCTTTCCAGCCTCTCATGACTATCCATCAGTCTCCCATTTGGGGAGCTTGAGGCTGAGAGTGGAGTGTGTGACTGTGTTTTATTTGGTGTCCCTGGAAATTCACATTAGCGACCTTAAGTTCAGCTGCCCCCACAGGCCTGGGGCAGCTGGTGGCACCTGGAACCAGGGACCCCTCAGGGGTGAATTTCCAGGTTACTGAGAGAGCACACTACAGAAATTTAGTGAACCGTGATTCTTTGGGGGATCACAGAGGAAGCAGACATTTTCAGAGCCAGGGACTTTAAAGAATTATTATGGGCAGTTCTATGTCTTCAGATTAAGAAATGTATTTGACAATTCTGGAGACAATAATCAACTGGAGAGGAAAACAAGTCCGAAGGGCTCAGCTAGCTCAGTTCTGGAAAAAGATTAGCGAGGTGTGTCCGTGGCTTTGCCAGCACGACTCACCAGATTTATATACTTGGGAGAGGCAAGGTAGAAAATTATATAAAGGCTGCGTCTCTGTCATGCTGTCTAAAAGCACAATAGAATTCATTTCTGTCTCTTGTTTTTTTCCCCTTTCCCCTCACTTCCTCTTATATGTAATTTTGTATAACAATGAGGGTCTCCTTCCTTTACCATGCAATTTCCCTTCTCTCTCTCTTTCCCTCCCCACTCTCGACCCTGTTTAATGGTGATCTTCTTCTCATGCTCTTCCTCCCTATTCTGTTCTTAGTTGCTCTCCTTATTAGATGGGGTAGAGAGGGAAGATGGGAGGAGAGGGGAGGGGAGGGGAGGGGGGGATAGTAGAGGATAGGAAGGGCAGCAGAATACAACAGACACTAGTATGGCAGTATGTAAAAAAGTGGATGTGTAACCGATGTGAATCTGCAATATGTATACAGGGTAAAAATGGGAGTTCATAATCTGCTTGAATCAAATGTATGAAATATGATATGTCAAGATCTTTGTAATGTTTTGAACAACTAATAATAAAAAAGTAAAAAAATTAAAAGTACAATAGAGAGTATTCAGAAGGTCTAGACAGCTTTAGAAATGTGTCTTTTTGATGATCTAGAACAGGACCAATGGTCCCCAAGGACCTGCTGAAAGGGCTTCAGAGAGCTTTTAGAAGTTTGGAGCAGCAGAAATGGCCCAAGACTGCTTTCAAGCAGTTCTCTCTTTCTCTGGTGGGTCTGAGGACGGATTCAATTTTTGCTCAGTCTGCAGCTCGCAAACCGCAGACAGGCAGCCTTGGGGCAAAACCTAAAATAAAAAATTTAGTCTCTGCTGATCAAAAATTTAGTCTCTGCTGAGCCAGTCAGACCCAGCAGCTTAGAGGAGTACCAAGGGGCACATTCCAGAGAGGAAACTAGCTCTGATTGGATTTTGGTGAGGAAAATTCAAAATGGAGATGAGCAAGATGGACAGACAAAAAAGAGTCACAATTTGAGGGGACTCAGAAGATAAGGAACACCTGGAGGAGAGTTTTACTAAATTACCAGCTGGCCTAGCATCCCCCATTCGAATTTGGCCGCTCTCCTTCAGGAGAACAGGGTTCAATAAGTACTCTGAACTGGTGATTGCCATGCTTCCACCCCTACAACATAGCCTTAGAAGAGTGCAGAAAGTGGGGAAAGACATAACAGGTTTTCAGCTTTTTCCAGTCTTTGAACAGATTAACAAACATAACCAATATATCCTCATGTACACTGAAGTTTCCTTTTAAGACTCTAAAGGAACTCAAAAGCGCTTGCGGTACATATAGTCCAAATTCACCCTTTGTGCAAAGCCTGCTTGATTTGTTATGCCACATGCCTTTACCCCCAAATGACTGGAATTCAATGGCCAAGGCTTGCCTTTCTGGGGGTGATTATCTCCTTTGGCAATCTCACTGGCTGATTATTGTACTGAACAGGTTGTGAGGAACAGGAGTCAAGGCTTTGATGCCCCTTTGGAAATGCTAATTGGAACTAGGGAATTTGCGGACCTAGAGAGACAAGTTATGATCTAGCCATTTATGATCAGATCACTGCATGTGCCAAAAGAGCATGGCTCCAGATATCTTCCCAGGATCAAGCAAAGTTAGATTTTAGCCAGATAGAACAGGAGTCAAAAGAAAAATTTTCTGATTTCATAAAGCGTCTGTACTAAGCAGCTAACAGGTCAATCGGAGATTCAAATGCCTCCGAATTCATAAAGAGCTATCATTTGAAAACACCAATAAAATTTGTCAGGACATCCTCCAACCCCATCAGAAGAAAGGGATAGTTTCTGAATTTATTCACCTGTGTATGGATGTTGGTCTTACACAATTATAAGGTTTTACGCTCACCACGGCTTTAAAACAGATACTTCAGCTCCACTCCCAGAGGCGTCATTCTCGTGGTGGTGTTTTAATTGTGGCAGGACTTGGCATTTGGCAAGGGAATGCAACTCCACACAATAGGGCAGAAATCGCTCCCGGGTCGCCCCGGCAGCATTACCAGATAGAAAGCTGCGTGGTGACAGGAACAGATGTGGTGGTGGCCTGCCTCCATTTCTAACTTCACTTATGCCCCCTTTCAGGCCAAAAAATGGAGGTTTGGGCCTATCCCAGGCCCGATGCACAATGGGGGGGCTCTACAGTACACATGAGAGGAGGATTCGGAGTCACAGGCCTTGATGTCATCACATCCAACCATGGCGGATCATCATTATTAACAGTCAGCTCCAACCAGAAAGTACTTTTATGACCAGCCATGCTAATAAACTTAACACCTGAAATGGGACTACAGCAAGTTCCTACTGGAATCCATGAACCATTACCCCCAGGTACCATAGCCCTAATTTGGGGGCAAAATAATTTTAAAGAGTGAATTCAAGTAATGCCAGGAGTTACTGATTTGGAGTTTAGCTATGAGCTAACAGTTACTGTGAAATCAGAGGATGCCATTCGGCTCTCTACAAAAGACATGCTGACAATTAGTACTTTTACCTTGCCTTTCAGTGGACAGATCATTTAAGACCTCAACTCCCAGGTTCCCAAACAGTGTGTACTGGGCTCAATTAATCCTGCAGGAGTGCCCCCTACTGGAATTTAAAATCAACCTTTAAAATAAATTAAGGTATTGTAGATACTGGGGCAAATAAATCTGTTTTATCTCGCAGATTTTGGTCCAAAATCTGGCCTTTACGTATTGTGCCTGCCAATTTAGAAGGCATAGGGCAGATCTCTAAACCTGCCCAGAGTATTCAGTATCTTCGCTGAGAAGATCGAGACGGTAATACTGGAATTTTCAACTGGACACATTACTGGTAAATTCATGGGGTAGAGATTTTTTAAGCAGTTTAGGATTATTAGTAGTAACTAAATTGTATCATGTCATTTGAGGGACTTAATAAAGGATTTACTCCTAAGGAAATTGAGGGAAACCTACTTATGACCCAGTCTCCTCAACAGAGATTAATTAATGCACACAATCAAAATTTTTGGTGGGGGCCCTGACATTTTTCATTTCCCCAAAAAACAGCATAAAAAATTAATTGGCTCACAGAAGAGACAACCTGAGTTAACCAATGGCCCTTAACAGGGGAAAAACTAAAATAGCCCACATGTTAGTTGAGGAACAGCTTCAAGATGGTCATTTAGAGCCTATTCTCAGCCCCTGAAATACAAAAATTTTTGTAATAAAGAAAAAATCTGGTAATTGGAGATTATTACAAGACCTTATTAGAACCCATTGGAATGTTACAATCTGGGCTTCCTTCTCCTACACTATTCCTTTAGATTATTATTTGATAGTAGTTTTAAAAGATTGTTTTTCTCTATACCTTTGCACCCAGATGACTGTAAAAAGTTTGCCTTTAGTGTCCCAGCAATTAATTTTAAAGAACCAGTTAAAAGATATTGCTGGAAATTGCATGTGTAATAGTCCTACCCTATGTCAAAATTTTGTGGCACAAGCTATCACACCTGTGAGGAAAAAATTCCCTGATGTTATTATTCATTTTATGGGTGACATACTTTTAGTTCATCCTAATTCAGATGTACTCTTTTTTTTTTGCCCAAATAGAGAATTTACTCCCAGCATTGGGTTTGTGCATTGCACCTAAAATTGTGCAAAACACATCTCCTTTTCAATATCTAGGTCATGTGATTGAAGGACATAGAATCCGTCCTCAAAACTTACAAATGAGAGTCAAGGAGCTGCACATCCTTAATGATTTTCCAAAAATTATTAGGAGATATTAATTGGCTGAGGCCATCTTTAAAGCTAAGTTCTTTAGATTTAAGTTCTTTATTCCAGATATTAGAGGGAGATCTTTCTCCAACTTCTTCTCATCGTCTCACAGCAGAAGCGAAAATGGCTTTGAGGAAAGTTGAAATTGCTATTAAAAATGCTCAACTTACTAGAATTAATCCACAAGAGCCTATATATTTATTGATATTTCCAACTGTGTATGCTCCTACTGGAGCCATATGGCAAACATTGGGAGTTATGGAGTGGATTCATTTAGCCCACTCTCCTCAAAAGTCATTAACTCCTTTTCATGATTTTGTTCCTCAATTAATGATAAAGGGCAGAACAACAGTTTTACAGCTAGTTGGATCAGAACCTAATATTGTAATATTTCCATTTTCTGCTCAACAAAATGATTGGCTCTTTCAAACGTCTAATTTTTGGCAAGTAGCTTTTGTTAATTTTCCTGGTCAGATAGAGAGTAATTTTCCTCATGATAAAATTATTCAATTTGCATTGGTAATGCCATTCATATTTCCAAGGATTGTATGTGCACAATCAATAAATGGTGCACTGACAGTGTTCATAGATGGCTCAAGCTCAGGTAAAGCAGGTTTTTATAGTCAGCTCATACAGAGGTAATACAAACCTCATATGCTTCTGCCCAATGAGCAGAACTACAAGCTCTCATTTGTGCTTTAAGTCATTTTGCAAATGAGCCCATCAATATTTATTCTGACAGATTTTATGCAATTGAAGTTTCAAAAAATATTGAAACTTCAATTATTGGGTGTACATCCTCACAAGAGTTATTCAATTTGTTTCATACCCTACAAAGGACAGTGCAAATGTGAAAGCACCTATGTTTTATAGGTCACATACAAGCCCACACTAATCTTCCAGGGCCTCTAACATCAGGTAATGATAAGAGTGATAAATTGGTTGCTCTTTTTCAACAAAAGCCTTTGTACGACTGTGCACAAGCTTTGCATTCTTTGCATCATCAAAATGCTTCTAGCTTACATAAAAAAATCTAATATTACTAGAGAATAAGCTTATGAAATTGTATGTCACTGCCCCCCAGTGTGTTATGCACACTCCATCTTTACCATCTGAGATAAATCCCCATGGATTAAAACCAAATAAATTATGACAAATGGATGCAACTCACACTCCTCAACTTGGTAAACAATGTTATGTACATGTAATTATAGATACTTATTCTAGATTTATCTTTGTTACAGCCCATCGGAAAGAAAATACTCAACATGTTATTTCTCGTTGTTTAGCTGCCTTTGCAGTATTAGGATGTCCTTTACAGATTAAAAAAACAAATACTGATACTGCATCATCTTATGTAAGCTCTTCTTTTCAACAATTTTGCCAAAATTGGAAACTGGGGAATTTGGTTTCATATTGACCATAAAACAGGTATTCCTTATAACCCTCAAGGTTAAGCCATTGTAGAATGAACTAATTTATCTATTAAGCTATAATTACAAAAACAGGGGAGATAGGACTATGACTCCCCCAAATAACCTCAATCATGCTCTGTTCATTTGAATTTTTTTTTAAGTTGTGACTCAGAATATCGCACTGAAGCTGAGTGACACATGTCTTCCACAGCAATAGGCCCTTTAGACCGAGTTTGGTGGAAGGACTTACAGGCTGATCAATGGAAAGGACCAGATACAGTGATTATGTGGGGCAGAGGTCATGCTTGTATTTTCTCTGTAGGTGCTTTTTGTACTATTTGGGTATCTGAATGTGCTCTCAGTTAGAACCAAGATTCAAGTGACTGGAGATCAACCACGAGAAGACTTCCCTCAAAAAGAAGAATTTTTGATGGAAGATAAGAATAAAAATGGCCCCAAGAAACCAAATGAGGAAGCTACCCTCATGGAAGGAACTGAAGAAATTGACACTGCAGGCTGCACAAATGATTCATCAGAAAGGAAAAGTTAAATCTCCAATGATGATGCTTGTTGCAATATTAGCTCTATTGAAATGTTAGGTAAAAAGGAATCAGGGAAACTTATTGGACATATTTTCCAAATCCACCTCTAGAATACCCAACAGTGTGGACTGGAGAATCCACCCCAGTATTTACTAATGACTCATATATTATGGGAGGATTTACAGACATATTACTACCAACCATGTGACTGGACTTAATTATTCTGGCTATAGTGCCCAATTATCTTTGTGTTGGTTCCACAATAAACATGCTGGATGGCTAAAAGTGTCATTTAGGAAAAGACAGCAATTGGTAGACCTAGACCAACTAATCGTACTGTTACTGGAGACTTAAAACCTTAGATCAATTATGAAAATGAGACTTTTTCATAACAAACCAGTCATCTCAGTATACTTACAAGACTCTTCATAACCAAATTAATATTGATGAAAGGATTGAGACCAAGCTAAATGCCTTTGAGGCTACTGTCATATTTGTAATGAACTTTTGATTTTGAAATTCAAGGAAAGACTTAAGGGCCATGGTAACTATGTGTGTTACGGCTGCCAAATACAATGCTTCCCAATGGGATTGGGAGAAGGTTAAAAACTATTTATTGGGTATTTGGCAAAAAATATTATAACAGTTTGGATCTTTTGGAGCTCCATCATCATATTCAAGTTATACAAAAAAATATGATTGATTTTTCAGAACCTACTTCTTTAGCTAATAAAATACTTAAAAGAATTGAATGACTTCAAACTTGGAAACATTCTTAAACATTCTATATGGTATATCCTTGTATTGTTCTCTTTGCTATTAATTCTCTCTTGTAATTGTAGAATGTGGAGCCTTCAAAACAAGGATTCGGGTACTTGAAATAGTGGCCAATCACTATTTTTCAAAGAAAAAAGGGGGAATATGTGGGTAGCCACTCTGAATGATTCATGTTTTCCATCTTGCAGCAGAGAGGCTTTGACCATCACTACATCTCGTAGTGACTTGGACATCACCCTGGTCCTGGAAGTTTGAGGACATGTCTTCAGATGTAGGCATAATGCTACAGCCCTTGGGTCCAATTACACCCACATATTCCTTGTAACTCTGCCCCTTCTTACCTTTTTGGATGGAAATTTCCAAGAATTAGGGTCATTCCCAATAAAAGTCCACTTCTGAAAGTGCTCACTCTCTCTCGCCAGCCTCTCATGACTTTCCCTTGCTCTCCCATTTGGGGAGCTTGAGTCTGAGAGTGGAGGAGCCATCCTGAAACTTGTTTAAAGGTAAAGTGTGTGTCTGTGTTTTATTTGGTACCCTTGAAATTCACATGAGTGACCTTAAGTTCAGCTCCCCTGCAGGCCAAGGGCAGCAGGCTACTTCAAACAGAAACAAAGCAGAGTGTGCTCACTAAGAACTAATTGAGTTTGGGAAATTTCAAGCAGCTGCCACAAAACATTTTCAATTTCCAGGTCCAACTCCGTTCATTTATACCTTTTGGACAATAAGAAAGTGAAACCTAAAAATTAAACAAACCCATGAATCTAGGATAACCAAAATTTTAGAGCAATGTGGGACTGATAAAAAGATAAATTCAGCCAGGTTACAATGAAATCCTTCTGGGAATCTTTGGCCAAAATTTCAGGAAATATGTAATTTCCTGCTAGCAGCTAAAGCACATCCAAAAGAAGGTGTTCTTGAAAGCACTGAGAACTGCTTTTGCTTAGAACTACTTCAAAAAGAAACAAAGAGGAGTGTGCTCATTAGGAATTAATCAAGATTTTGTAATTTTAAGCAGCTAGCACAAACCAGTTTTGATTTCCAGGTCAAAATACCTTCCTTCCTGGATACATGGCAAAATTCAGTGGAACTGAAAAGTGAAAAGTGGTTTTGCAAGGGAACACTTTAACCTAAGAAAACAAATTTGGGGAACAATGTGGAACTGTAGAAATGATCCGTTCTGCCAAGTTTCAATGAAGTCCTTGTGACAGTGTTGGGAAGAAATTTCCATAAATTTGTAATTTCTTGCCAGGAGCCAAAGCACTTCCATAAGAAGGCATTCTTCCATGTACTGAGAACTACTTTTGCTTAGGCTTCTTCAACCAGAAAAAAAGTGGAGTGTGCTCATGAAAAACAAATTGAGGTGTTGACATTTCAAGCAGCTAGCACAAACCATTTGTAATTTGCAGGTCCAATTCCCTTCATTCATTCATAAAGGGCAAAATACAGTGAAACCTTAAAATAAAATTGTTCTTGTAAGGGAACTTTTGAATGTAGGAAAACAAAGTTTGGGGAGCAATGTGGAACTTGTGACAGAAGTGATTCAGCATATTTCAATGAAACCCATCTAGAAATGTTGGAAAGAAATCTGTAAGGGCTGGGGATGTGGTTCAAGCGGTAACACGCTTGTCTGGCATGCACGCAGTGTTGGGTTCGATCCTCAGCACCAGGTAAAAAGTAAAATAAAGATGTTGTGTCCACTGAAAAATAAATATTAAAAAAATTCTCTCTCTTCTCTCTCTCTCTCTTAAAAAAATTAATAAATTTGCAATTTCCTGCCAGTAGCCAAAGTTCTTTCAGAAGAAAATGTTCTTCCATATACTAAAAGTTGCTTCTACTTCAACCCTATAGGGCAAAATGAAGTGAAACTTGAAAATTTAAAGCAAACCCTTGAACTTTTGAGAACCAAACTTGGGTGGTAAGATGAAAATTGTCCATGGATCAACCCTATCCAGTATCAATGAAATCCCCAAGAAAAAATTTGGGCACAGATTCCTATAAATTCTGATGTTCCTAGAGCTGTTGAAACACTCCCAAAGAAGGTGTTGCTATATGCACTGAGAAATGCGTCTGCTTAGGGTTACTTTAACAGGTAGCAGATTAGGGAGTGCACACTGAGAACTAACTGAGTGGGTGAAGTTTCAAGCAGCTAGCACAAACCATTTTTGATTTCCAGTTCCAATTGCATTCATCTTTATAGTACAAAACAATGTGAAACCTAAAAATTCAAAGTATTCCTGCCAGCAAAGTCTTGAACCTAGGGGAACCAAACATGGGGGGTTGATGGTAATGGTGCAAGGGTCAACCCTGCCCAGTGTCAATAAAATCCTCAAAAAGAATTTGCGCAGAGATTCCAGTAAATTCGGACTTTCCTGCAAGCCCCAAAACACACCCAAAGGAAGGTGTTCCAGCACACGCTGTGAAATGCTTCTACTTAGGGCTACTTCAGCACAGAACAGAGCAGGAAGTGCACATTCAGAACAAACTGCATTTGTGAAGTTTCAAGCAGCTAGCAAAAACAGTATTGGATTTATACTCCCAATTGCTTTCATCCCTATAGGGCAAAACAAAGTGAAACCTGAAAATTCAAAGCATTCTGTCAGTGAATCCTTAAATATAGGAGCACCAAATTCAGGGGCAGGGGGGCAAGATGGGACTGGAGAAAGGATCAATACAGCCTGGTATCAATGAAATCCTCAAAAATATTTGTGCAGGGCTGGGGATGTGCCTCAAGTAGTAATGCACATGCCTGGCATATGCGGGGCATTGGGTTCGATCCTAGGCACCACATAAAAAAAAATAAAGATGTTGTGTCCACCAAAAACTGAAAAATAAATATTTAAAACTTCTCTCTCTCTCTCTCTCTCTCTCTCTCTCTCTCTCTCTCTCTCTCTCTCTCTCTCTTTCTCTCTCTCTCTCTCTCCTCTCTCTTTTAAAAAAATTTGTGCAGAAATTTCAGTAAATTAGGACTTTCCTGCAAGCTGCCAAAATGCTCCCAACAGGTGTTCCTGCATGCACTGAGAAATGCTTCTGCTTAGGGCTGCTTGAATATGGAACAGAGCAGGGAGTGCACACTGAGAAATAATTGCGTGTGTGAAATTTCAGACAGCTAGCCCAAACCGTGTGGGATTTCCAGTCCCAACTGCATTCATCTGTATAGGGCAAAACAAAGTGAAACCTGAAAACTTCAAAGTGTTCCTGCTAGCAAACCCTTGAGCCTAGGAGTTCCAAATTCAGGCGGCAAGGTGGGACTTGTGAAAGGATCAATCTTGCCAGGTATTATTGAAATCCTCAATTTTTTTTTTTCGTAGAGACTGCAGTCATTTTGGACTTTCCTGCAAGCTGCCAAAACACTCCCAAAGAGGGACTTCCTGCACACCCTGAGAAATGATTCTGCTTAGGGCTACTTGAACATCAAAAAAAGCAGGGAGTGCATATTGAGAAATAACTCCATATGTGAAATTTTTAGGCAACTAGCACAAACCGTGTGGGACTTCCAGTCCCAATTGCTTTCATCCCTATAGGGCAAAATGAAGTGAAACCTGAAAAATCAAACTGTTCCTGCCAGTGAACCCTTGAACCTAGGAGGATCAAATTTGGGGCACAAGGTGGCACTGGTGAAAGAATCATTCTTTCCCAATATCAAAGAAATTTGCAGGAAAAATTTGGGCAGAGATTCAAGTAAATTCAGACCTTTATTCAATTTTCCCAAAAGCTTCCAACAGAGGTGTTACTGTATGCACTGAGAATGCTTCTGCTTATGGCTACTTCAACACGGAACAGAGCAGAGAGTGCACAATGAGAACTAACTGTGTGTGTGTGTGAAAACTCATGCAGGTATCACAAACTGTGTTGGATTTTAAGTCCTAATTGTATGCTTCTAACATGCTCCCAGGAAAAGCTATTTCTACTGGCTTCTGCTTAGGGCTACTTTAACCAGGAACAAACCACAGAATGTGCACTGGATACTAATTGAGTCCATGACATTAGCAAAAACCCTGTTTAATTTCAGATCCATTTCCATTCATCCCTATAGAGCAATATGAAGTGAAACATGAAAATTCAAACTGTTCTTGCCAGGAATCTTTGAACCTAGGAGAACAAATTTGTGGAGACTAGTAAGGAAATACCACCAAAAATTTTTGGAGCTATTTCAGTACATGGGTATTCTCCACCTTGCTCCTAAAGTGCTCACAAATAAAGCTGTTATTTCTACTTCAGCTTAGGGCTACATCAACAAAGAACAAACCAGAGAGTGCACACTGAGAACTAATTGAGTGAGTGAAGTTTCAAGCAGCTAGCATAAACCCTGTTTGATTTCCACCTCCATTTTCATTCATCCCTATGGGGCAAATGTAGTGAAACCTGAAAATTCAAACTGTCCCTGCCAGTGAGTTATATAGGCTAGAAGACCCAAACGTGGAAAGGCTAGTAAGGTTAGATAAAAAATGAATCCTGCCAAGTATAAAAAACTCCTACAATACCTACCCATAACCCTAATGTAAAACTAACCCTAACCCAAACGCTAAACCTAACCCTAACCCTCATGTTAAAACTAACGTGTTAGAGAGAATCATTAAACCTAAAAGGCCAAAACTCAAGGAGCCCAGTAAGACTGGGGAAAGGATGAATCCTGCCCAGTGTCAAAAGAAATCCAACCAAACATATTTAAGAGCTATTTCAGTACATGGATTTTTTTTTGCTTGATGCTAAAACATTCACAGATAAAGCTGTTTCTTTCTACTTCAGCTTAGGTGTACTTCAATATTAAAAAAAAAAAAACACGAGAGAATGCACACTGAGAACTAATTGAGTAAGTGAAGTTTCAAGCAGCTAGCACAAACCCTGTTTGATTTCCACATCCATTTCCATTTATCCCTATAGGGCAAAATGAAGTGAAACCTGAAAATTCAAACTGTCCCTGCCAGTGAACAGTTGAGCCTAGACCCCAAACTTGTGGAGCTTAGTAAAGCTAGGTAAAGGATGAATCCTGCCCAGTATCAAATAAATGTGACCAAACCTAAACCTAACCCTAACCCTAACACTAACCCTAACCATAAACCTAACCCTAACCTGTTAGAGAATTGTTGAATCTAGAAGACTGAATTTTGGGAAGCCTAGTGGGGCTGGTAAAGGATGAATCCTGCACAGTATCAAAGAAATCTGATGAAAATTATTTTGGGTATATTTCAGTACATGGATTTTTTTTTTTTTGCTTCATCCTAAAATACTCACAGATAAAGCAGTTTCTTTCTACTTCAGCATAGGCCTACTTCAATAGGGAACAAATGAGAGAGTGCACACTGACAACTAACTGAGTGAGTAAAGTTTCAAGAACTAGCACAAACCCTGTTTGATTTCCATCTCCATTTTTTATTCATCCCTATGAAGCAAAATGAAGTTAAACTGGAAAATTCAAACTGTTTCTGCCAACAAACCATTGAATCTAGAAGACTCAAACTTAGAAAGTCTAGTAATGTTAGGTAAATAATGAATCCTTTCCAGTATCAAAGAAATCTGTCCAAACATAACACTAACACTAACCCTAAAATTATACCCTAACCTGTTAGAGAACCATTGAACCTAGAATACCCAAACTTGAGGACACTAGTGAGGATGGGTAAATGATGAATCTTGCAGAGTATCAATTAATTAGGACCAAGAATATTTTGCATATTTCAGTACATGGATATTCTTCTGCTTGCTTCTAACGTGCTCACAGATAAAGCTATTTATTTCTATTTAAGCTTAGGGCTTCTTCAGCAAAGAAAAAAACAGAAAGCTCACACTGAGAACAAATTGAGTGAATGAAGTTTGAAGCAGCTAGCACAAACCCTGTTCATTTTCACCTCCATTTCCATTCATTTCTACAGGGCAAAATGAAGTGAAGCCTAAAAATTCAAACTGTTCCTGTCAGCAAACAATTGATCCTAGAAGACCCAAACTTGGGTAGCCTACTTGGGCTGGTGAAAGTATGGAAATTGCCCCATATCAAAATTTCAGTCAAAAATATGTTGGAGCTATTTAAGTACAAAGATATTCTGCTTGGCTCCTAAAATGCTCACAGAATAAGCTGTTTCTTTCTACTTCAGCAAAGGGTGACTTCAACAAGAAACAAACCAAAAAGCGCACACTGAGAACAAATTGTGTGAATGATGCTTCAAGAAGCTAGCACAAACAATGTTTGAATTCCACATCCATTTCCATTCTTCCCTATAGGGCAAAATGAAGTAAATCCTGAAAAAGTCAAACTCTTGCTGCCAGTGAACCTTTGAACCTAGAAGACCCAAACTTGCTGAGATTAGTAAGTCTAATCCCAATCCTCCCAGTATCAGAGAGAGCCAACCTAACCTAAACTTATCCTTAACATTAAACTTAACCCTAAACCTAACCCTAACCTTAAATTTAACCCTAAGCTGTTATTGAACTGTTGAACCTACAAGACCAAAACTTGAATGGCTTAGTGGGGATGGGTAAAGGATAAATCCTGACCAGTACCAAAAAATCTGACCCAAAATATTTTGGAGCTATTTCAGTACATGTATATTTTTTATATAATAAAAATACATGTATATTTTTATATTATAAAGTAATCACAATTAATATACAATAAAAATTAGAATTCATTTTATTTTTATTAGAGTTTTATAGTTATACACATTAGTTGGGTTCATTGTAACAAACTCATACATGCACAGAATTCTATTTCAGTTTAAGATCCCCTCTTTTCCTTTCCACCCTGTCTCCCCTGACATTCTATCACTCATCTATTTATATTTGATTGGTCTTTTTTAGTTATGCATAAATGTGAAATCACTTGTGGTATATTCACATATGTATATAAACTGTTTTTTTTAAAATAATTTTTCATTGCCTCCCCTTATCCAATCTCCCTCTCTGCCTCTACATGTCATTCTACATTACTAATCTGTGTATTATCTTTATGTAGTCCTATGAATCACTCCCCATCTTCTTTGTTTTACTCTAGTTATTGCATATAAGAGAAAATAATATTTGAGTTTCTGAGTTTGGCTTATTTCACGAAGTATGATATTCTCCATTTCCATCAATTTACTAGCAAATGCCATAAATTTGTTATATATATATATATTTCATTCATCTATTGTCAGGCACCTAGGTTGATTCCATTATTTACTATTGTGAATTGTGCTGTTATAAACATGGAAATGGCTCTATCACTATTATTTTGCCAATTTAAGATCTTTTGGAAAAATACCAAATAATGGAATAGCTGGGTCAAATGGTGGTTCCCTCCACTAGTTATTTTTGAGAAATCTCCCTACTGCTCTATTTTTGAGGAATTTCCCTACTTTCCCTGCCTGATCAAATGTTTTTCAGCATCTATTAAAATGATCATGTGATTCTTGTTCTTATTTCTGTTTAAGTGTGAATTACATTTATTGATTTGGATATGTGAACCACACTTGCATCCCTAGAAAGGAACCCACTTGATAATGTCATGTTATCTTTTTGATGTGCTTTTGAAGGCAGTTTGCTAATATTTTACTAAGAATTTTTGGATCTATATTCACCAAAGATATTACTTTGTAGTATTCTTTCCTTGATGCAACTTTGTCTGACTTTGGAATGATGGTTATTCTGGCCTCATAAAATCTATTAGAGACTTTTCCCTCCATTTCAATTTCATGGAATGATTTGAGGGAGACTGTTGTTAATTATTCTTTAAATGTTTCTTAAAACTCAGCTGAGAGCCAATCTGGTCCTGAGATTTTCTTTTTTGGGATTATTTTTAATTGCTGATTAAAATTTATTATTTGATATTAATCTAAGATTTTATAACTTTATCAATTTGGGCAGGTCATATGTGTCTAGAAATTTGTCAATGTCTTCCATATTTTACAGTTTATTGGAGTATAAATTTTCAAAATAGGTTGTGATAAACATCTGGATTTCAGATGGGTCTGTGGTGATATATCCTTTTTGATCTCTGATCTTGTTGAATTTGGTCTTCTCACACTTATTTTGGTTAGTTTAGCTAAGGGTGTGTCAATCTCATTTATCTTATCAAAGAACAAACTCATCTATCTGGAACCCATGTTTAATGTGGTCACTCAGTACAACTTTTCTGCTTAGAACCACTTTCATAATATTGAAAATATTTTGATGTTTTATCTCATTGTCTATTTCTAAGAATTTCTGGATTTCTATTCTCATTTTTCTTTAATTTATTGTTCATTTAAGAGTATTATTCAATCTCCATGTATTTGTTTTGTTTCTATTATTTTCCTTTCTGTTGATTTCTAGTATCTTCCAAATATGATCTGATATGATACATGGGATTTTTATACATCAATAGTTTTTGTATTTGTTAAAATTTGCCTTTTCAATCATCAAGAATATGAGGAACAATAAATGTTGGCAACAATGTGGGGGAAAATTTACACTCATACATTGCTGGTGGGACTGCAAATTTGTGAAACCACTCTGGAAAGCACTATGAAGATGCTTTAGAAAATTTTGAATGAAACCACCATTTGCTCGTTAGTCCACTCCTCATTTTATACCCAAAGGGCCTAAAATAGCATACTGCAGTAACGCAGCCACATCAATGTTTACAGCAGCTCAATTCACAATAGTTAAATCATGGAACCAACCTAGGTGCCCTTCAACAAATGAATGGATATAGAAAATATGGTATATTTGCACAATAGAATATTACTCAGCCACAAAGAAGAATGAAATTATGGCATTTGCCAGTAAATGAACGGAATTCAAGAAAATCATGTTAAGTGAAATAATCTGATTCCAAAAATCCAAAGGTCAAATGTTTTCTCTGATTTGTGGATGTTAATTCACTATAGGGTGGCTCTGGGGTGGTTAGGGAAGAATAAAAGTTCTTTGGATTAGAAAAAGGGGAATGAAGGGAAGGCAGAGGAATAATCCTGCTGATATTATTCAAGGATTTCAAGGGGTCAGGTCATTTATTTAATGAATATTCATCCAGTGACAAAAATAAACTGAGCCATAGAAAGTATGAACATGGCTGCTTTAGCTTTGATCTTGAGCAACCCCTAAAGGCCCAGGTGTTAAAGGCTTGGTCTCCAGCCCAAAAAGCTATTGGAAAGTGGTAGAAACTATAAGAGGTGTGGCCTAGTAAAAAAAAATTAGGTCAATGGGGTGAGCTCTTGTAGGAAATTTGGGACTTTGGTCCCTTATTTTCTCTCTCTTCACTTTCCAGCTGTCATGATGTGAGCAGCTTACTCTGCCATGCACTTCCAGCAATGAAGTACTGTTCTGCCACAGTCCCAAAGTGACAGAGTCAAGTAACAATAGGCTGAGCCTAAATAAACATTTCCACCTTATAAGCTTATTACCTCAGGCATTTTGCAATAGTAATGGAAAGCTGACTAACACACTAGCCTTGTGTTAACCACTATAAGAGATGTGTAAAGGGATTGAGGCCATTAGTGGGAGTGTTGATTAGAACAATCTGTCTGACAGAGATTTGATAAAACATATTACAAAGCTTGGAAATGTGTACATTCTTTAACTTACCAATGATTGTATTTGTCCTGTAATGAACAGTACACAAAATTGCCCATCTAAGGAAACTTATTATGGTGTATACTAGCAAAAAATGAAAAAAAAACCCTAAATATTCACTGATGACTAGGTTAAATAACTTAAGACAGGAACTGTCTGCTTACTTGAGTTTGAGGATACTAAGTACACAAATTAAAATAGCTGTCAGTTATTAAATGCTTTCTATGGGCCAAGTACTGCTCTTAGAGATTTATGTTAATCTTTTGTATATAATCTATTTAATTTTCACCACAACTTAGGAAGGTAATATAATTGTCCTCATCCCACAAAAGAAAAAAAAAGTAAGAAAGGTTAAGAAGTCTATTAAAGTCACACAGCAGGGCAGTGATAAAAGTGGAATTCCAATACTAGTTGTTGTCTGAGGCCCCATTCTTATTCAATCTGTACATCTGCCTCTCAATGCCTACCTCATAGGGTTAGGAATATATAAGTAAGATAATCTATTAAGAATCTGAATTTCTTTGAAGAAGCCACATCTATATTTTCAATATATCTTGATCCTTTATTGGTGCATTATATTTATACATAATAGTGGAATTTATTGGGACATAAACCAGTGAATTTTATTCCCCAGTGCCACATGTGAATTAAAGATCATGAAGATTGAACTAAGCTGAGAACATCTTGATTGTGGAGAGATGGCAATTTGTAGGTTGAAAGACAACATTAGATAGGGCTACATTGGGGCCTTTAGAAAAAATGTCATTTACTTTAACTTTTGTATCTGACCTAACATTCTCCTATTAGTAAACCTTTTAGAATGTATTAACAGCTTAACAGACCTCTGGCCGCCCCCAACCTTAAAGCTAAAGGGCTGTAACAGTTAATACCTATAGGAAAAACTTTCCCTCTTTGCTACAGCTCACCTACCTACTGGCCCCACCAATTTATTTCTTAAACATATTGATTGATGACTTTTATTCTTTGGCTATAAAATAGTTCATGGTTACATCTTGGTTACCTCATAGTTACTCCTTCACATCAGAACAAGTCATTCAGACAATTTGAATCCATGTTCCTCTGACATTCATAATTGGTTCAGAGCAAGCTATCTTATTTTCTTTAAAGTCAAGTTGTTGTTTTATGTCATCATTTACAATGGAGATGGATAGTGATTATGGTTTCTTAACAATGTAAATGTATGTATTTAAAATGTCACTGAACTATACACTCAAAAATGGTTAAAATTATTCAGTATGTACATTTTAGAATAAAAATTTAAAAAGATAAATACACATAACATATGCACATAAATAAAAAACATAGAAAACTATCTTATAGATATATACCAAAAGTTGTCAATGGTTACCTCTAGATGTTGAAGGAAGTGATTTTACTTTCTTTTTTATAAATGTTGTGATATTGTGAAATAAACATTTGGTCTTCATCCCATTTCCTGGCACACATCTCCTAAAATTCATAGAATCTTCAAAGTGATAAATGACAAGTGACTTTTTATACGCTAAGAACTGACAAAGGCTAGGGCCTGATGGTGAATTTGGACAATGATTTAATATATCATGTCTGTATTATTGGAGCCTCCATAAAAACTTGAAAAGAAAGGACTTGGAGAGTCTGCGAGCTGAATGCATGGAGGGTGGCACACCCATACCTCATTCTATGCACCTATTTATCTGGATCCTTTCTGATAACTTATTTATTATAGTTTTGGTGATAACTTTTATAGTAAGATGGTAAATGTTTCCTTTAATTTTGTGAACTGCTCTACCAAATTAATAAAGGAGGGGGTTGCCAGGGAACACTAATTAATAACTGGGTAGTCATAACTGGCCTAAACTGGTGTATGAATTGGGGAAAGTCTTACAAAGCTAAACCCTCAACCTATGGGAACTGTTGTTACCCCCAAGAAGACAGTGTTATAGACAATTGAATTAAAGGACACCCAGCCAGTGTCTGGTTCTGCAGCATTACTTGTTTGGTGGGTTAGGGATCTCCTTGCCCCACCACTCCTAGTATCATAAGAATGTTGTGAGTGTATAGTGGGAAAAAACCCCAACTTTTACTATTCATATGCTTTTATTATTCTCTGAAATTTCTACCATGAGCATGCAATATATGACAAGAAAAATAATTTACTGATATATGGAAGAAATACAAGAAATGATCTTTGCCCTCAAGGAATTTACAGTGCAAATAACACACAAGGAAAATGCATTTAAAAATTTAAACAGTGAAAGCAACTGTGTAGGGATTGTGGTTAGAGCTCAGTTGTAGAGTTGTCTGACATGCAAGAGCCCTGGGTTTGATCTCCAGTACTGCAACAAAACAAAACTGGAAGAACAAGCAGGACCATATGCCATCTTGTAGTTCAATCTCTATTTCAGAGAAAAGGATAATGAGATCAAGTGCAACCAAGACCAGGGATCATATGCTTTACCAGTGGCAACAGCAAGACCATAACTTAAGTATTCCAGTTGTGAATCCAGCACTCTCTCTGGTCCTAAACATACCACATCATCCCACTCTAACCCATGGGCAGCAGGTGAGGATAGGGAGATGCAGTAGGGGTTGACTTACACATAGGGATGAAGGAGGTTCTGGGGAAGAGAAAAACTTAACAATGGTGGGTCCTGTCCATAGCCTCAGAAGATCAAATTCCACCATGTTTTGGGGTCTGTAAATAATGCAATATTGCTAAAATGCCCTGGAACAGGTAGCTGGGTTTGTCCATACTCTGAAAGATGCACCAAAGGAGTGGCTGGTCCAAGCATGGATTGAAGGTCAGATGTACCTGAGAATGAACTTGGGTTACTTAACTAATTTGAGCCTCAGTTCCTTCTTTGTCTATAAAATGAACAAAGGATCACATCTTAAACCCATGGACTTTTGAGGTCTTCATCCCATATTATATAGGGAATATATTATATACATATTATATAGGGGATATGTGATCCAAATTACATAAGGGATAACTGTCATGCTGTTATGAAAATGAGAAATAACAAATGCAAAAACCCTCAGAACATTCCCTAGCATATTGGACACTCAAGAAATACCAACTGTTAATGTTAGATGAAGGTTAATAGAGAAAGGATCAGTATTTTCTGGGTCCTAGAAACATTATATAATTTTTAAAAATGTTTATGATGCTGGGCAAAAATACTAGGGCCTTACAAAAAAGCTAGGCAAGTAATCTACCCCTGTGCTTACCAATTTCTATCCATGAAATTAATACTATTATTAACTAGAGTATCATTCAACTACCATAATAACCACACACTGAGAAATTGGTTTGTGCCCAGCCCTGATATAAACACTTTTCATGTACTAACTCATGTCATCCTCTCACCTATCCTAGGAGGTAGGCATAGCTGTTATTTTGATTTTATAGGTGAGGAAACTGAGGCACTGAGAGGTGGAGTTATTTGTCCAAGGCCCATAAACAGTAGCAAAGGAATTGAGTCAAAATGTAATCTTAAGGACCCCACTTCCCAACCACAACATTTGGTGCTTCTCTACCACCAATATCTCATGAGATCCTCATGGAAATCTCCTTCTGCTTCCTGAGGAACATCCTCTTTGCCTTCAGAGAAAGAGAATTCTCCAACTGTGTGCCCTGCAACATGGCTATTTTTTGTTCTTAGGTTATGTCATCTGGATGGGGTGCCTCTGTTAGTTGCCCAGCATAGAGATGAAAATGGTAGGTCAAGATTAAAAATTGGTATATGCAAAGCATTTGCTCAGGGGTGGGAATTTTATAAAAGCATTTTGCCAAGGGTTGGAAGAAAAATGAGTGAAGGAGGGAGGGCCAGAAAGGAATTTTATCAGGTTTGCATGTTTGTTTTATCCCTAGTATTACATACTTGTGGCATATAATCCAATCAAATTAGTAAGCACACAATGAATTGAGATTAATGAACAAAAATGTATTTAACAAGAAAAACGTGGACACTAGACATGTGTGAGTATGGGCAGTATTCCTTACAGAATCCACCACCTCCTGTGAGGGTGGAGCAGCTCCCCCAAGATCAAAGGACTTGTGCTCTGAATTCTGGTGAAGGTTGTATTGTAAACAGGAGAGGGAAAATCCATCCACTAAGAAAAGTGAAGGCAATGAGCTCACCTGGGACCTTGCTTCCCTTTGCTCAGAAGCCATGTCCTTTTTCTAGGCACTTGCTCCAGAGTAGGTACAGTCTCCAGGCAGATCTAAGAGATGAAAAAGAAACCACAAGAAAGCCCCCTTTGCTTTCCACCCCTCAGAATCAGAAACTCTGAAATTTTTTTCACCCCAAGTTCCTGTAGAGGGAAGTCATAAGGATCTGGGAGTGGACAAAACTGGAGAAAAGGGCTGGGGACATCCTGGACCAAGGCCCCACTCTTTGTGGCTCTGCAGCTTTGCAAAAGCAGGACTCAGGAGGACATGTGACTTCCATCAGCAGCAGGGACTCACTGAGCCTCAACAAGTGCCAGGCACCAAGAATTTTACCCTGTTCAATCCCAAAGAGTCAGCTGGCATTGCTAGCATTCTGTTTTATAGATCAGAAAACTGAGGACAGAGTGCACAAGTTCACACAGCCAGTGAGAATGGCACCAGGATTCTGGTCCCTGAGCATCCGCTGTAATCTCACTGTGCACCTTGCAATTTTTCTCCAAAATTTCCACCCAAATTATTCTGTCTCCTGAAAAGGAAAAAGAAATACCAACTGTTAATGTTAGATGGCTTTCCTAAGGAGGGAAGGGGATCAGGCACAGAAACCAAAGAACTGGGTACTAGTCCTGATTGTGCCATGGGGAGCCAAGCACCTCTCTCCTAGTGGGGCAGGGCAGGGCAGGGCAGAGCAGGGCAGGGCAGGGCAGGGCAGGGCCTGCCCAACATTCAAACTATTCCTGCCAGTGAACCTTTGAACCTAGAAGACTAAAATTTTGGAACTTAGCAAGGCTAGATAAAGAATTAATTCTGCAAGGTATCAAAGAAATCCAATCAAACTTAACACAAACCCTAACCAAACAAACAAACAAAAAACAAAACCTAAACATAACCCTAACCCTAATGTTAAACCTAACCCTAACCTGTTAGAGAACTGTTGAACCTAGAATACCAAACTTGGGGAGCCTAGTGGGGCATGGTAAATGAAGAATTCTGCCCAGTATCAAATTAATCTGACCAAAAATATTTTGGAGCTATTTCAGTATATTGATGTTTTTTTGCTTGATCCTAAAAAGCTCACAGACAAAGATGTTTCCTTCTAATTCAGCTTAGGTGTATTACAACAAGGGCACACTGAGTTCTAATTGAATGAGTGAATTTTCAAGATTCTAGCACAAAACCTGTTTGACTTCCACCTTCACTTCCATTCATTCCTATGAGGCAAAGTGAAGTGAAACCAGAAAATTAAGCTGTTCCTGCCAGCGAAATTTTGATCCTAGAAGACCCAAATATGTGGAGCTTAGTAAGGCTAGGTAAAAGATGAATCCTTCCAAGTATAAAGGAATTCCAACCAAATATAACCCTAACCCTATTGCTAACCTTAACCCTAATTCAAACAATAATTCTAAACCTCATCCCAATCTGTTAGACATCCGTTGAGCCTAGAAGAACCAAACTTAAAAATACTGACGGGGCTGGGTAAAGGATTAATCCCGCCCAGTATCTAAGAAATCTGACCAAAAACATTTTGAAGCCATTTCAGTACATGAACATATTTTTGCTTTATTCTAAAATGGTCACTGATAAAGTGCATTCTTTCTACTGCAGCTTAGGCCTACTTCAACAAGGAACATATGAGAGAGTGCACACTGAGACCTAATTGAGTGAGTGAAGTTTCATGAAGCTACAACAAACACTGCTTGATTCCACCTCCATTTCCATTCATCCTGATAAAGCAAAATGAAGGGAAACCTGAAAATTCAAAGTGTTCCTACCAGTGAATCTTTGAACATGGAAGACCCAAACATGGTGAGGTAAGTAAGGCTAGGGAAAGGATGAATCCTGCCAAGTGTAAAGGTAATTAAACCTAATCTAATCCTAACCCTAACACTAATGTTAACCCAAACCATAACAATAATTCTAAACCTAACACTAACTTGTTAGAGATCCATTGAAAATAGAATACCCAAACCTGAGAGCCATGTGGTGCTGGGTAAAGGATGAATCATGCATAGTATCAAATAAATCTGACCAAAATTATTTTGGGGCCACTACATAGACATATTTTTGCTTGATTCTCAAATTTTCAAAGATAAAGCAAATTCTTTATACTTCAGCTTAGGTGTACTTAAAAAAAGAGCAAGTGAGAGAGTGCACACTGACAACTAATTGAGTGCATGAAGTTTCACACAGTTAGCACAAACCCTGTTTGATTTCCACCACCATTTCCATTCATCCCTATAGGGCAAAATGAAGTGAAACCTGAAAATTCAAAGTGTTCCTGCCAGCAAGCTTTTTAAACATAGAAGGCCCAAACTTGGAAAGCTTAGTAAGGCTAGATAAATGATGAATCTAGCCAAGTATCAAATAAATCGAACCTAACCCAACCTAACCAAAACCCTAACCATAACACTCTCCCTAACCTGTTAGTGAACCATTGAACAGAGAAGACCAAAACTTGAGGAACCTAGTGAAGCAGGGTAAATGAGGAATCTTGACAAGAATCAATGAAATCCGACCAAAAATATTTTGGACCTATTTCAGTACACAGATTTTTTTTTCTTGATCCTAAAATGCTCACAAATAAACCTGTGTCTTTCTACTTCAGTTTAGGTTTACTTCAACACAGAACAAAAAAGAGAATGCACACTGAGAACTAATTTAGTGAGTGAATTTTCTAGCAGTTAGCATAAAGCCTGTTTCATTTCCACCTCAATTTTTATTTATCCCTATTGCGCAAAATGAAGTGAAACATGAACATTCAAACTATTCCTCCCAGGGGTCCATTGAACCTAGAATACCCAAACCTGGATAGATTAGTAAAGCTAGGTAAAGAATGAATCCTGACAAGTATCAAGGAAATCCAAACAAACCTAACTCTAACCCAAACGTTAAACTTAATCGTAACCTATTAGAAATCCAATAGACCTAGAAGACCCAAACTTGTGGAGCTCAGTAAGGATAGGTGAAGGATGAATTCTGTCAAGTATCAAAGAATTCCAACAAAACCATACCCTAACCCTAATGCTAAACCTAACCCTAACTCTAACTATAAACCTAACCTTAAACTACTAGAGAATTGTGAAACCTAGAAGACCCAAACTTAAGGAGCCTACTGAGGCTGAGTAAAGGATGAATCCTGCCCAGAATAAAAGAAATCCGAGCAAAAATGTTTTGGAGCCATTTCAGTACATGGATATATTTTGTTTGATCCTAAAATGCTCACAGATAAACTGCATTCTTTCTACTTCATGTTATGGCTACTTCCACTGGAAAGAAACGGGAGTGTGCACACTGACAACTAATGGAGTAGTGAAGTTTCAAGAAGCTAGCACAAACACAGTTTTATTTCCACTTTCATTTCCATTGATCCTGATAAGACAAAATAAAGTGAAACCTGAAAATTCAAACTGTTTCTGCCAACGAAATGTTTAACCTACAAGAAACAAACTTGGAAAACATAGTAGGGATAGGTAAAGGATGAATCCTGCACAATGTCAAAGAAATCTGACTGAATCTAACCCTAAACTTAATGCTAAACCTAAAACTAACCTTAAACCTAACATGAAAACTAACATTAAACTGGTAGAGATTCATTAAACCTAGAAATCCCAAACATGGGGAGCCTTATGGGGCTGGGTAAAGGATAAATTTTTTCCAGTATCAAAGACATCCAACCAAAAATATTTTGTAGCCATTTCAGTACATGGATATATTTTTTTCTTGATTCTAAAACACTCACAGGTAAAGAGAACTTTTTTAGTTCAGCTTAGGTCTACTTCAACAAGAAACAAAAGAGAGAGTACACACTGAAAACTAACTGAGTGAGTAAAGTTTTAAGCACCTAGAACAAACCCTGTTTGATTTACACCTCTATTTTCATTCATCCCTATAAGGCAAAATAAAGTGAAACAAGAAAATTCAACTGTACCTGCCAGCACAGCTTTTAAACTAGAAGATCCAAACTTGGGAAGCTTAGTAAGTCTAGGTAAAAAATGAATCCTGGGAATTATCAAAGAAATCCAACCAAACCTTACACTAACCCTAATGCTAAACCTTACACTAACCCTAACCCTAACCCCAAATCTAATCCTAACCTGTTAGGGAACTGCTGAACCTAGAAGACCTAAACTTGGGGAGACGAGGAGGATAGGAATAGAATGAATTCTTCCCAGTAAAAAATATCAGGACAAAAATATTTTGGAGCTATTTAAATACATGGATTATTTTTGCATATTCCTAACATGCTCACAAATAAAGCTGTTTCTTTCTACTTCAGCTTAGGTCTACTTCCACACTAAACAAAAGAGAGAGTACACACTGAGAACTAATTGAGTGAGTTAAGTTTGTAGCAGCTAGTACAAACCCTGTTTCATTTCCACCTCAATTTTCATTTATCCCTATAATGCAAAATGAAGTTAAACCTGAAAATTCAAACTGTTTCTGCCAGAGAATCATTGAACCTAGAAGACCCAAATGTGGGGAGCTTAGTAAGGCTAGGTAAAGAATGAATTTTGCCCTGTATCAAAGAAATCCAACCAAACATAACCCTAACACTAATGCTAAACCTAACACTAACCATAACCCTAAACATCACCCTAATCTGTTAGAGAACCATTGAACCTAGAAGACCTAAACTTGGTGAGAGTAGTTTGGCTGGTTTAAGGATAAATCCTGCCCAGTATCAAAGAAATCTGTCCAAAAATAGTTTGGAGCTCTTTCACTACATGGATATTTTTTGCTTGATCCTAAAATGTTCAAGATAAAGCTCTCCTTTATATTTATCCGAGGTCTACTTCAACAAGGGAAAAATGACAAAATGTACACTGAGACCTAATTGATGGAGTGAAGTTCCAAGCAGCTAACACAAACCCTGTTTGATTTCTGCCTCCATTTCCACTCATCCCTAAAAGGCAAAACTGAAGTGAAACATGGAAATTCAAAGTGTTCCTGCAAGTGAAACTTTGAACTTAGAAGACCCAAACTTGGGGAGATTAGGAAGGCTAGGTATAGGATGTGTGCTACACATTATCAAAGAAATCTGGCCCAAACTAACTCTAACCCTAAAGTGAAAGCTAACCCTAACCTGTTACAGAACCATTGAGCCTAGAAGACCCAAACTTGGGGAGCATAGAGGGGATGGGCAAAAGGAAGAAATCTGCCCAATATCAAAGATATCCAATGAAACATAACCCTAAACCTAACCCTATACCTAACCCAAACCTGTTACAGAACCATGGAACCTAGAAGACCTATAGTTGGGAAGCATAGTGGGATTATGTAAAGGATGAATTCTGCCCAGTATCAAAGAATCCAACCAAAAATATCTTATACCTATTTCAGCACATTGATTTTGTTTTGCTTGATTCTAAAATGCTCTCAGATAAAGTTGTTTCTTTTAACATCAGCTTAGGTCTACTGCAATAGGAACGAAACAGAGAGTGCACACTGAGAGCTAATTGAGTGACTGAATTTTCATGCAGCTAGCACAATCTGTTTGATTTCCACCTCCATTTCCGTTTATCCCTCTAAGGCAAAAATGAAGTGAAAACTGAAAATTCAAATGGGTCCTGCCAGTGAACGTTTGATCCTAGAAGACCCAAACTTGGGGAGCTTAGCAAGGATAGGGGAAGGATGAATGCTGCACAGTATCAAAAAGTCCCACAAAACCTAACCCTAACCCTTACGCTAAACCTAACTCTCACCCTAACCTAAACCTAACCCTAAACTATAAGAGACCCATTGAACATAGAAGACCCAAACTTGAGGAACTTAGAAATGGTAGGGAAAGGATGAATCTTACAAAGTATCAAAAAATGCAACCAAACCTAATGCTAACCCTAATGCTAAGGCAAACCCTAATCTTAAAATAAACCTAAACCTAACGTAACCTGTTATGGAACAGTTGAACCTAGAAGAACCAAACCTGGGAAACATACTGGGCCTTGTTAAAGGATGAATCCGGCCAAGTATCATAAAAATCTGACCAAAAATATTTTGGATCAATTTCAGTATATGGATATTTTTAGGCTTGATGCTAAAATGCTCACAGATAAAGTATTTTTCTTTCTAATTCAGCTGAGGTCTACTTTAACAAGAAATAAATGAGAGAGTGCAAACTAAGAATGAATTGACTGAGTGAAGTTTCAAGAAGCTAGCACAAACACTGTTGGAGTTTCACATCCTTTTCCATTCAACCCTAAAAGAAAAAAGAAGTGAAACCTGAAAATTCAAACTGTTCCTGCCATCAAACCTATGAACATTGAAGACCCATACTTGGGGAGCTTAGTAAGGCTAGGTAATGAAAAAATACTATCAAGTATCAAAGAAATCCAACCAAACTTAAATCTCACCCTAATGCTAATCCTAACCCTAATGCTAACAATAAACCTAAACCTAACCTAACCTGTTAGGGAACCATTACACCTAGAAGACCCAAACATTGGGAGCCTAGTGGGGTGGGGTAAAGAATGAATCCTGGATAATATAAAAAAAATCTGAACAAAATAATTTTTAGCTATTTAAATATATGTACATTTTTTGCTTGATCCTAAAATGCTCACAGATAAAGCTGTTCCTTTATAACTCAGCTTAGGTCTACTTCAAAACTGAAAAAAGGAGAGTGCACACACTGAGCACTATTGAGTGTGTGAAGTTTCAAGCAGTTAGCACAAACCTTTTTGATTTTCACCTTTATTTCCATTCATCCCAATAAAGCAAAATGTAGTGAAACCTGAAAATTTAAACTGTGCCTACCAGCAGACCTTTGAACCTTGAAGATCCAAACTTGGGGAGCTTAGTAAGCATAGGTAAAGAATGAATCCTGTCAAGTATAAAAGAAAGCCATCCACACCTCACCCTAACCCTTATGCTAAACCTAAACCCAACCCTAACCTGTTAGAGACTCTTTGAACCTAAAAGACCCAAACTTGGAGACATTAGTGTGGTTGGGTAAAAGATGAATCCTGCCCAGTGTCAAAGAAATCTTACCAAAAATATTTAGTAGCTATTTCAGGACATGTATATTTCATTGCTTGATTCTAAAATGCTCAAAGATAAAGCTGTTCTTCATACTTCAGCAGAAGTCTATTTCAACAAGGAACAAAGGAGAGAGTGGACACTGAGACATTGAGTGAGTGAAGTTTCAAGCAGCTAGCACAAACCCTGTTTGATTTTCACCTCCATTTTCATTTATCCCTCTAGGGAAAAAAGAAGTGAAACCTGAAATTCCAAACTGTTCCTGCCAGCAAACCATAAAACCTAGAAGACCCTAAATTGTGGAGCTTAGAAAAGCTAGGTAAAGAATGAAACCTGCCCAGTATCAAAGAAATTACACCAAATCTAACCCTAACTCTGATGCTAAATCTAACACTAAACCAGACCCTTAACCTAACTCTAACCTGTTAGTGAATCATGGGACCTAGATGACCCAAACTAAGGGAGCCCCCTGGGGCTGGGTAAATGATGAATATTGCCCAGTATCAAATAAATCCAAGGAAAAATATTTTGTTGCTATTTCAGTATGTGGATATTTTTTTATTGATCCTAAAATGCTTACAGATAAAGCTGTTTCTTTCTACTTCTGATTCGCTCTACTTCAAGAAGGAACAAAAGAGAGAGTGAACAGTGAGAACTAATTGAGTGAGTGAAGTTTCAAGCACCTAGCACAAACCCTGTTTGATTTCCACCTCCATTTCCATTCATTCCTATAATGCAAAATTAAGTGAAATGAGAAAATTCAACTGTTCCTGCCAGCACAGCTTTTGAACTAAGAATTCTAAACTTGGGAAGCTTAGTAAAGCTAGGTAAAGGATGAATCCTGCCAAGTATCAAAGAAATCCAACCAAAACCTTAATCTAACCCTAATGTTAACCCTAACCCTAACCCTAACCCTAAACCTAATCCTAACCTGTTAGAGAACTGTTGAACCAAGAAGAAATTACACCAAACTTGGGGAGACGAGGAAGCTGGGTAAAGGATGAATTCTGTCCAGTATCAAAGAAATCAGAACAAAAATATTTTGGAGCTATTTAAATACATGTTTTTTTTTTTGCTCATTCCTAAAATGCTCACAGATATAGCTGTTTCATTCTACTTCAGCTAAGGTCTACTTCAACAGTAACAAAGGAGAGAGTGCACACTGAGAACTAATTGAGTGAGTGAAATTTGTAGCAGCTGGAACAAACCCTGTTTGATTTCCACCTCAAATTTTATTTATTCCTGTAGTGCAAAATGAAGAAAAACCTAAGAATTCGAACTGTTTCTGTCAAAGAAAAATCGAACCTAGAAGACCCAAACATGGGGAGCTCAGTAAGGCTAGGTAAAGAATAAATTTTTCCCTGTATCAAAGAAATCCAACCCAACATAACCCAAACCCTAATGCTAAACCTAACCATAACCCTAACTTTAAACCTCACCTTAACCTCTTAAAGAACCATTGAACCTAGAAGACCCAAACTTGGGGAGAGGAGTATGGCTGGGTTAAAGATACATCCTGCCCAGTATCAAAGAAATCCGACCAAAAATATTTTGAAGCTCTGTCACTACATGGATTTTTTTTTGCTTGATCTTAAATGCTCACTTATAAAGTTGTCCTTTATATTCATCCGAGGTCTACCTCAACAAGGAACAAATGACAGAAGTGTACACTGAGACTTAATTGAGTGAGTAAAGTTTCAAGCATCTAGCACAAACCTGTTTGATTTCTGCCTCCATTTCCATTCATCCCTAAAAGGCGAAATGAAGTGAAACCTGAAAATTCAAACTGTTACTTCAAGAGAAACTTTGAACTTGGAAGACCCAAATGTGGGGAGATTAGGAAGGCTAGGTAAGGATGAATGCTACACATTATCAGAGAAATCCAGCCAAAACTAACCCTAACCCTAAAGCAAAATCTAAGTCTAACCTGTTACAGAACTGAAGAACCTAGAAGACCCACACTTGGGGATGGGGAAAGGATGAATTCTGCCACAAATCAAAGATATCTGACAAAATACAACCCAAAACCTAACCCAAATCTGATAGAGAACCATGGAACCAAAGAGATTCATACTTGGGGAGCCTAGTGGGGTTTTGTAAAGGATAAATCCTGCCCAGTATTAAAGAAATCCGACCAAAAATATTTTGTATCTATTTCAGCACATTGATTTTTTTTTGCTTGATCCTAAACTGCTCTCACATAAAGTTGTTTCTTTGTACACCAATTTAGGTCTACTGCAACAAGAAACAAATCAGCGAGTGGACACTGAGAGCTAATTGAGTGACTGAAGTTTTGGGCAGTTAGCACAAACACTGCTTGATTTCCACCTCCATTTCCATTTATCCCTATAAAGCAAAATGAAGTGAAAACTGAAAATTCAAAGGTTTCCTGCTAGTGAACGTTTGAACCTAGAAGACCCAAACTTGGGAAGGTTACAAAGGCTAGATATAGGATGAATGCTATACATGATCAAAGAAATCTGGCCAAAACTAACCCTAACCCTAAAGCGAAATCTAATCCTAACTTGTTACAGAACCATTGAACCTAGAAGATGCAACCTTGGGGAACCTAGAGGGGATGGGGAAAGGACAAATTCTTCCCAGTATCAAAGATATCAAATGAAACATAACCCTAACCCTAAACCTAAACCTAAACCTAATCCAAACCTGCTAGAGAACCATGAAACCTAAGAGACCCATACTTGGGGAGTCTAGTGAGGTTTAGTAAAGGATGAATCCTGCCCAGTATCAAAGAAACATAACTAAAATATTTTATACCTATTTCAGCACATTGATTTTCTTTGCTTGATCCTAAAATGCTCTCAGATAAAGTTGTTTATTTCTACATCAGCTTAGGTGTACTGTAACAAGGAACAAATAA
Source organism: Marmota monax (assembly GCF_021218885.2). Classification (NCBI taxonomy): domain Eukaryota; kingdom Metazoa; phylum Chordata; class Mammalia; order Rodentia; family Sciuridae; genus Marmota; species Marmota monax. The sequence continues at coordinate 3,219,608 of NW_026693511.1, forward strand.
GAGAGTGCACACTGAGAGCTAATTGAGTGACTGAAGTTTCAAGCAGCTAGCAGAAACAGTGTTTGATTTCCACCTCCATTTCCATTTATCCCTATAAGGCAAAATAAAGTGAAAACTGAAAAATCAAATGGTTTCTCCCAGCAAACATTTGAAAATAGAAGACCCAAACTTGGGGGACTAAGTAAGGGTAAGTAAAAAATGAATCCAACCAAGTATCAAAGAAATCCAACCAAACCTCAAACTAACCCTAATGCTAAAGCAAACCCTAAATCTAAAATAAACCTAAACCTAACCTAACCTGTTATGGAACTGATGAACCTAGAAGTCCAAACTTGGGGACCCTACTGGGCCTTGGTAAAGGATGAATCCTTCAGAGTATCATAAAATCCAACCAAAAACATTTTGGATCTATATCAGTATATTGATATTTTTAGGCTTGATGCTAAAATGCTCACAGAAAAAGTTTTTTCTTTCTACTTCAGCTGAGGTCTGCTTCAACAAGAAACAAATGAGAGAGTGCACACTGAGAACTAATTAACTGAAATTTCAAGAAGATAGCAGAAACACTGTTTGATTTTCACCTCCATTTCCATTCAACCCTACAAGGAAAAACAAAGTGAAACCTGAAAATTCAAATTGTTCCTGCCAGCAAACCTTTAAGCCCTGAAGACCCAAACTTGGGGAGCTTAGTAAGGCTAGGTAAAGGATGAATAACCAAGTATCAAAGAAATCCAACCAAACTTAACTCTCACCCTAATGATAACCTAACCCTAACCCTAACAATAAACCTAAACCTAATACTAATCTATTAGGAAAACATTGCACATAGAAGATCCAAACTTTGGGAGCATATGGGGAGGGGTAAAGGATGAATCCTGGCTAGTATCAATGAAATTTGACCAAAATATTTTTCAGGTATTTCAATATATGGATTTGTTTTGCTTGATCCTAAAATGCTCACAGATAAAGCTATTCCTTTCTACTTCAGCTTAGGTTTACTTCAAAACTGAAAAAAGGAGAGAGTGCACACTGAGAGGTAATTGAGTGAGTGAAATTTCAAGCAGCACAAACTTTTTTTGATTTGCACCTCCATTACTATTCATACTTATAATGCAAAATGTAATGAAACCTGAAAATTTTAACTGTGCCTGCCAGCAGACATTTGAATCTTAAAGACCCAAACTTGGGAGCTTATTAAAGCTAGGTAATAGATAAATCCTGCCAAGTATAAAGGAAATCCAACCAATCCTCACCCTAATCCTAACAGTAAACCTAAACCTAATCCTAAACTGTTAGAGAACTTTGAACCTAAAAGACTCAAACTTGGAGAAACTAGTGTGGCTGGGTAAAAGATGAATCCTGCCCAGTATCAAATAAATCTTACCCAAAATAATTTGGAGCTATTTCAGGACATGTATATTTTATTTCTTGATCCTAAAATACTCACAGATAAAGGTGTTGACTATACTTCAACAGAGGTCTACTTAAACAACGAACAAACAAGAAAGTGCACTCTGAGACATAATTGAGTGAGTGAAGTTTCAAGAAGCTAGCACAAACCCTGTTTGATTTCCACCTCCATTTCCACTTGTCCCTGTAGCACAAATGAAGTGAAACCTGAAATTTCAAACTGTTCCTGTCAGTGAACTATTCAACCTAGAAGACCCCAAATTGAGGAGTTTAGTAAAGCTATGTAAAGAATGAATCCTTCCCAGTATCAAAGAAATTATACCAAACCTAACACTAACCCTGATGCTAAATCTAACCCTAAACCAGACCCTAAACCTAACCTGTTAGAGAACAATGGGACCTAGATGACCCAAACTAAGGAAGCCTCCTGGGGCTGGGTAAAGGATGAATCCTTCCCAGTATCAAAGAAATCTGAGGAAAAATATTTTGGAGCTATTTCAGTACGTGGATACTTTTTTGCTTGATCCTAAAATGCTCACAGATAAAGCTGTTTCTTTCTACTTCAGATTAGCTCTAATTCAAGAAGGAACAAAAGAGAGAGTGCACAAGGAGAATTAATTGAGTGAGTAAAGTTTATAGCACCTAGCACAAATCCTGTTTTCTTTCCACCTCAATTTTTATTTATCCCTATAGTGCAAAATGAAGTAAAACCTGAAAATTCAAACTGTTCCTCCAAGCGATCCTTTGAACTTAGAAGACCCAAACTTGGGGAGATTAGGAAGGCTAGGTAAGGATGAATGCTACACATTATCAAATAAATACAGCCATAACTAACCCTAACCCTAAAGCAAAATGTAAGTCTAACCTGTTCTAGAACTGTTGAACCTAGAAGACCCAAACTTGGGGAACCTAGAGGGGATGGGTAAAGGATAAAATATTCCCAGTATCAAAGATTCCAACAAAACATAACCCTAACCTTACTGTAAAACTAACCCAAACCTGCTAAAGAACCATGGAACCTAGAAGACCTATATTGGAAAGCCTAGTGGGGTGGTGTAAAGGATGATTCCTGCCTAGTATCCTAGAAATCTGACCAAATATATTTTGGAGCTATTTCTGAACATTGATATTATTTTATCTTGATCCTAAAATGCTCTCAGATAAAGTGTTTCCTTCTACATCAACTTAGGTCAACTGCAATAAGAAAAAAATCAGAGAGTGGACACTGAAAGCTAATTCAGTGACTGAAGTTTCAAGCATCTAGTACAAACCCTGTTTGATTTTCATCTCCATTTCCATTTATCCCTATAAGGCAAAATGAAGTGAAAACTGAAAATTCAAATGGTTGCTGCCAGTGAATGTTTGAACCTAGAAGACCCAAACTTGGGGAGATTAGGAAGGCTAGGTATAGGATGAATGCTACACATTATCTAAAATATCTGGCCAATAAAACCCCCTAACCCTAAAGTGAAATCTAAGCCTACGCTGTTACAGAACCATTGAACCTAGAAGACCCAGACTTGGGCAACCTAGAGGGGATGGTAAAGGATAAAATCTGCCCAGTATGAAAGATATCCAACAAAACATAACCCTAAACCTAAACCTAACCATGGAACCTAGAAGGCCCATACTTGGGGAGCCTAGTGGGGTTGTGTAATGGATGAATCCTGCCCAGTATCAAAGAAATCCAACTAAAACCATTTTATAGCTATTTCAGCACATTGATTTTTTTGCTTGATCCTAAAATGCTCTCAGATAAAGTTGTTTCTTTCTACAGCAACTTAGGTCTGTTGCAACAAGGAACAAATCAGAGAGTGCACAGTTAGAGCTAATTGAGTGACTGAAGTGCTTGAAAGCAGCTGGAACAAACCCTGTTTGATTTCCACCTCCATTTCCATTTATCTCTATAAGGCAAAATGAAGTGAAAACTGAAAATTCAAAAGGTTCCTGCCAGTGAACATTTGAACCTAGAAGACCAAAACTTGGGGAGCTTAGTTAGGCTAGGGGAAGAATGAATGCTGCCCAGTATCAAATAAATCTCACAAAGCCTAACCCTAACCCTAATGCTAAACCTGAACCTCACCTAAACCTAAACCTAACCCTAAACTATAAGAGAACCAATGAACATAGAAGACCCAAATTTGGGAAACTTAGTAAGAGTAGGTAATGGATGAATCCAACCAAGCATCAAAGAAATCCAACTGAACCTAACACTAACCTTAATGCTAAGTAAAACCCTAACCCTAAAATAAACCTAAACCTAACCAAACCTATTATGGAACCTTTGAACCTAGAAGACCCAAACTTGGGGAACCTATTGTGCTATGTTAAAAGATGAATCCTGCAGAGTATCATAAAAATTCGATGAAAAATATTTTGGATCTATTTCAGTATATGGCTATTTTTAGGCTTGATGCTAAAATGCTCACAGATAAAGTTTTTACTTTCTACTTCAGCTGAGGTCTACTTCAACAAGAAACAAATGAGAGCATGCTCACTGAAAACTAATTGACTGAGTGAACTTTCAAGAAGCCAGCACAAACACTGTTTGATTTTCACCTCCATTTCCATTCAAGCCTAAATGGCAAAATGAAGTGAAACCTGAAAATTCAAATTGTCCCTGCCAAAAAACCTTTAAACCTTGAAGACCCAAAAGTGGGGGAGCTTAGTAAGGCTAGGTAAAAGATGAATATTACCAAGTATCAAAGAAATCCAACCAAACTTAACTCTTACCCTAATATTAACCCTAACCCTAAACCTAACAATAAACCTAAACCCAACCCTAACCTATTAGGGAACCATTGAACCTAGAAGACCCAATCTTTTGGAGCCTAGTTGGATGGGGTTTAAGCTGAATCCTGTGTATTATCAAAGAAATCTGACCAAAATACTTTTTAGCTATTTCAATATATGGACATTTTTTGCTTGATCCTAAAATGCTCATAGATAAACTTTCCCTTTCTACTTCAACTTAGGTCTACTTCAAAATGGAAAAAAAGGAGAGCATGCTGAGAACTAATTGAGTGAGTGGAGTTTTAATCAGTTAGCACAAACCCTTTTTTATTTGCACCTCCATTTCCATTCATTCCTATGACGCAAAATGTAGTAAAACCTGAAAATTTAAACTGTGGCTCCTAGTGAACCTTTTAACTTTGAAGACCCAAACTTGGGGAGCTTAGTAAGGCTAGGTAAAGGTTGAATCCTGCCAAGTATATAGGAAATCCAACCAAACCTTACCCTAACCCTAAGGCAATCCTAACCCATTAGAGAACCTTTGAACCTAAAAGACCATGACTTGAAGAGACTAGTGTGGCTTGGTAAAAGATGAATCCTACTCAGTATCAAAGAAATCTTACCAAAAATATTTTAAGGTTATTTCAGGACATGGGTATTTTATTGCTTGATCCTAAAAATGTTAAAAGATAAAGCTGTTCTTCCTACATCAGCAGAGGTCTACTTCAACAAAAACCAAACAAGATAGTGAACACTGAGACATAATTGAGTAAGTGAATTTTCATGCAGCTAGCACAAACCTTGTATGATTTCCACCTCCATTTCCATTTGTCCCTGTAGTGCAAAAAGAAGTAAAATGTGAAAATTCAAACTTTTCCTGCCAGCAAACTATTGAACTTAAAAGACCCCAAATTGGGGAGCTTAGTAAAGTTAGGTAAAAAAATGAATCCTTCCCAGTATCAAAGACATTACAACAAACCTAACCCTAACCCTGATTCTAAATATAAGCCTAAGCTAGATCCTAAACCTAACCCTAACTTGTTAGAGAACCATGGAACATAGATGACCCAAATTAAGGGAGCCTCCTGGGGCTGAGTATATGATTAATCCTGCCCAGTATCAAAGAAATCTGAGGAAAAATATTTTGGAGCTATTTCATTATGTGGATTTTTTTTGGTTGATCCTAAAATGCTCACAGATAAAGCTGTTTTTTATACTTCAGATTAGCTCTACTTCAAGAAGGAGCAAAAAAGTGAGTGTGCATTGAGAACTAATTGAGTGATTGACGTTTCAGACAGCTAACACAAACCCTGTTTGATTTCCACCTCCATTTGTATTCATCAATATAAGTCAAAATGAAGTAAAACCTGAAAATTCATATGTCTCCTGCCAGCAAATATTTGATACTAAAAGACCAAAATTTTGGGAGCTTAGTAAGGCTAGGTAAAGGGTAAATCCTCTCAAGCATCCAGTAATTCCACCTAAACCTAACACTAACCCTAATGCTAAACCTAATCCTAACCCTAACCTGTTAGAAAACCATTGAACCTTAAAGACCTAAACATGGAAAACCAAGTGTGGCTGAGTAAAGGATGAATTCTGCCCAGTATCAAAGAAATCTGACCAAAAATATGTTGGAGCTATTTCTGTACATGGATATATTTTTGCTTGATCCTAAAATGCTCACAGATAAAGCTGTTTCTTTCTACTTCAGCTTAGGTGTGGGAAGCCATTCTCACACATGACTGAGATACCTCCCTGACTGGGTGTGAGGCACTCAGACCAGCTGAGTCAGAGCTTTCCCCACCCTTTCCAGGTGCTAGGGCTTGTCCATGTGGGGGTGTGGCTGACCATTAACCTGGAAACCAATCACTGACCCTGACTTTGGAATGCTGTCTCTCTTATCCTTCATTGGATGGAATTTTCCCCTGAATTTTTTGTTTCCCAATAAAAGCCTACTTTCTGTCATACCCCTTCCTCTTTCTTGCTGGTCTCTTGTGTAAACCTCACTACCGCCAGGTGGCTCGAGGCAGGAGCAAGGAAGGGCTGTCTCTGAGCTGGGCAAGAAAAAGGTAAATTGAGTTTATGTGTCTTTATTTTGGTCTCACTAGTTAACTTCTATGTTTTGAACCTCTAGTATGAAGCTAGCATGCTGGTCACGCAGCAGACTTAGGTCTGCTTCAACAAAGAACAAATGAGAGTGTGCACACTGAGAACAAATTGAGTGAGTGAAGTTTCAAGCAACTAGCACAAACCCTGTTTGATTTCCGCCTCCATTTTAATTCACCCTATCAGGCAAAATGAAGTGAAACCTAAAAATTCATGTTTCCTTCCAGGGAACATTTGAACAAAGAAGACCCAAAGTTGGGGAGCTTAGTAAGGTAGGTAAAGGATGAAACTTTACAAGTATCCAAGAAATCCAACCAAATTTAATACTAACCCTAACCCTACACCTAATTTTATCCCTATCACTAACCCTAATTGTAACATAACCTGTTAGAAAACCATTGAACCTGAAAGACCGAAACATAGGGAACCAAGTTGGGCTGGGTAAAGGATGCATTCTGCCCAATACCAAAGAAATCTGACCAAAAATATTTTTCAGCTATTTCATTACATTGACTTTTTTTGCTTGATACTAAAGTGCTTGAATATATAGCTGTTTCTTTCTACTTCAGCTTTGGTCTGCTTCAACAAGGAAAAAATGAGAGGGTGCACAATGAGAACAAATTGAGTGAGTAAAATTTCAAGCAGATAGTAGAAACCCTGTTTGATATCGACCTCCATTTCCATTCATCCTTGTAAGGCAAAAAAGTGAAACCTGAACATTCAAAGTGTTCCTGCCAGTGAACATTTGAACCTAGAAGACATAATCTTAGGTAGATAAGTCAGGCTAGGAAAAGAATGAATCCTTCCAAGTATCAAAGAAATTCAGCCAAACATGACCCTAGGAAATCCAACCAAATGAGAGGGTTTGGAATCCAAGAAATCCAACCAAATCATTTTTTACCTAAATCTAACCTAATGATAACCCTAAACCTAACCCTAACCCAAACCCTTAACCTAAGCCTAACTTTTTAGAGAACCATTGAACCTAGAAGACCCAAGCTTGGGGAGTTTAGTAATGCTAGGTAAAGGATGAATGCTGCCTAGTATCAAAGAAATCCGACCCAAACTAACCCTAACCCTAAACCTAAACCTAACTTCACCCTGTTAGAGAATGTTGAACCTACAAGATTCAATGGGGAGCCTGGTAAGGTTGGGTAAAGGAAGAATCCTGCCCAGTTTCAAAGAATCTGAACAAAAATGTTTTAGAACTATTTCAGTACATGGATATTATTCTGTTTGTTTCTAAAATGCACACAGATTCAGCTTTTTCTTTCTACTTCAGCTAAGAGTTATTTCAACAAGGAGCAACCCAGAAAATATACACTGAGAACAAATTGAATGAGTGAAGTTTGAAGCAGCTAGCACAAACCCTGTTCATTTTCACCTGGTTCTTGCCAGCTAACGTTTGAATCTTGAAGACCAAAATGTTGGGGAACTTAGTAAGGCTAGGTAAATGATGAATCCTGACAAGTATCAAAGAAATATAACCAAACCTAACCCTAATCCTAATGCTAAACCTAACCCTAATCCTAACTCTAATTCTAACACCAACCTGTTTGAGAAAGTTTGAACCTAGAAGATCCAAACTTCGGTGGCCTAGTGGGGCTTGGTAAAAAATGAATTCTGCCCACTATCAAAGAAATCCGACCAAAAATATTTTGGAGCCATTTCAGTACATATATATATATATATATATATATATATATATATATATATATATATATATATATTAGATCCTAAAATGCTCACAGATAAAGCAGTTTCTTTCTACTTCATCTTAGATCTACTTCAACAAAGAAAAAGTGAGAGTTCACACTGAGAACTAATTGAATGAGTGAAGTTTTAAGATGCTAGCACAAACCCTGTTTGATTTTCACTTTCATTTCCATTGATCCCTGTATTGCAAAAAGAAATGAAACCTGATAACTCAAACAATTTCTACCAGCGAACTTTTTAACCTAGAAGAACCAAATTTGGAAAGTGTAGTAAGGCTAGGTGAAGGATGAATCCTTCCAAGTATCAAAAAAATTCCACCAAACTTAACCCTCACACTAAAGCTAAACCTAAACCTAAACCTAACCCTAAATCTAACCCTAACCTGTTAGAAGACACAAACTTAAGGATATTAGTAGGCTAGGTAAAAAAATAATTCTGCCCAATAACAAATAAATCCAACCAAACCTAACCCTAACCCTAACAATAATAATAAACCTTACCCGAAGTGTTAGAGAACCATTGAACCTAGAAGACCCAAACTTGGGAAGCCTTGTGGGGGTGGGTTAAGGATGAATCTTGCACAGTATATAAAAAACACAACCAAAAATATTTTGGAGCTAATTCAATAAATGTATGTATGTATATATTTGTGTGTGTGTGTGTGTGTGTGTGTATTTCTTGATACTAAAATGCTCATAGGTAAAGCTTTTTTCTTTCTATTTCAGCTTAGGTATACTTCAATACTGAACAAAGGAGAGAGCACACACTGAGAACTAACTGAGTGTGTGAAGTTTCAAACAGCTAACACAAACCCTTTTGATTTACACCTTCATTTCCATTTATCTCTATGTAACAAAATAAAGTTAAACCTGAAAATTCAAACTCTCTCTTCCAGCAAACTGTTTAACCTAGAAGACACAAACTTGGAAAGCTTAGTAAGACTACTTAAAGAATGAATCATGCGAGGTATATTAAATCCAGACAAACTTAACTCTAACCCTAACACTAAACCTAAACCTAACCCTAATCTGTTAGAGAACCATATAACCTAGAAGTCTCAAACTTGGGGAGCCTAGTGGGGCTGGGAAATGAATGAATTCTGCCCAGTATCAAAGAAATCCACCCAAAAATATTTTGGAGCTACTTCAGTACATGGATACTTTTTTTCTTGATCCTAAAATGTTTACAGATAAAGCTGTTTCTTTCTTCTTCAGATTAGGTCTACTTCAAAAGAACAAATGAGAGAGTACACACTGAGAACTATTTGAATGAGTGAAGTTTCAAGCAGCTAGCACAAACCCTGTTTGATTTCCACCTCCATTTCCATTCATACCTAGAGTACAAAACAAAGTGAAACCTGAAAATTCAAACTATTCCTGATATTAAACCATTAAACCTAGAAGACTCAAAATTAGGGAGCTTAGTAAAGCTAGGTAAAGTATGAAACCTGCCCAGTATCAAAGAAATCCAACAAAACATAACATTAAACCTAATCCTAAACCTAACCCTAACCTGTTAGAGAACCCTGTAACCTAGAAGACTAAACTGGGGAGCCTAGTGGGGCTGGATAAAGGATGAATCCTGCCCAGTTTCAAAGAAATATGACAAAAAAATATTTGGACCTATTTCAATACATGGATTTTTTTTGCTTGATCTAAAATGCTCACAGATAAAGCTGTTCCTTTCTACTTCAGCTTAGATATCCATCAACAAGGAACAATGGAGTGAGTTCACACTGAATACTAATTGAGTGAATGAAGTTTCAAGCAGCTAGCAAAACCCTTTTTAAAATTTCTACCACCGTTTTTATTCATTTCTAAAGAGCAAAAAAAGTGAAACCTGAAAATTTAAACTGTGCCTGTCAGCAAACCATTAAACATAGAAGAACCAAAATTGAGGAGTATAGGAAGGCTAGATAAAATATGAATCCTCCAAAGTATCAAAGAAATCCTACCTTAAAGGATTTCAAACCTAACCCTAACCTTAAAGCTAAACCTTACCCTAACCCTAACCATAAACCTAAAACTAACTTGTTAGAAAACCGTGAAACCTAAAAGTCCCAAATTTAAGGAGCTTTGTAAGGCTAGGTAAAGGATGATTCCTGCATAGTATCAAAGAAATCTAAACAAACCTAACCCTAACCATGATGCTAACCTGAACATTAACCATAACAATACTCCTAAACCTAAACCTAACCAGTTAGAAAACCATTGAACCTAGAAGATCCAAACTTGGGGATCGTTGTGGGAGGGGTAAAGGATGAATTCTGCACAGTATATAAGAAATCTGACCAAAAATATTTTGGAACTATTTCAAAACTATTTTTGATTGATGCTTAAATGCTCACAGATAAAGCTATTCCTTTCTACTTCAGCTTACATCTATTTCAACACTAAACAAAGGAGAGAGTGTACACTGAGAACTAATTGAGGGAATAAAGTTTCAAGCAGCTAGCAAAAATGTGTTTGATTTTCACCTTCATTTCCATTCATTCCTGAAGCACAAAAAGAAGTGAAACCTGAAAATTCAAAGTCTTCTTGCCAGCAAACCATTGAACCTAGAAGACCCAAACTTTGCTGAGCTTAGTAAGGCTAGTGACACTATGAATCATGCCAAGTATCAAAGAAATCCAACCAAACCTCATCCTAACCTTAAAGCTAAACCTTACCCTAATCCTACCCTAAACATAACCCTAACCTGTTAGAGAACCATTGTAACTTGAAGACCCAAAATTGGGAAGCTGGTGTGGCTGGATAAAGGAAGAATTATCAAAGTAATCTGACCAAAAATATTTTGGAGCTTTTGGAGCTATTTCAGTATATGGATAATTTGCTTGATCCTAAAATGCTCACAGATAAAGCTGTAACTTTCTAATTCTGATTAGGGCTTCTTCAACAAAGAACAAACTAGAGAGTGTACACTGAGAACTAATTAAGTGAATGAAGTTTCATGCAGCTATCAAAAACCCTGTTTGATTTCCACCTTCAATTCCATTGTTACCTATCAGACAAAATGAAATGTAACTTGAAAATTCAAACTGTTTCTGCAAGTGAACACTTTTACCTAGAAGACATAAACTTTAAAAGCTTAATAAGAGTAGCTAAAAAATGAATACAGCAGAATATCAAAGAAATAAAACCAAAAAAACCCTAACCCTAACCCTAATGCTAAACCTAAACCTAAACCTAACTGTAAGTTGTTAGAGAATGATTAACCTAGAAGACCCAAACTTGGGGAGTTTAGTGGGGCTGGGTAAAGAATGAATCTTGGCCATATCAAAGAAACCCGACCAAAATTATTTTGGAGCTGTTTTCCACATTGATATTTTTCTGCTTGATCCTAAAATGCTCACAAATAAAGCTGTTTTTCTCTACTTTAGCTTAGGGCTTCTTCAACAAAGAACAAACGAGAGAGTACACAGTGAGAACTAATTGAGTGAGTGAAGATTCAAGCAGCTAGCACAGACCCTATTTGATTTCCACCTTCATTTTCATTCTTCCCTATAGTTTAAAAAGTAGTGAAACACGAAAATTCAAAGTGTATTTGCCAGTGAACCGTTGAACTTAAAAGACCCAAAATTAGGGAGCTTAGTAAGGGTAGGTAAAGGGTGAATCCAGCCCAGTATCAAAGAAATCCAATAAAATTTAACCCTAACCCCAAAACTAAATGTAATCCTAACCTGTTAGAGAACCATGGAACCAAGAATATCAACACAAATGGAGCTTAGTGAGGCTGGGTAAAGGATGAATCCTGCTGAGAATAAAAGAATTCCAACCAAAAATACTTTGGAGCTATATCAGTATGTGGATATTTTTTTTGCTTGATCCTAAAATGCTCACAGATATAGCTGTTTCTTTCTACTTCAGCTTAGGTCTACTTCAATACTGAAGAGATATTAAAGAGATATTGCAACAGAGAGTGCACACTGAGAACTTATTGAGTGACTGCTAGCACAAACCCTATATGATTTCCACCTCTATTTCCATTCATTCCTATAAGGCAAAAATGAAGTGAAACGTGAAAAGTCGAACTGTTTCTTCCAGTGAACCTCTGAACTTAGAATACCCAAACTTAGGGAGCTTAGGAAGGCTAGGTAAAGGATGAATCCTGCCAAGTATCAAATAAATCCAACCAAACCTAACCCTAATCCTAAAGATAAACCTAACACTAAAACTAATCCTAAACATAACACTACACTGTTTGAGAAAAGTTGAACCTAAAAGACCCAAAATTCAGTGGCCCAATGAGGCTGGGTAAAGGATGAATCCTGCCCTGTATAAAATAATTCCAACCAAAAATATTTTGGAGCTATTTCAGTACATGCATTTTTTTGCTTGATCCTAAAATGCTCACAGATAAAGATGTTTCTTTCTATTTTAGCTTAGGTCTCTTTCAAGAAGAAACAAATAAGAGAGTGCACTCTGAGAACTAATTGAGTGAGTGAACTTTCAAGCAACTAGCACAAAGCCTGTTTAATTTGGACCATCATTTCTATTCATGCCTATAGCACAAAAAGAAGTGAAACCTGAAAATTCAAACTGTGCCTGCTAGAGAACCATTGAATTTAGAAGACCCAAACTTGGGGAGCTAAGTAAGGCTAGGTAAAAAATGAATCCTGCCAAGTATTGAGGAAATCCCACCAAACATAACCCTATGCCTAAAGCTAAATATAACACTAACCCCAACCTTAAAATTAACCCTAACCTGTTAGAGATCCGTGGAACCTAGGAGATCCAAAGGTAAGGAGCTTAGTAAGTCTAGGTAAAGGAACAATCCTGCCCAGTAACAAAGAAATCCAAGCAAATCTAACCCTAATCCTATCACTAATCCTAACCCTAAACCTAACAATAATCATAAACTTCACCCTAACATGTTAGAGAATCATTGAACCTAGAAGTCCCACAGTTAGGGAGTCTTGTGGGGATGGGTAGGGATGTATCCTTCCTAGTATATAAGAAATGTGACCAAAAATATTTTGGCACTATTTCAATAAATGAATTTTTTTCTTGATGCTAAAATGCTCACAGATAAAGCTGTTCCTTTCTACTTCAGCTTAAGTCGACTTCAACACTGAACAAAGGAGAGATTGCACACTGAGAAGTAATTGAGTGAGTGAAGTTTCAAGCAGCTACCACAAACCCAGTGTCATTTCTGCCTCCATTTCCATTTATTCCTGAAGCACAAGAAGACACGAAATTTGAAAATTCAAAATGCCAGCGAACCATTGAAACTAGAAGATCCAAACTTGGGTACCTTGTGGGTTGAGTAGAGGAAGAATCCTGCCCAGTATATAAGAAATGCAAACAAAAATATTTTGGTGCTATTTCAATAAATGTATTTTTTTGTCCTTGATGCTAAAATGCTCACAGATAAAACTATTCCTTTCTACTTGAACTTAGGTCGACTGCAACACTGAACAAATGAGAGAGTGCACACAAAATACTTACTGAGTGACTGCTGTTTCAAGCAAATAGCCCAAATTCGATTTGATTTCCACCTTCATTTCTTTTTATTCCTATGAGGCAAAATGAAGTGAAATCTGAAAATTCAAAATGTTTCTTCAAGGGAAATCTCTGAACCTTGAAGACCCAAACTTGGGGAACTTAGAAGGCTAGGTAGAGGATATATACTGCCAAGTATTAAAAAAAAATCCAACCAAACCTAACCATAACCCTAATGCTAAACCAAACCCTAATCCTAACTCCAAATTTAAAACTAATTTGTTTGCGACATGTCGAACCAAAAAGACCCAAATTTTGATGGCCTAGTGGGGCTGGCTAAAGAATGAATCTCGCCCAATATCAAAGAAATCCAACAAAAATATTTTGGAGCTATTTCAGTACATGCATATTTTTTTGTTTGACCCTAAAATGCTCACGATAAAGCTGTTTCTTTCTACTTCAGCTTAAGTTTAGTTGATCAAGGAAAAAATAGGAGAGTGCACACTAAGATCAGCTTTAAAGCAGTTAGCACAAACCTTGTTTGATTTGCACCACCCTTTTTCTTTATGCCCATAGTGCAAAAAGAAGTGAATCCTGAAAATTCAAACTGTGCCTGCCAGTGAACCTTGGAATTTAGAAGATCCAAACTTGGGGATATTAGTGAGGCTAGGTAAATGATTAAACCTTCCAAGTATCAAAGAAATTTCACTAAACTTAATCCTAACCCTAAAGGTAAACCTAACCCTATCCCTAACCCCAAACATAAACCTATCTTGTTAGAGAATCTTGGAACCTAGAAGACCGAAATTTATGGAGCTCAGTATAGCTAGGTAAAAGATGAATCCTGAAAAGTAACAAAGAAATCTAATCAAACCTCACAGTAACCCTATTGCTAAGCCTAAACCTAACCTTAACTATGATCCTAAACCTCATCCTTACCTTTTAGAGAATCATTGAACCTAGAATACCAAACTTGGGGAGCATTGTGGAGATAGATAAAGAATAAATCCTTCACATTATATAAGAAAAGCAACCAAAAATATTTTGGTGCTATTTTGGTGCTATTTCAATAAATGGATATGGAGAGAGATATATATATTGCTTGATGCTAAAATGCTCACAGATAAATCTCTTTCTTTCTACTTCAGCTTAGGGCTTCTTCATCAAAGAACAAATGAGACAGTAGACACTGAGAAGTAATTGAGTGAGTGAAGTTTCAAGAAGCTAGACAAACCCTGTTTGATTTCCACCTCCATTTCCACTGACCTCTATCAGACAAAATGAAGTAAAACCTAAAAATTCAAACTGTTCCTGCCAGTAAGCCTTTGAACCTAGAAGACCCAATATTAGGAAGCTTAGTAAGGCTAGGTAAAGGATGAATCCAGCCTAGTATCAAAGAAATGCAATGAAACTAAATTCTAACCCTAATGCTAAACCTAACCCTAACCTGTTAGAGAACCATGTAACCTAGAAGACAAAGACAAGGGGAGATTAGTGTGGCTGGGTAAAGGAAGAATCCTGCCCAGTATCAAATAAATCCTACCAAAAATATTTTGGAGCTATTTTAATGCATGGATATTTTTTGCTTGATGCTAAAATGTATACAGATAAAGCTATTCCTTTATACTTCAGCTTAGGTCTACTTCAACACTGAACAAAGGATACAGTGCACACTGAGAATTTATTGAGTGACTGATGTTTCAAGCAGATACCACAGATTCTATTTGATTTATATTCCATTTCCATTCATCCCTATAAGGCAAAATGAAGTGATATCTGAAAAATCAAACTATTTCTTCAAGCAAATCTCTGAACCTCGACAACCCAAACTTGGGGAGCATAGAAAACCTAGGTAAAGGAGAAATCCTGCCAAGTATCAAAGAAATGCAAGCAAACCTAACTCTAACCATAGCACTAAACTTTACCCTAACACTTATAATAAATTTAAAACTAACTTGTTTGAGAAACATTGAACCTATAAGACCCAAATTTTGATGGCATACTGGGGCTGAATAAAGAATGAAACTTGCCCTCTATCAAAGAAATCCAACAAAAAATATTGTGGAGCTATTTCAGTACATGCGTATTTTTTTTTGCTTGACCCTAAAATGCTCACAGATAAAGCTATTTCTTTCTATTAAGCTTAGGTCTACTTCAACACTGAACAACATAGAGAGTGCACACAGAAAAATAATTGAGCTAGTGAAGTTTCAAGCAGCTACTACAAACCCAGTTTGATTTCTGCCTTCATTGCCATTCATTTCTGAAGCACAAAAGATGTAAAACCTGACAATTCAAACTGTTCCAGGCAGTGAACAATTGAACCTAGAAGACCCAAAATTTGGGAGCTTTGTAAAGCTGTATAAATCCTGCCAAGTATTGAAGAAATCCAACAAAACATAACCCTAACTCTAACACTAAACCATACCCTAACCCAAACCCTAAACCTAACCCTATCCTGTCAGTGAACCATTGAACCTTGAAGACCCTAACATGGGGAGCCAAGTGGGGCTGGGTAAAGGATGAAACCTTATTTTTCTTTATCCTAAAATGCTCACAGATGAAGCTGTTTCTTTCCACTTCAGCTTAGTTCTAGTTCAACAAGGAAAAAATAAGAGAATGCACACTGAGAACTAATTGAGTGAGTCAACTTTCAAGCAGCTAGCACAAACACTACTTGAATGTCACCACCATTTCCCTTCATGCCTATAGCGCAAAAAGAAGTGAAACCTGAAAATTCAAACTTTGCCTGGCATTGATCCATTGAATTTAGAAGACCTAAACTAGGGGAGCTTAGTAAGTCTACGTAAATGATGAATTCTGTCAAGTATCAAAGAAATCCCACCAAACCTAACCCTAAGCCTAAAGCTAAACCTAACATTAACACTAACCTTAAACCTAACCCTAACTTGTTAGAGAACCTTGGAACTTGAAGACCCAAAATTAAAGAGCTTAATATGGCTAAATAAAAGATGAATCCTGCCCAGTAACAAAAAAATCCAACAAAACCTAACCCCAACCCTAACCATAACCCCAACAATAATCCTAAACCTCAATCTAAACTGTTAGAGAATTGTTGAACCTAGAAGACCTGAACTTATGGAGCCTTGTGGGGCTTGGTAATGGTTGAATACTGTCCAGTGTCAAAGAAATGTGAAAAAAAAATTTTGGCACTATTTCAATAAATGGATTTTAATTTTTTGCTTGGTGCTTAAATGCTCACAGATAAAGCTTTTCTTTCTGCTTCAGCTTAGGTCTACTTCAATACTGAACCAAAGAGAGAGTGCACAATGGTAAATAATTGAGTGAGTAAAGTTTCAAGCAGCTACCACAAACACAGTTTGATTTCTACCCTCATTTCCATTTATTCCTGCAGCGCAAAAAGAGTGAGACCTGAAAATTCAAACTATTTCTGCCAGTGAAGCATTGAACCTAGAAGACCCAAACGTTGGTTGTTTAGTAACACCAGACCCTAGGTACAGTATGAATTCTGCCAAAGAAATCCAACAAAACCCAACCCTAACCCTAACACTAAACCTTACCCTAACCCAAGCCATAAACCTAAACCTAATCTCTTAGAGAATGTTTGTACCTTGTAGAACCAAACTTTGGGAGCCTAGTGGGGATGGGTAAAAGAAGAACCCTTTCCAGTTTCAAAGAAATCTGACCAAAAGGTTTTGGAGCTATTTCAGTACATGGATACTTTTTTGCTTGATCCTAAATTTCTCATAAATAAAGTTGTTGCTTTCTACTTCAGCTTAGGGCTTCTTCAACAAAGAACAAACAAGAGAGTACATATTGAGATCTAATTGATGGAGTGTAGTTTCAAAAAGCTAGAAACCCTGTTTGATTTCCATTTCCATTTTCAATGATCCCATCAGACAAAATGAAGTAAAACCTAAAAATTCAAACTGTTCCTGCCAGTGATCCTTTGAAACTAGAAGACCCAATATTATAGAGCTTAGTAAGGCTAGGTAAAGGATGAATCCAGCCCAGGATGAATGAAATCCCATGAAACCAAATTCAAACCCTAACCCTAAACCTAACCCTAACCTGTTAGAGAACCATGGAACCAAGAGGACAAAGACGAGGGCAGCTTAGTGTTGCAGGGTAAAGGATGAATCCTGCCCAGTATCAAAGAAATCCTACCAAAAATATTTTGGAGCTATTTTAATACATGGATATTTTTTTCTTGATGCTAAAATGCACACAAATATAGCTATTCCTTTCCACTTCAACTTAGTTCTATATCAACACTGAACAAAGGAGAGATGCACACTGAGAACTTATTGAGTGACTGATGTTTTAAGCAGATAGCACAAATTCTGTTTGATTTACACCTTCATGTCAATTCATCCTTATAAGGCAAAATGAAGTGATATCTGAAAGTGCAAACTGTTTCTTCAAGCGAATCTCTGAACACCCAGTTTAGTAAAGCTAGGTAAAGAATGAATCTGGCCAAGTGTCAAAGAAATCCAACGAAACCAATCCTAATCCTAATGCTGAACCTAACCCTAACACTAACACTAAATTTAAAAGTATCCTGTTTGGGAAACATTGAAACTAAAAGATGCAAATTTCGATGGCCTATTGGGGCTGGGTATAGAATGAATCTTTCCCAGTATCAAAGAAATCCAACAAAAAATTTTGTGGAGCTATTTAAGTATATGCACATTTTTTTTTCTTGATCCTAAAATGCTCACAGATAAAGCTATTACTTTCTACTTCAGTTTAGGTCTACTTCAGCACTAAAAAAAGGAGAGAGTGCACACTGAGAAATAATTTAGTGAGTCAAATATCAAGCAGCTACCACAAACCAAGTTTGATTTTTGCCTTCATTGCCATTCATTCCTGAAGTGCAAAAAGATGTGAAACCTGAAAATTCAAACTGTTCCTGTCAGCAAGTCATTGAAACTAGAAGATCCAAATTTTGGGAAGTTAGTAAGGCTAGGAACAGTAGGAATCCCGCCTATTATCAAAGAAATTTGACAAAACCTAATCCTAACACTAACACTAAACCTTACCCTAAACCTAACACTAACCTCTTAGAGAACCTTTGAACCTTGAAGATCCAAATTTGGGAAGCTTAGTGGGGATGGATAAGTGATGAATCCTGCCCTGTATCAAAGAAATCTGACAAAAATATTGTGTAGCTTTTCAGTACATCCATATATTATTGCTTGATCCTAAAATGCTCTCAGATAAAGTTGTTTCTTTCTACTTCAGCTTAGGTATAGTTCAACAAAGGAAAAAAATTAGAGAGTGCACACTGAGATTGAGTGAGCAATTGAGTGAGTCAACTTTCAAATAGCTAGCACAAACCCTGTTTGATTTGCACCACCATTTTCCTTAATGCCTACAGCACAAAAAGAAGTGAAACCTGAAAATTCAAACTGTGCCTGGCTGCGAACCACTGAATTTAGAAGACCAAATCTTGGGGTGCTTAGTAAAGCTAGGTAAAGCATGAATCCTGTCAAGTATCAAAGATATCCCACCTAACCTAACCCTAAGCCTAAAGCTAAACCTAACCCTATCACTAACCATAAACTTTACCCTAACTTGTTAGAGAACCTTGGAATGTAGAAGACCCAAAATTAAAGAGCTTAGTATGGCTAAATAAAAGATAAATCCTGCCCAGTAACAAATAAATCCAAACAAATCTAACCATAACCCTATCGCTAACCCTTACCCTAACCCTAACAATCATCCCAAACCTCACCCTAATCTGTTAGAGAATCATGGAACCCAGAAGAACCAAACTTGGGGAGCCTTGAGAGCTGAGTAAATGATGAATTCTGCCCAGTATATAAGAAATGTGAACAAAAACATTTTGGCGTTATTTCAATAAATGGATTTTTTTTTTTTGCTTTATGCTAAAGTGCTCAAAGATAAAGCTCTTCCTTTCTACTTTAGCTTAGGCCTACATCAACACTGAACAAAGAGAGATTGCACACTAAGAAATAATTGAGTGATTGAAGTTTCAATCTGCTACCACAAACCCAGTTTGATTTCTACCTCTATTTCCATTCATTCCTGTAGCACAAAAAGACATGAATCCTGAAAATTAACAAACTGTTCCTGCCAGTGAAACATTGAACCTAGAAGACCCAAACTTTGCAAGCTTAGTAAGGCTATGTAGAGTATGAATCCTGCCAAGTATCAAAGAATTTCAACAAAACTTAACCCTAAGCATAACATTAAACCTTACCCTAACTCTAACCCTAAACCTAATCCTAACTTGTTAGAGAACCATTGAATCTTGAAGACCCAAACTTGGGGATCCTAGTGGGTCTGGGTAAAAGTTGAATCCTTTCCAGTTTCAAAGAAACCTGACCAAAAATATTTGGAGCTATTTCAGTACATGGATACTTTTTGTTTTATCCTAAAATGCTCACAGATAAAGCTGATTCTTTCTACTTCAGCTTAGGGATTCTTCAACAAAGAACAAACAAGAGAGTACACACTGAGATATAATTGATTGAATGAGTTTAAAAAAGCTAGCACAAACCCTGTTTGATTTCCATCTACATTTCCAATAATCCCATCAGACAAAATGAAGTAAAACCTAAAAATTCAAACTGTTTCTGCCAGCGAACCATTAAACCTAGAGTACCCAATATTAGGGAGCTTAGTAAGGCTAGGTAAAGGATGAACTCATACCAGTATCCAAGAAATCCAATGAAAGTAAATTCTAACTCCAACCCTAAACCTAACTCTAACCTGTTAGAGAACCATGAAACCTAGAAGACAAACAGAAGGGGAGCTTAGTGTGGTTGAATAAAGGATGAATCCTGTGCAGTATCAAAGAAATAGCACCAAAAATATTTTAGAGCTACTTCAATACATGGATTTTTTAATTTTTTGCTTGATGCTACAATGCTCATAGATAAAGCTACTCCTTGCTACTTCAGCTTAGGTATTCTTTACACTGAAAAAATGAGAGACTGCACACTGGGAACTTATTGAGTGACTGACGTTTCATCAGCTAGCACAAATTCTGTTTGATTCCCACCTCCATTTCCATTCATTCCTATAAGACAAAATGAAGTGAAATCTAAAAATTCAAACTGTTTCTTCAAGCAAATCTATGAACCTTGATAGAACCAAAGTTGGGGAGCTTAGAAAGGCTAGGTAAAGGATGAATTCTTCCAAGTCTTAAAAGAAATGACACCAAACCTATCCCTAAAACTAATGCTAAACCTAACTGTAACCCTAAACCTAAATTTAAAAATAACCTGTTTGAGAAATGTTAAACCTAAAAGATCCAAATTTCCATGGCCTAGTGGGGATGAATAAACAATGAATCTTGCCAAGTATCAAAGAAATCTGACAGAAAATGTTAAGGAGCTCTTTTAGTACATGCATTTTTTTTTGCTTGATTCTAAAATGCTCACAGATATTTCAGCTTAGGTCTAGTTCAACAAGGAAATAATAGGAGAGTGCACCCTGAGAACTAATTGAGTGAGTCAACTTTCAAGCAGCTAGTACAACCCTGTTTGATCAGAACCACCATTTTCCTCCATGCCTGAAGTGCAAAAAGAAGTAAAACCTGAAAATTCAAACTGTGCCTGGAAGTGAACCTTTGAATTTAGAAGTCAAAAATTGGGGAGCTTAGTAAGGCTAAATAAATGATGAATGCTGCCAAGTATCAAAGAAATCAAACCACACCTAACCCTAACCTTAAAGCTAAACCTAACCTATCCATAACCCTAAACCTAAACCAAACTTGTTAGAGAACCTTGGCACATAGAAGACCTAAACGTAAGGAGCTTAGTATGGCTAGGAAAAGAATGAATTCTTCCCAGTAACAAAGAAATCCAACCAAACCTAACCCTTACCCTATTGCTAACCATAACCCTAACCATAACAATAATCCTAAACATCACCCTAACCGGTTAGAGAATAGTTGAACCTAAGACCCAAACGTGGGGAGCCTAGTGCGGCTGGGTTACATAAGAATCTGGCCTAGTATATAAGAAATGTAAATCAAAAAAATTTTGGCACTATTTCAATAATTGTATTTTTTTGCTTGATGCTATAATGCAAACAGATAAAGCTATTCCTTTCTACTTCAGCTTAGGTCTACTTCTACAATGAACAAAAGGAGCGAGTGCACACTGAGAAATAATTGAGTAAAGTTTCAAGCAGCTACCACAAATCCAGTTTGATTTCTGCCTCCATTTCCATTCATTCCTGAAGTGCAAAAAGATGTGAAACCTGAAAATTCAAACTGTTTCTGCCAGTGAACCATTGAATTTAGAAGACCCAAACCTGGGGGACTTAGTAAGGCTAGGCAAAGGGTGAATCCTTCCCAGTTATAAGAAATGTGACCACAAATATTTTGGTGCTATTTCAATAAATTTCTTGATGCTAAAAAGATCACACATAAAGCTATTCCTTTCTACTTAAGATTAGATCTACTTCAACAATGAACAAAAGGAGAGAGTGCACACTGAAAAATAATTGAGTGAGAGAAGCTTCAAGCAGCTATCACAAACCCAGTTTGATTTCTGCCTCCATTTCCATTCATTCTTGTAGCACAAACAGATGTAAATCCTGAAAATTCAAACTGTTCCTTCAAGCAAAGCATTGAATCTAGAAGACCCAAACTTTGGGAGCTTAGTAAGGCTGGGTACCATATGAATCCTGCCAAGTATCAAAGAAATCCAACAAAACCTAACCTTAAATCTAACACTAAACCTTACCCTAACCCTAACCCTAAACCTAACCCTAAACTGTTAGAGAAACTTTGTACCTTGAAAAACAAAACTTGTGGAGCCTAGTGGGGCTGAGTAAAGAATGAATCCTAAAGAGTATCAAAGAAATTCAACCGAAAATATTTGGAGCTATTTCAGTATATGGATACTTTTTAGCTTGATCCTAAATTGCTCACAGATAAAGCTGATTCTTTCTACTTCAGCTTAGGGCGTCTTCAACAAAAAACAAACAAGAGAGTACACATTGAGATCTAATTGATGGAGTGAAGTTTCAAAAAGCTAGAAAACCCTGTTTGATTTCCATTTCCATTTTCAATGATCCCATCAGACAAAATGAAGTAAAACCTAAAAATTCAAACTGTTCCTGCCAGTGAACCTTTGAACCTAGAATGCCCAATATTAGGGAGCTTAGTAAGGCCCGGTAAAGGATGAATGCAGCCCAGTATCAAAGAAATCCCATGAAACCAAATTCTAACCCTAACACTAAACCTAACCCTAACATGTGAGAGAACCATGGAACCTAGAAGACAAAGTCAAGGGAAGCTTAGTGTGGCTGGGTAAAGGATGAATCCTGCCCAGTATCAGAGAAATCTGACCAAAATTATTTTTGAGCTCTTTCAATACATGGATTTTTTTTGCTTGATGCTAAAATGCTCACAGATAAAGCTATTCCTTGCTACTTTAGCTTAGGTCTTCTTTACATTGAAAAAATGAGAGACTGCACACTGGGAACTTATTGAGTGACTGATGTTTCAAGCAGCAGGCACACATTCTGTTTGATATCCACCTTCACGTCCATTCATCCTTATAAGGCAAAATAAAGTGATATCTGAAAGTTAAAACTGTTTCTTCAAGCAAATCAATGAACCTTGAAGACCCAAAGTTGTGGAGCTTAGTAAGGCTAGGTAAAGAATGAAATCTGCCAAGTATCAAAGAAATACAACCAAACTTAACCATAACCCTAATGCTGAATCTAACCCTAACCCTAACCCTAAATTAAAACTATCCTGTTTGAGAAAAGTTGAACCTAAAAGACCCAAATTTTGATGGCCTAGTCGGACTGGGTAAAGAATGAATCTTGCCCAGTATCAAAGAAATCCAAAAGAAAATATTGTGGAGCCATTTCAGTACATGCACATTTTCCCCCTTGAACCTAAAATGATCACAGATAAAGCTACTCCTTTCTACTTCAGTTTAGGTCTACTTCAACACTGAACAAAGGAGAGAGTTCACAATGAGAAATAATTGAGTGAGTGAAGTTTCAAGCAGCTACCACAAATCCAGTTTGATTTCTGCCTTCATTGCCATTCATTCCTGAAGTGCAAAAGATGTGAAACCTGAAAATTCAAACTGTTCCTGACAGTGAACCATTGAACCTAGAAGACCCAAACTTTGGGAGTTTAGTAAAACTAGGTACAGTATGAATTTTGCCAAGTATCAAAGAAATCCAACAGAACCTAACCCTAACCGTAACACTAAACCTTACTCTAACCTGAACCTTAAAACTAACCCTAACCTGTCAGAGAACCCTTGAACCTTGAACACCCAAACTCAGGGAGCCAAGTGGGACTGGGTAAAGGATGAATCCTGCCCAGTATCAAAGAAATTCAACCAAAAATATTGTGGAGCTATTTCAGTACATGCATTTTTTTTTATATATTTGGCAGGATTCATGTTTTACCAAGCCCCACTAGGCTTCCTAATTTTGGTCTTCTAGGTTCAGTGGTTCTCTATCAGGTTAGTTTTAGGGTTTAGAGCTAGGGTTAGGGTTAGGTTTAGCATTAGGGTTTGTATTACATTTCACCATATTTCTTTGATACAGGACAGGATTTATTTTTTAGCTAACCTTAATAAGCTCCCCAAGGTTTGGTCTTCTTGTGTCAAGTGTTCACTTGAAGAAACAGTTTAAAATTTCAGGTTTCACTCATGTTGCCCTATAGAAATAAATAAAAAAGGAGGTGGGAATCAAAAAGCATTTGTGCTAGCTGCTTGAAACTTCACTCACTCAATTACTTATCAATGTGCACACTCTGGTTTGTTCATTGTAGAAATAGCCCTCAGCTGAAGTTGAAAGACCAGCTTTATTTGTGAGCCATCTGGGAGCAAGCAAGAGAATACTATTATATGTACTGAAATAGCTCCAAAATATTTTTGGTCGGATATCTTTGATACTTAGCAGGATTCATTCTTTATAAAGCCTTACTATGCTCCCCAAGATTGGGTCTTCTAGGTTTAATGGTTTACTTGCAGGGACAATTTGAAATTTCAGGTATCCCTTCATTTTGCCCTATAGGGATGAATGGAAATGGAGGATTAGTGTTACGTTTAGGGTTAGATTTTGTCAGATTTCTTTGAAACTAGGCAGGATTTATTCTTAACCTAAACTTACTAGTGTCTCAAAGTTTGGGACTTTTAGGTTTAATGATTCACTCTCAGGAACCTTTTAAATTTTCAAGTTTCACTTCATTATGCCCTATAGAGATGAATGAATATGAAGGTGGAAATCAAACAGGGTTTGTGATAGCTGGTTGAAACTTCACTCAGTCAATTAGTTTTCAGTGTACATGTTTTCATTGGTTCTTTCTTGAAGTAGTCCTAAGCTGAAGTAGAAAAAAACAGCTTTATCTCTGAGCAATTTAGAAGAAAGCAGGAAAATATCCATGTACTGATATAGCTCCAAAATATTTTTGGTGACATTTCTGTGATACTGAGCAGGACTCCTACACTCCCACTACACTCCCCAAGTTTAGTTCTTCTAGGTTCAATGGTTCTCTAGCAGGTTAGGGTTAGGTTTAGTGTAAGGGTATGGGTTAGGGTTAGGGTAGGGTTAGGGTTTGCTCTAAGATTAAAGTTATGGTTAGGTTTTGTTGGATTTCTCAGATACTGGGCAGGATTCATCCTTTATCAAGCCTCACTAGGCTTCTTAATTTTGTTTTGTTTAAGTTCAATGGTTCTCTAACACATTAGTGTTAGGTTTAGTGTTGGAGTTAGGGTTAGGTTAAGCATTAGGGTTAGTGTTAGGTTTCATCAGAGTTTTTTTTTATACTGGGCAGGATGTATCCTTTAGCTAGTCTTACTCAGCTCTGCAAGTTTGGGTATTTTTGGTTCCATTTTTTTTTGGCAAGAACAGTTTGAATTTCCAGGTTTAATTCATCTTGCTCTATAAAGAAGAATGGAAATAGAGGTGGAAATCAAACAGGGTTTGTGATAGATGCTTGAAAATTCACTCACTCAATTAGTTATAAGTGTGAAAACTCTAGTTTGTTCATTGTTGAAGTAACCTTGAGCAGAAGGAGAAACAGCTTTATTTGTGAGCTTTTTAGGAGCTAGCAGAAAATACAAATTTACTGAAATAACTCCAAAATGTTTTGGGTTGGATATCTTTGAAACTTATCAGGATTCATTATTTATTGAGCCTTACTAGGCTCCCCAAGTTTGGGTGTTGTAGGTTTAATGGTTTGCTGGCATGAACAGATGGAATTTTCAGGTATGGCTCCATTTTGCCCTATAGGGATGAATGCAAATGGAGGATTAGGGTTAGGGTTAGGGGTAGATTTAGGGTGAAATTTTGTCAGATTTCTTTGATACCAGGCAGAATTCATTATTTACCTAAACTTACTAGAATCTAAAATTTTAGGTCTTTTAGGTTTAAGGTTTCCATGGCAGGGACATTTTAATGTTCAGGTTTCACTTCATGAGTATGGAGGTGGACTTCAAATAGGGTTTGTGCTAGTGGTGTCTGGAAACTTTGCTCACTCAACTAGTTCTCAGTGTGCACTCTCTCATTTGTTCCTTGTTGAAGCAGCCCTAAGCTGAAGTAGAAAGAAATAGCTTTATCTGTGAGGGTTTTAGGAGAAAGGAGGAGAATATAAATGTACTGAAATAGCTTGAAAGGTCTTTAGTCAAATTTCTTTGATATGGGAAGGATTCATCCCATGTGGAGCTTTACTACTCTCCCCAAGTTGGGGTCTTCTAGGTTCAAAGGTTCTCTAACAGGATAGGGTTAGATTTATCATTAGAGTTAGGGTTAGCTTTATGATTAGGGTTAAGTTTAGGTTTGGTCAGATTTCTTTGATACTGGACAGGATTCTTCCTTTACCAAGCCCCAAGGCTTCTTAATTTGGGATCTCTTAGGTTCAACAGTTTTCTAAGAGGTTAGTTTTAGAGTTAAGGTTAGGTTTAGCAGTAAGATTAGGGTTAGGTTTCATAGGATTTCTTTGATACTGGGCAGGATATATACTTTAGCTAGCCTTACTCAGCTATTCAAGTTTGGGGTCTTAATTCCAATGTTCGCTGGAAGGAACAGTTTCAATTTTCAGGCTTCACTTCTTGTTTCCCTATAGAAATGATTTATGGGTGTTGATTTTTTATCCTGCCACTTTTGAGAGAGAGAGAGAGAGAGAGAGAGAGAGAGAGAGAGAGAGAGAGAGAGAGAATTTTAATATATATATTTAGTTTTCAGTGGACACAACATCATAATTTTATTTTTTTAATGTGGTGCTGAGGATCAAACCCAGCACCCCACGCATGCCAGATGAGCATGTTACTGCTTGAGCCACATCCCCAGCCCCTTTTATCCTGTCACTTTGCTGAATTCTTTTACTAGTTCTTTAAGTTTCTTGGTAGAATTTTTTGGGTCTCTAGGTATAGAATCATATCATCAGCAACTAGTGTTTGTTTAAGTTCTTCTTTTCCAATAGTTATTCCTTTAATTTCTTTCATCTGTCTAATTGCTCTGGCCAGTGTTTCAAGAACTATGTTGAATAGAAGTGGTGAGAGAGGGCATCCCTTTCTTGTTCCAGATTTTAGAGGGAATTCCTTCAGTTTTTCTCCATTTAGAATGATGCTGGCCTGAGACGTAGCATATATAGCTTTTACAATGTTGAGGTAAGTTCCTATTATCCCTAGTTTTTCTAGTGTTTTGAACATAAAGGGGTGCTGTATTTTGTCACATATTTTTTTCTGCATCTATCGAGATGATCATATGGCTCTTATATTTAAGTCTATTGATATGATGAATTACATTTATTGATTTCCATATGTTGAACCAATGTTGCATCCCAGGGATGAATCACACTTGATCATGGTGCACAATCTTTTTGATATGTTGTTGTATCTGATTTGCCAGAATTTTATTGAGGATTTTTGCATCTATATTCATTAGAGATATTGGTCTGAAGTTTTGTTTATTTGAGGTGTCTTTGTCTGGTTGGAATCAGGGTGATATTGGCCTCGTAGAATGAATTTGGAAGTACTCCCTCCTTTTCTATTTCCTGAAACAGATTGTAGAGTATTGGTATTAGTTCTTCTTTAAAGGTCTTGTAAAACTTGGCTGAATATCCATCTGGTCCTGGGCTTTTCTTGGTTAGTAATCTCTTGATGGCTTCTTTTTATTTCCTCACTTGGTATTGGTCTGTTTAAGTTGTGTATATCTTCCTGACTCAATCTGGGCAGATCATATGACTTAAGGAATTTATTGATGCCTTCACTGTCTTCTATTATATTAGAGTATAAGGCTTCAAAATTATTTCTAATTATCTTCTGTATTTCTGTAGTATCTGTTATGATTGCTTTTTTCATCCCGTATGCTAGTAATTTGGGTTCTCTCTCTTCTTCTCTTTGTTAGCATGGCTAAGGGTCTGTCAATCTTATTTATTTTTTCAAAGAGCCAACTCTTAGTTTTGTCAATTTTTTCAATTGTTTCTTTTGTTTTGATTTCATTAATTTAAGCTCTGATTAAATGATTTCTTGCCTTGTAATGCATTTTGCTGCTGATTTGTTCTTCTTTTTCTAGGGCTTTGAGATGTAGTGTGAGGTCATTTATTTGTTGGCTTTTTCTTCTTTTAAGGAAAAAACTCCATGCAATGAATTTTCCTCTTAGTACTGCTTTCATAGTGTCCCAGAAATTTAGATATGTTGTGTCTAAGTTTTCATTTACCTCTAAGAATTTTTTAATCTCCTTGATATCTTCTGTAACCGATTGTTCATTCAGTAGCATATGGTTCCTTCTCCATGTGATGCAGGAATTTTTCTTCCTTATTTTATCACCGATTTCTAATTTCATTCCATTATGATCAGATAAAATGCATGGTAATATTTCTACTCCTTTGTATTTCCTAAGAGTGTGACATAATATATGGTCTTTTTTTGAGAAGGATCCATGTGCTGCTGAGAGAAAAGTGTATCCACTTGATGTTGGTTGATATATTTTATATATGTCAATTAAGTCTAAGTTATTAATTGTTATTGAGTTCTATGGTTTCTTTATTCAATTTTTGTTTGAAAGATCTGTCCAGTGGTTATAGAAGTGTGTTAAAATCACCCATGATTATTATGTTGTGGTCTATTTGACTCTTGAACTTGAGAAGAGTTTGTTTGAGGAATGTAGATGCTCCATTATTTGGGGCATATATATTAATGATTGTTATGTATTGTTGGTGTATGGTTTCCTTGAGTAGTATGTAGTGTCCTTCTTTATCCCTTTTGATTAACTTTGGCTTGAAGTCTCTTTTATTTGATATGAGTATGGACATACCTGCTTGTCCGAGGTCCACATGAGTGGTATAATTTTTCCCAACCTTTCACCTTCAGTCCATGTATGTCTTTTCCTATCAGATGAGTATGCTGTAGGCAGCATGTTGTTGGATCTTTTTAAAAATCCAGTCTACTAGCCTGTGTCTTTTGATTGGTGAGTTTAAGCCATTAATATTTAGGGTTACTACTGAGATATGGTTTGTATTTCCAGCCATATTTATTTCTTTTTGTTATTTGTTTTTCCTCTTTGATTAGTTTTTCCTTTACTGTACTACCTCCAACTGTTTGTTTCACTGTTATTTTTAATGGAAGAAGAAAAATAAAGGTGGGAATTGGAGCATATACAATAATAGTATTAATTATGTAATACATTTTTCACTGTTATTTTTACCCTATTATTTTTCCTCTTCATGTTATGATTTGCCAAGGATGTTTTGAAGTACCAGTTTTCTAGCAGCAAATTCTTTTAACTTTTTATTTCATCTTCAAACCTGAAGTTTAATTATGCTGGATACAAGATTATTGGTTGAAACCCATTATCTATCAGCATTTGAAATATTTTATTCCAAGATCTTGTAGCTTTCAGGGTGTGTGTTGAAAGACCAAATGTTAACCTAATTGGTTTACCCCTAAATGTAATCTGCTTCCTTTCTCTTATGGATTTTAAAATTATCTCTTTGTTCTCTGTGTTGGGCATTATCATTATAATGTGTCTTGGTGTAGATCTCTTTTGATTTTGCACATTCGGTGTACTGTAGACTTCTAGGATTTGAATTTCCATTTCATTCTTTATGTCTGGAAACTTTTCTAATATTATTTCATTGAACAAATTGCTTATTTCTTTGGTTTGGGCCTCTATACCTTCCTCTATCCCAATAACTCTTAAATTGGTCTCTTTATGCTATCCCATGTTTCTTGGATGTTCTGCCTATGGTTTCTTATCAGTCTCACTGTGCAGTGTACACTGTTTTCAAGATGATATACTTTGTCTTCGTTGTCTGATGTTCTGTCTTCGAAGTGTTCTACTCTGTTGGTGATACTCTCATCTGAGTTTTTAATTTCATTTATTTTTTCCTTCATTTCCAGGATGTCTGTTTTTTTTTGTATAACCTCTATCTCCCTGTAGAGTTGATCCTTTGCTTCTTGGATTTGTTTATGTAATTCATTGTCAAAGTGATCTTTCATTGTCTGCATTTGCTGTATAATATCCAGTGAATGAAATTCCTCCTGCAATTGTTTGGTCATATTTCATTGATAAACTTCAGCAATACATCTGTTTGCTAGCCCACTAGCTCCCCAAGGTTTGGACTCCAACTATCAATGGTACTCTATACAGTTTAGAATTAGTGTCAGGGGTTTTTTTTTTTGTTGTTATTTTTAGGACTAGGGTTGCAATCTTGCATTAAATTTAGAGTTAGTTTTTGTCTAGTTTCTTTCATACTGGGTAGGATTAATCATTTACCTATTATAACTATGATGGCCAAGTTTGGGCCATCTAGGTGCTAGTGTTCGATGTCATAAACAGTTTGCATTTTCAGCTCACTGAATTTTAACTTTTATGGGTGAATGAAAATCGAGCTGGAAATTGAACAGGGTTTGTGCTTGCTGCTTGAAACTTCACAAACTAAATCAGGTCTCAGAAGGCATTGTCTTACTTCCTTCTTGTTGAAGTAGCCCTAATATGAAGAATGCACAAAAAGTTTTCTGAGAGAACACTAAGGAAAAAACTAAAAAATACACATTTACTGAAATACCTAACCAAATTATTTAGTCAGATGTCTTTGATACAGCATGGCATCCATCTGTTTGCTTGACCCACTATGCTCCACACTTTTGGGACTCCTAGGATCCATGGTTTGTAATAGTTTAGGGAGAGTGTTAGGGTTACAATTAGGATTAGGGCTAGGGTTAGATCTAGTGTTAGGTTTAGAGTTTGTTTTGAGCTAATTTCTTTGACCCTGGGTGGGTTTTATCTTTCACCTAGCCTAAATATGCTCACCAAGTTTGGGCCTTCTAGGTGCAACTGCTCACTGTCAGGAACACATTGTATTTTTAGGTATTACTGCATTTTGACCTATAAGGGTGAATGGGAATACTGTTGAAAATCAAACAGGGTTTATGCTACATGCTTGAAACTTCACACACTCAATCATTTCTCCATATGTATTGTCTGAATTTTTTCTTGTAGGAGAGGCCCAATGCTGAAGCACACAAAAACAAGTTTATCTAAGAGCACTCTATAGAAAGCAGAGAAATACCCAGTTACTGAAATTCCTCACCCAATTGTTTGGTCATATTTCTTTTATAAACTTCAGCAATGCATCTGTTTGCTATCCCACTAGCTCCTCAATGTTTGGACTCCAAGTATCAATGGTTCCCTATTCAGTTTAGAGTTAGTGTCAGGGTTTTTGTTATTTTAAGGGCTAGCATTACAATATTGCATTAAATTTAGAGTTAGTTTTTGTCTAGTTTCTTTCATACTGGGTAGGATTCATCATTTACCTATTATAACTATGATGGCCAAGTTTGGGCCATCTAGGTGCTAGCGTTCGATGTCATGAACAGTTTGCATTTTCAGCTTTCACTGCATTTTAACTTTTATGGGTGAATGAAAATCGAGCTGGAAATTGAACAGGGTTTGTGCTTGCTGCTTGAAACTTCACATACTAAATCAGGTCTCAGAAGGCATTGTCTTACTTCCTTCTTGTTGAAGTAGCCCTAGTCTAGAGAATGCAAAAGAAGTTTTCTGAGAGTACACTAAGGAAAAAAAACTATAAAATACACTTTTACTGAAATACCTTACCAAATTATTTAGTCAGATGTCTTTGATACAGCATGGCATCCATCTGTTTGCTTGCCCCACTATGCTCCACACTTTTGGGACTCCTAGGATCCATGGTTTGTAATAGTTTAGGGATAGTGTTAGGGTTACAGTTAGGATTAGGGCTAGGGTTAGATCTAGTGTTAGGTTTATAGTTTGTTTTGAGCTAATTTCTTTGATCGTGGGTGGGTTTTATCTTTCACCTAGCCTAAATATGCTCACCATGTTTGACAACTTCTCGCTGTCAGGAACACATTGTATTTTTAGGTATTACTGCATTTTGACCTATAAGGGTGAATGGGAATCCAGCTGAAAATCAAATAGGGTTTGTGCTAACTGCTTGAAACTTCACACACTGAGTCAATTCTTCATAATAATTGTCTGGTTTGTTTGTTTTACAAGAAGCCCAAACCTGAAGCACACAAAACCAAGTGGATCCAAGAGCACTCTATAAGAAAACAAACAAACAAACAAAAACCAGTTACTGAAATTCCTCCCAAATTATTTGGTTAGATTTCTTTGATAAAGCACAGGAATTCATATGTTTACAGGCTCACTAGAGTCCCCGAGTTTGGGACTCCAAGTATCCATGAATCTCTAAACAGGTTAGGGTTAGTGTCAAAGTTTGTGTTAGACTTAGGGCTAAGGTTACAAGCTTGTGTTATCGTTAGAGTTAGTTTATGCCTAGTTTCTTTGATATTGGGCAGGATTTATCTTTTAACAATTATAACTATGCTCCCCAAGTTTGGGCCATCTAGGTGCAAGTGTTTTCTGTCAGGAACAGATTGTATTTTCAGGTTTCACTGCATTTTGACCTACTTGAGTGATGGAAATCGAGCTGGAAATTGAACAGTGTTGGTGTTTGCTGCTTGATACCTCACACACTCAATCAGGTCTCAGAATGCATTGTCTTGTTTCTTTCTTGTTGATATAGGCCTGAGCTGAAGCATGCCCAAACAACTTAATCTCAAAACACTCTATGAAAAAACAGGAAAATAAACATTTACTGATATACCTAACCTAATTATTTAATCAGATGTCTTAGATCCTGCATAGGGTTTATATGTTTGCTGGCCCCACTCTGCTCCACTTTTTTCAGACTCTTAGGATCAATGGTTCTCTAAACTGTTTAGGGATAGTGTTAGAGTTGGTGCTAGTGTTTCATAT
This sequence comes from Marmota monax, assembly GCF_021218885.2. NCBI lineage: Eukaryota > Metazoa > Chordata > Mammalia > Rodentia > Sciuridae > Marmota > Marmota monax. The sequence goes on from NW_026693511.1 coordinate 3,252,256, forward strand.
AGTATTAGGTTTAGAGTTATTTTGGGGTCAACTTCTTTGATACTGGGCAGGTTTCAACTTTTATCTAGACAAACTATGCTCACTAAGATTGGGCCTACTAGGTGCAACTGTTTGCTGTCAGGAACAATTTGTATTTTCAGGACTCACTGCATATTGACCTATATGAGTGAATGGAACTCCAGCTGTATATCAAACAGGGTTTTGCTTGAAACTTCACACACTAAATCATTTATTTGTGAGCATTGTCTGGTTTGTTTCTTGTAGAAGAGGCCAAAAGTTGAAGCACACAAAAACAAGTTTATGCAAGAGCACTCTATTACAAAAACAGGGAAATACCCAGTTACTGAAAATTCTACCCCAAGTTTTTGGTCAGATTTCTTTTATAAGGCACAGGAATTCATCTGTTTGCTAGCTTACTAGGCTCCCCAAGTTTGGGACTTCAAGGATAAGTGGTTCTCTAAACAGGATAAGGTTAAGCGTCAGCATTTATGTTAGTTTTAGGGCTAAGGTTAAAATCTTGTATTATGGTTAAAGTTGTTTTTTTTGTTTAGTTTGTTTGATATTGGGCAGGATTCATCTTTTACCTATCCTAACTATACATGCCAAGTTTGGGCCATCTAGGTGCAAGTGTTCACTGTCAGGAACAGTTTGTATTTTCAGGTTTCACTGCACTATTACCTATATCAGTGAATGGAAATAGAGCTGGAAATCGAACAGGTTTTGTGCTTGCTGCTTGAAACTTCACACAATCAGGTCTCATAATGCATTGTATTGTTTCTTTCTTGTTGAAGTAGCCCTAAGCTGAAGCATGAAAAAAACACTTTTTCCAAGAGAACTCTATGAGAAAAACCCCAAAATGCCCATTTACTGAAATACCTAATGAAATTATTTAGTCAGATGTCTTTGTCACAGCACGGGATTCATCTGTTTGCTGGCCCCACTATGCTCCATACTTTTGGGACTCCTAGGATCAGTGGTTTGCTAGTGTTAGGGTTACAGTTAGGATTAGTGTTAGGGTTAGATGTACTGTTATGTTTAGAGATTGTTTGGGGCTAATTTCTTTGATCCTGGGTGGGTTTCATCTTTTCCATAGCCTAACTATGCTCACCAAGATTGGGCCTTCTAGGTACAACTGTTCGTTTTCAGGAAGAATTTTTATTTTCAGGTATCACTACATTCTGACCTATAAGGATAAATGGAAATCCAGCTGGAAATTTAGCAGGAATCGTACTACCTGCTTCAAACTTCACACACTCAATCGGTTCTCCATAAACAATATCTATTTTGTTTCTTTCAGAAGAAGCCCAATGCTGAAGCACAAAAACAATTTTATTCAAGAGCACTGTATAAGAAAACAGGCAATTCCCAGTTAATGAATTTTTTTCTGCAATTTGTTGGTCATAGTTTTTTTTTTTTTTTTTGATAAAGTACAGAAATTCATCTGTTTGCTAGCCCAATAGGCTCCACAAAATTGGGACTCCAACTATCAATGGTTCTCTAAACAGTTTAGAATGAGTTTTTATTAGTTTTAGGCCTATGGATACAATGGGTTTTTATTAGTTTTAGGGCTATGGATACAAGCTTATGTTATGGTTAGTGTTAGTTTTTGTCTGGTTTCTTTGATACTGGGCAGGATTAATCTTTTACCTTTTATAACTGTTATGGCCAAATTTGGGCATTCTAGGAGCAAGTGTTCACTGTCATGAACAGTTTGTATTTTCAGGTTTCACTGCATTATGACCTATACAGGTGAATGGAAATTGAGCTGGAAATCGAACAGGGTATGTGCTTGCTGCTTGAAACTTCACACACTCAATCAGGTCTCAGAATGCATTGTCTGGTTTCTTTCTATTTAAATAGCCCTAAACTGAAGCATGCAAAATAAAGTTAATGTGAGGACTCTGTATGAAAAAACAGGAAAATACATATTTACTGAAATACCTAACCAAATTATTTAATCAGATGACTTTGACACTGCACAGGATTCATCTATTTGCTGGCCTCACTATGCTCCACTCTTTTGGTAATCCTCAGATCAATGGTTCTCTATACACTTTAGGGATAGCATCACAGTTAGGGTTAGGGTTAGAGCTAGGGTTAAATTTAGTGTTAGGTTTTGACTTAGTTTTGGGCTAGATTATTTGATACTGGGCAGAATTCATCTTTTCCATAGCCTAAGTATTCTCACCAGATTTGGGATTTCTAGGTGCAACTGTTCGCTGTCAGTTACAGATTCTATTTTCAGGTATCACTGCATTTTGACCTATATGGGTGAATGGAGAATCATCTGGAAATCAAACAGGGTTTGTGCTAGATGCTTGAAACTTCACACACTCTTTCAGTTCTCCATATGTATCGTCTGATTTTTTTCTTGTAGGAGAGGCCCAATGCTGAAGCACACAAAAACAAGTTTATCTAAGAGCACTCTATAGAAAGCAGAGAAATACCCAGTTACTGAAATTCCTCTCCCAATTGTTTGGTCATATTTCTTTGATAAACTTCAGCAATGCATCTGTTTGCTAGCCCACTAGCTCCACAAGGTTTGGACTCCAAGTATCAATGCTTCTCTATATAGTTTAGAGTTAGTGTCAGGGTTTTTGTTATTTTTAGTGCTAGGGTTACAATCTTGCATTAAAGTTAGAGTTAGTTTTTGTCTAGTTTTTTTCATACTGGGCATGATTAAAATTTTTTCTATCCTAAGTATGCTTGGCATGTTTTGACTATCTAAGTTCAAGTGTTTGCTGTCAGGAACAGTTTGTATTATCAGTTATCATTGCATTTTGTCATATGGGTGAATGGAAATCCAGCTGGAAATCACACAGGTTTTGTGCCATCTGATGTAAACTTAACACTCTGTATCAGTTCTCTGTGCCATTTTCTGTTTTTTTTTTTTTCTTGTAGAAGAGGCCAAATGCTGAAGCACACAAAAACATGTTTATCCAGGAGTACCGTATAGAAAAATGGTAAATAACCAATTTTGGAAATTTCTTCTCCAATTGTTTGATCATATTTTTTTTAGATAAGATTCAGGAATTCATCTGGTTTATAGTCCAGTAGTCTCCCCAATTTGGGCTCCAAGGATCAATTGTTCTCTAAACAGGTTATGGTTAGAGTGAGGGTTTTTGTTAGTTTTAGGGCTTGGGTTAAAATCTTGTGTTATGGTAGGAGTTAGTTTTGGGCTAGTTTCTTTGATACTAGGCAGGATTCAAATTTTACCTATCCTAACTATGCTTGCCAAGATTGGGTCATCTAGGTTCAAGTGTTCCCTGTCTGAAACAGTTTGTATTTTCAGGTTTCACTGCCTATTGATCTATACAGGTGATTGGAAATCGAGTTGGAAATTGAATGGGGTTTGTGCTTGCTGCTTGAAATTTGACATATTCAATCAGGTCTCAGAATGCATTTTCTTGTTTCTTTCTTTATGAAGTAGCCCTATGCTGAAGCATAAAAAAAAAGAAAAAACTTAATCCGAGAGCACTCTATGAAAAAACTGAAAAATACCCATTTACTTAAATACCTAAAGATTATTTAGTGAGATGTCTTTGATACTGCACAGGATTTATGTGTTTGCTGGCCCCATTAGGCCCCACACTTTCTGACTCCTAGGATCAAAGGTTCTCTAAACAGTTTAGTGATAGGTTTAGGGTTAGGGTTATGGTAAAGTCTTGGCTGAGATGTAGTATTAGCGTTAGAGTTATTTTGGGTTCAATTTCTTTGATACTGGGCAGGATTCAACTTTTACCTAGCCTAAAAATGCTCGCCAAATTAGGGTCTTCTAAGTTCAAGTGTTCCCTGTTAGGAATGGTTTGTATTTTTCAGGTATCACTGCATTATGACCTATATAGGTTAATAGAAATCCAGCTGGAAATCAAAAAAGGTTTGTGCTAGCTGCTTGAAACTTCACACACTCAATCAGTTCTCCATGTGCATTCTCTGCTTTATTTCTTGTTGAAGAGGCCCAAAGATGAAGAACACAAAAGCAAGTTTATCCAAGAGCACTCTATAAGCAATCAGAGAAATCCCAGTTACTGAAATTCCTCCCTCAATTGTTTGGTCAGATTTTTTGATAAGGCACATGAATTCATCTGTTTGCTAGCTCACAAGGCTCCCGAAGTTTGGGGCTACAAGTATCAATGTTTTTCAAAACAGGTTAGGGTTAGTGTCAGGGTTTGTGTAAGTTTTAAAGCTAGGGTTACAAGCTTGCATTATGGTTAGAGTTAGTTTTCATCTAGTTTCTTTGATATGGGGAGGATTCATCTTTTTCCTATCCTAAGTATGCTCGCCAAGTTTGGGCCATCTAGGTGCAAGTGTTTGCTGTCACAAACAGTTTGTATTTTCAGGTTTCACTGAATTTTGACCTATATGGGTAAATAAAAATTGAGCTGAAAATCGAAAAGTGTTTGTGCTTGCTGCTTGAAACTTCACACACTCAATCAAGTCACAGAGTGCATTGTCTTGTTTCTTTCTTATTGAAGTAGCCCTAATCTGAAGCATGCAAAACCAACTTACTCCAAAAGCACTCTATGAAAAACTGGAAAATACCTATTTAATGAAATAGCTAAACAAGTTATTTAGTCAGATATCACTGACACTGCACAGGATTCATCTATTGGTTGCCCCACTCTTCTCCACACTTTTCAGACTCCTGTGACCAATGGTTCTCTCAACAGTTTATGGATAAGGAAAGTTAGGTTTAGGGTTCATGTTAGGGCTAGGGTAAGAGCTAGGGTTAGGGTTAGAATTAGTTTTGGGTCAATCTCTTTTATACAGTGCAGGTTTCAAAAGTCACTATCCTCACCAAGATTGAGCCTTCTAGGTGCAAATTTTCAATGTCAGGAACAGTTTGTATTTTCAGGTACCACTGCATTTTGAGCTATATGGGTGAATGGAAATTCAGCTGGAAATCAAACAGTGTTTATGCTACCTGCATGAAATTTCACACACTCAATCAGTTCTCCATGAGCATTGTCTCATTTGTTTCTCATAAAAGAGCCCAAAAGGTGAAGCACACAAAAACAAGTTTATCCAAGAGAAAACAGGGAAATACCCATTTACTGAAGTTCCTCCTCCAATCATTTGGTCAGATTTCTTTGATAAGGCACAGGAACCCATCTGTTTGCTAGCCTACAATGCTCCCCATATTTGGGGCTCAAAGTATCAGTGGATCTCTATCCAAGTTATGGTTAGGGTCAGGGTTTGTATTAGTTCTAGGGTTAAGGTTAAAACTTGTGTTATGTATAGAGTTAGTTATTGTCTAGTGTCTTTGAAACTAGGCAGAATTCATCTTTTGCATATCCTAAGTATGTTTGCCAAAATTGGGCCATCTAGGTGCAAGTATTTGCTGTCACAAACAGTTTGTATTTTCAGGTTTCCCTACATTTTGACCTATATGGTGAATGGAAATCGACCTGGAAATCGAACAGTATTTGTGCTTGAAACCTCACACACTCAATCAGTTCTCTGAAAGCATTGCCTGGTTTGTTTCTTGTAGAAGAGGCCCAAAAATGAAACAAAAAATAACAAGGTTATACAAAGGCACTCTTCAGAAAACAGGAAAATACCCAGTTACTGAAATTCCACCCCCAATTATTTGGTCAGATTTCTGAGATAAGGTGCAGGAATTCATCTGTTTGATAGCCCACTGGTCTCCCCAAAGTTGGGACTACAAAGATCATTGGTTCCCTAAACAGGTTAGGGTGAGGGTCAGGGTTTGTGTTAGGGTTTGCTGTCAGGAACAGTTTGTATTTTCAGGTATCAGTGCATTTTGACCTACAAGGGTGAATGGAAATCCAGTTGGAAATCAAACAGGGTTTGTGATACCTGTTTTAAATTTCACACACTCAATCAATTCTCCGTGAAGATGCCCAGTGTTTTTGAGTGTCTTCTACAAGAAACAAACAAGAGAATGCTTATGGAGAAACTATTGAGTGTGTGAAGATTCAAGCCACTAGCATAAACCCTGTTTGATTTCCAGATGGATTTCCATTCACACATATAGGTCAAAATGCAATGATTCCTGAAAATACAAACTCTCCTGACATTGAACAGTTGCACCTAGAAAACCCAAACTTGGTGAGCATAGTAAGGCTAGGTAACTATGTAGAAGATGCTCCATGCTGAAGCACACAAAAACTAGTTTATCCAAGAGCACTCTACAATAAAACAGGGGATTACCCATTTTCTGAAATTTCTCCCCCAATTTTTTGGTCAGATTTCTTTGATAAGTTGCAGGAATTCATCTGTTTTCTATCCCACTATGCTCCCCATATTTGGGACTCCAAATAACAATGGGTCTCTCTACAAGTTACGGTTCATGCAGGGTTTGTGTTAGTTTTAGGGCTAAGGTCACAAACTTGTGTTATGGTTAGAGTTAGTTATTGTCTACTTTCTTTGATACTGTGCAGAATTAATCTTTTACATATCCTAATTAGGTGTACCAATTTTTGGCCAATTATTTGCAGGTATTCGCTGTCAGGAACAGTCTGTATTTTCAGGTTTCACTGCATTTTGACCTATATGGGTGAAAGGAAATCAAGCTGGAAACAGAACATGGTTTGTGCTTGATCCTTGAAACTTCACACTCTCAATCAGGTTTCAAAATACATATATTTTTTTCTTTCTTGTTGAATTATCCCTAACCTGAATCATGCAAAAACAACTTCATCTGAGAGCTCTCTATGAAAAAAGAGGAAAATACCAATTTACTAAAATACCTAACCAAACTATTTAGTCAGATGTCTTAGATACAACACAGGATTCATCAGTTTTCTGGCCCCACTATGCTCCAGACTTTTGGGACTCCTAGGATTAGCGGTTCTCTAAACAGTTTAGGGATTGTTTAATGGTTAATGATAGATTTTGGGATAGGGTTAAAGCTAGTGTTAGTTTTAGAGTTAGTTTTGGGCCAATCTCTTTGATACTGGGCAGGATTCAAATTTTTCCTAGCCCAGCTATGTTCGCCAAGTTTAGGTTTTTTTAGGTGCAACTCTTCAATGTCAGGAACAGTTTGATTTTTCAGGTATCACTTCATTTTGACTTATATGGGTGAATGGAAATCCAGCTGGAAATGAAAACGGGTTTATGCTAGCAGCTTGAATCTTCACAAACTCAATTGGTTCTCCATGAGCATTGTCTGGTTTGTTTCTTGTAGAAGACACTCAAAGCTGAAGTACAAAGAAACAAGTTTATCCAAGAGCATTCTATAAGAAAAAAGGGAAATAACAACTTACTGAATTCCTCCCTAAATTGTTTTGTCAGAATTCTTTGATATGGCACAGGAATTCATCTGTTTGATAGCCCACTATGCTCCCCATATTCGGGACTCCAATTATCATTTGTTCTCTAAACAGGTTAGGGTTAGTTTCAGGGTTTGTGTTAGTTTCACGGATAGGGTTACAAACTTGTATTATGGTTAGTGTTAGTTTTTTCTAATTTCTTTGATACTGAGCAGGGTTCATCTTATACCTTTCCTAACTATGCTGGTAAAGTTTAGGCCATCTAGGTGCAAGTATTCACTGTCAGGAACAGTTTGTATTTTCAGGTTTCACTATATCATGACATATACAGGTGATTGGAAATGCAGCTCTAAAACGAACAGGGTGTGTGCTTGCTGCTAGAAACTTCAAACATTCAATCAAGTCTCAGAATGCATTTTCTTGTTGAACTAAACCTAACCTGATGCATCAAAAAACAACTTCATCTGAGAGCTCTCTATGAAAAAAAACAGAAAAATACCAATTTACTAAAATACCTAACCAAATTATTTAGTCAGATATCTTTGATAATGAACAGGATTCATCTGTTTGATGGCCCCTCTCTGCTCCACACTTTTCAGAGTCCTAGGATCAACGGTTCTCTAAACAGTTTAGGGACAGATGTATGGTTAGAGTTAGGGTTAGGGCTTGGCTTAGAGGTAGTGTTAGGGTCAGAGTAATTTTTGGGCCATTTTCTTTGATACTGGCAGCATTCAACTTTTATCTATCCTAACTATGATCACCAAGTTTGGACCTTCTAGGTTCAAGTGTTCCCTGTTAGGAACAGTTAGTGTTTTCAGGTATCACTGCATTATGACCTATATAGGTGAATGGAAATCTAACTGGAAATCTAAAAGGGTTTGTGCTAGCTGCTTGAAACTTCACACACTGAATCAGTTATCTGTGAACAATCTCTGGTTTGTTTCTTGTAGAAGAGGCCCAAAGGTGAAACACACATAAACAAGGTATTACAAGAGCACTCTTAAGAAAACAGGAAAATACCCAGTTACTGAAATTACTTCCCCAATTGTTTTGTCAGGTTTCTTAGATAAAGTGCAGGAATTAATCTGTTTGATAGCCAACTAGTCTCTCCTATGTTGGGACTACAAGGATCAATGGTTCCCTAAACATGTTAGGGAGATGGTCAGGGTTTGTGTTAGATTCAGAGCTAGGGTTACAACTTGTGTTATGCTTAGAGATAGTTTTTGTCTAGTTTCTTTCATACAGGGTTCAATTCATCTTTTTTCTTATCCTAAGAATGATCACCAAGTTTGGGCCATCTAGGTGCAAGTCTTTGCTTTCAGAAACAGTTCATATTTTCAGGTATCACTGCGTTTTGACCTATATGGGTGAATGAAAATCCAGGTAGAAATCAAACAGGCTTTGTGTTACCTGTTTGAAACTTCACACACTCAATCAGTTCTCCATGAGCATTGTTTGGTTTGTTTCTTGTAGAAGAGGCCCAAAGCTGAAGCACACAAAAAATGAGTTTATCCAAGATCACTCTATAAGAAAACAGGGAAATACCCATTTACTGAAATTCCTCCCCCAATTTTTTGGTCAGATTTCTTTGATAAGTTTCAGGAATTCATCAGTCTGCTATCCCACTATGCTCCCCACATTTGGGGCTTCAAGTATCAATGGGTCTCTCTACAAGTTATGGTTAGTGTAAGGGTTTGTATTAGTTTTAGTGCTTCAAACTTGTGTTATGGTTAGAGTTAGTTATTGTCTAGTTTCTTTGGTACTGTGCAGAATTAATCTTTTACCTATCCTAAGTAGGCGTGCCAAGTTTGGGCCATCTAGTTGCTGGTGTTCACTGTCAGGAACAGTGTTTATTTTCAGGTTTTGCTACATTTTGACCTATATGGGTGAAAGGAAATTGAGCTGGAATAAGAACTGGGTTTGTGCTTTGTGCATAAAACTTCACATTATCAATCAGGTCTCAGAATACGTTTTCTTGTTTCTTTCTTTTTGAAATAGCCCTAAACTGAAGCATGCCCAAACAGCTTAATCTGAGAGTACTCTATGAAAAAACAGGAAAATACCCATTTACTAATATACCTAACCAAATTATTTAGTCAGATGTCTTAGATACAACACAGGATTCATCAGTTTTCTGGCCCCAATATGCTCCATACTTTTGGGACTCCTATGATTTATGGTTCTCTAAACAATTTAGGGATAGTTTTAAGTTTAGGGTTAGATTTAGGGCTAGGGTTAGAGCTAGTGTTAGTTTTAGAGTTAGTTTTGGGCCAATCTCTTTGATACTGGGCAGGATTCAAATTTTTCCTAGCATAACTATGCTCACCTAGTTTGGGTTTTCTAGGTGCAACTGTTCAATGTCAGGAACAGTTTGTATTTTCAGGTATCATTTTATTTTGACCTATATGGGTGAATGGAAATCCAGCTGGAAATCAAACCAGGTTTATTCTAGCAGCTTAAATCTTCACAAACTCAATCGGTTCTCCATGAGCATTGTCTGGTTTGTTTCTTGTAGCAGACATTCAAAGCTGAAGCACAGAAAAACAAGTTCATCCAAGAGCACTCTATAAGAAAACAGGGAAATAACAAGTTACTGAATTCCTCCCTAAATTGTTTAGTCAGAATTCTTTGATATGGTGCAGGAATTCATCTGTTTTCTAGTCCACTATGCTCCCTATTTTGGGACTCCAATTATCAATTGTTCGCTAAACAGGTTAAGATTAGTGTCAGGGTTTGTGTTAGTTTCAGGGCTAGAGTTACAAACTTGTGTTATGGTTAGTGTTAGTTTGTGTATAATTTCTTTGATACCAAGCAGGGTTCATCTTATACCTATCCTAACTATGCTGGTAAAGTTTAGGCCATCTAGGTGCAATTATTCACTGTCAGGAACAGTTTGTATTTTCAGGTTTCACTATATCATGAAATATACAAGTGATTGGAAATGCAGCTCTAAAACGAACAGGGTGTGTGCTTGCTGCTAGAAACTTCAAACATTCAATCAAGTCTCAGAATGCATTTTCTTGTTGAACTAAACCTAACCTGATGCATCAAAAAACAACTTCATCTGAGAGCTCTCTATGAAAAAAAACAGAAAAATACCAATTTACTAAAATACCTAACCAAATTATTTAGTCAGATATCTTTGATAATGAACAGGATTCATCTGTTTGATGGCCCCTCTCTGCTCCACACTTTTCAGAGTCCTAGGATCAACGGTTCTCTAAACAGTTTAGGGACAGATGTATGGTTAGAGTTAGGGTTAGGGCTTGGCTTAGAGGTAGTGTTAGGGTTAGAGTAATTTTAGGGCCACTTTTTTTGATACTGGCAGCATTCAACTTTTATCTAGCCTAACTATGCTCACCAAGTTTGGGCCATCTAGGTGCAAATGTTTGCTGAAGGAAATAGTTTGTATTTTCAGGTTTCACTGCATTAGGACCTATACGGTGAATGAAAATCAAGCTAGAAATTGAACAGGGTTTGTGCCTGCTGCTTGAAAATTCACAAACCCAATCAGTTCTCTGTGAGCATTGTCTCATTTGTTTCTTGTAGAAGATGGCCAAGGCTGAAGCACACAAAAACAAGTTTATCCAAGAGCACTCTATAAGAAAACAGGGAAATACACTGTTACTTAAGTTCCTCTTTAAATATTTGGTCAAATTTCTTTGATAAGGCACAGGAATTCGTTTGTTTGATAGCCCTCTCATCTCTCCTAGGTGGGGACTCCATGGATCAATCATTCTCTAAACAGGGTAGGGTGATTATCAGGGTTTGTGTTAGTTTTAGGGCTCAGGTTACAAACTTGTTTTATGGTTTAAGTTAGTTTTTGTCTAATTTCTTTGATTCTGGGTAGGATTCATATTTTTCCCATCCTAAGTATTCTCGCCATGTTTGAGCCATCTAGGTACAAGTGTTTGCCTTCAGGAACAGTTTTTTTTTTCAGTTTTCACTGCCTTTTGACCTATATGGGTGAATGGAAAATGAGCTGGAAATCAAACAGGGTTTATACTTTCTGTATTAAACTTCACACACTCAATTAGGTCACAGAGTCCATTGTCTTATTTTTTCTTGTTGAAGTAGCCCTAATCTGAAGCATGCAAAACCAACTTACTCTGGAAACACTCAATGAGAAAACTGGAAAATACACATTTACTGAAATAGCTAAACAAATTATTTAGTCAGATGTCTTTGACCCTGCAAGGATTCATCTGTTTGCTGTCCCCACTCTGCTCCAGACATTCCAGACTCCTTGGATCAATGGTTCTCTCAAAAGTTTACGGATAGTGTTAGGGTTAGGTTTAGGGTTAGGGCCAGGGTTACAGCTAGTGTTAGGGTTAGAGTTAGGTTTGGGTCATTTTCTTGGATAATGGGCAGGATTCAACTTTTACCTATTCTAACCATGCCCACCAACTTTGGGCCTTCTAGTTGCCAGTGTTCACTGTTAGGAACAGTTTGTATTTTTAGGTATCACTACACTTTTACAATTATGGGTGAATGGAAATCCAGCTGGAAATCAGTGTTTATGCTACTTGCATAAAAATTCACATAGTCAATCAGTTCTCCATGAGCATTAACTCTTTTGTTTCTTGTAAAAGAGGCCCAAAGCTGAAGCACAAAAAAAAAACAATTTATCCAAGAGCACTCTATAAGATAACAGGGAAATACTCAGTTACTAAAGTTTCTCCTCCAATTGTTTGGTCAGATTTCTTTGATAAGGCACAGGAATTCATCTGTTTGCTAGCCCACAAAGCTTCCCATATTTGGGGCTCAACATATCAATGGGTCCCTATAAAATTTAGGGTTAGAATCAGGGTTTGTGTTAGTTTTAGAGCTAAGGTTACAAACTCGTGTTATGGTTAAAGTTAGTTATTGCATAGTTTCTTTGATACTAGGCAGAATTCATCTTTTACATATACTAAGTATGCTTGCTAATTTTGGCTATCTACGTGCTAGTATTTGCTGTCAGTAACAGTTTTTATTTTCAGGTGTCCCTACATTTTGACATGTATGGGTGAATAGAAATCGACCTGAAAATCATAAAGGGTTTGTGCTTGCTGCTTGAAACTTCACACACACACAATTATTTCTCTGTGAGAATTGTCTGGTTGTTTCTTGTAGAAGAGGCTAAAAGGTGAAACACACATAAACAAATTTATACAAGAGCACACTTAAGAAAACAGAAAAATACCCAGTTAGGGAAATTCCTCCCCCAATTGTTTGATCAGATTTCTTAGACAAAGTGCAGGAATTCATCTGTTTAATAGCCCACTAGTCTCTCAAAGTTTTGGATCCAAGGATCCATGGTTCCCTAAACAGGTTAGGGAGAGGGTCAGGGTTTGTGTTAGATTTAGAAATATGGTTACAAACTTGTGTTATGGTTAGAGATAGTTTTTGTCTGGTTTCTTTGATATTGGGTAGGATTCATCTTTTTCCTATCCTAAGTATGCTTGCCAAGTTTGGACCATCTAGGTGCAAGCGTTTGCTGTGAGGAAACCTGAATTTTCAGGTATCACTGCATTTTGACTTATATGGGTGAATGGAAATGCAGTTGGAAATCAAACAGGATTTGTGCTAGTGACCTGAATCTTCACACACTCAATTATTTCTCCATTGGTTTGGTATTAAAAGGCACTCAAAGCTGAATTACACAAAAACAAGTTTATCCCAGAGCACTCTATAAGAAAACAGGGAATTAACAAGTTACTGAATTCCTCCCCCAATTTTTTGGTCAGATTTCCTTGATGAATCTATTTGCTTGCCCACTAAGCTCCCCATACTTGGGATCCAATTATCAATGGGTCTCTCTAAAAGTTATGGTTAGTGTCAGGGTTTGTGTTAGTTTTAGGGCTAAGGTTACAAACTTGTGTGATGGTTAGAGTTAGTTATTTTCTAGTTTCTTTGATACTGTGCAGAATTAATCTTTTTTATTTGTTGTTCAAAATATTAGAAATCTCTTGACATATCATGTTTCATACATTTGATTCAAGTGGGTTATGAACTCCCATTTTTACCCCATATACATATTGCAGACTCACATCGGTTACACATCCACGTTTTTACATATTGCCATACTAGTGTCTGTATTCTGCTACCTTTCCTATCCTCTTCTATCCCGCCTCCCCTCCCTTCCCGTCTTCTCTCTCTACCCCATCTACTGTAATTCATTTCATCCCTTGTTTTTTTTCCCTTTCCCCTCACATCCTCTTATATGTAATTTTGTATAACAATGAGGGTCTCCTTCCATTTCCATGCAATTTACCTTCTCTCTCCCTTTCCCTCCCACCTCTCATCCCTGTTTAATGTTAATCTTCTTCTCATGCTCTTCCTCCCTGCTCTGTTCTTAGTTGTTCTCATTATATCAAAGAGGACATTTGGCATTTGTTTTTAGGGATTGGCTAGCTTCACTCAGCATAATCTGCTCCAATGCCATCCATTTCCCTGCAAATTCCATGATTTTGTCATTTTTTAGTGCAGAGTAATACTCCATTGTGTATAAATGCCACATTTTTTTATCCATTCATTTATTGAAGGGCATCTAGGTTGGGTCCACAATCTAGCTATTGTGAATTGTGCTTATATGAACATCGATGTAGCATTATCCCTATAGTACACTCTTTTAAGGTCTTCAGGGAATAGTCTGAGAAGGGCAATAGCTGGGTCAAATGGTGGTTCCATTCCCCGCTTTCCCAGGAATCTCCATACTGCTTTCCAAATTGGCCACACCAATTTGCAGTCCCATCAGCAATGTACAAGTGTACCCTTTCCCCCATATCCTCGCCAGCAGTTGTTGTTTGACTTCATAATGATTGCCAATCTTACTGGAGTGAGATGGTATCTTAGGGTGGTTTTGATTTGCATTTCTCTGACAGCTAGAGATGGTGAGCATTTTTTCATGTACTTGTTGATTGACTGTATGTCCTCCTATGAGAAGTGTCTGCTCAGGTCCTTGGCCCATTTGTTGAATGGGTTATTTGTTTTCTTATTGTTTAATTTTTTGAGTTCTTTGTATACTCTGGATATTAGGGCTCTATCTGAAGTGTGAGGAGTAAAAATTTGTTCTCAGAATGTAGGCTCCCTATTTACCTCTCTTATTGTTTCTCTTGCAGAGAAAAAAAAACTTTTTAGTTTGATTAAGTCCCATTTGTTGATTCTTGTTTTTAACTCTTGTGCTATAGGTGTCCTATTAAAGAATTTGGAGTCTGACCCCACAATATGTAGATCGGAGCCAACTTTTTCTTCTATCAGATGGCGTGTCTCTGATTTGATATCAAGCTCCTTGATCCATTTTGAGTTAACTTTTGTGCATGGTGAGAGAAAGGTGTTCAGTTTCATTTTGTTGCATATGGATTTCCAGTTTTCCCAGCACCATCTGTTGAAGATGCTATCCTTCCTCCATTGCATACTTTTAGCCCCTTTATTGAATATAAGATAGTTGTAATTTTGTGGATTGGTCTCTGTGTCCTCTATTCTGTACCATTGGTTCACCCACCTGATTTGGTACCAGTACCATGCTGTTTTTGTTACTATTGTTCTGTAGTACAGTTTGAAATCTGGTATCGCTATACCTCCTGATTCACACTTCCTGCTTAGAATTGCTTTGCTATTCTGGGTCTTTTATTTTTCCATATGAATGTCATGATTGCTTTATATATTTCTACAAGAAATGCCATTGGGATTTTGATTGGCATAGCATTAAACCTATAGAGAACTTTTGGTAATATCGCTATTTTGATGATGTTAGTTCTGCCTATCCATGAACAGGGTGTATTTTTCCATCTTCTAAGATCTTCTTCTATTTCTCTCTTTAGGGTTCTGTTGTTTTCATTGAATAAAATTTTCACCTCTTTTGTTAGGTTGATTCCCAAGTATTTTATTTTTTTGAGGATATTGTGAATGGGGTGGTTGTCCTCATTTCCATTTCAGAAGATTTGTTGCTGATATATAAGAATGCCTTTGATTTATGCATGTTGTTTTATATCCTGCCACTTTGCTAAATTCATTTATTAGCTCTAGTAGTTTCTTTGTAGACCCTTTTGGGTCTGCTAGGTATAGGATCATGTCATCCACAAATAGTGACAATTTAAGTTCTACTTTTCCTATTTTTATGCCTTTAATTTCTTTCATCTGTCTAATTGCTCTGGCCAGTATTTCGAGAACTATATTGAATAGAAGTGGTGAGAGAGGGCATCCCTGTCTTGTTCCAGATTTTAGAGGGAATGCCTTCAGTTTTTCTCCATTTAGAATGATGCTAGCCTGAGGCTTAGCATAGATAGCTTTTACAATGTTGAGGTAAGTTCCTGTTATTCCTAGTTTTTCTAATATTTTGAACATAATGGGATGCTGTACTTTGTTGAATGCTTTTTCTGCATCTATCGAGATGATCATGTGGTTCTTTAAGTCTATTGATGTGGTGAATAACATTTATTGATTTCCGTATATTGAACCATCCTTGCATCCCAGGGATGAATCCCACTTGATCATGGTGTACAATTTTTTTGATATGCTTTTGTATCCAATTCACCAGAATTTTATTGAGGATTTTTGCATCTAGGTTCATTAGAGATATTGATCTTTAGTTTTCTTTCTTTGAAGTGTCTTTGTCTGGTTTCAGGATCAGGGTGATGTTGGCCTCATAGAATGAATTTGGAAGAGCTCCTTCTTTTTCAATTTCCTGAAATAACTTAAAAAGTATTGGTATTAACTCTTCTTTAAAGTTTTTGTAAAACTCCACTGTATACCCATCTGGCTTTTCTTGGTTGGAAGTCTTTTGGTGGCTTCTTCTATTTCCTCCTTTGTTATTGGTCTGTCTAAATTGTGTGTATCTTCTTGATTCAATCTGGGCAAATCATATGACTTAAGAAATTTATCGATATCTTCACTATCTTCTATTTTATTGGAATATAGGGTTTCAAAATAATTTCTAATTATCTTCTGTATTTCTGTAGTGTCTGTTGTGATATTGCCTTTTTCATCCCGTATGTTAGTAATTTGAGTTCTCTCTCTTCATCTCTTCACTAGCATGGCTAAGGGTCTGTCAATGTTATTTATTTTTTCAAAGAACCAACTTTTAGTTTTGTCAATTTTTTCCATGGTTTCTTTAGTTTCAATTTCATTGATTTCCACTCTGATTTTAATTATTTCCTGCCTTCTGTTACCTTTGCTGTTGTTTTGTTCTTCCTTTTCTAGGGTTTTGAGATGAAATGTGAGCTCATTTGGTTTTTTTTTTCTTTTTTTGAGGAATGAACTCCAGGCAATGAATTTCCCTCTTAAAACTGCTTTCATTGTGTCCCATAGATTTCGATATGTTGTGTCTGTATTTTCATTTATCTCTAAGAATTTTTTGGTTTCCTCCTTTATGTCTTCTGTAACCCATTGATCATTCAGTAACATATTGTTCATTTTCCAGGTGATACAGGATTTTTCCTTCCTTCTTTTATCTTTGATTTCCAGTTTCATTCCATTATGATCAGATAAGATGTATGGTATTATCTCCACACCTTTATATTTACTAAGAGTTGCCCTATGGCATAATATATGGTCTATCTTTGAGAAGGATCCATGTGCTGCTGAGAAGAACTTACACACACTTGATGATGGTTGATATATTCTATATATGTCAGTTAAGTCTAGGTTATTGATTGTGTTATTGAGTTCTATAGTTTCTTTATTCAGCTTTTGTTTGGAGGATCTGTCCAATGGTGAGAGCGGTGTGTTGAAGTCACCCATAATTATTGTGTTTTGGTCTATTTGATTCTTGAACTTGAGGAGAGTTTGTTCTATGAATGTTGCAGCACCATTATTTGGTGCATACATATTGATAATTGTTATGTCTTGTTGGTAAGTGGTTCCTTTTAACAGTATCTAGTGTCCTTCTTTATCCCTTTTGATTAACTTAGGTTTGAAGTTGATTTTATTTGACATGAGTATGGCCACTCCTGCTTGCTTCCGAGGACCATATGAGTGGTATGATTTTTCCCAACCTTTCACCTTCAGCCTGTGTATGTCTTTTCCTGTCAGATAAGTCTCCTGAAGGCAGCATATTGTTGGGTCTGTTTTTTTAATCCAAGTTACTAGCCTATGTTGTTTGATTGGTGAGTTTAAGCCATTAACATTTAGGGTTACTATTGATATATTGTTTGTACTTCCAGTCATGTTTATTTATTTACTTATTTTAATTTGGCTTGCTTTTCCTCTTTGGTTATTTCCCCCACCCCCTTTACTGAGTTATCTCCCACTGTTAGTTTTGGGTGCTGTTTTTCATTTCTTCTTCTTGTAATGTTTTGGTCAAAATGCTTTGCAGTGCTGGCTTTCTGGCTGCAAATTCTTTTAGCTTTTGTTTATCGTGAAATATTTTAATTTCATTGTCAAACCTGAAGCTTAATCTTGCTGGATACAATATTCTTGGTTGGAATCCATTATTTTTCCGCATTTGAAATACGTTGTTCCAGGATATTCTAGCTTTCAACGTCTGTGATGAAAAATCTGCTGTTAATCCAACTGGATTACCCCTGAATGTAATCTGCCTCCTTTCTCTTGTAGCTTTTAGTATTCTCTCCTTGTTCTGTATGTTGGATAGCTTCATAATAATGTGTTTTTGAGTTGGTCTATTACGGTTTTGTATGTTTGGGGTCCTGCAGGCTTCCAGAATTTGGCAGTCCATTCCATCTTTCATTTCTGGAATGTTTTCTAAGATTATTTCATTCAATAGGTTGCTCATTCCTTTGGTTTGGACCTCTATACATTCTTCTATCCCAATGACTCTTAAGTTTGTTTTTTTCATGACATCCCATATGTTTTGTATGTTTTGCTTGTGGTTTCTTACCAGCCTTTCTGCGTTGACTATAGTCTATTCGAGTTGATAAACTTTGTCTTCATTATCTGATGTTCTGACTTCTATTTGATCTAGTCTATTTGTAATATTCTCATTTGAGTTTTTGATTTGGTTTATGGTTTCCTGCATTTCTAGGATTACTGTTTGATTTTTTTTAAATCTCTATCTCCTGGTAGAGTTCATTTTTTGCTATTTGAATCTGCTTATTTAATTCATTTTCAAAGTATTCTTTCATCATTTGGACTTGCTGTCTAACGACTTTAAGATTCCATTCCATCTGAGTCAGGTATGCCTTGAGTTCTTTCTCTGTCCATTTTTCTGATGCCTCTGGGTTCTCCTATAAATTTAAGTTATCCTGCATTGTTTGTAATCCCTTTTCCCTTGTTTTTTCGTGGTGCTCAGGTTACTTTCCAACTCTGTTTGACTGCTGTGTTTCTGTTTTCTCCTTTATATTTGTTTTTGTTTTGTATAGCTCCAAGATCTCTCCTTTGTGTTGGCATACAATGTTTAGAGATGTTGGATTTAATTGTGATTTAAGGTAAATTTATTAGTTTCATTAAAGGCCTACAGATTTTGATGGAATATAGAGAATTGAGGTTTGAACTTAGGATTTTATGTTAAGGTCAGGTGATTTGATGGTAAGGAGGTTAGTATATGTTAGCTTATTTGGGGGGTTGCTCAAATGCAGGCAGATATTAACAAGAGAATAGACAGGAGTACTTGGGGGTAGTTAAGGGCTTAGGCGGACTATAGACCATCTTGTAATATTCATGTATTTGAATTTAGTAAATTACTCATAATCAGAGTGGTCATGCTTGGGAGGAAAGATAGGGCAAAGGTAAGGAAGTAAACCAAGAAAGAGAAAGGGAGAGAAGAAAAAATGAGAAAAAAATAGAAAAGAAAAAGAAGAAATGATAAAAACAATAAAATAAAGTAAATAAAAATTACAATAAAAAAAAAAGCACTGTTAGGCTTCTATTTTCTTCGCTTCCAGTAGGTGGAGCTGTGCCTTCCAGACCAAGATTTTGCCCTCAGGCTGTAGGAAACAATCCTAATGAGGCTGCTCATTCCTCCCACACCGGGTGTCTCTCCAATCCTGTTCACTTAGGTTTATTCCTGTCCTCTAGTCTCCTCGCTTCTTCCACCAGACTGGCCTTCCCCGGTGTGATACCTCTCCACAGTTCAAGCTACACTCTGGACCTGCAGTTTCCTGGATGTGAAGCACGGCTATTGGGGACAAGCCCCCTACTCTTTTGATTCCCCCCAATAGCCACTCCTCTGGGAGCGGGCGAGACAGGTTTTGTTTTCACCGCTGGTGGGAGTGGGGAGTTGGAGGTCAGGTGCCTTTACCTTTCCCCATGCCTCTATTCACGCTCACTGATAATCACACCCCCGGAAAGCCGGGGAGAGATTTTATGTGATTTCCCCATTGTATGGGAGAAGGGCTAAATGTCACACACCTGTTCTATCACTGAACTTGCTGCAGTGGGGTCGGATCTGTTGGAAACTGGTGATGTTGACGTCAGCTCTCCAAGATGGTGGTCGCTGGCTTCCTCGGTGTGGTGTTTGGTGTAGAGGGCAGATCTGGACTGTTTCTCTCCCCCATCTCAAACCCAGAACTCAGCCCGGAGCACTGTGAGGGCACAGTTGGCAGGACCCCTCAGAATCTGTAGCACCGTTTCTCTGCATTGCTGGCACGTCAGGGCACAGGCTCTGGCTGCGGGGCGGGCCGCTGATCAATCAGCCTGAATCTCCAGGTGCATGGTTCACTCACGATTGAGCCACAGTAACTGATCATTGGGTGTTAAAATCCTTCCTCTAGCTTTCAGTACACCCCAATTTTGCTGGAAATTCCTAACAAGATAGCTTCTGGCTGTTCTAAACTCACTAATCACCTGCACAGTGACACAGTACATGGGGGTGACACACTCTATTCGCTGCCATCTTCCTCCTGTCTCCAGAATTAATCTTTTACAGATCCTAAGTTGGCGTGCCAAGTTTGGGCCATCTAGTTGCAAGTGTTCGCTGTCAGGAACAGTGTGGATTTTCAGGTTTCACTGCATTTGACCTATATGGATGAAAGGAATTTGAGCTAGAAAAAGAACTGGGTTTGTGCTTGATGCTTGAAACTTCACACTCACAATCAAGTCTCAGAATACATTTTCGTCTTTATTTCTTGTTGAAGTAGCCCTAACCTGATGCATGCAAAAACAACTTAATCTGAGATCACTCTATGAAAAAACAGGAAAATACCTATTTACTGATATACCTAACCAAATTATTTAGTCAGATGTCTTCAATACAACACAGGATTCATCTGTTTGCTGGCCCCACTATTCTCCACACTTTTGGGACTCCAAGGATTAACGATTCCCTAACCAGTTTAGGGATAGTTTTAGGGTTAGGGTTAGGTTTAGGGTTAGGGTTAGAGCTAGTGTTAGAGTTAGTTTTGGGCCAATTTCTTTGATACTGAGCAGGATTTAAATATTTCCTAGCCTAACCATGCTCGCCAAGTTTGGGTTTTTTAGGTGCAACTGTTCAATGTAAGGAACAGTTTGTATTTTCAGGTATCACTGCATTTTGACCTATATGGATGAATGGAAATCCAGCTAGAAATCAAACCGGGTTTGGGATACCTGCTTGAAACTTCACACACTAAATCAGTTCTCCATTATTATTGTCTGTTATGTTTCTTCTAGAACAGGCCCAAAGCTGAAGCACAAAAAAACAAGTTTATCCAAGAGCACTCTATAAGAAAACAGGGAAATAACCAGGTACTGAAATTCCTCCCCCAATTTTTTGTCATATTTCTTTGATATGGTGCAGGAATTCATCTGTTTGCTAGCCCACTTGGCTTCCCAAATTTGGGACTACAAGTATCAATGGTTCTCTAAACAGGTAAGGGTAAGTGTCAGGGTTTGTGTTATTTTTAGGGTTAGGGTGAATATCTTGTGTTATATTTTTTGTTAATTTTGGTCTAGTTTCTTTGATACTGGGCAGAATTCATCTTTTAACTCTCTTAACTCTGGTCACCATGATTGGGAAATCTAATTGCAAGTGTTTGCTGTCAGGCAAGTTTGCATTTTCAGGTTTCACTACATTATGACCTATACAGGTTATTGGAAATCCAGCTGGAAATCAAACAGGGTTTGTGCTTGTTGTGTGAAACTACACACACTCAATCAGGTCTCAGAATGCATTGTCTTGATTCTTTTTTTTTTGAAGTAGCAAAGAGCTGAAGCATTTAAAAATAACTTAACATGAGAACACTCTATGAAAAAAGAAGAAAATACCAATTTATGGAAATACCTAACCAAATTATTTAGACATAGGTCTTTGATACTGCACAGGATTCATCTCTTTGCTGGCCCCACTCTGTTCCTCACTTTTTGGACTCCTATGATAAATGGTTCTCTAAACAGTTTAGGGAGAGGGTTAGTGTTAGGGTTAGGGTAAGGGCTAGGGTTAGAGCTAGTGTTGGGGTTGAGTTAGTTTTGGGCTAATTTCTTTGATACTGGGCAGGTTTCATCTCTTTCCTAGCCTAACTATGCTCGCCAAGTTTGGGCCTTCTATTTGCAATTGTTGGCTGTCAGTAACAGTTTCTATTTTCAGGTATCACTGCATTTTGACCTATATGGTGAGTGGAAATTTAGCAGGAATGCAAACAGTGTTTGTGCTAGGTGCTTGAAAATTTACACAATCAATCAGTTCTCCATTAGCATTGTCTGGTTTCTTTCTTGTAGAAGAAACCTAAAGATGAAGAACACAAAACAAAGTTTATCCAAGAGCACACAATAGAAAAACAGGGAAATACTAAGTTACTTAAATTCCTCCCCCAACTTTTTAGTCAGATTTCATCGATAAGTGCAGGAATTCATGTGTTTGCTAGCCCTCTATGTTCCTCAAGTTTGGGACTCCAAGGATCAATGGTTGTCTAAATAAGTTATGGTAAGTGTCAGGGTGTGTTAGTTTTAGAGCTAGGGTTATATGCTTGTGTTATGGTTAGAGTTAGTATTTTTCTAGTTTCTTTGATACTGTCCAGGATTCATCTTTTACCTACTCTAACTATGCTCACCATGTTTGGATCTTCTAGGTGCAACTGTTTGCTGTCAGGAACAGTTTATATTTTCAGGTATCACTGCATTTTGACCTATATGGGTGAATGGAAATCCAGCTGGAAAACAAACAGGGTTTGTGGTAGCTGCTTTAAAATTCACAAACTCAATCTGTTCTCCATAGGCATTGTCTGGTTTGTTTCTTGTAGAAAAGACTCAAAGCAGCAGCACACAGAAACTAGTTTATCCAAGAGCACTCTATAAGGAAACAGAGAAATACCCAGTTACTGATATTCCTCTCCCAATTATTTGGTCAGATTTTTTTTTGATAGGTGCAGGAATTCATCTATTTGCTATCCCACTATTCTCCCCAATTTGGGATTCCAAGCATCAATGGTTCTCTAAACAGGTTAGGGTTATTGTCAGTGTTTTTGTTAGTTTTAGGGCTAGGGTGACAACTTCTGTATGGTTAGAGTTAGTTTTATTCTAGTTTCTTTAATATTGTACAGGATTCATCTTTTACCTATCCTAAGTATGCTTGCCAAGTTTGGGCCTTCTCAGTGTAACTGTTCCATGTCAGGAAGAGTTTGTATTTTCAGGTTTTACTGCATTATGACCTATTAGATAAATGGAAATCAAGCTGGAAATCGAACAGGGTTTGTCCTTTCTGGTTGATACTTCACACACTCAATCAGGTTTCAGAATGTATTGTCTTCTTTCTTTCTCTTTGAACTAGCTGTAAAATGAAGTATGCAAAAAAATTAATATGAGAAAACTCTATGAATAAACAGGAAAATACATATTTACTGAAATACCTAACCAAATTGTTTAGTCAGATGTCTTTGATATTGTACAGGATTCATCTATTTGCTGGCCCCACTCTGCTTCACACTTTCGTAACTTGTATGATCAATGGTTCTCTAAACAGTTTAGGAAGAGGGTTAGGGTTAGGCTTAGGGTTTGGGATAAGGTGAGAGCTAGTGTTAGGGTTTGGGACTAATTTCTTTGATACTGGTCAGGTTTCATCTATTCCATAGCCTAACTATACTCACCACGTTTGATCCTTCTAGGTGCAACTGTTTGCTGTCAGGGACAATTTGTATTCTCAGGTATCACTGTATTTGACCTATATGGGTGAATGGAAATCCACCTGGAAATCAAACAGGATTTGTGCTAGCTGCTTGAAACTTCCAAACTCAATCAGTTCTCCATGAGAATTTTCTGGTTTCTTTCTTATAGAAGGGGACCAAACCTGAAGCACACAAAAACAAGTATATCCAAGAACACTCTATAGGGAAACAGGGAAATACAGAGTTACTGAAAATCATCCCTTAATTTTTTGTCATATTTCTTTGATAAGGTGCAGGAATTCCTCTGTTTTCTAGCCCACTATGCTCCCCAAGTTTGGGACTCCAAGTATCAATTGTTCTCTTAAAAAGTTAGTGTTAGTGTCAGGATTTGTGTTAGTTTTAGGCCTAGAGTTACCAGATTGAGTTATGGTTGGAATTAGTTTTTGTCTAGTTTCTTTGATCCTGTGCAAAATTTATGTTTAACTATTATAACTATGATCGCCAATTTGGGCTATGTAGGTGCAAGTGTTCACTGTCAGGAATAGTTTGTATCTTCAGGTTTCACTGCATTTTGATATATGGGTGAACAGAAATTGAGCTGGAAATCAAACAGGGTTTGTGCTTCCTGCTTGGAAATTCACACACTCAATCAGGTCTCATAATGCATTGTTTTTTTCTTTCTTGTTGAAGTAGGCCTATGCTAAAGCATGCAAAAACATTTTCTCATGGACACTATAAAAACACAGAAAAATACCCATTTACTGAAATACCTAAGCAAATTATTTAGTCAGATATCTTTGGATTTATCTGTTTGTTAGCCACACTATGCCTCACACTTTTGGGACTCTTGGATCAATGCTTCTCTAAACAGTTTAGAGATAGGGTTAGGGTTAGGGTTAGGGCTAGTGTTAGATTTAGTGTTAGGGTAAAAGTTTGTTTTGAGCCAATTTTTTTGATACTGGGCAGGTTTTATCTTTTCCCTAGCCCAATTATGCTCACCAAATTTGGGCCTTCTAGGTGCAATTGTTTGCTGTCAGGAACAGTTTGTATTTTCAGTTATCACTGCTTATTGACCTATATGTGTGAATGGAAATTCAGCTGGATATCAAACAGGCTTTGTGCATGCTGTTCACTCAATCTGTTCTCCATAAGCATTGTCTGTTTTTTTTCTTATACAAGATGCTCAAAGTTGAAGCACACAAAAAGAAGTTTATTCAAGAGCACTCTATAAGAAAACAGAGAAATTTCCAGTTACTGAAATTCCTCCCCCAAGTTTTTGGTCAGATTTCTTTGATAAGGCACAGAAATTCATCTGTTTTCTAGCTTATTAGATCCCCCAACTTTGGGTTCCAAGTATCAATTGTTCTTTAAACAGATTAGGGTTACTGTAATGGTTAGTGTGAGTTTTAGGGCTTAGGATAAAATCTTTTTTTTTTTTTTTAATTTTTTATTGTTGGCTGTTCAAAACATTACATAGTTCTTGATATATCATATTTCACAATTTGATTCAAGTGGGTTATGAGCTCCCATTTTTACCCCATATACAGATTGCAGAATCACATCAGTAGGATAAAATCTTATATTATGGTTAGAAATATTTTTGTCTAATTTCTTTAATAATGGGCAGGATTATACTTTTACCTTGCCTAACTCTGCATGTCAACTGTTTGAGCTTTATACATCCAACTGTTTGCTTTCAGAAACAGTTTGTATTTTAAAGTTTCACTGCATTATGACCGATATGGTTGAATGGAAATCGAGCTATAAATCAAAAAGGGTTTGTGCTTGCTGCTTGAAACTTCACATACTCAATCAGGTATCAGAATGCATTGTCTTGCTTCTTTCTTGTTGAAGTACCCCTAAGCTGAAGCATGCAAAAACAACTTAATCTGAGAACACTCTATGAAAAACCAGAAAATACACACTTATTGAAATACCTAACAAAATTATTTAGACAGATGTTTTGATACCACACAGGATTCATCTGTGTGCTGGCCAAACTCTGCTTCACACTTTTGGGCTTCCTAGGATCAATGGTTCTCTAAAGAGTTTAGGAATAGTGTATAGGGTTAGGGTTATGGTTAGGTCTAGGGTGAGAGCTAGTGTTAGGTTTAGAGTTAGTTTTGGGCTAATTACTTTGATACTGGGCAAGATTCAAATTATACCTAGCCTAACTATTCTCAACAATTTTGAGCCATCTAGATTCAACTGTTTGATGTAAGGAACAGTTTGTATTTTTAGATATCACTGCATTTTGACCTATAAGGTTTAATGGAAATCCAGCTGGAAATCAAACAGTGTTTGTGCTAGCTGCTTGAAACTTCACACACTCAATCAGTTCCATACAACTCTTTGATGTCTGGAACGGTTTGTATTTTCAGATATCACTGCATTTTGACCTATATGTTTGAATGGAAATCCATCTGGAAATCAAACACGGTTTTTGCTAGATGCTTGAAACTTCACACACTCAATCAGTTCTCTGTAAGCATTGTCTGGTTTGTTTCTTGTAGAAGAGGCTCAAAGCTCAAGCGCAAAATAAAGTTAATCTTCGAGCACTCTATGAGAAAATAGGTAAATACGTATTTACTGAAATTCCTCCCCCAATTGCCTGGTCAGATTTTTTTGATAAAGTGCAGGAATTTATCCGTTTACTAGCCCACTAGTCTCCCCAATTTTGTGACTCCAAATATCAATGGTTCTCTAAACAGGTAATATTAGTGTCAGGGTTTTGGTTAGTTTTAGGACTAGGGTGACAACTTATGTTATGGTTAGAATTAGTTTATGTCTAGTTTCTTTGATACTGGCAGGATTCATCTTTTACATATTCTAAACATGC
Organism: Marmota monax; assembly: GCF_021218885.2. Classification (NCBI taxonomy): domain Eukaryota; kingdom Metazoa; phylum Chordata; class Mammalia; order Rodentia; family Sciuridae; genus Marmota; species Marmota monax. The sequence continues at coordinate 3,278,283 of NW_026693511.1, forward strand.
TTGCCTAGTTGGGCCTTCTAGGTGCAATTTTTCCCTTTCAGGGACAGTTTGTATTTTCAGATTTCACTGCCTTATGACCTATATGGGTGATGGAAATCAAGCTGGAAATCTATCAGTTTTTATGCTTTATGCTTCAAACTTCACATGCTCAATCAGGTCTCAGAATGCATTGTCTTGATTCTTTCTTGTTGAAATAGCAAAGAGCTGAATCATGCTAAAATAACTTATTCTGAGACACTCTATCAAAAAAGAGGAAAATACACATTAACTAAAATACCTAACCAAATTATTTAGTCAGACATCTTTGATACTGCACAGGATTCATTGTTCGCTGGCCCCACTCTGCTCATCACTTTTGGGACTTTTAGGATCAATGTTACCCTGAACAGTTTAGGAATAAGCTTATGGTTAAGGTTAGGTTTAGTGCTAGGGGTAGAGCTAGCACCAATTTCTTTAATACTGGGTAGGATTCAACTTGTCCCTAGCCTAACTAAGCTCGCCAAGTTTAGGCCTTCTAGGTGCACCTGTTCTCTGTTAGGAACAGTTAGTATTTTCAGGTATCACTGCATTTTGACCTATATGGCTGAATGGAAATCCATCTGGAAATCAAACTTGTTTGTGCTACGTGCTTAAAATTTCACACACTCATTCAGTCCTCTGTGAGCATTGTCTGGTTTAATTCTTCTAGAAGAGGCCCAAAGCTGAAGCACACAAAAACAAGTATATCCAAGATCACTCTATAAGATAACAGGGAAATACCTAGTTACTGAAATTCATCTCCCAATTGTTTGGTCACATTTCTTTTAAAAGGTACTGAAATTAATCTGATGGTATCCTATCAGTTCCCCAAGTTTGGGACTCCAAGTATCAATGATTCTTTAAACAGTTAGGGTTAGTGTCAGGGTTTGTGTTAGATTTAGGGCTAAGATGAGAAGCTTCTGTTATGGTTAAAGTTAGTTTTTGTCTAGATTCTTTGATCCCTAGCAGGATTCATCTTTTTCTTATCCTAACTATGCTCACCAAGTTCAGGCTCTCTAAATGAAAGTGCTCTTTGTTAGGAATAGTTTGTATTTTCAGGTTTCACTGCATTTTGACCTATACAGGTGACGGAAATTGAGCTAGAAATCAAACAGGTGTTTTTGGTGGCTGCTTGTAACTTCACACACTCAATCAGGTCTCAGAATGCATTGCCTTATTTCTTACTTGTTGCAGTAGCACTAAGCTGATGCATGCAAAAATAACTTAGTCTGAGAACACTCTATGAAAACACAGGAAAATACCCATTTACTGAAATATCTAACCAAATTATTTAGTCAGATGTCTTTGATACTGCTTAGAATACATCTGTTTGCTTGCCCCACTCTGCTCTACACTTTTGTGAGTCCTAGGATCAATGATTCTCTAAATACTTTAGGGAAAGTGTTAGGGTTAGGGTTAGGATTAGGGCTAGGGTTATAGCTAGTGTTAAGGTTAGAGTTAGTTTTGGGCCAATTGCTTTGATACTAGGCAGGATTCAACTTGTATCTAGCCTAACTATGTTTGCCAAGTTTGGCCTCCTAGGTGCAACTGTTCGCTGTCAGGAATAGTTTGTATTTTCAGGTATCACTGCTTTTTGACCTATATGGGTGAATGGAAATCCAGCTGAAAATCAAACAGGGTTTGTGCTAGCTGCTTGAAACATCACACAAGCAATCAGTTCTCCTTGACCATTGTCTGATTTGTTTCTTGTAGAAGAGGAACAAATCTGAAGCACACAAAAACAAGTTTATCCAAGAGCACTCTATTTGAAAACAGGAAAATACCCAGTTTCTGAAATTTCTCACCCAATTGTTTGGACAGAATTTTTTGATAAGGCACAAGAATTCATCTGTTTGCTAATCCACTAGTCTCCCCAAGTTTGGGATCCCAAGAATCAATGGTTTTCTAAACAGGTTAGGGTTAGTGTCAGGGTGTGTGTTTTTCTGAGGGCTAGCTTGTGATATGGTTAGAGTCAGTTTGTGTCTAGTTTCTTTAATACTGGGCAGGATCCAACTTTTACATATCTTAAGTATGTTGCCAAGTTTGAGTTATCTAGGTGCAAGTGTTTCCTGTTAGGAACAGTGTGTATTTTCAGGTATCACTGCATTTTGACCTATATGGGTGAATGGAAATCCATCTGGAAATCCAACAGTGTTTGTGCTAGCTGCATGAAACTTCACACAATGAATCAGTTCTCTGTGAGCATTGTCTGGTTTGTTTCATGTAGAAGAAGCCCAAAGATGAAGCACACAAAAACAAGTTTATCAAAGAGCACTCTATAAGAATACAGAGAAATACCCAGTTACTGAAATTACTCCCCCATCTGTTTGGTCAGATTCCTTTGATAAGGCTCAGGAATTCATCTCTTTGCTAGCCCATTAGTTTCCAAATTTTGGGACTCCAAGAATCAATGGTTCTCTAAACAGGTTAGGATTACTGTCAGGGTTTGTGTTAGTTTTAGGGCTAAGATTAAACTTGTGTTATGGTTAGGGTAATTTTGGGACAGTTTATGTGATACTGGGCAGGATTAAATTTTTATCTATCATAACTATGCTCACCAAGTTTGGGCCTTCTAGGTGCAATGGTTCCATGTCAGGACAAGTTTGTATTTTCAGGTCACTGCATTTTGACCTATACGGGTGAATGGAAATCGAGCTGGAAATCGAAAAGTGTTTGGGCTTGCTGCTTGAAATTTTACACACTCAATCAGGTCTCAGAATGCATTGTCTTCTTTCATGTTTAAGTAGCTCTAAGCTGAAGTATACAAAAACAACTTAATCCAAGGACACTGTATAAAAAAGAGGAAAATACCCATTTGCTGAAATACCTAATGAAATTATTTAGTCAGATATCTTTGATATTTTACAGGATTCATCTTTTGCTGGCTCTACTCTCCTGCACATTTTTGGAACTTTTTGTATTAACAGTTATCTAAATAGTTTAGGGATAGTGTTAGGGTTAGGGCTAGGGTTAGATTTAGTGTTAGGGTTACATTTAGTTTTGGGCTAATTTCTTTGTTACTGAGCATGTTTCATCTCTACCCTAGTGTATAGATGCTAGCCATGTTTGGGCCTTCAGGTGCAACTGATCACTGTCAGGAACAGTGTGTATTTTCTGGTATCACTGCATTTTAATGCACATAGGGATTGGAAATCCAGCTGTAAATCAATCATGGTTTTTGGTAGCTGCTTTAAATTTCACACACTCAATCAGTTCTCTGTGAGCAATGTCTCTAAAATTTTGTAGAAGAGGCCCAAAGCTGAAACACACACAAAAACCAAGTTTATCCATGAGCACTCTATAAGAAAACAGGGAGATACCAAGTTACTGAAATTCCTCCACCTATTGTTTGGTCACATTTCTCTGATAAGTTGCAGGAATTCATCTTTTTGCTTGCTCACTAGTCTCTGCAAATTAGGGACTCCAAGGACCAATGGTTCTCTAAGCAGGTTAGGTTAGTTTCAGGGTTTGCATCATTTTAGGGCTAAGATTAAAAGCGTGTGTTATGGTTAGAGTTAGTTTTGCACCAATTTCTTTGATCTTGGCAGGATTCAACTTATACTTAGCCTAACTATGCTTGCCATGTTTGGGCCTTCTAGGTGCAACTGTTCGCTGTCAGGAACAGTTTGTATTTTCAGGTATCACTGCATTTTGTCCTACATAGATGAATGGAAATCCAGCTGGAAATCAAACAGGGTTTGTGCTAGCTGCTTGAAACTTAACACACTCAATCAGTTCTCCATGAGCATTGTCTGGTTTGTTTCTTGTAGAAGTGGCCCAAAGATGAAGCACAAAAAAAAGAAGTTTAATGAAGAACACTCTGTAAGAAAACAGGGAAATTCCCAGTTTCTGAAATTCCTCCCCCAATTGTTTGGTCACCTTTCTTTGATTAGGCACAGGAATTCATCTGTTTGCTAGCCCATAGGTTCTCCAAGTTTGGGACTTCAAGTATCAATGGTTCTCTAAAGAGGTTAAGGTTAGTGTCAGTGTTTGTATTATTTTTAGTCCTAAGGTTACAAGATTGTGTTATGAGAGTTAGTTTATGTCTAGTTTCTTTGATTCTGGGCAGGATTCATCTTTTACCTATCCTTACTATGCTTGACAAGTTTGGGCAAACTAGTTACAAATGTTCACTCTCAGGAAGAGTTTGTATTTTCAGGTTTCACTGCATTTTTACCTATATGTGTGATGGAAATTGAGCTAGAAATCGAAGAGAGTTTGTGCTTGCTGTTTGAAAATTCACACACTCAATAATGTCGCAGAATTCATTGTTTTGATTCTTTCTTGTTGAAGTAACAATGACCTGAAGCATGAAAAAAAAAAACAAAGAAGAAAATACACATTGACTGAAATACCTATCCAAATTATTTAGTCAGATGTTTTTGATATTGCCCAGGTTTCACCTGTTTGCTAGCCCCACTCTGCTCCAAACTTTTGGGATTCCTATTATCAATGGTTCTCTAAAGAGTTTAGGTATACAGTTAGGGTTAGGGTTAGTATTAGGGCAATGGTTAGAGCTAGTGTTAGTGTTAGAGTTAGTTTTGGGCCAATTTCTTTATTACAGGGCAGGATTCAACTTTTACCTAGCCTAACTGTGCTTGCCAAGTTTGGGCCTTCTAGATGCAACTGTTTGCTATCTGGCACAGTTTGTATATTCAGGTATCACTGCATTTTTAACTATATGGTTGACTGGACATACAGCTAGAACCAAATCATTACTCTGTAAGCATTGTATTAATTGTTTCTTGTAGAAGAGGCCCAAAGCTGAAGCACAAAAAACAATTTATCCAATGGCACTCAATAAGAAAGCAGGGAAATACAAATTTACTGAAATTCCTCCCTGAATTATTTGGTCAGATTTCTTTGATTATTTGTGGGAATTCATGTGTTTGCTAGTCCACTCATCTCCCCAAGTTTGAGACTTCAAGGATCAATGGTTCTTTAAACAGGTGAGGGATAATCTCAGGGTTTGTGTTAGTTTTAGGACTAGGTGACAAGCTTGTGTTATAGTTACAATTAGTTTTTGTCCAGTTTCCTTGATATTGGGCAGGATTCATCTTTTACCTATCCTAACTATTCTTGCCATCTAGGTGCAAGTGTTCGCTGTCAGGAACAAATTGTATTTTCACTGAATATATAGGTTTCATGGAATTTTGACCTATATGGGTGAATAAAAGTAGAGCTGAAAATTGAACAGGGTGTGTGCTTGATGCTTGAAAATTCACACAATCAGGTCTCAGAATGCATTTTCTTGTTTCTTTCTTGTTGAAGTAGTTCTAAGCTGAAGCACTCAAAAACAACTTAATCCAAGAACACTGTATGAAATATCATGATAATATCCATTTACTGAAATACCTAACCAAATTATTTAGTCAGATTCCTTTGGTATTGCACAGGGTTCATTTGTGTGCAGGCCCCAGTAAACTCCATACTTTTGGGATTCCTTGGATCAATGGTTCTCTAAAATGTTTAGGGTTGATTTAGGATTAGGGTTAGGCTTAGTGTTAGGGGTAGATCTAGTGTTAGGATTTGAGTCTGTTTTGGGTCAATTTCTTTGATAATGGGCAGGATTCAACTTGTACCTATCCTAACTATGCTCACCAAGTTTGGGCCTTCCAGGTGCAAATGTTCCCTCTTAGGATCAGTTTGTATTTTCCAGTATCACTGCATTTTGTCCTATATGGGTGAATGGAAATCCAGCTGGAAATCACACTGGGTTTGTGCTAGCTGCTTGAAACTTCACACACTCAATCAGTTCTCCATGAACATCATCTGGTTTCTTTCTTATAGAAGAGGCCCAAAGCTGAATCACACAAAAACAAGTTTGTCCAAGAGCACTCTATAGGAAAACAAGGAAATACCCTGCTACTGAAATTCCTCCCACAATTATTTACTCAGGTTTTTTTGATAAGGTGATAAGGTGCAGGAATTCATCTGTTTGCTAGCCCACTATTTTCCCCAAGTTTGGGACTCCAAGGATCAATGGTTTTCTAAGCAGTTTAGGGTGAGTGTCAGAGTTTGTGTTAGTTTTAGGGCTAGAGTGACATTCTTGTTTTATAGTGAGAGTTAGTTTTTGTCTAGTTTCTAGGATAATGGGCCGGATTCATCTTTTACCTATTCTAACGATGCTTGCCAAGTTTGGGCCATCAAGGTGCAAGTGTTCACTTTCAGGAACAGTTTGTATTTTCAGGTTTCACTTCCTTTTGACCAATATGGGTGATGGAAATTGAAAAGTGTTTGTGCTTGCTGCTTGAAGCTTCACACACTCAATCAGGTATCAGAATGTATTGTCTTCTTTCTGTCTTGTTGAAATGTCCCTAAGCTAAAGCATGCAAAAACAACTTAATCTGAGTACACTCTATGAAAAATCAGGAAAATGTCCATTTACTGATATACATAGCCAAATTGTTTAGACAGATATCTTTGGTATTGCACAGGGTTCATTTGTTAGCTGGCCCCACTATGCTCCTTACTTTTGGGACTCCTTAGATGAATGGTTGTCTAAACAGTTTTGGGATAGTGTTAGGGATAGGTTAGGTTTAGTGCTAGGGTTAGAACTAGTGTTTGTGTTAGAATTCGTTTTTGGTTAATTTCTTTGATACTGAATAGGTTTCACCTTTTCCCTAGCCTAACTTTGCTCACCACGTTTGGGCATTCTAGGTGCAAATGTTTGCTGTGAGGAACAGTTTGTATTTTCAGTTATCACTGCATTTTGACCTATATGTGCTCATGGAAATCCAGCTGGAAATCCAACAGACTTTGTGGCAAGTGCATGAAATTCACACAATCAGTTTTCCATGAGCATTGTCTGGTTTATTTCTTCTAGATGAGGCTCAAAGCTGAAGCACACAAAAACAAATTTATACAAGAGGCCTCTATAAGAAAACAGGAAAATAAAAAATTCACTGAAATTTCTCCCCCAATTCTGTGGACAGATTTCTTTAATAAGGCACAAGAAGTCATCTGCTTGCTAGCTCACTAGTCTCCCCAGATTTGGGACTCCATGGATCAATGGTTCTGTAAACAGGTTCAGGTTAGTGTCAGGTTTAGTGTTAGTTTTAGGGCTAGATTAAAACCTGTGTTATGTTTAGAGTTAGTTTTTGTCTAGTTTCTTTGATATTGGGAAGGATTCAACTTTTCCCTATCCTAAATATGCTTGCCATGTTTGGGCCAGCTAGGTGCAAGTGTTCGCTATCAGGAACAGTTTGAACTTTCAGGTTTCACTGCCTTTTGACCTATATGGTTAAATGGAAATTGAGCTGGAAATAAAACAGTGTTTGTGCTTGCTTCTTGAAACTTCACACACTCAATCAAGTCTCAGAATGCATTGTCTTATTTCTTTGTTGTTGTACTAGCTTTAAGATGAAGCATGCAAAATAACTTAATCTGAGAACACTCTATGAAAAAACAGAAAAATACCCATTTACTGAAATACCTAACCAAATTATTTAGTCAGATCTCTTAGATACTGCCCAGGATTCATCTATTTGCTGGTCCCACTATGCTCCACGCTTCTGGGACTCCTAGAATTAATGGTTCTCTAAACAGTTTAGACATAAGTTTAGGGTTAGGATTAGGGTTAGGTTTAAGGCTAGCATTAGATTTAGAGTTAGTGTTAGAGTTAGTTTTGGGCTAAATTCTTTGATACTGGGAAGAATTCATTTATTTCCTAGAATAACTATGCATGCCACATTTTGGTCTTCTGTGGGCAACTGATCCCTGTCAGGAACAGTTTGTATTTTCAGGTTTCACTGCATTTTTATCTATTTGGGTGATGGAAATCGATCTGGAAATTGAACAGGATTTGTGCTTGCTGCTTGAAACTTTGCACAGTCAATCAGGTCTCAGAATGCATTGTCTTGTTTCTTTCTTTTTGAAGTAGCTTTAAGCTGATGCATGCAAAAACAACTTAATCCAAGAACAACATGAAAAAAACAGAAAAATACACATTTACTAAAATACCTAACCAAATTATTTAGTCAGATGTCTTTGATACTGCACAGGATTCATCTGTTTGCTGGTATCACTCAGCTTCAAACTTTTGAAACTCCTAGGATCAATGGTTTTCTAAACAATTTAGGGATAGTGTTAGGGTTAGGGTTAGGATTAGATTTAGGGCTAGGGTTAGAGCTAGTGTTAGGGTTAGAGTTAGTTTTGGGCCAATTTCTTTGATACTGTGCAGGATTCAAATTTCATGTAGCCTAACTATGCTCTCTAAGCTTGGGATTCTTGGTGCAACTGTTTTCTCTCAGGAACAGTTTGTATTTTCAGCTATCACTGCATTTTGACCTATATGGCTGAATGGAAATCCAGGTGGAAATCAAACACGGTTTATATTAGCTGCTTGAAACTTCACACATTCAATCAGTGCTCTGTGAGCATTGTCTGGTATGTTTCTTGTAGAAGAGACCCAAAGCTGAAGCACACACATAAGTGAATCCAAGAGCATTCTATAAGAAAACAAAGAAATAACCAGTTACTAAAATTGCTCACCAAAATGTTTGGTTAGATTTTTTTTTGATAAGGTGCAGGAATTCATTCATTTGATGGACCACTAGTGTCCCCACGTTTGGGACTCTAAGGATCAATGGTTCTCTAAACAGGTTATGGTAGTGTCAGTGTTTGTGTGAGGTTTAGGGCTAGGGTGACAAGCTTGTGTTATGGTTAGAGTTAGTTTGTGACTAGTTTCTTTGATACTGGGATGGATTCATTTTTTACCTATGCTAACTATGCTCCCTAAGTTTAGGACATTTATGGGCAAGTGTTCACTCTCAGAATCAGTTTGTAATTTCTGGTTTCACTGCACTATGTCATAAATTGCTGAATGGAAATCAAGCTGCAAATCGAACAGTTTTGTGCTTGGTGCTTGAAATTGCACACATTCAATTAGGTCTCAGAATGCATTGTCTTATTCCTTCCTTGCTGAAGTAGCCCTAAGCTGAAGTATGCAAAAACAACTTAGTCCAAGAACACTCTATGAAAAATCAGGAAAATAAATTTTACTGAGATACCTAACCAAAATATTTAGCCAGATTTCTATGGTGTTGCACAGGATTTATCTGTTTGCTGACCTCACAATGGTCCACACATTTGAATTCCTTGGATCAATGGTTCTCTAAACAGTTTAGAGATAGGCTTAGTGTTAGTGTTAGGGTTAGTGGTAGGGTTAGAGCTAGTGTTAGGGTTACAGTTACTTTTGGGCCAATTTTTTTTTTATTCTGGGCAGAATTCAGCTTGTACCTAGCCTAACTATGTTTGCCATGTTTGGGCCTTCTAGGTGCAACTCTTCCTTGTTAGGGTCAGTTTGTTACTTTCAGGTATCACTGCATTTTGACCTAAAGGGGTGAATGGAAATCCAGCTGGAAATAAAACACGGTTTGTGCTAGCTGTTTATAATTTCACACACTCAAACAGTTCTCCATAAGCATTGTCTGGCTTTTTTAAGAAGAAGCCCAAAGCTGAAGCACACAAAAACAAGTTTATTCAAGAGCACTGTATATGAAAACAGGGAAATGCCAGTTAATGAAATTCCTGCCACAATTGATTGGTCATATATCTTTGATAAATTGCAGGAATTCTTCTGTTTGCTAGCCCACTAGGCTTTCCAGTATTGGAACTCCAATTATCAATAGTTTTCTAAAGAGTTTAGAGTTAGTGTCAGGGTTTTTGTTAGTTTTACGGCTATAATTACAAGGTTGCGTTATGGTTAGAGTTTGTTTTTGTCTAATTTCTTTGATGCTGGGAAGGATTCATTTTTTACCTATTATAACTGTGATTGCCAAGTTTGGACCATCTAGGTGCAAGTGTTCGCTGTCATGAACAGTTTGGATTTTTAGGTTTCACTGCATTTTAACTTACATGTGTGAATGGAAATCCAGCTGGAAATCAAACAGAGTTTGGACTAAGTGCTTGAAACTTGACACACTCAATCAATTTTCCATGAGCATTATCTGGTTTGTTTCTTGTAGAGGAGGCTCTAAGTTGAAGCTCACAAAAACAAGTTTATTCAAAGGACTCTATAAGAAAACAGGAAAATACCCAGTTACTGAAAATTCTCCCCCAATTATTTGGTCAGATTTGTTTAATAAGGCATAGGAAGTCATCTGTTTTCTAGCTCACTAGGCTCCCCAGATTTGGGACTCCATGTATCAATGGTTCTCTAAAGAGGTTTGGGTTATTGTCAGGGTTTGTGTTAGTTTTAGGGCTAGCATTTCAAACTTGTGTTATGGTTAGAGTTAGTTTTTGTCTAGTTTGTTTGATACTTTAAAGGATTAATCTTATCCCTATTCTAACTATGCTTGCCAAGTGTGGGCCACCTAGGTGCAAATGTTCCCTGTCAGGAACAGATTGTACTTTCAGGTTTCACTGCCTTTTGACCTACAGGTTAATTGAAATTGAGCTGGAATTCGAAAATGGTTTGTGCTTGCTGCTGGAAACTTTACACATTCAGTCAGGACTCAGAGTTCATTGTCTTGTTTCTTTGTTGTTGAAATACCTTTAAAATGAAGCATGCAAATGCAACTTAATCTGAGAACACTCCATTAAAAACCAGAAAAATATACCCATTTAGTGAAATACCTAACTAAATTATTTAGTCAGATGTCTTTGATACTGCATAGGATTCATCTATTTGCTGGCCCCACTATGCTTCACACTTTTGGGACTCCTAGGATCTACGGTTCTCTAAATAGTTTAAAGGTATTGTTAGGGTTAGGGTTAGGGTTAGGTTTAAGTCTAGGGTTAGATTTAGTGTTAGTGTTAGAGTTACTTTTGGGCTAATTTCTTTGATATTGAGAAGAATTTATCTTTTCCCTATACTAACTATGCTTGCCACATTTTGGCCTTCTACATGCAACTGTTCCTTGTCAGGAACAGTTTGTATTTTCAGGTTTCACTGCATTTTGACCTATATGGGTGATATAAATAGAGCTGGAAATCAAACAGGGTTTGTGGTTGCTGCTTGAAAGTTCACACACTCAATCAGGTCTCAGAATGAATTGTCTTGTTTCTTTCTTGTTGAAGTAGCTTTAAGCTGAAACATACAAAAACAACTTAATCTGAGAACACTCTGGAAAAAAAACCAGGAGAATACCCATTTACTGAAATAACTAACCTAATTATTTAGACAGATATCTTTGATATTGCACAAAATTCATGTTTGCTGGCCCCACTCTTCTCCAAATTTTGAGACTCCTAGGATCAACGGTTTTCTAAACAATTTAGGGATAGTTTTAGGGTTAGGATTAGGATTAGTTTTAGAGCTAGTGTCAGAGTTTGAGTTAGATTTGGGCCAATTTCTTTGATACTGGGCAGGATTCAAATTTAACCTAATCTATCTATGCTCCCCAAGCTTGGGCCTTCTATGTGCAATTGTTTGCTCTCAGGAACAGTTTGTATTTTCAGGTATCAGGGCATTTTGACCTATATGGGTGAGTGGAAATCCACTTGGAAATCAAACACAGTTTGTGCTAGCTGCTTGAATCTTCACACACTCAATAACTGCTTTGTGATCATTGTCTGATTTGTTTCTTGTAGAATAGGCCCAAAGCTGAAGAACAATAAATAAATTCAAGAGCATTCTATAAGAAAACAAGGAAATAATCAGTTACTAAAATTCCTCACTGAATTTTTTGTTCAGATTTCTTTCATAAATTGAAGAAATTCATCTGTTGGCTTGCCCTCTAGGCTTCCAAGTTTGGGACTCCAAGAATCAGTGATTCTCTAAACAAGTTATGGTTATTGTCAGTGTTTGTGTTAGTTTTAGGGCTAGGATAACAAGCTTGTCTAGTGATTAGAGTTAGTTGTGTCTAGTTTCTTTGATACTGGACAGGATTCATCTTTAACCTAACCTAACTATGCTTCCTAAGTTGGGGACATTTAGGTGTAAGTGTTTGCACTCAGGATTCATTTGCATTTGGCCTATGGGTGAATGGAAATCAAGCTGGAAATCGAACAGGATTTGTGCTGGCTGCTTGAAACTCACACACTCAATGAGGTCTCAGAATGCATTGTCTTATTCCATTCGTGTTTAAGTAGCCCTTGGCTGAAGTATGCAAAAACAACTTAGTCTGGGAATACTCTATGAAAAATCAGGAAAATACAATTTTACTGAAATATCTAACCAAAATGTTTAGCCAGTATTGCACAGGATTCATTGGTTTGCTGGACAAACTATGGTCCACACTTTTGGGAATCCTTAGGTCAATGGTTCTCTGCACAGTCTACAGATAGGGTTAGGCTTAGGGTTAGGGTTAGGGCTAGGACAAAAGCTAGTGTTAGGGTTAGAGTTAGTTTTCAGCCATTTTTTTGATACTGAGTAGGATTCAACTTGTAAGTAGCCTAACTATGTTTGCCATGTTTGGGCCTTCTAGGTGCAACCCTTCCCTGTTAGGGTCAGTTTGTATTTTTAGGTATCACTGTATTTTGACCTATAGGGATGAATGGAAATACAGCTGGAAATCAAACACGGTTTGTGCTAGTTGCTTAAAATTTCACACACTCAATCAGTTCTCCAAAAGTATTGTCTGGTTTATTTCTTTTTGAAGAAGCCTAAAGATGAAGCACACAAAAAACAAGTTTATTCAAGAGCACTGTATAAGAATACAGGGAAATACCCAGTTAATGAAATTTCTCCCACAATTGTTTGGTGATATTTCTTTGATAAATTGCAGGAATTCATCTGTTTGCTAGCCCACTAGGCTTCCCAATATCGGCACTCCAACTATCCATATTTCTCTAAAGAGTTTAGAGTTAGTGTCATGGTTTTTGTTAGTTTAAGTGCTAGAGTTACAAGCTTGTGTTATGGTTAGAGTTTGTTTTTGTCTAATTTCTTTGATACTTGAAAGGATTCAAATTTTATCTATTGTAACTATTATCACCAAGTTTGGACCGTCTAGGTGCAAGAGTTCACTGTCAGGAACAGTTTGTATTTTGAGATTTCACTGCATTTTGACGTCTATGTGCTAATGGAAATCCAGTTGGAAATCCAACAGACTTTGTGGTAAGTGCATGAAATTCACACACTCCATCAATTTTCCATGAGCATTGTCTGGTTTGTTTCTTGTAGACAAGGCCCAAAGCTGTAGCACACAAAAACAAGTTTATCCAAGGGGACTCTATAAGAAAACAGGGAAATACCCAGTTACTGAAATTTATCTCTCAATTATTTGGGCAGATTTCTTTAATAAGGCACAGGAAGTCATCTGTTTGCTTGTTCACTAGGCTCTCCAGGGTTGGGACTTCATGTATAAATGGTTCTCTAAACAGATTAGGGTTATTGTCATTGTTTGTTGTTAGTTTTAGGGCTAGCGTTACAACCTTGTGTTATGGTTAGAGTTGGGTTTTGTCTAGTTTCTTTGATACTGGGCAGGATTCTTCTTTTCCCTTTCCTAACTATGCTTGCCACGTTTGGGGTATCTAGGTGCAAGTGTTTGCTCTCAGGAACAGTTTGTATTTTATGGTTTCACTGCACTATAACCTATATGGATGAATGGAAATCGAGTTGGAAATCAAACAGGTTTGAGCTTGCTGCTTAAAACTTCACACACTCAATCAGATCTCAGAATGTATTGTCTTGTTCTTTTCTTGTTGAATTAGCTTTAAGATGAAGCAGGCAAAAACATCTTAATCCAAGAACACTCTATGAAAAATCAGAAAAATAACCATTTACTGAAATACCTAATCAAATTATTTAGTCAGGTGTCTTTGATACTGCACAGGATTCATCTATTTTTTGGCCCCACTATGCTCCACACTTCTGGGATTCCTGGGTGTGGTGAGCCGCTTCTGCCGTTTCTGCAGACTATGGTCACCATTACAAGATGGCGCTGGCTCCGCTGTGGTCTGTGACAAACAACTCCTTATTTGGGAGAGTTGGCGCGTGGTTTTTCACCACCCTATGAGAAAGCTCCACGTGGCAGCTTCGCATTGGGGCTTGAGATGCTTTATTAAGGCTGGGAGGGGCATCCGAGAGAGAGAAGAAGAAATATCAAGGGCCTGAATAAACTGCTGAAAGAAGATTCCTGAGTTGCGTCTTCCTTGTGGGCAAGGGGTCACGACAAGTGGTGCCGAAACCCGGGAACCAGAACTTTCAGCAGTCAGGGGTGGTGCACCGGTTAGTCCCAGGTAAGTGGGATCCGTGACCAAAGCGGGGTTAGTCCCAATAAGTGGGATCCACGATCAAAGCGGGGTTAGTCCCAGGTAAGTGGGATCCGTGACCAAAGCGGGGCAGCTCCTCTGTAAAGAAAGAGAGAGCATTACATTTTATTGCAGCTGCACTGTGTACTTTCGCTTCTACTTTCGCTTTTGTTTTCTGTGTTTCTTTTGTTGTGTCATTTCACTTTTGTTTTTTTGTGCTTCTCTTGTTGTTGTGACGACAGGGACGCTCCCCTGTAAAAGGAAGAGAGCGGGGAATTCATAGAACGGAACGCTCCCCTGTAAAAGGAAGAGAGCGGGGACTTTTGTACTTTCACTTTCTTTATAGCTCTAAAAACATTATGGGCGTTGCTTCTTCAAGCCCAATTTTGTTGGCCCCAGATGGGTTGTTACATTCAAAAGGACTTAAGATAAAGCAGAGTACTTTGCAGATGTTTTTAAGAGAAGCTGATATAGCGGCTCCTTGGTTTGCTTTTTCAGGGAGTCTTACGGTTCCCAGCTGGGACAAATTAGGGAAAGATCTAGATTTCGCTCATGAGCAAGGTACCTTGCAGGGTGGCATTATACCACTTTGGAAGTTAGTTAGAGGATGTATAACAGATGGTAAATGCCAGGAAGCTGTGAGTGAGGGTCAAGCTATTCTCGAGCAACTGCATGAGGAAAAATCTGAAGGATCATGTAGTGAAGTGGCAGAGAGTATTAAAAGTAACAGTAGTGAGAAGGCAAAAGAGCCTGAAGATAAAAATAGGAGAAGGCTCTACCCAGACTTGACCGAATTAAAAATGCCTGAGAACACAAGCGACTCAGAGAGTTCTGAGGACCTTGATATATTGTTACAACAACTACATAAGATAAAAATGAAAAAGAAGAAAAAGGAGACACAGGGCACGCAGGCCTACTGTAAGAAGTGGAAGGGAGTTAACATCGGTCAACAAAACTCTGAGGAGGAGGAGGTAGAATATCTAGAAGAAGATATGGTGCCGATTGCCCCACCTCCATATGTGGGGGGGAGCCAAGGTTCCGGGAGATCTTTTCATGCACAAGTTTGGAGGACAGTTAATACAGATATGGGACTTGCATACCCTGTATTTCAGGACAATAACAGGGGAAGATATCATGAGCCTTTAGACTTTAAGATAATTAAAACCTTGGCAGAATCTGTCTGCACTTATGGCATAGATGCCGCTTTCACTCTCACTCAGGTGGAGGGACTTACTAGATTTTGCATGACTCCCTCAGATTGGGCTAGTCTAGTCTGCGCTTGTGTTTCCCCAGGGAAATATTAGGAGTCCAAAGTTGGCTGTTTAATGTTTCTGGCAGTACCCAAGACTCGGAGCGAGGTAGGAGGCTTAAAATTTCTGCAAATAATTCACAATTATCTAATGCTACATTACCCTCCGCAGCAGTCTGTCTCCAATCTCCATTCCTGTTTCTTTTGGCTAATGATACATCACAGGGGATGCTTAACTGTTCTAATATTACCTGTTATTTGTCTGAGTGTTGGAATGGCTCCTGGACTACTGCAGTGATTATGAAAATTCCAACCTTTGTCCCGATCCCGGTTACTGCGGATCCAGAGTCATTTCCTATTGTTGAACTGATTAGAGCCCATAGAGATTTTAGAATTATGGCAGCTATAGTGACAGCTGTGGCAGTGTCTGCTGCTGTAGCAGTTACAGCTGGAGTAGCCATGGCCAGCCAGGTACAAACTGCTGCCACTATTAATCAGGTTATTCAACAAACATCCACCATACTTGAATCTCAAAGTCGAATTAATCAACACATTTTATCTGGGATTCTGGCTGCTAATCAAAGGATAGATCTGCTTCAAGCTCAAGTTGAGGAATTGTCTGTTCTAGTACATTTGGGTTGTGTTGACCAACGTGCACATTTATGCATAACCTCTGTCAGATTTAATGATTCCAGGAATGCCTCCCGCATCATTGGCGAATATTTGGCCAGAAATTGGTCCATGGCAGTGGAAGACATGATCCAGTCTCAACTAACCCAGATAGCTGTCTTGAACAGTACTCGTGTCGATCCTGTGACTTTGGGTCAATTCACCGATTGGATATCTTCTGCTTTTTCCTTCTTCAAAGAGTGGGTGGGGGTAAGCATTTTTGGTGCAATGTGTTGCTTCGGTATGTTCCTCTGTTTGTGGTTTCTCTGTCGCCTTAAGGCCCGCAGTGCTCACGATAAGGCTATGATCAAACAAGCTCTTGCAGCTTTAGAAAATGGCAACTCACCTCAAGTCTGGCTTGCGCATCTTAAACAGTAAACCTTTGACATGGTCGTTACACCCCAAGTTATTATAACATTGCACTGGGATCGACATGACTTTTCTTGTTATTCTCTTAGTGTTGGAAAGCCCTTGCACTCTGCCGGTCTTACTGCCATTGCACGCAGACGGGTTTCCACACTAGTGCTTTTCTATCGCCTTAAAGTCCGTGCCTTTCTTTCAGGGTGCTGTCAACTTGTTTGTCATTATAAACAGCCACAGTTCAGCCTCAGCTATCCCCCTTCGTCCACCATCGTCACGATACAGGATGCGAGGCAAGGCACTGCACTTGAGTGATCCTTGACGTGGACCTCAAGGAGAGCATGTCCTATTGCATGCGGGTTAGACATGTCCACGCCCCGCCCCACGAAAAAAGGCATCGGCTGATATGGGACCAGGTCTAGGGAAGGGCCCTCCTTAGGACTGAGCTATACTATGCAGCCACTTCTGCACAGTGGGATAGGACCTCTACTCTCGCCTGTATTGTTTTAAGAAAACAGAAAGGGGGAACTGTGGTGAGCCGCTTCTGCTGTTTCTGCAGACTATGGTCGCCATTACAAGATGACGCTGGCTCCGCTGTGGTCTGTGACAAACAACTCCTTATTTGGGAGAGTTGGCGCGTGGTTTTTCACCACCCTATGAGAAAG
This sequence comes from Marmota monax, assembly GCF_021218885.2. Taxonomy (NCBI): domain Eukaryota; kingdom Metazoa; phylum Chordata; class Mammalia; order Rodentia; family Sciuridae; genus Marmota; species Marmota monax. Next base: position 3,295,380 of record NW_026693511.1, read on the forward strand.
CTCCACGTGGCAGTTTCGCATTGGGGCTTGAGATGCTTTATTAAGGCTGGGAGGGGCATCTGAGAGAGAGAAAAAGAAATATCAAGGGCCTGAATAAACTGCTGAAAGAAGATTCCTGAGTTGCGTCTTCCTTGCGGGCAAGGGGTCGCGACACTGGGATTAATGGTTCTCTAAACAGTTTAGCGATAGTGTTAGCATGAGTGCTATGGTTAGATCTATGGTTTGGGTTAGATTTAGTTATGGGCTTATTTATTTGATACTGGGCATGATTTACCTTTTATTTATCATAAATATGATTGCAATGTTTGGTCCCTTTAGGTGCAAGTTATCACTGTGAGGAACAGTTTGTGTTTTTGTTTTCACTGCATTTTGACCTATATGGGTGAATGGAATATTGAGCTGGAAATCAAACAGGCTTTGTGCTTGCAGCTTGAATCTTCACACACTCAATCAGGTCTTAATGTGCATTGTCTTGATTATTTCTTGTTGAAGTATCCCTAAGCTGAAGCATGCGAAATCAACTTTTCTGAGAACACTCTATAAAAAAACTGAAAAATACACATTTAATGAAATACTTAACCAAAATTTTTAGTCAGAGGTCTTTGATACAGCAAAGGATTCATCTGTTTGCTGCCCTCACTATGCTCCACACGTTTGGGACTACTATGAACAATGGTTCTCTAAACACTTTAGTGATAGGATTAGGGTTAGGGTTAGGTTTAGGGCAAGGGTTAGATCTAGTGTTCTGGTTAGAGTTAGTTTTGGCTGCTTTCTTTGATACTGGGCAGGATTCATCTTTTACCTCTCCTAACTATGCTCACTGAGTTTGGTATTTCTAGGTGCAACTGTTCGCTCTCATGAACAGTTTGTATTTTCAGGTATCACTGCATTTTGACCTATATTTGTAAATGGAAATCCAGCTGAAAATCAAACAGTGTTTGTGCTCGCTGCTTAAACATTCACACACTCAATCAGTTCTTCATGTGCATTGTGTGGTTTGTTTCCTGTAGAAGGTGCCCAAAGATGAAGCACCCAAGAACAAGTTAATCCAAGAGCACTCTATACGAAAACATAAAAATACACATTTACTGTAATTCTGCCCCTAATTCTTTGGTAAGATTTCTTTGATAATGCACAGGAATTTCGTTGTGTAACCCAATAGGCTCCACAAGTATGGAACTCCAAGTATCAATGGTTCTCTAAACAGGTTAGTGTTAGTGTCAGGGTGTGGGTTACGTTTAGTGGTAGGATGACAGCTTGTGTTATGGTTACAGTTAGTTGCTCTCTAGTTTCTTTGATACTGGGCAGCATTCATCTTTTTCCTATTCTAACTGTGCTTGCCTGTTTGGTCCTTCTAAGTCCAAGTGTTTGCTGTCAGAAATAGTTTGTATTTCCATGATTCACTACATTTTGACCTCTATGAGGGAATGGGAATTGAGCTGGAAATCACACAGAGTTTGTGCTTGCTGCTTGAAACTTCTCACACTCAATCAGGTCTCAGTATGCATTGTCTTGTTTCTTTCTTGTTGAAGAAGCCCTAAGCTGAAGCATGCAAAAACGACTTGATTTGGAGTACTCTATGAAAAAAAATGAGAAAATACGTATTCACTGAAGTGTATATTCAAATTATTTAGTCAGATGTCTTTGATACTGCACAGGATACATTTGTTTGCTGGCCCCAATATACTCCACACTTTTGGGACTCCTAGGATCAAAGGTTCTCTAAACAGTTTAGGGATACAGTTAGGATTATGGTTATGGTTAGGGGTGATGGTTAAAGCTAGTGTTAGGTTTAGAGTTAGATTTGGGCTAATTTCTTTGATACTGAGCAGGATTCATCTTTTACATACCCTACTATGCTCATCAAGTTTGGGCTTCTAGGTGCCATTGTTCACTGTCAGGAACAGTTTGTATTTTCAGGTATCAATGCATTTTGACCTATATGAGTGAATGGAAATCCAGCTGGATATCAAGCAGAGTTTTTGTTAGCTGCTTGAAAATTCACACACTAAATCAGTTCTCCATGAGCATTTTCTGGTTTGTTTGTTGTAGAAGAAGCCCAGTGCTGAAGCACACAAAAACAAGTTTATCTAAGAGCACTGTATATGAATACATGGAAATACCCAGTTACTGTAATTCCTCCCTAATTCTTTGGTCATATTTCTTTGATAATGCACAGGAATACTTCTGTTTGCTAGCCCACTAGGTTCCTCATATTTGTGACTACCAGGATCAATGGATCTGTAAAGAAGTTAGGGTTATTGTCAGGCTGTGTGTTAGTTTTAGGGCTAAGATGACAGCTTGTGTTATGGTTAGAGTTAGTTTTTGTCTAGTTTCCTTGATACTGGGCAGAATTCATCTTTTTACTGTCCTAAATTTGCTCACCAAGTTTGGGCCTTCTAGGTGCAAGCATTCGCTGTCAGGAACATTTTGTATTTTCAGTTTTCACTGCATTTTGACCTATACAGGTGAAGGGAAATTGAGCTGGAAATCAAACAGAGTTTGTGGGTGGTGCTTGAAACTTCACACAATCAGTCAGGTCTCAGTATACATTGTCTTTTTTCTTTCTTATTGAAATAACCCTAAGATGAAGCCTGCAAAAAGAAGTTTGTCTGAGAGCACGGTATGAAACAACAGGAAAATTTCCATTTACTGGAATACCTACCAAACATATTTAGTCAGATGTCTTTGATACTGCACAGGATTCATCTTGTTGTTGGCTCCCCTATGCTCCACACCTTTTGGACTCCTAGGATCAATGGATCTCTAATCAGTTTACAGATAGGATTAGGATTAGTGTTAGGGTTAGGGCTAGGGTTTGAGATAGTGTTAATGTTATAGTAAGTTTTGGGCTAATTTCTTTGTTACTGGGCAGGAATCATCTTTTTTTCTAGCCTAACTATGCTCACCAAGTTTGGTACTTCTAGGTGCAACTGTTCACTGTCAGGAACAGTTTGTATTTTCAGGTATCACAGAATTTTGACCTATATGGGTGAATGGAAATTGAGATGGAAATCAAACAGTGTTAGTGCTTGCATCTCACACACTGAATCAAGTCTCTGTATGCATCGTCTTTTTTCTTTATTGGTGAAGTTGCCCTAAGCTTAAGCATAGAAAAACAACTTAATCTGAGAACACTCTATGAAAAAACAGAAAAAAATACCAATTTACTGAATACCTAACCAAATTATTTAGTCAGATATCTGTGATACATCACTGGATTCATCTGTTTGCTTGCTCCACTATACTCCACACTTTTGGGACTCCTTGGATCATCGGTTCTCTTAACAGTTTAGGGATAGTAATAGGGTTAGGTATATGGTTAGGGCTAGGGTTAGAGCTAGGGTTAGGGTTAGAGTTAGTTTTAGCCTTTTTTTGATACTGGGCAGGATTCAAAATTTCCCTAGCTTAACTACGATCACTAAGTTTGAACTTTCCAGGTGCTACTGTTTGCTGTCAGGAACAGTTTATATTTTCAGGTTTCACTGCATTTTGACCTATATGGGTGAATGGAAATCCAGCTGGAAATCAAGCACTGTTTCTGCTAGCTGCTTGAAATTTCACACACTCAATCAATACTCCATGAGCACTGTCTGGTTTGTTTCTTTTAGAAGAATACCAAAGATGAAACCTACAAAAACAAGTTTATCCAAGAGCACAGTATAAGAAAACTGGGAAATTCACAGTTACTGTAATTTCTCCCCTAATTCTTTGGTCAGATTTCTCTGATTATGCACAGTAATTCACCCATTTGCTAGCCCACTAGTGTCCCCATGTTTGGGACTTCAAGGATCAATGGTCCTCTAAAGAGGTAAGGGTTATTGTCAGGGTGTGTGTTAGTTTTAGGGCTAAAGTGACCACTTGTGTTGTACTTAGAGTTAGTTTTTATCTAGTTTCCTTGATACAGGCAGGATTCATGTTTTACCTCACCTATCTATGCTCTCCAAGAGGGGGCCTACTAGGTGCAAGTGTTTGCTGTCAGGAACAGTTTATATTTTCAGGTTTCACACGTTTTGAGAAATACAGGTGAAGGGAAATCGAGCTGGAAATAGAACAGTGTTTGTGCTTGCTGCTTGAAACTTCACAAACTCAGTCTCAGTATATATTGTCTTGTTTTTTTCTTGTTGAAATAGCCCCAAACTAAAGCATTCAAAAACAACTTTTTCCAAGAATACTCTATTTAAAAAACAGAAAATATCTATTTACTAAAATACCTCACCAAATTTTTTAGTCAGATGTCTTTGATACTACACAAAATTCATCTGTTTGCTGGTCCCACTAGGCTCCAGACGTTTGGGACTCCTAGGATTAATGGTTCTCTAAACAGTTTAGGGATAGTGTTAGAGTTAGTGCTAGGGTTAGGCTTATGGCTAGGGTAAGATATAGTGTTAGGGTTACAGTTAGTTTTGGGCTAATTTCTTTGATACTTGGCAGGATTCATCTTTTATCTAGCCTAACTATGCTCTCCAAGTTTGGTGCTTCTATGTGCAACTGTTCGCTGTCAAGAACAGTTTGTATTTTCAGGTATGCCCCCCAAGTTGGGACTCCAAGCGTCAACCATTCTGTAAGCAGGTTAGTGATAGTGTCAGGGTGTGTGTTATTTTTAGGGTTAGGGTGACAGTCTGTGTATGGTTAGAGTTAGTTTCTCTCTAGTTTCTTTTATATTGGGCATCATTCATCTTTTACCTATTCTAACTGTGCTTACCATGTTTGGTCCTTCTAAGTGCAAGTGTTTGCTGTCAGGAATAGTTTTTATTTTCAGTTTTCACTGCATGTTGACCACAATGTGTGAAAGGAAATCGAGCTGGAAATCAAACAGAGTTTTTGTTTGCTGCTTGAAACTTCTCACACTCTATCAGGTCTCAGTATGCATTGTCTTGTTTCTTCTTGTTGAAATAGCCCTAAGCTGAAGCATGCAAAAACAACTTAATCAGAGAGTACTCTATGAAAAAACAAGAAAATACACATTCACTAAAACACCTTAACAAATTATTTAGTCAAATGTTGTTGATACTGCACAGGATTTCTCTGTTTGCTGGCCCCACTATGTTCCATACTTTTGGGATTCCTAGGATCAAAGGTTCTCTAAACAGTTTAGCGATACTGTTAGAGTTAGTATTAGGGTTATGATGACTGTTAGAGCTAGTGTTAGGTTTAGAGTGAGTTTGGGGCTAATTTCTTTGATTCTGGGCAGGATTTATCTTTTACCTATGCTCGTCAAGTTTGGGCCTTCTATGTACAATTGTTCACTGTCAGGAACAGTTTGTATTTTCAGGTATCAATGCATTTTGACCTATATGAGTGAATGTAAATCCAGCTGGAAATCAAACAGAGTTTGTGTCAGCTGATATAAAGTTCACACCCTGAATCAGTTCTCCATGAGCATTTTCTTGTTTTTTTTTTTTTTGTTGTAGAAGAAGCCCAAAACTGAAGCGCACACAAAAAAGTTTATCCAAGAGCACTCTATCAGAAAACATGGAAATGCCCAGTTACTGTAGTTCCTCCCCTAATCCTTTGGTCAGATTTCTTTGATAATGCAAAGGAATTCATCAGTTTTCTAGCCCACTAGGCTCTCCAAGTTTGGGAATCCAAGGATCAAAGGTTTTCTAAACAGGTTAGTGTTAGTGTCTTGGTGTGTGTTAGTTTTATGGCTAGTATGACACCTTGTGTTATGGTTAAAGTTAGTTTTTGTCTACTTTTTTGATACTTGGCAGGATTCATATTTTACCTATTTTAATTATGATCCCCACATTTGGGCCTTCTAGGTGCAAGTGTTCGATGTCAGGAACAGTTTGTATTTATAATTTTCACCACATTTTGACCTATAAAGGTGAAAAGAAATTAAGCTGGAAATCAAACAGAAATTGTGTTTGCTGTTTGAAACTTCACACATTCAATCATGTCTCAGCATACATTGTCTTGTGACTTTCTTGTTGAAATAACCCTAAGCTGAAGCATGCAAAAACATCTTTGTCTGAGAGCACTGTTTAAAAAATACAAGGAAATATCCATTTACTGGAATACCTAACCAAATTATTTAGTCAGATATCTTTGATACTGCATAGGTTTCACCTCTTTGCTTGCCCCACTAAGCTCCACACTTTTGGGACTCCAATGATCAATAGTTTCCTGTCGCGACCCCTTGCCTGCAAGGAAGACGCAACTCGGGAATCTTCTTTCAACAGTTTATTCAGGCCCTGGATATTTCTTCTTCTCCCTCTCGGATGCCCCTCCCAGCCTTAATAAAGCATCCCGAGCCCCAATGCAAAGCTGCCGCGTGGAGCTTTCTCACAGGGTGGTGAAAAATCATGTGTCAACTTTCCCAGATAAGGAGTTGTTTGTCACAGACCACAGCGGAGCCAGCGTCATCTTGTAATGGCGACCATAGTCTGCAGAAACAGCAGAAGCGGCTCACCACAGTTCCCCCTTTTCTGTTTTCTTAAAATAATACAGGTGAGAGTAGAGGTCCTATCCCACTGTGCAGAAGTGGCTGCATAGTATGACTCAGTCCTAAGGAGGCGCCTTCCCCAGATCTGAGGCCATATCAGCCGACGCCTTTTTTCGTGGGGCGGGGCGTGGACGCGTCTAACCCGCATGCAATAGGACATGCTCTCCTTGAGGTCCACGTCAAGGATCACTCAAGTGCAGTGCCTTGCCTTGCATCCTGCGTCGTGATGATGGTGGACGAAGGGGGATAGCTGAGGCTGAACTGTGGCTGTTTATAATGACAAACAATTTGACAGCACCCTGAAAGACAGGCACGAACTTCAAGACGATAGAAAAGCACTAGTGTGGAAACCCATCTGTGTGCAATGGCAGTAAGACCGGCAGAGTGCAAGGGCTTTCCAACACTAAGAGAATAACAAGGAAAGTCATGTCGATCCCAGTGCAATGTTATAATAACTTGGGGTGTAACGACCATGACAAAGGTTTACTGCTTAAGATGCGCAAGCCAGACTTGAGGCGAGTTGCCATTTTCTAAAGCTGCAAGAGCTTGTATGATCATAGCCTTTTCTTGTGCATGGCGAGTTTTAAGGTGACAGAGAAGCCACAAACAGAGTACAACACTGAAGCAACACATTGCACCAAAAATGCCTACTCCCACCCATTCTTTGAAGAAGGAAAAAGCAGAAGATAGCCAACTGGTGAATTGACCCAAAGTCACTGGTTCGACACGGGTGCTATTCAGAACAGCAATCTGAGTTAGTTGAGACTGGATCAAGTTTTCTGCTGCCATGGACCAGGTTCCGGATGGATACTCCCCGATGATGTGGGAGGCATTTCTGGAATCATAAAATCTGACAGAGGTTATACATAAATGTGCACTTTGATCAATACAACCCAAATGTTCTAGGTCAGACAATTCCTCAACTTGAGCTTGAAGCAGATCTATCCTTTGATTAGCAGCCAAAATCCCAGATAGAATGTGTTGATTAATTCTACTTTGAGATTTAAGTATGGTGGATGTTTGTTGAATAACCTGATTAATAGTGGCAGCAGTTTGTACCTGGCTGGCCATGGCTACTCCAGCTATAACTGCTGCAGCAGCAGATATCGCCACAGCTGTCACCATAGCTGCCATAATTCCAAAATCTCTACGGGCTCCAATCAGTTCAACAATAGGAAATGACTCTGGATCTGCAGTAACCGGGATCGGGACAAAAGTTGGAATTTTCATAACCATTGCCATAGGCCAGGATCCATTCCAACACTCAGACAAATAACAGGTAATATTAGAGCAATTAAGCATCCCCTGTGATGTATCATTAGCCAAAAGAAACAGGAACGGAGATTGGAGACAGACTGCTGCGGAGGGTAATGTAGCATTAAACAATTGTGAATTGTGTGAAGTAATTTTAAGCCTCCTACCTCTCTCCGAGTCTTGGGTACTGCCAGAAACATTAAACAGCCAACTTTGGACTCCTAATATTTCCCTGGGGAAACACAAGCGCGGACTAGACTAGCCCAATCCGAGGGAGTCATGCAAAATCTGGTAAGTCCCTCCACCTGAGTGAGAGTGAAAGCGGCATTTATGCCATAAGTGCGGACAGATTCTGCCAAGGTTTTAATTATCTTAAAGTCTAAAGGCTCATGATATCTTCCCCTGTTATTGTCCTGAAATACAGGGTATGCAAGTCCCATATCTGTATTAACTGTCCTCCAAACTTGTGCATGAAAAGATCTCCCGGAACCTTGGCTCCCCCCACATACGGAGGTGGGGCAATCGGCACCATATCTTCTTCTAGATATTCTACCTCCTCCTCCTCAGAGTTTTGTTGACCAATGTTAACTCCCTTCCCCTTCTTACAGTAGGCCTGCGTGCCCTGTGTCTCCTTTTTCTTCTTTTTCATTTTTATCTTATGTAGTTGTTGTAACAATATATCAAGGTCCTCAGAACTCTCTGAGTCGCTTGTGTTCTCAGGCATTTTTAATTCGGTCAAGTCTGGGTAGAGCCTTCTCCTATTTTTATCTTCAGGCTCTTTTGCCTTCTCACTACTGTTACTTTTAATACTCTCTGCCACTTCACTACATGATCCTTCAGATTTTTCCTCATGCAGTTGCTCGAGAATAGCTTGACCCTCACTCACAGCTTCCTGGCATTTACCATCTGTTATACATCCTCTAACTAACTTCCAAAGTGGTATAACGCCACCCTCTAAGGTGCCTTGCTCACGAGCGAAATCTAGATCTTTCCCTAATTTGTCCCAGCTGGGAACCGTAAGACTCCCTGAAAAAGCAAACCAAGGAGCCGCTATATCAGCTTCTCTTAAAAACATCTGCAAAGTACTCTGCTTTATCTTAAGTCCTTTTGAATGTAACAACCCATCTAGGGCCAACAAAATTGGGCTTGAAGAAGCAACGCCCATAATGTTTTTAGACCTATAAAGAAAGTGAAAGTACAAAAGTCCCCGCTCTCTTCCTTTTACAGGGGAGCGTTCCGTTCTATTAATTCCCCGCTCTCTTCCTTTTACAGGGGAGCGTCCCTGTCATCACAACAACAAAAGAAGCACAAAAAACAAAAACAAAATGACACAACAAAAGAAACACAGAAAACAAAAGCGAAAGTACACAGTGCAGCTGCAATAAAATGTAATGCTCTCTCTTTCTTTACAGAGGAGCTGCCCCGCTTTGGTCGCGGATCCCACTTACCTGGGACTAACCCCGCTTTGATCGCGGATCCCACTTACCTGGGCCTAACCGGTGCACCACCCCTGACTGCTGAAAGTTCTGGTTCCCGGGTCTCGGCACCACTTGTCGCGACCCCTTGCCCGCAAGGAAGACGCAACTCGGGAATCTTCTTTCAACAGTTTATTCAGGCCCTGGATATTTCTTCTTCTCCCTCTCGGATGCCCCTCCCAGCCTTAATAAAGCATCCCAAGCCCCAATGCAAAGCTGCCGCGTGGAGCTTTCTCACAGGGTGGTGAAAAATCATGTGCCAACTTTCCCAGATAAGGAGTTGTTTGTCACAGACCACAGCGGAGCCAGCGTCATCTTGTAATGGCGACCATAGTCTGCAGAAACGGCAGAAGCGGCTCACCACAGTTTCCTATTCAGTATAGGCATATGATTAGGGTTAGGATTAGGGTTGGGGCTAGGGTTAGAGATAGTGTTAGGGTTAGAATTACTTTTGTGCCAATTTCTTTGATACTGGGAAGGATTCATCTTTTACCTCACCTAACTATGCTTGCCAAGTTTGGTCCTTCTAGGTGCAACAGTTCACTGTCAGGAACAGTTTTTTTTTTTTTTATTTTCAGGTATAACTACATTTTGACCTATAAGGGTGAATGGAAAGCCAGATGGAATCAAACAGGGTTTGTTCTAGCCACTTGAAACTTCACACACTCAATCAGTTCTCAGTGAGCATCATCTGAGTTGTTTCTTGTAGAAGAAGCCCAAAGCTGAAGCACACAAAAACAAGTTTATCCAAGAGCACTCTGCAAGAAAACAGGGACACACCCAGTTACTATAAATCCTCCACTAATTCTTTGGTCAGATTTCTTTGAAAATAAAAAGGAATTCATCTTTTTGGTAGCCTGCTAGGCTCACAATGTTTGAGATTCAAAAAATAATATTTCGCTAAAGAGGTTAGTGTTAGTGTTAGGGTTTGTGTTAGTTTTAGGGATAGGGTGACATCTTGTGTTATGGTTAGAGTTAGTTTTTGTCTAGTTTCTTTGATCCTGGGAAGAATCTATCATATTTCTAGCATAATTATGCTCACCAAGTTTGGGCCTTCTATGTTCAAGTGTTCTTTCTCATGAACAGTTTGTATTTTATGGTTGCACTGCATTTTGACATATATGGGTGAATGAAAATAAAGCCAAAATTGAAAAAAGTTTGGGCTTTCTGCTTGAAACTTCACACACTCAATCATGTTGCAGTATGCATTTTCTTTTTTCTTTCTTTGTGAAGTAGTCCTAATCTGAAGCATGCAAAAACAACTTAATTTGAGAGGAATTTAAGAAAAAAAAAACACAAAAAACAGGAAAATACCAATTTACCGGAATACATATCCAAATTTTTTTAGTCAGATATCTTTGACACAGTACTGGATTAATCTATTTGCTGGCCCCACTATGCTCTACACTTGTGGAACTCCTAGGATCAATGGTTCTCTAAACAGCTTAGGGATATGGTTAGAGTTAGGTTTAGGGTTAGAGCTAAGGTTAGATCAAATATAAGGGTTAGAGTTATTTTGGGGCTAATTTCTTTGATACTGGGCAGGATTCATCTTTTCGTTAGCCTAATTCTGCCCATCAAATTGGGCCGTCTAGGTGCAACTGTTTGCTGGCAGTAACAGTTTGTATTTTCAGGTTCAACTGCAATTGACATATATGGGTGAATAGAAATCCAGATGGATATCAAACAGTGTTTCTTCTAGCTTCTTGAAACTTCACACTCTCTATCAGTTATGCATGACCATTGTCTAGTTCATTTCTTGTAGAAAGGCCCAAAGGTGAAGCACACAAAAACAAGTTTATCCAAGAGCACTCTAGAAGTAAACAGGGAAATACCCAGTTACTGAAATTCCCCTCCCCAATTTTTGGTCATATATCTTTGATAAGATGCAGGAATTAATCTGTTTACTAGCCCACTAGGCTCCCCAAATTTGGGATTCCAAGGGTCAATCGTCGCTAAACAGTTTTGGTTGAGTGTCAGGGTTTGTGTTAGTTTTAGGGCTAGGATGACAGTTGTGTTATGGTTAGAGTTACTTTTTGTCTAGTTTCTTTGATACAAGGCTTGATTCATCTTTTACCTATTCTAAATATACTCGCCAAGTATGGGCCTTCTAGGTGCAAGTGTTCACTGTCAGGAACAGTTTGTATTTTCAGGATTCACTGCATTTTGACCTATATGGGTGAATGGAAATCGAGCTGGAATTCATACAGGGCTGGTGCTTGCTGATTGAAACTTCATAAACTCAATCAGGTCTCATAATGCATTGTCTTGTTTCTTTCTTGTTGAAGTAGCCCTAAGATGAAACATGTAAAAACAACTTAATCAGAGAGCACTCTATGAAAAAAAAAGGAAAATACACATTTACTGAAATACCTAACCAAATTATTTAGTTAAATGTCTTTGATACTACACAAGATTTTTCTGTTTTCTGGCCCCACTCTTCTCCACACTTTTGGGACTCCTATGATCAACAGTTCTCTCAACAGTTTAGTGATAGTGTTTAGGTTAGTGTTAGGGTTGGGCTAGGGTTAGAGAGAGTGTTAGGTTTATTGTTAGTTGCTGCCAATTTCTTTGAAACTGGGCAGGATTCAACTTTTACCTAGCCTAACTATGCTCACCAAATTGGGGCCTTCTAGGTGCAACAGTTCACTGTCAGGAACAGTTTGTATTTTTAGGTTTTACTGCATTTTGACCTATAGGGGTGAATGGAAATCCAGCTGGAAATCAAATATGGCTTGTGCTAGCTACTTGAAACTTCACACACTCATTCAGTTCTAAGTCCACATTGTCTGCTTTGTTTCTTGTTGAAGAGGCCCAAAGCTGGAGCACACAAAAACAAGTTTATCCAAGAGCATTCTATAGGAAAACAGGGAAATAACCCATTACTGAAATTTCTCCCCCAATTGTTTCATCAGACTTCTTTGATAAAATCAGGAATTCATCTCTTTGGGAGCCCACTAGTCTCCACAATTTGGGACTCTAAGGATCAATGGTTTTTTAAACAGGTTAGATTTAGTGTCAGGATTTTTGTTAGTTTTTTAGGGCTAGGGTGAAAAGCTTGTGTTATGGTTAAAGTTAGTTTTTGTCTAGTTTCCTTGATACTGGGCAGTAATCATTTTTCCTTATGCCAACTATGTTTGCCAAATTTGGGCCACCTAGGTGCAAGTATTCACTGTCAGGAACTGTTTGTATTTTCAGGTTTCAGTGTATTTTGACCTATATGGGTGAGTGGAAATCCAGCTGGAAATTGAACAGAGTTTGTGCTTGCTGCTTGAAAGCTCACACACTCAATCAGGTGCATTGTTTTGTTTCTTTCTTTTTGAAGTAACCCTAAGCTGAGTATACAAATCAGCTTAATCTGAGAGCATTCTATGAAATAACTGGAAAATTCCCATTTAGTGAAATAGTTAAACAAATTATTTAGTCACATGTCTTTGATACTGCACAGGATTCAACTGTTTGATGGCCCCAATCTGTTCCACACTTTTTGGATTCCTGGAATCAATGGTTCTCTAAACAGTTTATCTATAGGTTTAGGGATGTGTTAATGTTAAGCCGAGGGTTAGAGGTAGTGTTACAGTTAGAGTTAGTTTGGGCCAATTTCTTGTGTGCTTGGCAGGATTCAACTTTTCCCTTGCCTAAATATGCTCACAAAGTTTGGGCCTTCTAGGTACAAGTGCTTGCTGTCAGGAACAGTGTGTATTTTCAGGTATCACTGCATTTTGACCTATATGGAGATCCAGCTGGACATCAAACAGGGTTTGTGCTACCTGTTTAAAACTTCACACACTCAATTAGTTCTCCAAGAGCATTTTATGGTTTGTTTCTTGTAAAAGAGGCTCAAAGCTGAAGCACACAAAAACAAGTTTATCTAAGAGCACTGTATAAGAAAACAGGGAAACAACAAGTTACTGAAATTCCTTCACCAATTGTTTGGTCAGATTTCTTTGAGAATGCACAGGAATTCATTGGTTTGCTAGCCCACTAAATTCTCCATGTTTGGGACACCAAGGATCAATGGTCTTTAGACAGGTGAGGGTTATAGTCACCTGTGTTAGTTTTAGGGCTAGGGTTAAAAACTTGGGTTATGGTTAGTTTTTTCTAGTTTCTTTGATATTGGGCAGGATTACATTTTTACTTATGCTAACTATGCTTGCCAAGTATGGGCCATCTAGGTGCAAGTGTTCACTGTCAGGAACAGTTTGTATTTTTAGGTTTCACTGCATTTTGACCTATATTAGTGGAAGGAAATCGAGCTATAAATCGAACAGGTTTGTGCTTGCTCCTTAAAACTTCATACACTCAATCAGGTCTCAGAATGCATTTTCTTTTTTCTTTCTTCTTGAGATGTCCTAAGCTGAAGCATGCAAAAACAACTTAGTCCAAGACCACTGAATGAAAAACAGGAAAATACCAATTTACTGAAATATTTAACCAAATTATTTAGTCAGATGTCTTTGATACTGCACAGGATTCATCCATCTGCTGGCCCCAGTCTGCTTGACACTTTGCGGACTCCTAGGATCAACGTTTCTCTAGAGAGTTTAGGGACAGCGGTAGGGTTAGTGTTGGTGTTAGGGTTAGGGTTAGAGCTAGTATTAGGGTTAGAGTTAGTTTTGGGACAATTTCTTTGATAGTGGGCAGGATTCAACTTTTACCTTGCCTAACTATGCTCACCATGTTTGGGCCATTTAGGTGCAAGTGGTCGCTGTCAGGAACTGTTAGTATTTTCAGGTTTCACTGCATTTTGATCTATACGGGTGAATGGAAATTGAGCTGGAATTCGAACAGGGTTTGTGCTTGCTGCTTGAAACTTTACACATACAATCATGTCTCAGGATGCATTTTCTTGTTTCTTTCTTGTTGAAATAACCTTAAGTTGAAGTAAGAAAAAAAGAACTTAATCTGAGAGCAGTCTATGATAAAACCAGAAAAAAACCCATTTACTGAAATACCTAACCAAATTAATTAGTCCAATGTCTTTTCTATTCCATAGCATTCATCTGCTGGATAGCTCCACTCTATTCCACACTTTTCTGACTCCTAGGATAAATGGTTCTCTAAACAGTTTAGGGATAGGGTTAGGGTTTGTATTAGGGTTACATCTAGTGTTATGGTTAGAGTTAGTTTTGGGCCAATTTCTTTGATACTGCGCAGGATTCAACCTTTACCTAGCCTAAGAATGCTCACCAAGTTTGGGCCTTCTAGGTGCAACTGTTCAATTTCAGGAACAGATTGTATTTTCAGGTATCAATGCATATTGACCTATATGAGTTAATGGAAATCCAGCTGGAAACCAAAGAGGGTTTGTGCTATCTGCTTGAAACTTCAATTATTTCTCCATGAGCATTGTCTGCTTTGTTTCTTTTCAAAGAGGCCCAAAGCTGAAGCAAGCATAAACAAGATTATCCAAGAGCACTCTATAAGAAAACAAGGAAATACCCAGTTAATGAAATTCCTCCCCCAATTGTTTGGTCAGATCTGTTTGATAAGGTGCAATAATTCATCTGTTTGCTAGCCCACTATGATCCCCATATTTGGGGGTTTCAGTATCAAAGGGTCTCTAAACAAGTTAGGGTTAGTGTCAGGGTTTGTGTTACTTTTAGGGTTAAGGTTAAAAACTTGAATTATAGTTAGATTTAGTTTTTGTCTAGTTTCTTTGATACTAGGCAGAATTCATCTTTTACCTAATCTAAGTATGCTTGCCAAGTTTGGGCCACCTATATGCAAGTATTTGCTCTCAGGAACAGTTTGTATTTTCAGGTTTCCTTGCATTTTGACCTATACAGGTGAATGGAAATTGAGCTGGATTTCGAACAGGGTTTGTGCTTGCTACTTAAACTTCAAACACTCAATCAGATCTCAGAATGTGTTTTTTTTTGTTATTGTTGTTTCTTTAATGTTGAAGTAGCCCTAAGCTGAAGCATGCAAAAACCACTTAATCTGAGAGTACTCTATGAAAAAACAGGAAAATACCCATCTAAATTCAAGTGGTCTCTGTCAGTAACAGTTTGTATTTTCAGGTTTCACTGCATTTTGACCTATATGGGTGAATGGAAATTGAGCTGGAAATCGAACATGGTTTGTGCTTGCTGCTTGAAACTTCACACACTCAATCAGGTCTCAGAATGCATTTTCATTTTTCTTTCTTCTTGAAGAGGTCCTATGCTGAAGCATGCAAAAACAAGTTATTCCGAGGGTACTTTATGAAAAACAGGAAAATACAAATTTACTGAAATATTTAACCAAATTATTTAGTCAGATGTCTTTGATACTGCACAGACAGGATACATCCATTTGCTGACCCCACTCTGCTCCACATTTTTCAAATTCCTAGGTTCAACATTTATTTACACTGTTTAGGGATAGAGGTAGGGTTATTGTTGGTGTTATGGTTATGGTTAGGGTTAGAGATAGTGTTAGGGTTAGAGTTAGTTTGGGGGCAATGTTTTTGATACTGGGCAGGATTCAACTTTTACCTTGCCTAACTATGCTCGCCAAGTTTGGGCCATTTAGGTGCAAGTGTTCGCTGTCAGGAACTATTTGTAGTTTCAGGATTCACTGCATTTTGACCTATACGGGTGAATGGAAATTGAGCTGGAATTCAAACAGGGTTTGTGCTTGCTACTTAAATTTCAAACACTCAATCAGATCTCAGAATGCATTTTTTTCTTTATTGTTGAAGTAGCCCTAAGCTGAAGCATGCAAAAACAAGTTAATCTGAGAGCATTCTATGAAAAAACATGGAAATACCCATTTACTGATATATCTAACCAAATTATTTAGTCAGATGTCTTTGATACTGCACAGGATATATCTGGCTTCTGGCCCCAGTCTGCTCCCCACTTTTTGGACTCCTATGATCAATGGTTCTCTCAACAGTTTAGAGATAGTGTTAGGGTTAGGGTTAGGGCTAGGGTTAGAACTAGTGTTAGGTTTATCATTAGTTTTGGGCCAATTTCTTTGAAACTTGGCAGGATTCAACTTTTACCTAGCCTATGCTTGTCAATTTGAGGGCTAATAGGTGCAAGTGTTTACTAACAGAAACAGTTTGTATTTTCATTTATGTCTGCATTTTTACCTATGTGGGTGAATGGAAATCTAGTAGAAATAAAATAGTGAGTGTGCTAGCTGCTTGAAACTTCACACACTCAATTAGTTCTTTGTGCACATTGTCTGGTTTGTTTCTTGTAAAACAGGCCTAATGTTGAAGCACACAAAAACAAGTTTATCCAAGAGCATTCTATAAGAAAATACGGAAATACCCAGTTACTGAAATTCCTCCCCCAATTGTTTGGTCAGATTTTTTTGATAATATGCAGGAATTAATCTTTTTAATAATCCACTCATCTCCCCAATTTGGGACTCCAAAGATCAATGGTTCTCTAAACAGGCTAAGGTTAGTGTCATGATTTTTTTTAGGTTTTAGGGCTACGGTGACAGGCTTGTGTTTTGGTTATGGTTAGTTTTTGTCTAGTTTCTTTGATACTGGGCAGAATTTATATTCTACCTATCCTAACTATGTTTGGAAGGTTTGGACTACATTGTTGCAAGTGTTCCATGTTATGAACAGTTTGTATTTTCAGGTTTAACTGCATTTTGACCTATATAGGTGAGAGGAAATTGAGCTGGAATTCAAACAGGGTTTGACCTTGCTGCTTGAAACTTCACACACTCAATCAGGTCTCAGAATGCATTTTCTTGTTTCTTTCTTGTTGAAGTAGCACTAAGCTGAAGCATGCAAAAACAACTCAATCTGAGAGTACTGTATGAAAAAAGAGGAAAATACCCTTTTATTGAAATACCTAACCAATTTATTTAGTCAGAGGTCTTCCATGTAGAACAGGACTCATCTGTTTGCTGGCCCCACTCTGCTCCAATCTTTTGGGGCTCCTTAATATCAACAGTTCTCTGAACACTTTAGGGATAGTGTTTGAGTTAGGATTAGGGTTATGGCTAGGGTTAGAGCTAGTGTTAGGGTTAGAGTTAGTTTTGGGACATTTTCTTTGATAATGGGCAGGAATAAAGTTTTTCCACGTGTATTTATACTCTCCAAGTTTGGGCCTTCTAGGTACAACTGTTCAATGTCAGGAACAGTTTGTATTTTCAGGTATCACTGCATTTTGACCTATATGGGTGAATGGAAATCCAGCTGGAAATCAAACAGGGTTTGTGCTAGCTGCTTAACACTTCACAAACTCAATCAGTTCTCCCTGATAATTGTCTTGTTTCTTTTTTGTAAAAGAGGCCCAAAGCTGAAGCACACAAATACAAGTTTATCCAAGAGCACTCTATAAGAAAACATGGAAATACACAGTTATGAAATTCATCCCCCAATTGTTTGGTCAGATTTCTTTGATAAAGTGCAGGAATTCATTCGTTTGATGGACCACTAGTCTTCCCAAGTTTGAGACTCCAAGGATCAATGGTTCTCTAAACAGGATAGGTGAGTGTCAGAGTTCGTGTTAGATTTAGAGCTAGGGTTATAAGCTTGTGTTATGATTAGAGTTAGTTTTTGTCTAGTTTCTTTGATACTGGTAGGATTCACCTTTTTCCTATCCTAAGGATGCTCACCATGTTTGTGCCATCTATGTGCATATGTCAGGAACAGTTTGTGTTTTCAGGTTTCACTGCCTTTTGACTTATATGGGTGAACAGAAGTCGAGCTGGAATTCAACCAAGGATTGAGCTTGCTGCTTGAAACTTCACACACTCAATCAGGTCACAGAGTGCAATGTCTTGTTTCTTTCTTATTGAAGTAGCCTTAATCTGAATAAAGCAAGAACCACCTAAGCTGAAAGTACTCTATGAAAAAAACTGGAAAATACTAATTTACTGAAATAGCTAAACTAGTTATTTAATCTGATGTCTTTGACACTGCATAGGATTAATTTGTTTGCTGGCACCACTCTGCACCACACTTTTCAGATTCCTTGGATAAATAGTTCTCTCAACAGTTTCAGGATAGTGTTTAGGTAGTGTTATGGTTAGAGTTATTTTTGGGCCAATTTCTTTGATTCTGGGAAGGATTCAATTTTTCACTAGCCTAACAATGCTTGCCAAGTTTGCGCCTTCTAGTTGCAAGTGTTCACTGTTAGGAACAGTTTGAATTTTCAGGAATTACTGCATTTTGACCTATATAGGTGAATGAAAATCCAGCTGGAAATTAAACAGGGTTTGCACTAGCTGCTTGAAATGTCACACACTAAATCAATTCTTCTTGAGCATTGTCTAGTATGTTTATTGTAGACGAGTCCCAAAGCTGAAGCACACAAAAACAAGTTTATTCAAGAGCACTGCATAAGAAAACAGGAAAATTCCCAGTTACTGATATTCCTCCCCCAATTGTAGCCCTAAGATGAAGCATGCAAAAACAACTTAATCTGAGAGCACTCTATGAAAAATAAACATTTTCTAAAATACCTAACCATTATTTAGTCAGATGTCTTTGATACTGCACAGGATTTATATGTTTGCTAGCCCGACTATGCCCCACACTTTCAGACTCCTAATTTTAATGGTTCTCTAAACAGTTTATGGATAGTTTTAGTGTTAGTGTTAGGGTTAGGGCTTGGGTTCAAGCTAGTGATAGGATTAGAGTAAGTTTGGGCCAATTTCTTTGATACTGGGCAGGATTCAACTTTTACCTTTCCTAACAATGCTACCCAAATTTAGTCCTTCAATTTGCAACTGTTCAATATCAGCAACAGTTTGTGTTTTCAGGTATCACTGCATGTTTACTTATATGAGTAAATGAAAATCCAGCTGGAAATCAAACAGGGTTTGTGCTAGCTGCTTGAAACTTCACATACTCAATAAGTTCCCTGTGTACATTGTCTGTTTTTTTTTCTTGTAGAAGAGGCCCAAAGTTGAAGCACACAAAAACAAGTTTATCCAAGAGCACTCTATAAGAAAACAGGGAAATACCCAGTTACTGAAATTCCTCCCCCAATTGTTTTGTCAGATTTCTTTGAAAAGATGCATGAATTCATCTGTTTGGTAACCCACTATTCTCCCCAATTTGGGACTCTGAGGAGCAATGGTTCTTTATACAGGCTAGGGTTAGTGTCAGAGTTTTTTTAGTTTTAGGGCAAGGGTTAAATGCTTTTGTTATGGTTAGAGTTAGTTTTTGTCTAGTTTCTTTGATACTGGGTAGGATTCATCTTTTACCTATCCTAACTATGCTCACAAAATTTGGGCCATCTAGTTTCAATTGTTTGCTGTCAGGAACAGTTTGTATTTTCAGGTTTCACTGCATTTTGACCTATATGGGTGAATGGAAATCAAGCTGGAAAACGAACAGTGTTTGTAATTTCTGCTTGAAACTTTACACACTCAGTTGGGTTTCAGAATACATTTTCTTGTTTCTTTCTTGTAAAGTAGCCATAAGCTTAATCATGCAAAAACAAATTAATCTGAGAGGACTGTATGAAGAAATAAAACAGGAAAATTCCCATGTACTGAAATACCTATCCAAATTATTTAGTCAGGTGTCTCCGATACAACACAGGATTCATCTGTTTGGTGGCCCCACTCTGCTCCACACTTTTCAGACTCTTAGGATCAATGGTTCTCTAAACATTTTAGGGATAGGTTCAGGGATAGCGTTAAGGTTAGGGCTTGGCTTAGAGTTAGTGTTAGGTTTAGAGTTAATTTTGGGCCAATATCTTTGACTGGGCAGGATTCAACTTTTACCTAGCCTAACTATGATCACCAAGTTTTGGCCTTCTAGGTGCAGCTGTTTAATGTCATGTATAGTTTGTATTTTCAGTTATCACTGCATTTTGACCTATATTGGTGAATGAAAATCCAGCAGGAAATCAAACAATGTTTGTGCTAACTGCTTGAAATTTGACACAATCAATCAGTTCTCCATAAGCATTGTCTGGTTTGTTTCTTTTTGAAGAAGCCCAAAGTTGAAGTTCACAAAAACAAGTTTTTTGAGGAGCACTCTATAAGAAAACAGGGAAATACCAAGTTACTGAAATTTCTGCCCCAATTCTTTGGTCATATTTCTTTGAGAAGGGGCAGGAATTTATCTGTTTGCTTGCCCATAGGTTTTCCAAATTTAGGACTCCAAATATCAATGTTTCTCTAAACAGGTTAGGTTTAGTGTCAGGGTTTGTGTTAGTTTTAGGGCTATGGTGAAAGCTTGTGTTATGTTTGAGTTAGTTTTTGTCTAGTTTGGGCCTTCTAGGTGCAACTGTTCCCCATCAGGAACAGTTTGTATTTTCAGGTATCACTGCATTTTGACCTATATGGGTGACTGGAAATTCATCTGGAAATCAAACACAGTTATTGCTAGATGCCTGAAACTTCACACACTCAATCAGTTCTACATAAGCATTGTCTGGTTTGTTTTTTTATAGAAAAGGCCCACACAAAAAGTTTATCCAAGAGTACTCTATAATAAAACAGGTAAATACCCAATTACTGAAATTCCTCCCCCAATTTTTTGGTCATATTTATTTAATAAGTTGCAGGAATTCATCTGTTTGCTAGCCCACTAGGTTCCCCAAGTTTGGGACTCCAAGTATCAATGGTTCTCTAAATGGGTTAGGGTTAGTGTCGTAGTCTGTGTTAGTTTTAGGGCTAAGGTTACAAGCTGGTGCTATGGTTAGACTTAGTTGCTGTCTAGTTTCTTTGTTACTGAGCAGGATTCATCTTTTACCTATCATAACTATGCTCACCAAGTTTGGGACATATATGTACAATTGTTCGCTGTCAGGAACAGTTTGTAATTTCAGGTTTCAGTGCATTTTGACCTATAAGAGTGATGGAAATTGAGCTGGAAATATAATAGGGCTTGTGCTTGCTGCTTGAAACTTCACACACTCAATTAGGTTTCAGAATGCATTTTGTTGATTTTTTTCTTGTTGAAGTAGGAAATAACTGAAGCTTACAAAAATAACAGTCCAGGAACACTCTATGAAAAAAGAGGAAAATATCCATTTACTGAAATACCTAACTAAATTATTTAGTCATAAATCTTTGATACTGCACAGGATTCATCTGTTTGCTTGCCCCACTCATATCCACACTTTTTGGATTCCTAGGATCAATTGTTCTCTAAACAGTTTAGGGATAGTTTTAGGGTTAGTTCTTGGGTTTGAGTTAGTGTAGGGATTAGAGTTAGTTTTGAGACAATTTCCTTGATACTGGACAGGATTCAATTTTTTCCTAGCCTAACTATGCTCACCAAGTTTGGCCATTCTTGGTGTAACTGTTTCCTGTCAGGAACAGTTTGTATTTTCTGGTATCACTGAATTTTGACCTATATGGGTGAAAATGGAAATCTAGCTGGAAATCAAGCAGGTTTTGTCCCAGCTGATTGAAATTTCACACACTCAATCAGTTCTCTATAAGCATTGTCTGGTTTGTTTCTTGTAGAAGATGTTGGAAGCTAAAGCACACAAAAACAAGTTTATCCAAGAGATCTCTGTAAGAAAACAGAGAAATACCCAGTTACTGAAATTCTTCCCCTAATTTTTTGTTCAGATTTCTTTGATAGTTGCAGGAATCTGTTTGATAGTGCAATAGTCTTATGAAATTGGAACTCCAAGGATCAATGGTTCTCTTAGCAGTTTAGGGTTAGTGTCAGTGTTTGTGTTAATTTCAGGTCTAAGGTGATGCACTTGTGTTATGGTTTGAGTTAGTTTTTTGTCTAGTTTCTTTGATCCTGGGTAGGATTCATCGTTTACCTATCCTAACTCTGCTTGCCAAGTTTTGGCCATCTAGGTGCAAGTGTTTGCTATCAGGAACAGTTTGTATTTTTAGGTTTCACTGCATTATGACCTATATGGGTGAATGGAAATTGAGCTGAATAACAAACAAGGTTGGTGCTTGCTTTTTAAAACTTCACACAATCAATCAGTTCTTCATAAGGATTATGTGGTTTGTTTCCTGTGGAAGAGGCCCAAAGCTAAAACACACAAAAACTACTTTATACAAGAGCACTCTTTGAGAAGATAGATAAATACCCAGTTACTGAAATTCCTTCCCCAGTTGTTTGGTCAGATTTCTTTGAAAGGCATAGGAATTCATCTGTTTGCTAGCCCACTACATTTTCCAAGTTTGCATCTCCAAGGATCAATGGTTCTCTAAACAGGTTAGGGCTAGATTCAGTGTTGGTGTTAGTTCTAGGACTAGGGTGAAAATCTAGTGTTATGGTTAAAGTTTGTGTTTGTCTAATTTCTTTGATACTGGGCAGCATTCATCTTTTACTTATTCTAACTGCTCGCCAAATTTGGGCCATGTAGATGCAATTGTTCACTGTCAGAAACAGTTTTTATTTTAAGGTTTCACTGCATTTTGACCTAGTTGGGTGAATGGAATTTGAGCTGGAAATCGAAAAGTGTTTGTTCTTGCTGCTTGAAAATACAAACATTCTATCAGGTCTCAGAATGCATTGACTTGTTCCTTTCTTGTTGAAATAACCCTAAGCTGAAGCATCCAAAAAGAAGTTTTTTTCTGAGAGCACTCTATGAAAAAACAGGAAATTACCCATTTACTGAAATACCTAACCAAATTATTTAGTCAGATGTCTTTGTTACAGCACAGGATTCATCTGTTTGCTGCCCCTACTCTGATCCACACTTTGGGGACTCCTACATCAACAGTTCTCTATACAGTTTAGGGATAGTTTAGAATTATGGTTAGGATTAAAGCTAGGATTAGAGCTACTGTTAGGGTTAGGGTTAGGTTTCAGCTAATTTCTTTGATACTGGCAGGTTTCATCTTTTTCCAATTCTAAGTATGCTTGCCAAGTTTGGGCCATCTAAGTGCAACTGTTTGTTTTCAGGAACAGTTTGCATTTTCAGTTATCACTGCATTTTCACATGTATGGCTGAATGGATATCCAGCTGAAAATCAAGCAGTGTTTGTGCTAGTGGCTTGAAACTTCACCAACTCAATCAGTTCTCCATCAGCATTGTCTGGTTTGATTCTCATAGAGGAAGCCCAAAGTTGAAGCACACAAAAACAAGTTTATCCAAGAGCACCCTATAAGAAATCAGGGAAATGCCCATTCACTAAAATTCTTCCCCCAATTGTTTGGTCAGATTTTTTTGAAAGGTGCAGGAATTCATCTGATTGCTAGCCCTCTAGGTTCCCCAAGTTTGGGACTCCAAGGATCAATGTTTACCTAAACAGGTTTGGGTTAGTGTCAGGGTTTGTGTTAGTTCTAGCACTAGAGTGAGAATCTTGTGTTATGGTTAGAGCTAGTTTTTGTCTAGTTTCTTTAATACTGGGCAGAATTCATCTTTTACCTATCCTAAGTATGCTCGCTAATTTGGGCCATCTAGGTGCAATTGTTTGCTGTCAGGAACAGTTTGTATTTTCAGGTATAACTGTATTTTGACCTCTATGGGTGAATGGAAATCCAGCTTGAAATCAAACAGTGTTTGTGCTAGCTGCAAGAAACTTCATACAGTCCATCTGTGTGCAGTGAGCATTGTCTTGTTTGTTTCTTGTAGAATAGGCCCAAAGCTGAAGCACAAAATAACAAATTTAACCAAGAGCACTCTGTAAGAATACAGGGAAATACCCTGTTACTGAAATTTCTCCCCCAATTTTTAGGTCATATTTCTTTGATAATTTGCAGGAATTCATTTTTTGCTAGCCCACTAGTCTACCCATGTTTGGGACTCCAAGGATCAATAGTTTTCTAAACAGGTTAGGGTTAGTGTCAGGGTTTGTGTTTGTTTTCGGGCTAGGGTGACAATCATGTGTTATGGTTAGAGTTAATTTTTTGTCTAGTTTCTTTGATACTGGGCAGGATTCATATTTTACCTATCATAACTATTCTCACCAAGTTTGGGCCATCTAGGTGCAAGTGTTTGCTGTCAGGAACAGTTTGTATTTTCAGGTACCTCTGTATTTTGACCTATAAGAATGCATGAAAATCCAGCTAGAAAATAAATAAGGTTTGTGCTAGATTCTTGAGATATTACACACTCAATCATTTCTCCTTTAGAATTGTCTGGTTTTTTTCTTGCAGAAGAATCCCTAAGCTGACGCACAAAAACATGCTTATTCAAGAGCATTGTATAAGGAAATAGAGGAATAACCAGTTACTGAAATTTCTCCCCGAAATATTTGTTCTGATTTCTTTGATAAGTTGACTGAATTCATCTGTTTTCTAGCCCAATGTTTACTCAAGTGTGGGACTCCAATTATCAATTGTTCTCTAAACAGGTTAGGGTTAGTGTCAAGGTTTGTGTTAGTTTTAGGGCTAGGGTTACAATATTCTATTATGGTTAGAGTTAGTTTTTGTCTAGTTTCTTTGATACCTGGCAGGATTCATCTTTTTCCTACCCTAACTATGCTCACCAAATTTGGGAAATCTAGGTGCAAGTATTCCCTGTCAGGAAAAGTTTTTATTTTCACATTTCACTGCCTTTTGACATATAGTGGTGATGAAAATCGAGCTGGAAATCAAACATGTTTGTGCTTACTGCTTGAAACTTCACACAATCAATGAGGTTTCAGAATGCATCATCTTGTTTCTTCCTTGTTGAAGTAGCCCTAAGCTGAAGAATACAAAACAACTTAATCAGGTCTCAGAATTCATTGTCTTGATTCTTTCATGTTGAAGTAGCCCTAAGCTGAAGTAAGCAAAAACATTTTAATCTGAGAACACTCTATGAAAAAAACAAAACAAAAACAAAACAAACAAAAAAAAAACAGGAAAATACACATTTACTGAAATACCTAACCAAATATTTTAGTCAGATCCCTTTGATACTGCACAGAATTCATCTGCTTGCTGGCCCCACTCTGCTCCACACTTTTGAAAGTCCAAGAATCAATGGTTCTCTAAACAGTTGAGGGATAGGTTTAGGGTTAGGTTTATGGTTAGGCCTAGTATTAGAGCTCGTGTTATGATTAGAGTCAGTTTAGGGCCAATTTCATTGATACTTGGCAGCATTCAAATTTACCTAGCCTAAATATGTTCGACAAGTTTGGGCCTTCTAGGAGCAACTGTTCGCTGTAAGGAACAGTTTGTGATTTCAGGTATCAATGCATTTTTTTCCAATATGGGTGGATGGAAATCCTGCTGGAAATCAAAGAGGGTTTGTGTTAGTTGTTTGAAACTTCACACAGTCAATCAGTTCTCTGTGATCATTGTCTGGTTTGTTCCTTGTAGAAGAGCCCAAAGCTGAAGCATAGAAAAAAAAGTTTATCCAAGAGCACTCTATAAGAAAACAGGGAAATATACAATTACTGAAATTCCTCCACCAATTGTTTGGTAAGATTTCTTTGATAAGGCACAGGAATTAATCATTTTGCTAGCAGACAGATTCCCCAAGTTTAAGACTCCAAGTATCAATGGTTCTCTAAACAGGTTCGGGTTAGTGTCAGGGTTTGTTTTAGGTTTAAGGCTTAGATTACAAGCTTGTGTTATGGTTAGAGTCAGTTTTTCTCTAGTTTTTTCATACCTGGAAGGATTCATCTTTTACCTCTCCTTAATATGCTCACCAATTTTCGGCCATCTAGGTGCAAGTGTTTACTGTCAGGAACAGTTTGTATTTTCAGGTTTCACTGCATTTTGACCTATACAGGTGATGGAAATCAGCGGGAAATCAAACAGGATTGTGCTAGCTCTTTGAAAACTCACACACTTCTTTGTGAGCATTGTCTGGTTTGTTTCTTGTAAAGAGGCCCAGAGCTGAAGCACACAAAAACAAGTTTATCCAAGAGCACTCTGTAAGTAAACAGGGAAATACCATGTTACTGAAATTCCTCTCTCAATTGTATGGTCAGATTCCTTTGATAAAGTGCAAGTATTCATCTGTTTGCTAGCTCAATAGGCTTCTCAATTTTGGGACTCCAAGTATCAATGGTTGTCTAAACAGGTTATCGTTGATTTCTGGGTTTGTGTTAGATTTAGGGCTAAGGTTACATGCTCATGTTATGGTTAGAGATTGTTTTTTTGTCTAATTTCTTTGATACTGGGCAGAATTCATCTTTTCCCTGTCCTAACAATGCTTTCCAGTTTGGGTCATCTAGGTACAAGTGTTTTCTATCAGAAACAGTATGTATTTTAATTTTTCACAGCATATTGAACTATATGGGTGATGGAAATCGAGCTGGAAATCAAAAAGGGATTGTGTGTGCTTCTTGAAACTTCTCACACTCAAACACGTCTCAGAATACATTTCCGTGATTTTTTTCTTGTTGAAATAGCCATGAGCTGGAGCATGCAAAAACATCTTAATCTGAGAACACCTTATGAAAAAAAATACCCATTTACTGAAATTCCTTATCAAATTATTTAGTCAGATGTGTTTGATACTGCACAGGCTTAATCTGTTTGCTGGCCTCACACTGCTCCACACTTTTGGGAGTCCTAGGATCAACAGTTCTCTAAACAGTTTAGGGATAGGGTTAGGGTCAGGGTTAGGGTTAGGGTGAGGGCTAGGGTTAGAGCTCGTGTTAGGTTTAGAGTTAGTTTTGGGCCAATTTCTTTGATACTGGGCAGGATTCAAATTTTTCCTAGCCTAACTATGTTCACCAAGTTTGGGCCTTCTAGGTACAAATGTTCACTGTCAGGAACAGTTTGTATTTTCAGGTATCACTGCATTTTGACCTATATGGGTGAATGAATATCCAGCTGGAAATAAAACAGGATTTGTGCTATCTGCTTGAAATATCACACACTCAATCAGTGCTACATACACATTTCCTGTTTTGTTTCTTGTAGAAGAGGCCCAAAGCTGAAGCACACAGTAAGAAGTGTATCCAAGAGCACTCTATAAGTAAACAGAAAATACCCAGTTTCTTAAATTCCCCCCACACCCAATTATTTCTTCAAATTTCTATGATATTTCCAAAATGGGACTCCAACGATCAATGGTTCTTTGAACAGGTTATGGTTAGTGTCAGGATGTGTGTAGTTTTAGTGATAAGGGGAAAAACTTATGTTATGTATAGAGTTAGTTTCTGTCTAGTTTCCTTGATACTGGGCAGCATTCATCTTTTACCTATCTAACTATGCTCCCAAGTTTGGGCCATCTATGTGCAAGTGTTCGCTGTCAGGAACAGATTGTATTTTAAGGTTTCACTGCATTATTACCTATAAGGATGAATGGAAATCTAGCTGGAACACAAAAATTATTTGTGCTTGCTGCTTGAAAATTCACACACTCAATCAGGTCTCAGAATGCATTGTCTTATTTGTTTCTTGTAGAAGATGCCCAAAGCTGAAGTGCAGTAAAACAAGTTTATCCAAGAGCACTCTATAAGAAAATAGAGAAATACCAAGTTACTTAAATTCCTTCCCCAATTGTTTGGTGAAATTTCTTTGATAGGCACAGGAATTCATTTGTTTGCTAGCCTACTAGTATCACAAATTTGGGACTCCCAGGATCAATGGTTCTCTGAACATGCTAGGGTTAGTTTCAGGGTTTGTGTTAGTTTTAGGGCTAGAGTGACAAGCTTGTGTTATGGTTAATTAGTTTTTGTTTACTTTCCTTGATACTGTGCAGCATGCATCTCTTACCTATCCTAGATATGCTCACCACGTTTGAGCCATCTAGAGTAAGTATTCACTGTCAGGAATAGTTTATATTTTCAGGCTTCACTGCATTATAACCTATACAGGTGAATGGAAATTAAGCTCGAAATTGAAGAGGGTTTGTGCTTGGTGCTTTAAACTTCACACACTCAATCAGGATGCAGAATGCATTGTCTTATTTCTTTCTTGTTGAAATAGCCTTAACCTAAAGCATGCAAAAACAACTTAATCCAACAACAATCTATGAAAAAATAGGAAAATACCTATTTAATGTAATACATAACCAAATTATCTTGTCAGATGTCTTTGATACTGCACAGAATTCATCTGTTTGCTGGCCCCACTATTCTCCACACCATTGGGACTCGAAGATAAATGGTTCTTTAAGCAGTTTAGGGATAGGTTGTTGGTTAGAGTTAAGATTAGGGCTGGGGTTAGAACTAGTGTTAGGGTTAGAGTTAGTTTTGGGCCAATTTCTTTGATACTGGGCAGTATTCAACTTGTATGTAGCCTAACTGTGCTCACCATGTTTGGGCCTTTTAGGTGCAACTCCTCAGTGTCAGAGACAGTTTGTGTTTTCAGGTATCACTATATTTTGACTTATATGGGTGGATGGAAATCTTGCTGGAAATCAAAGAGGGTTTGTGCTAGCTTTTGGAAACTTCACACAGTCAATCAGTTCTCTGTCACCATTATTTGTTTTGTGTCTTGTAGAAGAGCCCCAAAGCAAAAGCACACAAAAACAATTTATCCAAGAGAACTCTATAAGAAAACATAGAAATACCCAGTTACTGAAAATCCTTCCTCAATATTCTGGTCGGATTTCTTTCATAAGGTGCAGGAATTCATCTGATTTCTAGCTAACTAGGCTCCCCAATTCTGGACTCCAAGTATCAATTATTCTCTAAACAGTTGAGGGTTATTGTCAGGATTTCTATTAGTTTTATGGCTAAGGTTAAAATCTTGTGTTATGGTTAGAGTTAGTTTTTGTCTAGTTTCTTTTATTATGGGCAGGATTTATAATTTACCTATCCTACTTATGTTTGCCATGATTGGGCCATTTAGGAGCAAGTGTTCGCTGCCAGAAACAGTTTAAATTTTCAGGTTTCACTGCATTTAGACCTATAAGGGTGATGGAATTCGAGATGGAAATCAAACAGACTTTGTGCTTGCTGCTTGAAACTTCATACACTCAATCAGGTCTCAGAATGCATTGTCGTGATCCTGTCTTGTTGAAGTAGCAAAGAGATGAAGCATGCCAAAACAACTTTATCTGAGAACATTCTATGTAAAAAACAGGAAAATACCCATTTACTGAAATACGTAACCAAATTATTTAGTCACATATCTTTCATACTTCAGAGAATTTATCTGTTTGCTGGCCACACTATGCTCCACACTTTTGGGACTCCTCAAATCAATGATTCTCTAAAGAGTTTAGGGATATAGTTAGTGTTAGGGTTAGGATTAGGGCTAGGGCTAGATTTAGTGTTAGGGATAGAGTTAGCTTTGGGCTAATTTCTTTCATACTGGGCAGGTTTCATTTTTTAACTATCCCAACTGTGCTTGCCAAGTTTGGGCCTTCTAGGTGCAACAGTTTGCTGTCAGGAACAGTTTGTGTCTCAGGTATCACTGCATTTTGACCTATATGGGTGAAAGAAAATCCAGCTGGAAATCAAACAGGGTTTGAGCTAGCTGCTTAAAAGTTCACATGTCAATCTGTTCTCCATTAGCATTCTCTGGCTTGTTTCTTATAGAAGAGGCCAAAAGCTGAAGCACACAAAAACAATTTATCCAAGAGAACTCTACAAGAAAACAGGGAAATATGCAGTTACTGAAATTCCTCCCCCAATTGTTCTGTCAGGTTTCTTTGATAAGCCACAGGAATTTTTCTCTTTTGTGGCCCACTAGGTTCCCCATGTGTGGAACTCCAAACATAAACGGCTCTCTAAACAGGTTACGGTTAGTGCTAGGGTTTGTGTTAAATTTTAGGGCTAAGATTACAATCTTCTGTTATGATTAGAGTTAATTGTTGTTTAGTTTCTTTGATACTGGGAGGCATTCATCTTTTACCTATCCTAACTATGCTCGGCAAGTTTGGGCCATCTAAGGGCAAGTGCTTGATGTCAGGAACAGTTTTTATATTCAGGTTTCACTGCATTTTGATCTATACGGGTGATGGAAATCAAGCTGGAAATTGAACAGGGTTTGTGCTTGATGCCTGAAACTTCACACACTCAATCAGTTTTCAGAATGCAGTATATTGATTCTTTCTTGTTTAAATAGCAAAGACCTGAATCATGCAAAAATAACTTAATCTGAACACTCTATGAGAAACCAGGAAAATACCAATTTTCTGAAATACCTAATTAAATTATTCCATCAGATATCTTTGATACTGCACAGGATTCATCTGTTTGCTGGCCCCATTAAGCATCCTACTTTTGGGACTCCTAGGATCAACTGTTCTCTAAACAGTTTAGGGATAGTATTAGGGTTAGGGTTAGGGTTAGTGCTAGGGTTAGATTTAATGTTAGAGTTTAAGTTAGTTATGGTACAATTTCTTTGATACTTGATAGGATTCATCTTGTTCCTAGCCTATGTATTCACCAAGTTTGGACTTCTAGGTGCAAGTATTCCCTGTCAGAAACAGTTTGTATTTTCAGGTTTCACTGCATTTTGACCTATATGGGTGAAAGAAATCCAGCTGGAAATCCAAAAGGGTTTGTGCTAGCTGTTCAAAATATCATACACTTACTCAATTCTCCATATGCATTGTCTGTTTTTTTGTTTTTTCTTGTAGAAGAGGCTCAAAGCTGAAGCACAAAAAATAAGTTTATCCAAGACCACTCTAAAAAAATAGGGACATACCCAGTGACTGAAATTCCACCCCTAATTGTTTGCTCAGATTTCTTTGATAAGGCACAGGAAATCATTTGTTTGATATCCCACTAATCTCCACAAGATTGGGACTCCAAGGATCAATGGTTCTCTAAACTGGTTAGAGTTAGTGTCAGGGTGTGTGCAGTTTTAGTATTAGGGTGTCAAACTTGTGTTATGTTTAGAGTTAGTTTCTGTCTAGTTTCCTTGATACTGGAGATCATTCATCTTTTACCTATTCTAACTATGCTCACCAAGTTTGGGACATCTATGTGCAATTGTTCACTGTCAGGAACAGTTTGTATTTTCAGCTTTCAATGCATTATGTCCTATAAGGATGAAAGGAAATCGAGCTTGAACACGAACACAATTTGTGCTTGCTGCTTGAAACGTCACACACTCAATCAGGTCTCAGAATGCATTGTTTTGTTTGTTTCTCGCAGAAGAGGCCCAAAGTTGAAGTACAGAAAAACAAGTTTATGCAAGAGCACTGTATAAGAAAACAGAGAAATACTCAGTTACTTGAAATTCTGCCCCCAATTAATTGGTGAGATTTCTTCCATAGGCACAGGAATTCATTTGATTGCTAGATACTAGTCTCCCTAATTTAGGTCTCCCATGTTCAATTGTTCTCTGAAGATGTTATGATCAGTTTCAGGGTTTGTGTTAGATTTAGGGCTAGAGTGACAAGCTTGTGTTATGGTTAGTTAGTTTTTGTTTACTTTCTTTGATACTGTGCAGCATGCATCTCTTACTTATCTTAAATATGCTTGCCAAGTTTGAGCCATCTAGGGCAAGTATTCACTGTCAGGAATAGTTTATATTTTCAGGTTTCACTGCATTATGACCTATACAGGTGAATGGAAATCAAGCTCGAAATGGAAGAGGGTTTGTGCTTGGTGCCTTAAACTTCACACACTCAATCAGTATTCAGAATGCATTGTCTTGTTTCTTTCTTGTTGAAATAGCCCTAACCTGAAGCATGCAAAAACAATGTAATCCAAGAACACTCTATGAAAAAGCAGGAAAATACCCATTTACTGTAATACCTAACCAAATTATCTAGTCAGGTGTCTTTGATACTGCACAGGATTCATCTGTTTGCTGGCTACAGTATGCTCCACACTTTTAGGACTTTTAGGATCAACACTTCTCTAAAGAGTTTAGGGATAGTGTTTGTGTTAGAGTTATGTTTTGGGCTAGGGATAGAGCTAGTGTTAGGGTTAGAGCTAGCTTGGGGCAATTTCTTTGATATTGGGCAGTATTCAACTTTTACCTAGCATAACTGGGCTCTCCATGTTTGTGCCTTCTAGGTGCAACTGTTCACTGACAGGAACAGTTTGTATATTTCAGGTATCACTGCCTTTTGACCTAAATGGGTGAAAGGAAATCCTGTTTGCTTTCAATCAGTATTAAGAATGCATTGGAAAGCAAACAGGGTTTGTGCTAGCTGCTTAAAAATGCACATCTCAGGGGCTCTGGATGTGGCTCAATTTGCCAAGGAAATCAATAAGGAAACAGGGAGATACCCAGTTACTGAAATTCCTCCCCCAATTGTTTGGTCAGATTTCTTTGATAAGGTGCAAAATTTTTCTCTTTCATAGCCCACTAGATTCCTCATGTTTGGGACTCCAAATATAAATAGTTCTCTAAACATATTAGGGTTCGTGTCAGGGTTTGTGTTAGATTTAGGGCTAAGGTTAAAAGCTTGTGTTATGATTAGAGTTAGTTTGTGTCTAGTTTCTTTGGTAATGTGAAAGATTGGTATTTTACCTATCCTAACTTTGCTTGCCAAGTTTGGGCCATCTCAGTGCAAGTGATCGCTGTCAGGAACAGTTTGTATTTTCAGGATTCACTATATTATGACCTATATGGTGAATGGAAATGGAGATGGAAATCGAACAGGGTTTGTGCTTGCTGCATGAAACTGCACATACTCAATCAGGTCTCAGAAGGCATTGCCTGTTTCTTTCTTGTTGAAGAAGCAAATAGCTGAAGCATGCAGTAACAAGTTAATCTGAGGTCACTCTATGAAAAAAGAGAAAAATAACTATGTATAGAAATATGTAACCAAATTATTTAGTCAGATGTCTTTGGTACTGCACAGGATTCATCTGTTTGCTGGCCCCACTATGCTCCTCACTTTTGAAACTCCTGGGATCAATGCTTCTCTAAAGAGTTTTTGGATAGATTTAGGGTTACGGTTAGGGTTAGGGCTATTGTTAGAACAAGTGTTAGGATAAGAGTTAGTTTTCGGCCAATATCTTTGATACTTGTCAGAATTCAATTTTTTCCTAGCCTAACTACACTTCCCAAGTTTGGACCTTCTAGGTGTAACTGTTCCCTGCATTTTGACCTATATGAGTGAATGGAAATCCACCTGGAAATCAAACACGGTTTGTGCTAGCTGCTTAAAATTCACATCTCAGTCTATAAACAATTAGCGTAGTCTGGTTTGTTTCTTGTAGAAGAGGCCCAAAGCTGAAGCATACAAAAAAAGTTTATACAAAAGAAGTCTATAAGGAAACAGGAAAATACCAAGTTACTGAAATTCCTCCCCCAATTATTTGATAAGATTTCTTTGAAAAGGCACAGGAATTATTCAGTTTTGTAACCCACTAGGTTCCTTAAGTTTGGGATTCCAAGTATCAATGATTCTCTAAACAGGTTAGTGTTTATTTCAGGGTTTGTGTAAGTTTTAAGATTACAAGATTGTGTTATGATTAGAGATGGGTTTGTCTCCTTTCTTTGATACTTGACAAGATTCAACTTTTCCCTGTTCTAACTATGCTCACCAATTTTGGCCATGTATGTTCAATTTTTCACTGTCAGGAACAGTTTGAATTTTCAGTTTCACTCACTGCATTTGGACCTATACCGGTGATGGAATTTGAGCTGGAAATCGAACTGGGTTTGTGCTTGCTGATTGAAACTTCAAACACTCAATCAGAATGCATTGTCTTGATTCTTTCTATTGAAGACACAAAGAGCTGAAGGATGCAAAAATAACTTAATCCGAACACTCTATTAAAATATGGAAAATACATATTCTTTGAATTCCCTAACCAAATTATTTAGTCAGATTTCTTTGATATATCCCAGGAATCATATGTTTTCTGGCCAGACTATGCTACACACTTTTGAGACTCCTGGGATCAAAGGTTTTCTAAACAATTAGGGATAGTTTTAAGGTTAGGGTTAGAGGTAGAGCTAGAGTTAGGGTAAGAGTTAGTTTTGGGCCAATTTATTTGATATTTGGCAGAATTTAATTTGTTCCCTAGCCTAACTATACTTCCCAAGTTTGGGCCTTCTAGGTGCAACTGTTCCCTGTCAGGAACAGTTTCTATTTTCAGGTATCACTGCATTTTGACCTATATGAGTGAATGGAAATCCAGATGTAAATCTAAGAGTGTTTGTGCTAGCTACTTCAAACTTCGAATCTCAATCTATTATCCTTTATCATTGTCTGGTTTGTTTCTTGTAGAAGACGCCCAAATCTGAAGCACACAAAAATAAGTTTATCCAAGAGAAGTCTATAAGGAAACAGGAAAATACCCAGTTACTGAAATTCCTCCCCCAATTGTTTGGTCAGATTTCTTTGATAAGGCACAGGAATTATTCAGATTTTTATCCCACTAGGTTCCTATGTTTGGGACTCCAAGAATCAATGGTTTTCTAAACAAGTTAGGGTTCTTGTCAAGGTTTGTGTAAGTTTTAGGGCTAAGGATACAAGCTTGTGTTATGGTTAGAGATAGGTTGTGTCTTGTTTCTTTGATACTTGGCAGGATTCATTTCTTACCTATTCTAACTATGGTCACCAATTGGGGCCATCTGTGTGCAATTGTTCACTGTCAGGAACAGTTTGCTTTTTCTGGTTTCACTGCATTTTGACATATAATGGTTATGGAATTCGAGCTGAAAATCAAACAAGGTTTGTGCTTGCTGACTAAAACTTCACACACTCAATCAGGTCTCAGAATGCATTGTCTTGATTCTTTCTATTGAAGACACAAAGAGCTGAAGCACACAAAATAAATTAATCTGAACACTCTATAAAAAAATGGAAAATACACATTTACAGAATTTACTAACAAAATTATTTACTCAGATGTCTTTGATACTGCTCAGGGTTAATATATTTGCTGGACTCACTATGCTCCACACTTTTGGGACTCCTGGGATTAATGGTTTTATAAACAGTTTAGGGATAGTTTTAGGGTTAGGGGTAGGGATAGGGGTAGAGGTAGAGGTAGTGTTAGGGTTAGAGTTAGTTTTTGGCCAATTTGTTTGATACTTGGCAGAATTCAATTTGTTCCTAGCCTAACTATACTTTCCAAGTTTGGGCCTACTAGGTACCACTGATCCCTATCAGGAACATTTTGTATTTTCAGGTATCACTGAATTTTTGACCTATATGGTTGAATGGACATCCAGCTGGAAATCAAACACAGTTGTGTTAGCTGCTTAAAATTTCACATCTCAATCTATTATCCATTAGCATTCTGGTTTGTTTCTTGTAGAAGAGGCCTAAAGCTGAAGCATACAAAAACAAGTTTATCCAAGAAAAGTCTATCAGGAAACAGGAAAATACCAAGTTACTAAAATTCCTTCCCTCATTGTTTGGTCATATTTCATTGATAAGCCACAGGAATTATTCAGTTTTGTAGCCCACTAGGTTCCTTAAGTTTGGGGCTCCAAGTATCAGTGGTTCTCTAAAGAGGTTAGGGTTAGTGTCAGGGTTTGTGTAAGTTTTAGGGCTAAGGTTACAAGCTTGTGTTATGTTAGAGATAAGTTTTGTGTAGTTTCTTTGATACTTGGCAGGATTCATCTTTTACCTATTCTGACAATGCTTGCCAATTTGGGCCATCTATGTGCAATTGTTCGCTGTCAGGAACAGTTTGAATTTTCAGGTTTCACTGCATTTGGACCTATACCGGTGATGGAATTTTAGCTGGAAATCAAACTGGGTTTGTACTTGCTGATTGAAACTTCAAACACTCAATCAGAACTAATTGTTTTGATTCTTTCTATTGAAGACACAAAGAGAAGAATCATGCAAAAATAACTTAATCCAAATACTTTATGAAAAATGCAAAATACATATTTATTTAATTCCCTAACCAAATAATTTAATCAAATGTCTTTGATACTTCTCAGGATTCATATGTTTGCTGGCCAGACTATGCTCCCCACTTTTGGGACTCCTGGGATCAATGGTTCTCTAAACAATTTAAGGATAGTTTTAGGGTCAGGGTTTGGTTTAGAGCTAGGGGTAGAGCTAATGTTAGGGTTAGAGATAGTTTTGGGCCAATTTCTTTGATATTTGGCAGAATTCAATTTGTTCATAGCCTAACTATACTTCCCAAGTTTGGGCCTTCTAGGTCAAAGTGATCCCTGTAAGGAACAGTTGTTTTTTTCAGGTATCACTGCATTTTGACCTATATGAGTGAATGAAAATCCAGATGGAAATCAAACACGGTTTGTGCTAGCTGCTTCAAACTTCACATCTCAATCTATTATCCATTAGCATTGTCTGGTTTGTTTCTTGTAGAAGACGCCCAAATCTGGAGCAAACAAAAACAAGTTTATCCAAGAGAAGTCTATAAGGAAACAGGAAAATACTCAGTTACTGAAATTCTTCCCCCAATTGTTTGGTCATATTTCTTTGATAAGGTACAGGAATTATTCAGTTTTGTATCCCACTAGGTTCCTAAAATTTGGGATTCCAAGAATCAATGGTTCTCTATACAAGTTAGGGTTAGTGTCAGGGTTTGTGTAAGTGTTTGGGCTAAGGTTACATGCTTGTTTTATGGTTATTGATAGGTTTTGTGTGTTTTTTTTTGATACTTGGCAGGATTCATCTTTTACCTCTTCTAACTATGCTCACCAATTTTGGCCATCTATGTGCAATTGTTCTTTGTCAGGAACTGTTTGATTTTCAGGATTCACTGTATTATGACCTATATAGATGAATGGGAATTGAGTTGGAAATCAAACAGGGTTTGTGCTTGCTGCTTGAAACTGCACACACAAAATAAGGTCTCAGAAGGCATTGTCCTGTTTCTTTCTTGTTGGAGAAGCAAAGAGCTGAAGCATGCAAAATCAACTTAATCTGAGAAAACTCTATGAAAAAAGAGAGAAAAACCCATTTACAGAAATACCTAACCAAATTATTTAGTCAGATGTCTTTGATACTGCACAGGATTCATGTGTTTGCTGGCCCCCCAAAATGATCCTCACTTTTGGAATTTCTGGGATCAATGGTTTTCTAAACAGGTTAGGGATAGGTTCTGGGTTAGGGTTAGGGTTAGTGCTAGGGTTAGAGATAGGGTTATGGTTAGAGTTAGTTTGGGGCCAGAATTCAATTTGTTTCTAGCCAAAGTATACTTCCCAAGTTTGGGTCTTCTAGATGCAACTGTTCTGTGTCAGGAAGAGTTTGTATTTTCAGGTATCACTGCATTTTGACCTATAAGAGTGAATGTAAATCCCAAAGGAAATCAAACAGGATTTGTGCTAGCTGCTTCAAACTTCACATCTCAATCTATTATCCATTAGCATTTTCTGGTTTGTTTCTTGTAGAAGAGGCCCAAAGCTGAAGCATAAAAAAAAGTTTATCCAAGAGCACTCTATAAGAGAACAGGGAAATACCCAGGTACTGAAATTACTCCCCCAGTTTTTTGGTCAGATTTCTTTAGTAAGGTGCAAGAATTCGTCTGTTACCTCCCTAGGCTCCCCATGCTTGAGACTCCAAGTATCAATGGTTCTCTAAACAGGTTACAGTTAGTGTCAGGGTTTGTGTTAGATTTAGGGCTAAGGTTACAAGCGTGTAACCTTAGAGTTAATTGTCATCAAGTTTCTTTGATACTGAGCAGGATTCATGTTTTACCTCTCCTAACCATGCTCGCCAAGTTTGGGCCATCTGGGTGCAAGTGTTCGCTCTCAGGAATAGCTTGTGTATTCAGATTTCACTGCATTTTAATCTATAAGTGTGATGGAAATGAAGCTGGAATTTGAACAGAGTGTGTTATTGCTGCTTGAAACTTCACACACTCAATCAGGTTTCAGAATGCATTGTCTTGATTCTTTCTTGTTGAAGTAGCAAAGACCTGAAGCAGGCAAAAATAACTTAATCCTAACACTTTATGAAAAAAGAGGAAAACACCCATTTACTGAAATACCTAACCTAATTATTCAGTCAGATTTTTTGATACTTCACAAGATTCATCTCTTTGCTGTCCCACTCTAATCCACAAATTTGGGACTCCTAGGATCAATTGCTCTCTAAACAGTTTAAGGATAACTTTAGGTTTAGCAATTGTATTAGAACTAGGGTTAGATCTAGTGTTAAATTTAGAGTTAGTTTGGGGGCAATTTCTTTGATAAGGGGCAGGATTTAACTTTTACCTAGCCTAACAATGCTTCACAAGTTTGTGATTTCTAGGTGCAAATGTTCACTGTAAGGAACAGTTTGTATTTTCAGGTGTCACTGTATTTTGACCTGTGTGAATGAATGTTCATCAGCTGGAAATCAAACAGGGTTTATGCTAGGTGCTTCTAATTTCACACTCAGTCTGTTCTAGTGAGCATTGTCTGATTTGTTTCTTGTAGAAGGGGCCCAAAGCTGAAGCACACAAAACAAGTTTATCTAAGAGGACTCTATAAGAAAAAAGGGTAATACACAGTTACTAAAATTCCTCCCCCAATATCTTTGCCAGATTTCTTTGATAAGGTACAGGAATTCATCTTTTTGCTAGCTCACTTGGCTCACAAGTTTGGTACTCCAAGTATCAATTGTTCTCTAAACAGGTTAGGGTTAGTCTCAGGGTTTATGTTAGATTTCAGGCTAAGGTAACCACTTTTGTTATGGTTAGAGTTAGTTTTTGTCTAGTTTCTTTGATACTGGGCAGGATTCAATTTTACCTACCCTTACCATGCTCACCAAATTTGGGCCATCTAGGTCCAAGTGTTCACTGTCAGGAACAGTTTGTTTTTTCAGGTTTCATTACATTTAGTCCTAGGTGGGTTATGGATATTGAGCTGGAAATTTAACAAGGTTTGTGCTTGCTACTTGAAACTTCACACACTCAATCAAGTCTCAGAATGCATTGTCTTGATTCTTTTTTGTTGAAGTAGCAAAGATGTCAAGCATGAAAACAAAACTTAATCCAAGTACACTCTATGAAAAAAAGAGGAAAATACCCATTTACTGAAATACCTCACCAAATTATTTAGTCAGAAGCTTTTGATACTGGACAGGATTCATCTGTTTGCTGGTTCCATTCTGCTCCGCACTTTTGGGACTCCTATGATGAATGGTTTTTAAAACATTTTAGGGATAGCATTAGGGTGAGGGTTTGGGTTAAGGCTAGGGTTAGATCTAGTGTTAGGTTAAGAGTTTGTTTGGGGCCAATTTCTTTGATAATGGGCAGGATTTAACTACTACCTAGCCTAATAATGCTCCACAAGTTTGGGATTTTTAAGGGCAACTGTTCGCTGTTGGGCACAGTTTGTATTTTCAGGTATCAATGCCTTTTGACCTATATGGGTGAGTGGAAATGCAGCTGGAAATCAAATACGGTTTGTGCTAGCTGCTTCAAACTTCACATCTCAATCTATTATCCATTAGCATTGTCTTGTTTGTTTCTTGTAGAAGAGGTCCAAAGCTGAAGCACACACTAAAAAAGGTTATCCAAGAGAAGTCTATAAGTAAACAGTAAAATAACTAGTTACTGAAATTCCTCCCCCCATTGGTTGGTCATATTTCTTTGATAAGGCACAGGGATTATTCAGTTTTCTAGCCCACTAGGTTCCTTAAGTTTGGGACTCCAAGTATCAGTGGTTCTGTAAACAGGTTAGGGTTAGTGTCAGGGTTTGTGTCAGTTTTAGGCTAAGGTTCCATCTTGTGTTATGGTTAGAGATAGGTTTTGTCTATTTTCTTTGATACTTGGCAGGATTCAACTTTTTACCTCTTCTAACTATGCTCACCAATTTTGGCCATCTATGTGCAATTGTTTGCTGTCAGGAACAGTTTGAATTTTCAGGTTTCACTGCATTTGGACCCATACAAGTGATGGATTTCGAGCTGGAAATTGAACTCGGTTTGTGCTTGCTGATTGAAACTTCACAAACTGAATCAGGTCTCAGAATGCATTGTCTTGATTCTTTTTATTGAAGACAGAAAGAGCTGAAGCATGCAAAAATAACTTAATCTGACCACTCTACGAAAAAATGGAAAATATACATTTACTGATTTTCCAAACCAAATTATTGAGTCAGATGTCTTTGATACTGCACAGGATTCATATGTTTGCTGGCCAGACTATGTTCCACACTTATGGGAACAATGGTTTTTCTAAACAGCTTAAGGATATTTTTAGGGTTAGTGTTAGTGTTAGGGCTAGGGTTAGAGCTCGTGTTATGGTTAGAGTTACTTTTGGGCCAATTAGTTTGATTCTTGGCAGAATTTAATTTGTTCCTAGCCTAACTATACTCCCCAAGTTTGTGCCTGCTATGTGTAACTGTTCCCTGTCAGGAACAGTTTGTATTTTCAGGTATCACTGCATTTGGACATATATGAGTGCATGGAAATGAAGCTGGAAATTAAACAGGGTTTGTGCTAGCTGCTTAAAACTTCACATATCAATCTATTATCTAGTATCATTGTCTGGTTTGTTTCTGGTAGAAGAGGATCAAAGCTGAAGCACACAAAAACAAGTTTATCCAAGATCACTCTATAAGAAAAAAGGGAAATACCCTGTTATCAAAATTACTCCCACTATTTCTTTGGTCATATTTCTTTGATAAGGTGTAGGAATTCATCTGTTTGCTAACTCACTAGGCTCCCCATGCTTGAGGCTCCAAGTATCAATAATTCTCTAAACAGGTTACAGTTAGTGTCAGGGTTTGTGTTAGTTGTAGGGCTAAGGTTACAAAGTTCTGTTTTGATTAGAGATAGACTTTGTGTAGTGTCATTGATACTGGGCAGAATTCATCTATTACCTGTTCTATTTATGCTCACCAAGTTTGGGCCATCTAGGTGCAATTTTTCGCTGTCAGGAATACTTTGTATATTCAGGTTTTACTGCATTTTGATCTATTAACGTGATGTAAATCGAGCTGGAATTTGAACAGAGTTTGTGCTTGCTGCTTGAAACCTCACAACTCAATCAAGTTTCAGAATGCATTGTTTTGATTCTTTCTTGTTGAAGTAGCAAAGATCTGAAGCACGCAAAAATAACTTAATCTGAACACTCTATGAAAAAAGAGGAAAATACCCATTTATTTCAGTAATACCTACCCAAATTATTTAGTCAGATTTTTTGATACTGCACAGGATTCATGTGATTGCTCACCTCACTCTGCTCCACTCTTTTGGGACTCCTAGGAACAATGGTTCTCTAAACAGCTTAGGGATAGTGTTAGGTTTAGTGATTGTGGTAGGGCTAGAGTTAGATCTACTGTTAGGTTTAGAGTTAGTTTTGGGCCAGTTTCTTTGATAATGTGCTGGATTCAACTTTTACCTAGCCTAACAATGCTCTACAAGTTTGTGATTTTTAATTGCAACTGTTCGCTGTCAGGAACAGTTTGTATTTTCAGATATCACTGCATTTTGACATATATGGTTGAATGGACATCTAGCTGAAAATAAATCACTGTTTGTGCTAGATGCTTGAAATTTCACACACTCAATCAGTGCTCCATGAGAATTCTCTGGTTTCTTTCTTATAGAAGAGGCCCAATGCTGAAGCACACAAAAACAAGTTTATCCAAGAGAACTCTATAAGAAAATAAGTTGTATTTCTTTATAAGAAATACACAGTTACTAAAATTCTTCCCCCAATTTTTTGGTCAGATTTCTTTGATAGGGCATCAGAATTCATCTGTTTGCTAGCTCACTTGGATCCCCATGTTTGGGACTCAAAGTATCAATGGTTCTCTAAACAGGCTAGTGTTAGTGTCAGGATTTGTGTTTGTTTTAGAGTGAATGTAAACTCTTTTGTTACAGTTTGAGTTATTTTTTTATCTAGTTTCTTTGATACTGGACAGGATTCATCTTTTACCTAGCCTTACCATGATCAC
This sequence comes from Marmota monax, assembly GCF_021218885.2. Taxonomy (NCBI): domain Eukaryota; kingdom Metazoa; phylum Chordata; class Mammalia; order Rodentia; family Sciuridae; genus Marmota; species Marmota monax. Next base: position 3,337,033 of record NW_026693511.1, read on the forward strand.
CACACTTGGGCCTTGTAGATGCAAGTGTTCACTGTCCGTTGTATTTTCAGGTTTTATTGCATTTTGTCCTCTAGGGGAGATGGATATTGAGCTGTAAATTAAACAGAGTTTGTACTTGTTACTTAAAACTTCTTCACAAACTCAACCAGGTCGCAGAATGCATTATCTTGATTATTTCTTGTTGATGTAGTAAAGAGCTCAAGTATACACAAATAACTTAATCCGAGAACCCTCTATGAAAAAAGAGGAAAATAGCAATTTACTGAAATACCTAACCAAATTATTTAGTCAGAAGTCTTTGAAACTGGACAGGATTCATCTGTTTGCTGGTTCCATTCTGCTCCACACTTTTGGGACTCCTATGATCAATGGTTTTTTAAACATTTTAGGGATAGCATTAGGGTTAGGGTTTGGGTTAAGGCTAGGATTAGATCTCATGTAAGGTTTAGAGTTAGTTTGGGGCCAATTTCTTTCATAAGGGGCAGAATTTAACTTTTACCTAAACTAACAATGCTCCACAAGCTTGGGATTTCTAGGTACAACTGTCCCTCTGTCAGTAACAGTTTGTATTTTCAGGTATTACTGCATTTTGACCTATATGGGTGAATGGAAATGCAGCTGGAAATCAAACACTATTTGTGCTAGCTGCTTGAATCTTCACACACTCAATCAATGCTCCATGAGCACTGTCTACACTACTCTTGTAGAAGAGGCCCAAAGCTTAAACACACATAAACAAGTGTATCCAAGAGCAATGTATAATAAAACTGGAAAATACCCAGTTACTGAAATTCCTCCCCCAATTGTTTGGTCAGATATCTTTGATAAGGCACAGGAATTCATCTGTTTGCAAGGCACTAGTCTCCACAAATTTGGGACTCCAAGGATAAATGTTTCTCTAAACAGTTTAGGGTTAGTGTCAGGGTTTGTGTTAGTTTTAGGGCTAGGGTGACACACTTGTGTTATGGTAAGAGTTAGTTTTGTCTAGTTTCTTTGATACTGGGCAGGACTCATCATTTAGCTATCCTAACTATGCTTGCCAAATTTTTCCATCAGTGTTCAAGTTTTCGCTGTCAAGAACAGTTTGTATTTTCAGGATTCACTGTATTATGACCTACAAGGGTGAATGGAGATCAAGACGAAAATCTAACAGGTTTTGGGCTTGCTGCTTGAAACTGACTGAATACTCAGTCAGGTCTCAGAAGGCATTGTCTTGTTTCTTTCTTGTTGGAGAAGCAAAGAGCTGAAGCATTAAAAAAAACTTAATTTGAGAACACTCTAAAAAAACAGGAAAATACCCACTTACAGAAATATCTAACCAAATTATTTAGTCAGATGTCTTTGGTACTGCACAGGATTCATCTGTTTGCTGGCCCCACTATGCTCCTTACTTTTGGAACTCCTGGGATCAATGGTTCTCAAAAGAGTTTAGGGATATTTTTAGGGTTAGGTTTAGGGTTAGTGCTAGTGTTAGAGCTAGTGTTAGGGTAAGACTTACTTTTGGGCCAATTTCTTGATATTTCACAGAATTCAATTTGTTCCTAGACTAACTATACTTCCCAAGTTTGGGCCTTCTAGGTCAAACTGTTCCCTGTCAGGAATAGTTTGTATTTTCAGGCAACAGTGCATTTCGACCTATATGAGTGAATGAAAATCCAGATGGAAATCAAACACGGTTTGTGCTAGCTGCTTAAAACTTCACATCTCAATCTATTATCCATTAGCATTGCCTGGTTTGTTTCTTGTAGAAGAGGCCCAAAGCTGAAGCACACAAAAACAAGTTTATCCAAGAGAAGTATTAAGAAAACAGAGAAATACCCAATATTTCCTCCCCCAATTGTTTGGTCAGATTTCTTGGATAAGGTACAGGAATTATTCAGAATTGTAGCCCACGAGGTTCCTTACATTTGGGACTCCAAGTATCAATGGTTCTCTAAAGAGGTTAGGGTTAGTGTTATGGTTTCTGTAAGTTTTAGGGCTAAGGTTACAAGCTTGTGTTATGTTACAGATAAGTTTTGTCTAGTTTCTTTGATACTTGGCAGAATTCATCTTTTACCTATTCTGACTATGCTCGCTAATTTAGTCCATCTATGTGCAATTGTTCGCTGTCAGGAACAGTTTGAATTTTCAGGTTTCACTGCATTTTGACCTATACTGGTGATAGAAATCGAGCTGGAAGTCAAACAGGTTTTGTGATTGCTGCTTGAAACTTCACACACTCAATCACGTCTCATTATGCATTGTCTTCATTCTTTCTATTGAAGACACAAAGAGCTGAAGCATGCAAAAATAACTTAATCTGAACACTCTATGAAAAAAATGGAAAATACGTATTTACTGAACTCCCTAACCAAATTTCTTTACTCAGATGTCTTTGATACTGCACAGAATTCATATGTTTGCTGGCCCCACTATGCTCCACACTTTTGGGACTCCTGGGATCAATGGTTTTCTAAACAGTTTAGGGATAGTTTTAGGATTAAGGTTAGTGTTTATCCAAAAAAGTCTATAAGGAAACAGGAAAATACCCAGATACTGAAATTCTTTCCCCAATTGTTTTGTCAGATTTCTTTGATAAGGCAATGGAATTATTCAGTTTTGTAACCCACTAGGTTCCTTAAGTTTTGGGACTGCATGTATCAATGTTTCTCTAAATTTTTCAGGGATAGGTTTGGGGTTAGTGTTAGGGTTATTGCTAGGGGTAGAGCTAGTGTTAGGGTTAGAGTTACTTTTGGGCCAATTTCTTTGATACTTGGCAGAATTCAATTTTTTCCTAGCCTAACTATACTTCCCAAGCTTCGGCCTGCTAGGTGCAATTGTTCCCCTCTCAGGGACAGTTTGTATTTTCAGGTATCACTGCATTTTCACCTATATATTATCCATTAGCATCATCTAGTTTGTTTCTTGTAGAAGAGGCCTAAAGCTGAAGCACACAAAAACAAGTTTATCCAAGATCACTATATAAGAAAACAAGGAAATTCCCAGTTACTGAACTTTCTCCTCCAACTTTTTGTCAGATATCTTTGATAAATCACAGGAATTCATCTGTTTACCAGCTCACTAGTCTTCCCATATTTGAGACTACAAGTATGAATGGTTCTCTAAACAAGTTACCGTTAGTGTCAGGGTTTGTGTTAGTTTTAGGGCTAAGGTTACAAGCTTGTGTTATGGTTAGTCATAGGTTTTGTATAGTTTCTTTGATACTTGGCAGAATTCATCTTTTACCTATCCTCACCATGCTCACCAAGTTTTGGGATCTAGGTTCAAGTGTTTGCTGTCAGGAATAGTTTGTATATTCAGGTTTCCCTTATTTTGATCTATAAGTGTGATCGAAATCAAGCTGGAATTCAAAGAGAGTTTGTGCTTGTTGCTTGAAACTTAACACACTTAATCAGGTTCAGAATCCATTGTCTTGATTCTTTCTTTTTGAAGTAGCAAAGACTTGAAGCATGCAAAAATAACTTAATCCAACCACTCTATGAAAAAAGAGGAAAATATCCATATACTGAAATACCTAACCAGATTATTAAGTCAGATTTTGGTGAAACTGCGCAGGATTCATCTCTTTACTGGCCTCATTCTGACCCACACTTTTGGGACTCCTAGGATCAGTGGTTCTCTAAACAGTTTAGGGATAGCATTAGGTTTAGCGATTGTGTTAGTGCTAGGGTTAGATCTAGTGTTAGGGTTAGAGTTAGTTTTGGGCCAATTTCTAAAATAATGGGCCAGATTCAACTGTTACCTACCCTAACAATGTTCCACAAGTTTGTGATTTCTAGGTGCAACTTTTCTCTCTCAGAGACAGTTTTTTTTCCCAAGTATCATGGCATTTTGACCAGTGTGAGTGAATGTAAATCCATCTGGAAATCTAACAGGTTTGTGCTAGCTGCTTGAAATTTCACACACTCCATCAGTATACCATGAGCCTTCTCTGGTTGGTTTCTTGTAGAAGAGGCCCAAAGTTGAAGCACACAAAAACAAGTGTATCCAAGAGCACTGTATAAGAAAACCAGAAAATACCCAGTTACTGAAATTCCTCCTCCAATTGTTTGGTCAGAATTCTTTGATAAGGTGCAGGAATTCATCTGCTTGCTAGCTCACTAGGCTCCTCATGTTTGAGACTCCAAGTATCAAAGGTTCTCTAAAAAGGTTACAGTTAGTGTCAGGGTTTGTGTAAGTTTTAGGGCTAAGATTACAAACTTGTGTTATGGTTAGAGATAGGTTTTGTCTAGTTTCTTTGGTACTGGACAGAATTCATCTTTTACCTATCCTAACCATGCTCAAAAGTTTGGGCCATCTAGGTGCAAGTTTTCTCTCTCAGGAATAGATTGTATATTCATGATTCACTGCATTTTTATATATAAGTGTGATGGAAATCAAGCTGGAATTTGAATAGTGTTTGTTCTTCCTGCTTGAAACTTTATACACTCAATAGGGTTTCAGAATGCACTGTCTTCATTCTTTTTTGTTGAAGCAGCAAGTACTTGAAGCATGCAAAAATAATTTAATCCAAACACTCTATGAAAAAAGAGGAAAATACCCATTTGCTGAAATACATAACAAAATTATTTACTAAGAAATTTTTGACACTGAACAGGATTCATCTCTTTATTAGTTACATTCTTCTCCACACTTTTGGGACTCCTAGGATCAATGGTTTTCTAAATATTTTAGAGATATCATAAGGTTAGGGTTTGGCTTAAGTCTAGAGTTAAATCTAGGGTAAGAGTTACTGTTAGTTTGGAGCCAATCTCTTTGGTAATGGCAGAATTTAAATTTTGCATTGCCTAACAATGGTACACAAGTTTGGGATTTCTAGGTGCAACTGTTTGCTGTCAGGCACAGTTTGTATTTTCAGGTATCACTATATTTTGACATATATGGGTGGATGAGAATGCACCTGGAAATCAAACAGGGTTTATGCTAGCTGCTTGAATCTTCACACACTCAATCAGTACTCCATGAGCATTGTCTTGTTTATTTCTTGTAGAAGAGGCCCAAAGCTGTAGCACACAAAAACAAGTGTACCAAAGTGCAGTGTATAAGACAACTGGAAAATACACAGTTACTGAAATTTCTCCTCCAATTGTTTTGTCAGATTTCTTTGAGAAGGCACAGGAATTCATGTGTTTGCTAGGCCTAGTCTCCCCACATTTGTGACTCCAAGAATAAATGGTTTTCTAAACAGGTTAGGGTTAGAGTCAGGGTTTGTGTTAGTTTTAGTTCTAGGGTGACAAGCTTGTGTTATGGTTGGAGTTGTTTGTGTCTAATTTTTTGATACTGGGCAGGATTGCTCTTTTACATATCCTAACTATGCTTGCAAAGTTTGGGCCATCTACGCATAAGTGTTTGCTGCCAGGAACAGTTTGTATTTTCAGGTATCATAGTATTTTGACCTATATAGGTGAATGGAAATCCAGCTGGAAATCAAACATGGTTTGTGATAGATGCTTGAAACGTCACACACTCAATCAGTTCTCCATGCACATTGTCTGGTTTGTTTCTTGTTGAAGATGTCCAAAGCTGAAGCACACAAAAACAAGTTTATACATGAGCAGTTTATAAGAAACAGGTAAATAACCAGTTACTGAAATTTATCCCTCAATTATTTGGTCAGATTTCTTTGATAATTCACAGGAATTTTTCTGTATTGTAGTCCACTAGCTTCCCCAAGTTTGGGACTCCAAGAATCAATGGTTCTCTAAACAGGTTAGGGTTACTGTCAGGGTTTGTGTTAGTTTTAGGGCTAAGGTTACAATCTTGTGTTATGGTTAGAGTTACTTGTTTTCTAGATTTTTTGATACTTGGCAGAATTCATATTTTCCATATCTTAACTATGCTCTCCATGTTTGGGCAATCTAGGTTCATGTGTTCCATGTCAGGAACATTTGGAATTTTCAGGTTTCACTGCATTTTGACCTATATGGGTTATGGAAATCGAGCTGGAAATCAAACATGTTTGTGCTTGCTACTTGAAAATTCACACACCTAATCAGATCTCAGAATGCATTATCTTGTTTCTTTCTTGTTGAAGTAGCCCTAATCTGAAGCATGCAAGAACAACTTAATCTGAGAACTCTCTATGAAAACAGAGGAAAATATCCAATTACTGAAATACCTAACCAAATTATTTAGTCAGTTGTCTTTGATAGTTAGGGCTAGGGTTAGATTTAGTGTTAGGGTTAGAGTTAGCTTTGGACTAATTTCTTAGACCTGGGCAGATTTCATCTTTTCCCTAGCTCAACTATGATTGCCAAGATTGGGCCTTCTAGATTCAACAGTTCTGCATTTTTACCTATATGGGTGAATGGAAATCCAGCTGGAAATCAAACAGGGTTTGGGATAGCTCCTTTAAACTTCACATCTCAATCTATTATCCATTAGCATTGTCTGTTTTGTTTCTTGTAGAAGAGGCCCAAACTGAAACACACAAAAACAAGTGTATCCAAAATCACTTTAAAAGAAAACCATAAAATACCAGATATTGAAATTCCTCCCCGAATATATTGGTCAGAATTTTTTAATAAGGTGCAGGAATTCATCTGTTTGGTAGCTCACTAGGCTCCCCATGTTTGAGACTCTAAGTATCAATGATTCTCTAAACAGGTTACAGTTAGTGTCAGGGTGTTTGTGTTAGTTTTAGCGCTAAGGTTACAAACTTGTGTTATGATTAGAGATAGTTTTTGTCTAGTTTCTTTGATACTAGGCAGAATTCATGTTTTACCTATCCTAACCATGCTTGCCAAATTTGGGCCATCTAGGTGCAAGTGTTCACTGTCAGGAATAGTTTGTATTTACAGATTTTACTTCATTTTGATCTATAAAGGTGATGGATATTGAGCTGAAATTTGAACAGAGTTTGTGCTTGCTGCTCAAAACTTCACACACGTCTCAGAATGCATTGTCTTGTTTCTTTCTTGTTGAAATAGCCCTAGGCTCAAGCATGAAAAAAACAACTTAACCCGGAACACTCTATGAAAATACCTGGAAAATAAATATTTACTAAAATACCTAACCAAATTATTTAGTCAGATGTTTTTATACTGCACAGTATTTATCTGTGTGCTGGCCCCACTCTGCTAAACACTTTTGGGAGTCCAAGTATCAATGGTTCCCTAAACAGTTTAGGGATAGTTTTAGGGTTAGAGTTAGGATTAGATCTAGGGTTGGATTTAGTATTAGGGTTAGAAGCAGTTTGGGGCTAATATTATTGATTCTGGGCACGTTTCATCTTTTCCCTACAGTAACTATGATTGCCAAGTTTGGGCCTTGTAGGTGCAACTTTTTGCTGTCAGAAACAGTTTGTATTTTCAGGTATCATTGCATTTTGACCAATATGTCAGAAAGGAAATCCAGCTTGAAATCAAACAGGGTTTGTGCTATCTGCTTGACATTTCACACACTCAATTTGTTCTCCATAAGCATTGTCTGGTATATTTCTAATAGAAGAGGCCCAAAGTTAAAGCACACGAAAACAAGTTTATCCAAGAGCACTCTATAAAAAAACAAAAAACAAAAAAACACAGGGAAATGCCATGTTATTAAATTCCTCCCCCAATTTTTTGGTCAGATATTTTTGATAAGGTGCAAGAATTCATCTGATTGATCACCCACTAGATTCCCCAAGTTTGGAACTCCAAGTATCAATGATTCTCTAAACAGGTTAAGGTTAGTGTCAGGGTTTGTGTTAGTTTTAGGGCTAAGGTTAAAAGTTTGTGTTATTGTTAGAGTTAGTTTTTGTATTGTTTCTTTGATAATGGGCAGGATTCATCTATTACCTTTTCTAACTATGCTCACCAAGTTTGAGCCATCTATATGCAAATGTTTGCTTTCAGGAACAGTTTGTATTTTCAGGTTTCACTGCATTTTGACCTATACAACTGATGGAAATCGAGCTGGGAATCGAACAGGGTTTGTTTTTGCTGCTTGAAACTTCATACACTCAATCACTTCTCAGAATGCATTGTCTTGATTCTTTCTCCTTAAAGTGGGAAAGAGCTGAAGCATGGAAAAATAACTTAATACCAGAATACTCAATAAAAAATACCAATTTACTGAAATACCTAACCAAATTATTTAGTCAGATGTCTATGATAATTCATTGGATTTATGTGTTTGCTGTCCCCAATCTGCTCTAAAATTTTGGGACTCCTAGGATCAATGGTTCTCTAAACATTTTAGGAATATGGTTAGGTATGGTTAGGGTTAGTGCTAGGGTTATAGTTAGTTTTGGGCCAATTTCTTTGAAAATTGGCAGGTTTCTTCTTTTACTTAGGCTTACTATGCTCGCCACATTTGTTCCTTCTATGTGCAACTGTTCACTGTGAGGAACATTTTGTATTTTCAGGTATTACTGCATTTTGACCTATATGGGTGAATAGAAATCCAGCTGGAAATCAAACCTGGTTTGTGCTAGGTCCTTGAAACTTCACACACTCAATCGGTTCTCCATCAGCATTGTCTGGTTTGTCTCTTGTATGAGAGGCCCAAAGCTGAAGCACACAAAAACAACTTTATCCAAGAGCTCTCTATAAGAAAACAGGGAAATACCCAGTTACTGAAATTTCTCCCCATTTTTTTGGTCAGATTTCTTTGATAAGGTGAAGGAATTCATCCTTTTGCTAGTGCAGTAGGTTCTCAAATTTTGGGACTCCAAATATCAATGGTTCTATAAACAGGTTAGCATAGTGTCAGGGATTGTGTTAGTTTTAGGGCTAAAGTTACAATTTTGTGTTATGGTTAGAGTTAGTTTCTGTCTACTTTTTTTGTACTTGGCAAGATTTATCTTTTGCCTATCCTAAATATGTTTGTCATGTTTGGGCCATCTACGTGCAATTGTTCTCTGTCAGGAACAGTTTGTATTTCCAGGTTTCACTGCATTTTGATATATATGGGTGATGGAAATTGAGCTGGACATCGAACAGTGTTTGTTCTTGCTGCTGGAAACTTCACACACTGAATCAGGTTTCAGAATGCATTCTCTTGTTTCTTTCTTGTTGAAGTAGCAAAGAGCTGAAGCATGCAAAAATATCTTAATATGAGAGCAATCTATGCAAAAAAAAAATACCCATTTACTGAAATACCTAACCAAAATATTTAATCAGATGTCTATGATACTGCACAGGATTTTTCTGTTTGATGGCTCCACACTGCTCCAAACTTTTGGTACTCCTAGGATGAATGGTTCTCTAAAACGTTTGGGATAGTGTTAGGTTTAGGACTAGGGTTAGAGCTAGGGGTTCATCTAGTGTTAGTGTTAGAGTTAATTTTGAGCTAATTTCTTTGATACTGTGCAGGATTCATCTTTTACTTAGATTTACTATCCTCGCCATGATTGGGCCTTTAGGTGCAACTGTTCACTGTCAGGAACAGTTTGTATTTTTAGGTTTCACTGCATTTTTACCTATAGGGGTGATGGAAATTTAGATGGAAATCAAACAGGGTTTGTGCTTGCTACTTGAATCTTCACACACTTAATCAGGTCTCATAATGCATTGTCTTGTTTCTTTCTTGTTGAAGTAGCAAAGAGCTGAAGCATGCAAAAATAATTAAATCCAAGGACAGTATAGGAAAAAAATAGAAAAATACCCATTTACTGAAATATGTAACGAAATTATTTAGTCAGATTTCTTTGATACTTCACAGGATTCATCTGTTTGTTGGTGCAACTATGCTACACACTTTTGGGACTCCTTGGATCAAGGGTTCTCTAAAGAGTTAAGGGATAGTGTTAGGGTCAGTGTTAGGGTTAGGGCTTGGGTTAGATTTAATGTTAGCATTAGGGTTAGTTTTGGGGTAATTTATTAAATTTTGGGCAGATTTCCTCTTTTCCCTATCCTAAATATGCTTGCCATGTTTTTGCCTTCTAGGTGCAACTGTTCGCTGTCAGGAACATGTTTTATTTTCAGGCATCACTGCATTTTAACCTATATGGGTGAATGGAAATCCAGCTGGAAATCAAACCCGGTTTGTGCTAGCTTCTTTAAACTTCAAACACTCAATCAGTCCTTCTTGAGCATTGTCTGGGTTGTTTCTTGTACAAGAGGCCCAAAGATGAAGCACACAAAAACAAGTTTATGCAAGAGCAATCTATAAGTAAACAGGTAAATACCCAGATACTGAATTTCCTCCCCCAATTGTTTGGTCAGATTTCTTTGATAAGATGCAGGAATTCATCTGTTTGTAGACCACTATGTTCTCCAAGTTTGGAACTCCAAGTATCAATTGTTCTCTAAACAGTTTACAGTTAGTATCAGGGTTTGTGTTAGTTTTTGGGCTAGGTTAATAGCTCATCTTATCGTTACAGTTAGTTTTGTCTAGTTTCTTTGATACGGGGCAGGATTTATCTTTTACCTATGTTAACCATGCTCAGCTAATTTGGACCATTTAGGTGTAAGTGTTCGCTTTCTGTTTCTTACTGTTAGAAACAGTATGTATTTGCAGGTTTCACTGCATTTTTGCAGATACAGTTGATTGAAATTGAGGTGGAAATTGAATAGGGTTTGGGCTTTCTGCTAGAAAATTCACACACTAAATTAGGTCCCAGAATGCATGGTCTAGATTCTTTCTTGTTAAAGTTTCAAAGACCTGAAGCATGCAAAAATAACTTAATCTGAGAACACTGTATGAAAAAGCAGGAAAATACCCATTTACTGAAATACCTAATGATATTATTTATTCTGATGTCTTTGATACTGCACAGGATTCATCTGTTGGCTTGCCCCACTTTGTTCCACACTTTGGGGACTCCTAGGAACAATGGTTCTCTAAACAGTTTAGGGATAGGGTTACATTAGAGTTAGGGTTAGGTCTAGGGTTAGCTAGTGTTAGAGTTAGATTTCATTAGGGGCCAATTTCTTTGATCCTGGGCAGGATTCAACTTTTACCTAGCCTAAGTATGCTCACCACATTTGGTACTTCTAGGTGCAACTGTTCACTGTCAGGAACAGTTTGTATTTCCAGGTGTCACTGTATTTTGACTTATATGGGTGAATGGAAATGCACCTGGTAATCCTACAGGGTTTGTGCTAGCGGGTTGAAACTTGAGACACTCAGTCAATACTCTGTGAGCATTGTCTGGTTTGTTTCTTGTAGAAGAGGACCAAAGCTGAAGCACACATAAACAAGTTTATCCAAGAGCACTCTATACCCAGTTACTGAAATTCCTCCCTTAATTATTTGGTCAGATTTCTTTGATAAGATGCAGGAATTCATCTGTTTGCTAGCCTACTAGGCTTCTTAATTTTGAGAATACATGGATCAATGGTTCTTTAAACACGTTATGCTTAGTGTCAGGGTTTGTGTTATTTTAGGGCTAGGGTGACCTCTTGTGTTAAGGTTAGAGTTAGTTTTTATTTAGTTTCCTTGATACAGGGCAGGATTCATCTTTATCCTAGCCTCTCTGTGCTTTCCAAATGGGCCTTCTAGGTACAATTGTTCACTGTCAGCAACAGTTTGTATTTTCAGGTGTCAGTGCATTTTGATCTATACCATTAAATGGAAATCAAGGTGGAAATTGAACAAGGTTTGTGCTTGCTGTTTGAAACTTCACACACTCAATCTTGTCTCAGAATGCATTATCTTGTTTCTTTCTTGTTGAAGTAGCCCTGCACTGAAGCATGCAAAAACAACTTAATTCGCGAGCACTCTATGAATAACAGAAAAATACTCGTTTACTGAAATTCCTAACCAAATTATTTTGTAATATGTCTTTGATACTGCACGGGATTCATCTGTTTGCTGGCTACACTGTACCCACACTTTTGGGACTCCTAGTATCAACGGTTCAGTAAACAGTTTAGGGATAGTGTTAGGGTTAGAGTTACGGTTATGGCTAGGGTTAGATCTAGTGTTAGGGTATGAGTTAGTTTTGGGCTAATATTTTTGACACTGGGAAGAATTCATCTTCTACCTAGCCTAAGTTTTCTCTCCAAGTTTGGGCCTTCTATGTGCAACTGTTTGCTGTCAGGAACAGTTTTTATTTTTAGGTATTACTGCATTGTGTCCTACATGGGTGAATGCAAATCGACCTGGTAGTCAAACAGTGTTTGAGCCAGCTGCTTGAAACTTCACTCACTCAATCAGCCCTCCATGAGCATTGTCTAGTTTGTTTCTTCTAGAAGAGGCCCAAAGCTGAATCACACAAAGAAATTTATCCAAGAGCACTCTATAAGAAAACAGGAAGATACTAATTTACTGAAATTCCTCCCCAAATTGTTTGGTCAGATTTCTTTGGCAAGGTGCAGGAATTTATCTGTTTTTTATCCTACTAGGCTCCCCAATTTTGGGACTACATGGATCAATGGTTCTCTAAACAGATTATGGTTAGTGTCAGGGTTTGTGTTACTTTTAGGGCTAGGGTTTCAGCTTGTGTTAAGGTTAGATATAGTTTTTGTCTAGTTTATTTGATACAGACAGGATTCACCTTTTACCTATCCTACCTATGCTCACCAAGTGGGCCTTCTAGGTGCAAGTGTTCACTATCAGCAACATTTTGTATTTTCAGGTTTCACTGCATTTTGACCTATACTGTTAAATGGAAATTGAGCTGAAAATCAAACAGGGTTTGTGCTTGCTGCTTGAAACTTCAAACACTCAATCAGATCTCAGAATGCATTATCTTGATTCTTTCTTGTTGAAGTAGCTGTACACTGAAACTTGCAAAAACAACTTAATCCAAGAGCACTCTATGAAAAACAAAAAAATACCCATTTACTGAAATACATAACAAAATCATTTAGTCAGATGTCTTTGCTACTGCACAGGATTCATCTGTTTGCTGTTCCCACTCTGTTCCACACTTTTTAGACTCCTAGGATCAATGATTCTCTAAATAGTTTAGGGATAGTATTAGGCTTAGTGTTAGGGTTAGTGCTAGGTTTAGAGCTAGTGTTAGGTTTAGAAGTAGTTTTGGTCCAATTTCTTTGATACTGGGCATGTTTCATCTTTCCCCTAGCCTAACTAAGCTTGTGAAGTTTGGGCCTCTGTGTTCAACTGTTCTCTTTCAGGAACAGTTTGTATTTTCAGGTATCACTGCATTTTGACCTATATGTGTGAATGTAAATCCAGCTGGAAATCAAAGAGGGTTTGTGCTAGCTGCTTGAAATTTCACACAATCTATCAGTACCCTGTATGCATTGTCTGCTTGGTATCTTATAGAAGAAGCCCCAAGCTGAAGCACAGAAAAACAAGTTTATCTAAGAGAACTCTATAAGAAAACATGGAAATACCCAGTTACTGAAATTCCTCCCTCAATTGTTTGGTCATAATTCTTTTATAAGTTGCAGAAATTCATATGTTTGCTAGTCCACTAGCCTCCTTAAATTTGGGACTCCAATTATCAATGGTTCTCTAAACAGGATAGGGTTAGTGTCATAGTTTTTCTTTTTTTAGTTTTAGGACTAGGGATACTACTTGTTTTATGGTTAGAGTTAGTTTTTCTTTAGTTTATTTCATACTGGGCAGTATTCAACTTTTTCCTAGTTTGGGCCTTGTAGGTGAAACTGTTCGCTCTCAGGAACAGTTTGTATTTTGAGGTATTACTGCATTTTGACTTATATAGGTTATTGGAAATCCAGCTGGAAATCAAACAGGGTTTCTGCTAGCTGCTTGAAATTCACACACTCATTCATTTCTCCATGAGCATTGTATAGTTTGTTTCTTGTAGAATAGGCCCAAAGCTTAAGCATACAAATACAAGTTTATCCAATTGCACTCTATAAGATAACAGGAAAATACCCAGTTACTGAAATTCCTCCCACAACTGTTTAGTCAGATTTCTTTGATAAAGTGCAGGAATTCCTTTTTTGCTTGCTCACTAGGCTCCCCAATTTTGAGACTCCAGGTATCAATGTTTCTCTAAACAGGTTAGGGTTATTGTCAGTGTTTGTGTTAGATTTAGGGCTAAGGTTAAAATGTTGTGTTATGGATAGATTTAGTTTTGTCTAGTTTCTTTGATACTGGGCAGGATTCATCTTTTTACTAGCATAATTATGCTCACCATGTTTGGGCCATCTAGGTGAAAGTGTTCGCTGTCAGTAACAGTTTGTATTTTCAGATTTCACTGCGTTATTACTTATATGAGTGACTGGAAATTCAGCTAGAAATCAAACATGGTTTGTGTTTGCTGCTTGAAACTTCACACAATCAATCAGGTCACAGAATGCATTGTCTTGTTTCTTTTTGTTGAAGTAGCCCTACGCTGAAGCATGCAAAACAACTTAACCCAAGAACACTCTATGGAAAACAGGAAAATACTCATTTACTGAAATACCTAACCAGATTATTTAGTCAGATGTCATTAATACTGAACAGTGTTCATCTGTTTGCTTGCCCCCCATGCTCTCCACTTTTGGGACTCCTTGGATCAATGGTTCTCTGAACAGGTTAAGAATAGGGTTTGCATTTGGTCTAGGGTTAGAACTAGTGTTTTGATTAGAGTTAGTTTTGGGCTAATTTCTTTGATACTGGGAAGGATTCATCTTCTACATCGTGTAACTATGGTCACCATGTTTTTCCCTCTAGGTGCAACTGTTAACTGCCAGGAACAGTTTGTATTTTCAGGTATCACTGCATTTTGACCTATATGCGTGAATGGAAATCCATCTTGAAATCAAACACGGTTTGTGCTAGCTGCTTGACATTTCCCACACTCAATCAGTTCATTTTACGAATTGTCTGGTTTATTTCTTGTAGGAGAATCCCAAAGCTAAAGCATACTAAAACAAGTTTATCCAAGAGCAATCTATAAGAAAACAGGGAAATACCAATTAACTGAAATTCATTACCTAAATCTTTGGTCAGATTTTTTGATAAAGTGCAAGAATTCATCTGTTTGCTAGCCTACAAGGCTCCCCAATTTTGGGACTATATGAATCAATGGTTCTCTAAGCAGGTTACAGTTAGTGTAAGGGTTTTTGTTACTTTTAGGACTAGGGTGAAAGCTTGTGTTAAGGTTAGTGTTAGTTTTTATCTAGTTTCTTTGATACAGAGCAGGATTCATCTTTTACCTATCCTACCTATGCTTACCAAGTGGCCCTTCTAGGTGCAAGTGTTCACTATCAGCAACATTTTGTATTTTCAGGTTTCACTGAATTTTGACCTATATTGTTAAATGGAAATCAAGCTGAAAATCAAACAGGGTTTGTGCTTGTTGCTTGAAACTTCACACAGTCATTCAGGTCTCAGAATGCATTATATTGTTTCTTTCTTGTTAAAGTAGCCCTATGCTAAAGCATGCAAAAACAACTTAATCCAAGAACACTCTATGAAAATCAAAAAATACCCATTTACTGAAATACCTAGCTAAATTATTTAGTAAGATGTCTTTGATACTGCACGGTATTAATCTGTTTGCTGGACCCCTATGCTCCACACTTTTCAGACTCCTAGGATCAACAGTTCAGTAAACAGTTTAGGGATAGTGTTAGGGTTAGATTTAGGGCTAGAGCTAGGGTTAGAACTAGTGTTAGGGTAAGAGTAAGTTTTGGGTTAATTTTTTTGACACTAGGCAGGATTCATCTTCTATCTAGCCTAAGTACATTAGCCATGTTTGGGCCATGTAGGTGCAACTGTTCACTGTCAGGAATATTTTTTATTTTCATGGATCACTGCATTTTGATCTATATGGGTAAATGGAAATCCACCTGGTAATCAAATTGTGCTTTCTGCTTGAAACTTCACATACTCAATCAGTTCTTCATGAGAATTATCTGGTTTGTTTCTTGTAGAAGTGGCCCAAATCTGAAACACACACAAAATTTAATCCAAGAACACTCTATAAGAAAACAGGGAAATACCCAATTACTGAAATTCCTGCCCCAATTGTTTGCTAAGATTTTTTGAGAAGTTGCAGCAATTCTTATGTTTGCTAGTGCACTAGGCTCCTCAAGTTTGACTGTAAGTATCATTGATTCTCTAAACATGTTAAGTTTTGTGTCAAGGTTTATGTTAGTTTTAGGGCTAAGGTTAAAATCTTGTGTTATGGTTAGAGTTAGTTTGTGTCTAGTTTCTATATAACTGGGCAGGATTCATCTTTTACCTATCCTAACTATGCTTTCCAAGAATGGGCCATGTAGGTGAAAGTGTTCACTGTTAACAACAGTTTGTATTTTCAGGTTTCACTGCATTTTGATCTTTAAGGTTGATGGAAATCAAGCTGGAAATCAAACAAGGTTTGTGCTTGCTGCTTGAAACTTCACACACTCAATCAGGTCTCAGAATTCATCATCTTGTTTTTTCTTGTTGAAGCAGCTGTACACTGAAGCTTGCAAAAACAACTTAATCTGAGAGTACTCTATGAAAACAAAACAAAAAAATACCCACTTATTGAAATACATAACAAAATTATTTAGTAAGATGTCTTTGATACTGCACAGGATTCTTCTGTTTATTGGACCCACTATGCTCCACACTTTTTGGACTCCTAGGATCAAGGTTTCAGTAAACAGTTTAGGGATAGTGTTAGGGTTAGAGTTAGGGTTAGGGCTACCATTAGACCTAGTGTTAGGGTTAGAGTTAGTTTTGGGCTAAATTCATTAACATTGGGGTGGATACATCATTTAACTAGTCTAAGTACGCTCACCACGTTTGGGCCTTCTATGTGCAACTGTTTGCTGTCAGGAACAGTTTCTATTTTCAAGTATCACTGCATTTTGACCTATATGGGTGATTGGAAATCCACCTGGTGTTCAAACAGTGATTGTGATATCTGCTTGAAACTTCATACACTCAATCAATTCTCCATAAACATTGTCTTGTTTGTTTCTAGTAGACGAGGTCCAAAGCTGAAGCACACAAAAACAAGTTTATACAAGAGCACTCTATAAGAAAACAGGGTAATACCCAGTTACTGAAATTCCTCCCCCAATTCTTTGGTCAGATTTCTTTGATAAGGTGCAGAAATTCATCTGTTTGCTAGTGTACTGGGCTCCTCAAGTTTGGGACTCTAAGTATCAATGGTTCTCTAAAAGGGTAGGTTTAGTGTCGAGGTTTGTGTTAGTTTTAGGGCTAAGGTTAAATTCTTGTGTTATGGTTAGAGTTATTTTATGTCTAGTTTCTTTGGTACTGGGCAGGATTCAACTTTCACCTGTCCTAACTATGCTTTCCAAATTTGGGCCATCTAGATGCAAGCGTTTGCTGTCACGACCAGTTTGTATTTTCAGGTTTCACTGCACTTTGACCTTTAAGGTTGATGGAAACCATGCTGGAAATTGAACAGGGTTTGTGCTTGCTGCTTGAAACTTCACCCACTCAATCAGGTAGGTCATGGAATGTATTATCTTGTTTATTTCTGTTGAAGTAGCCCTAAGCTGAAGCATGCAAAAACAACTTAATCCAAGAGCTCTCTATTAAAAACAGGGAAATACCAATTTACTGAAATACCTTACCAAATTATATAGTAAGATGTCTTTGATACTGAACTGGATTAATCTGTTTCCTAGCCCCACTATGCCCAACACTTTCTGGGATCCTAGGATCAATGGTTCACTAAAAAGTTTTCGGATAGTATTAGGGTTAGTGTTAGGGTTAGGGCAAGGGTTAGAGCAGGTATTAGGGTTAGAATTATTTTTGGCCAATTTATTAGATACTGGGTAGGATTCAACTTTTACCTAGCCTAACTATGCTCACCAAGTTTGGGCCTTCTTGGTGAAATGTTCACTGTCAGGAACAGTTTGCATTTTAGGATTCACTGCATTTTGACTTTTAAGGTTAATGGAAGTCAAGCTTGAAATCAAACTGGGTTTGTGCTTGCTTCTTAAAACTTCACACCCTCAATCAGGTCTCAGAATTCATTATCTTGTTTCTTTCTTTTTGAGTAGCCCTATGTCGAAGCATGAAAAAACAATTTAATCCAAGAGCACTCTATGAAAAACAAAAAATACACATTTACTGAAATACATAGCTAAATTATTTAGTAAAATGTGTTTGATACTGCACAGGATTCATCTGTTTACTGGACCCACTATGCTCCACACTTTTTGGACTCTTAGGTTCAATGGTTCAGTAAACAGTTTAGGGAGAGTGTTAGGGTTAGATTTAGGGTTAGGGTTATGGTTAGATCTAGAATTAGGGTTTGAGTTAATTTTGGGCTAAATTCATTGACACTGGGCAGGTAGGCTCATCATGTTTGATCCTTCTAGGTGCAACCATTCACTGTAAGGAACAGTATGTATTTTCAAGTATCACTGCATTTTGACCTATATGGGTGATTGGAAATCCACTTGGTGTTCAAGCAGTAATTGTGCTAGCTGCTTGAAACTTCACACACTCAATCAGTGCTCCATAAGCATTGTCTGGTTTGTTTCTAGTAGAAGAGGCCCAAAGCTGAAGCACACAAAAACAAGTTTATACAATAGCATTCTATAAGAAAACAGGGAAATACACTTTTACTGAAATTCCTCCCCCAATTCTTTGGTCAGATTTTTTTGATAAGGTGCAGCAATGAATCTGTTTGCTAGTGTACTAGGCTTCCCACTTTTGGGACTGTAAGTATCATTGGTTTTCTAAACAGGTTAGGTTTAGTGTAAAGGATTGTGTTAGTTTTAGGGTTAAGGTTACAATCTTGGGTTATGGTTAGAGTTAGTTTGTGTCTAGTTTCTTTGATACTGGGAAGGATTCATCTTTTACCTACCCTAACTAGGCTGTCCAAGTTTGGGCCATCTAGGTGCAAGTGTTCGCTGTCAAAACAGTTTGAATTTTGAGGTTGCACTGCACTTTGACCTTTAATGTTGATGGAAATCAAGCTGGAAATTAAACAGGGTTTGTGCTTCTTGCTTGAAACTTTAGACACTAAATCAGGTCTCAGAATTCATTATCTTGTTTCTTTCTTGTTGATGTAGCCCTACACTGAAGCATGCAAAAACAACTTAATCCCAGAGCACTCTATTAAAAAACAATACAAAACAAAATTTCCACTTACTGAAATACCTAACCAAATTATTTAGTAAGATGTCTTTGATACTGCACAGGATTCATATGTTTGCTGGCCCCACTATGCTCCACACTTTTTGGATTCCTAGGATCAACAGTTTATTAAACACTTTAGGGATAGTTTTAGGGTTAGAATTAGGGTTAGGGCTAGGATTAGATCTACTGTTAGGGTCAGAGTTGGTTTTGGGATAAATTCTTGGATACTGGGAAGGATTCAACTTGTAACTAGCCTAAGTATGCTTGCCAAGCTTGGGCCTTCTAGGTGAAACTGTTTGCTGTAAGGAAGTTTATATTTTCAGGTATCACTGCATTTTGACATATATGGGTGAATGGAAATCCAGCTGGAAATCAAACAGGGTTTGTGCTATCTGCTTGAAACTTCACACACTCAATCAATTCTCCCTCAGCATTGTCTGTTTTTTTTTCTTGTAGATTAGACTGAAAACTGAAGCACACACACACACACACACACACACACACACACACACAAAACAAGTTTATCCAAGAGCACTCTATAAGAAAACAGGGAAATAACCAGTTACTGAAATTCCACCCCTGATTAATTGGTCATATTTCTTTGATAAGGCAAAGGAATTCCTCTGTTTGCTATCCTACTAGGCTCCTCACGTTTTGGACATCAAAGATAATGATTCTCTAAATAGGTTAGGGTGAGTGTCAGGTTTGTGTTAGTTTTAGGGATAGGGTGAGAGTCTTGTGTGATGGTTAGAGTTAGTTTTTGTCTAGTTTCTTTGATACTGGGCAGGATTCATCTTTTACCTATCCTAACTATTCTTGCCAAGTTTGGGCCTTTTAGGTGCAAGTGTACGCTGTCAGGAACAGTTTGTATTTACAGGTTTCACTGCAATTTGACATATACGGGTTGATGGAAATCGAGCTGGAAATCGAACAGTGTTTGTGCTTGCTGCTTGAGACTTTCAATCAGGTCTCAGTATGAATTGTCTTGTTTCTTTCTTGTTGAAGTAGCCCTAAGCTGAAGCATACAAAAACAACTTAATCTGAGAGCACTCTATAAAAAAAGAGGAAAATACCCATTTACTGATATAACTAACCAAATTATTTAGTCAGATGTTTTGATACTGCACATGATTAATCTGTTTGGTGGCCACACTCTGCTCCACACTTTTGGGAGTGTGTTAGAGTTAGACTTAGGGTGCTACGGTTAGATCTAGAATTAGGGTTTGAGTTATTTTGGGCTAAATTCATTGACACTGGGCAGGATACATCATTTATCTAGCCTAAGTACGCTCACCATGTTTCTCTAAACAGTTTAGGGATAGAGTTATGGTTAGTGTTAGCATTAGGGCTAGGGTTAGATCTAGTGTTATGGTTAGAGTTCATTTTGGGCCAATTTCTTTGATACTGAGCAAGATTCAACTTTTACCTAGCTTAACTATGCTCGCCAAGTTTGGGCCTTCTAGGTGCAACTGTTCACTGTCAGGAATAGTTTGTATTTTCAGATATCACTGCATTTTCACCTATATGAATGAATGAAAATTCAGCTGAAAGACAAACAGGGTTTGTGCTAGCTGCTTGAACCTTCACACACTCAATCATTTCTTTATGAGAATTGTCTGGTTTCTTTTCTTGAAGAAGAAGCCCAAAGCTAAAGCACAAAAAACAGGTTTAACCAAGAGCATTCTATAATTAAACAAGGAAATATAGTCACTGAAATTCCTCCCCCAATTGTTTGCTCTGATTTCTTTGATAAGGTGCAGGAATTCATTTGTGTCCTAGCCTACTAGTCTCCCAAATTTTGGGATTTCAAGGATCAATGGTTCTCTAAGAGGTTAGGGTTAGCATCAGGGTTTGTGTTAATTTTAGGGCTAGGGTGACAAGCTTGTGTTTTAGTTAGAGTTAGTTTTTGTCTAGTTTCTTTGATACTGGGCAGAATTTAACTTTTACCTATCCTAACAATGCTTGCCATGTTTGGGCCATCTCGGTGCAAGTGTTCACTGTCAGAATCAGTTTTTATTTTCAAGTTTCACTGCCTTTTGACCAATATGTGTGATGGAACTCGAGCTGGAAATTGAACAGGTTTTGTGATTGCTGCTTGAAACTTTACACACTCAATCATGTCTCAGAATTCATTGTCTTGATTCTTTCTTGTTGAAGTAGCAAAGAGCTGAAGCATGCAAAAATAACTTAATCTGAGTACACTCTATGAAAAAAAAGAAAAAAAATACCCATTTACTTTTATACCTAACCTAATTATTTAGTCAGATATCTTTGACACTGCACAGGATTCATCTGTTTGCTTGCCTCACACTGCTCCACACTTTTGGGACTCCTAGTGTCAACAGTTCTCTAAACAGTTTAGGGATAGAGTTACATTAGAGTTAGGGTTAGGTCTAGGGTTTAGCTAGTGTTAGGGTTACAGTTCATTTGGGACCAATTTCTTTGATACTGGGCCTGATTCAACATTTACCTAGATTACCTATGCTTGCCAAGTTTGGGCCTTCTATGTGAAACTGTTCACTGCAGGAACAGCTTGTATTTCCAAGTATCACTGCATTATGACCTATATGTGTGAATGGAAATCCAGCTGAAAATCAAACAGGGTTTGTGTTAGATGCTTGAAACTTCACACTCAATCAGTTCTCCATAAGTATTATCTGTTTTTTCTCTTGTGGAAGAGGCCCAAAGCTGAAGCACACAGAAACAAGTTTATCCAAGAACAATCTATAAGATAATAGAGAAATACTCAGTTACTGAAATACCTCCCCCAATTGTTTGGTCAAATTTCTTTGATGAGGCACAGGAATTCATCTGTTTGATGGCCTGCTAGGTTCCCCAATTTTGGACTTCAATGATCAATGGTTCTTTAAACAAGTTAGGATTAGTGTCATGGTTCTTGTTAGTTTTAGGGCTAAGGTTACAAGCTTGTGTTATGGTTAGAGTTAGTTTTTGTCTAGTTTCTTTGATACTGGGCAGGATTCATCTTTTACCTATACTAACTATGCTTGCTAAGTTCGGCCATCTAGGTACAAGTATTCACTTTCAGGAAGACTTTGTATTTTCAGGTTCACTGCATTTTGACCTATACGTGTGATGGAAATATAACAGGGTTTGTGCTTGATTCTTGAAACTTCACACACTCAATCAGGTCTCAGAATGCATTGTCTTGATTCTTTCCTCTTGAAATAGCAAGAGCTGAGGCATGCAAAAACAACTTAATCCAAGAACACTCTATGAAAACAACAGGAAAATACACATTTACTGAAATACCTAACCAAATTATTTAGTCAGATATTTTGAGACTGCATAGTATTTATCTGTTTGGTGGCCAAACTCTGCTCCAAACTTTTGGGAGTCTTACAATCAATGGTTCTCTAAAAACTTTAGGGATTGTCTTAGGGTTAGGGCTAGGGTTTTGGCTAGGGTTAGAGCTAGTGTTAGGGTTAGATTTAGTTATGGGTCAATTTCTTTGATACTGGGCAGGATTCAACTTTAACCTATCCTAAATATGCTCGCCAATTTTGGGCCTTCTATTTGCAACTGTTTGCTATCAGGAATAGTTTGTAATTTCAGGTATCTCTGCATTTTGACCTATATGGCAAATGGAAAATCCAGCTGGAAATCAAACAGGGTTTGTGCTAGCTTCTTGAAAGTTCATACACTCAATCAGTTCTCCATACACATTATCTGGTTTGTTTTTTGTGCAAGAGGCCCAAAGCTGAAGCACAAAAAAAAAAAAACCAACAACAACAACAACAAAAAAAACTAGTTTATACAAGAGCACTATGTAAGAAAACAGAGAAATACACAGTTACTGAAATTCCTCCCCCAATTGTTTGTTCTGATTTCTTTGATAAGGTGCAGGAATATGTTTGTTTTCTAGCCAACTAGTCTCCCTAAGTTTGTGATTCCAAGGATCAATGTTTCTTTAAACAGGTTAGGGTTAGTGTCAGTATTTGTGTTCCTTTTAGGGCTAGGATGAAAAGCTTGTGTTCACCAAGTTTGGGCCATATATGTTTAAGTGTTCACTTTCAGGAAGAGTTTGTATTTTCAGGTTTCACTGCATTTTGACCTATACAGGTGATGGAAATCGAGTTGAAATTGGAACATGGTTTGTGCTTTCTGCTTGAAATTTCACACACTCAATCAGGTCTCAGAATGCATTGTCTTGATTCTTTCCTGTTGAAGTAGCAAAGAGCTGAAGCATGCAAAAATAACTTAATCTGAGTACACTCTATGAAACAAGAGGAAAATACCCACTTACTGAAATACCTAACCAAAATATTTAGTCAGATATCTATGATACTGCACAGGATTCTTCTGATTGCTGGCCCCACTATGCTCCACACTTTTGGGAGTCCTAGGATCAACAGTTCTCTAAACAGTATAGGGTTAGTGTTAGGTATAAGTTTAGGGTTAGTGTAAGTGGTAGAGATAGTGTTAGGGTTAAAGTTAGTTTGGGGTCAATTTCTTTGATAGTGGGCAGGTTTAATCTTTTACTTAGACTTACTATCCTGGCCTAGTTTGTGCCTTCTAGGTGCAAGTGTTCGCTGTTAGGAACAGTTTATATTTTCAGGTTTCACTGCATTTCAACCTATAGGGGTGATGGAAATCAAGATGGAAATCGAACAGTGTTCGGGCTTGCTGCTTGAAACTTCACACACTAAATCATGTCTCACAATGCATTGTCTGTATTCTTTCTTGTTGAAGTAGCAAAGGGGTGAAGCATGTAAAAATAACTTAATCCAAGGACACTCTATGAAAAAAAGAACAGGAAAATACCATTTACTGAAATACATATCCAAATTATTTAGTCAGATGTCTTTGATACTGCACAGAATTCATATTTTTGCTGGCCCCACTATGCTCCACACTTTTGGGACTCCTCAGATCAATGGTTCTCTAAACATTTTAGGGTTAGGGTTAGGATGAGTCTTAAGTTTAGGGCTAGGGTTCAATATAGTGTTAGGGTTAGAGTTAATTTTGGGCTAATTTCTTTGATTTTGGGCCAGTTTCATCTTTTCCATAGCCTAACTATGCTTTCCAAGTTTGAGCCTTGTAGGTTCAACTGTTTGCTGTCAGGAACATTTGTGTTTTCAGGTATCAATGCATTTTGACATATATGGGTAAATGGAAATCCAGCTGGAAATCAAACAGGGTTTGTGCTAGCTGCTTGAAACTTCACACACTCAAACAGTTCTCTGAGAGCATTGTCTGGTTTGTTTCTTGTAGAAGAGGCCAAAAGCTGAAGCACACAAAAGCAACTTTATCTAAGAGCACTCTATAAGAAAACAGGTAAATACCCAGTTATAGAAATTCCTTCCTCAATGGTTTGGTCAGATTTCTTTGATAAGGATAAGGAATTCATCTGTTTGTAGCCCTCTAGTATCCAAAATTTGGTACTCCGAGTATCAGTGGTTCTCTAAACATGTTACAGTTAGTGTCAGGGTTTGTGTTAGTTTTAGGACTAAGGTTACAAGCTTCGTGTGTTATTGTTAGAATTAGTTTTTTTCTTGTTTCCTTGATACTCAGCATGATTTACCTTTTATCTCCCCTAACAATTCTCACCAAATTTGGGCCACCTAAGTTCAACTGTTTGCTTTACGGAACAGTTTGTATTTTCAGGTTTCACTGCATTTTGACCTATGTGGGTGATGGAAATTGAGCTGGAAATGGAAAACGGTCTGTCCTTGCTGGTTGTAGCTTCACACACTCAATCAGGTTTCAGAATGCATTTTCTTGATTCTTTCTTGTTGAAGTAGCAAAGAGCTGAAGCATGCAAAAATAACTTAATCCTGAGTACACTCTATGAAAAAAAAAAAAGGAAAATACCCATTTACTTTAATACCTAACCTAATTTTTTAGTCAGATGTCTTTGATATGGCACAGGATTCATCTTTTTCCTTGCCCCACACTGCTGTATACTTTTGGGACTCCTAGTATACAGTTCTCTATACAGTTTAGGGATAGGGTTACGTTAGATTTAGGGTTAAGTCTAGGGTTAAAGCTAGTATTTGGATGAGAGTTCATTTGGGCCAATGTGTTTGATACTGGGCAGGATTCAACTTGTACCTAGATTAACTATGCTTGCCATGTTTGGGCCTTCTGTGTGAAACTGTTCGCTGTCAGGAAGAGTTTGTATTTTCAGGTATCACTTCATTTTGACCTATATGGCTGGATGGAAATCCAGATGGAAATCAAACAGGGTTTGCGTTTGATGCTTGAAACTTCACACAGTCAATTAGTTCTCCATAAATATTGTCTGTTTTTTTTTTTTCTTTTCGAAGAGGCCCAAAGCTGAAGCACAGAAAAACAAGTTTATCCAAGAGCAATCTTTAAGAAAACATGGAAAAACCAAGTTACTGAAATTTGTCCCCCAATTGTTTGGTCATATTTCTTTGATAAGGCACAGAAATTTATCTGTGTGATAGCCCACTAGGTTCCCCAATTTTGGTCTTCAAGGATCAATGGTTTTTAAAACAGGTTAGGATTAGTGTCATGGTTCATGTTAGTTTTAGGGCTAAGGTTACAAGCTTGTGTTATGATTAGAGTTAGTTTTTGTCTAGTTTTTTTTATACTTGGCAGGATTCATTTTTTACTTATACTAACTATTCTCATCAAATTTGAGAAATCTAGGTGCAAGTGTTCACTTTCAGGGACAGTTTGTATTTTCAGGTTTCACTGCATTTTGACCTATACAGGCGATGGAAATCAAGCTGGAAATTGAACAGGGTTTGTGCTTGATTCTTGAAACTTCATACACTCAATCAGGTTTGAGAATGCATTGTCTTGATTTTTTCCTGTTGAAGTAGCAAAGAGTTGACACATGCAAAAATAACTTAATCTTAGTACACTCTATAAAATAAGAGGAAAATACACATTTACTGAAATACCTAACCAAATTATTTAGTCAGATGTCTATAATGCTACACAGGATTCTTCTGATTGCTGGCCCCACTATGCTCCACACTTTTGGGAGTCCTAGAATCAATGGTTCTCTAAACAGTTTAGGGTTAGTGTTAGGTATAGGTTTAGGGTTAGTGTAAGTGGTAGAGATAGTGTTAGGGTTAGAGTTAGTTTTAGACTAATTTCTTTGATACTGGGCAGGATTCATCATTTACATAGCCTAAGTATGATCTCTAAGTTTGAGCCTTCTAGGTGCAAGTGTTTGATGACAGGAACAGTTTGTATTTTCAGGTTTCACTGCATTTTGACCTATAGGGTTGATGAAAATCAAGATGGAAATCGAACATGTTTTGTGCTTGCTGCTTGAATCTTCACACACTAAATCAAGTCTCCATGAGCATTGTCTCATTTGTTTCTGTTAGAAGAAACCCAAAGCTGAAGAACCCCAAAACAAGTTTATCCAGGAGCACTCTATAAGAAAACAGGGAAATACACAGTTACTGTAATTCCTTCCCTAAATCTTTGGTCAGATTTCTTTGATAATGCACAGGAATTCATCTGTTTGTTGGTGCACTAGGCTCCCCATATTTGGGTCTCAAAAGTTCAATGGTTCTCTAGACATATTAGGCTTAGTGTCAGAGTGTCTGTTAGTTTTCAGGATAGGGTGACATATGTGTTATGGTTAAAGTTAGTGTTTGTCTAGTTTCTTTGATAATGGGCACAATTCATGTTTTACCTAGCCTATGTATGCTTACCAATATGTTTTCTAGGTGCAAGTGTTCACTGTCTGGAACAGTTTGTTTTTTCAGGTTTAAATGCATTTGTCCTATATGGATAAAGGTAAATCAAGCTGGAAATTGAACTGAATTTGTTATTGAGAAATGTACAAACCTTAATTTCTCCAAGTAATGTTGGAGAAATTAAGGTTTGTACATCTGTGGCTAAACAGCAACTGTTATTTAAAGTATTGTCCTACATTACAAAGTCCAGATTTTCCTTTAAAAGCTAACCTTGGTTAATATAAAAACATCAACAAAAGTGTGGTACATTACTCTTCTTTACAGATTAAATGTGTTCATATATTTCAGATATACATGTCTTTAAGGTAAAAGGTTTAAAGGAACATTTTATCAAGCTGGTATTCTCCAAACTAAAATTATCTATAATGGTAATTTAACCTTATAAAGATAATAGATTTTATTGGAAATTTATTTATATTATTTGATGTTTTGTAACCAAATCTTATGTTACCTTTTACACTAAAATATAAAAGTTTAAAGATATTTTAAAAAGCAACGAGAGCTTGATCTATTTAAAGATTAAATATTATAAAACATTTTGCCACTTTTCCACATTAAAAAAATGTTAAGTGCTCTTAGCCTTTCCTTATTTAATGTTTCAGATGTATGTCATATTGTACTACTAACATGCATACAGAGTCAGAAAACAATATATACAAACTTTATAAAATGATATCTAAAAAGAGAGACAAATATCAACTTTAGAACTAAAACACTTTACCTAAGATTGTGAAGAGTTCTGCCTTACCTGAGATAAGGCTTTGCCTCCCACCTTACAGAATGTCAAAATAATTTCAAATATGCCAGATTTCAGGTAATTTAAAGTTATATTCAAAAATTATCTTTATTGGAAAGATTACTGTGATCTCAAATAGAAAATATAATGTATAACACAGCCAAGGTTCAAAATTATATACAAGATAAACATGTTTTTACTATTGTTAAATTCACTTTGTATTTTCATTATAACTAAAAAATGTGACCACTACACTTAGAGCAACAAAAAGACCTTTACTGTGACAGTGTCTGATTAACAAGAGAGAGAGAGAGAGAGAGAGAGAGAGAGAGAGAGAGAAGGAAAAAGAAAAAAGTGAGAGGGAGAATGAGAGACAGGGAAAGTGAGAGAAAAAGGAAAGAGCAAGAGGAGGACCTGGCAATAGTGGGTTTTTATAGCCAAAATCTAATGGGGTCTCTCGGTCTGCAAGCTGCCTTGTTGGCGTACAGTGATTGAATCATACAGTAGGTGCTAAGGTGTCATCTTCTGCCTTCAGGCAGATCTTCAGCATTACATAAATTAATAAATAAAATAAGAATATTGTGTTATGTAAAAATTAATGTAAAGTTATAAACATTAAAGTTAAATCCCAGCATTCTTACTTTAAAACTGGTAAAACTGACTTGCTGGATGTTTAAGGCTAAATTTAAATATTAAGGTTAAAATAAAGGGGCCAAAGAAACCAATATTTGGCTCTTGCCCTCTAAGTCAGCCTGAACCCAGGACAGGGTAAAAAGCTTTGCAGCTCCGGGCCACATAACCTCCTGATAAGGGAGATTAATGAGACCACTGGAGATCAGAAAGCCAATGAGTGTACTTGCTGCAAAAGAGGATGGTCATTGAAAAAGGGAGACATGCTTGATTCTTCCAAGGGAAGCCTTATGATCAGCAAGACCTTGACCCATCCTAATGCAGATGACACTAACAGAGCTAAAATGCTGATCACTAGTTCCCCAAAAATGTTCTCCAAGGAAACTCAGCTGACTCTTACCAATACATAGGAACAATATCAGTTTGACCAGCTTGGTATTAAACATCTAACAAAACAGTTAAAAACCAAATCACAGTCATTCCTGGGCATTTAAAAAGAAACAACAGTTATTTTAATTTAACTTAAAATGTACACTAGTGTTAGCACCCCACAAAATAAGTAAGACTGGAGGCAACAAAAGAAAAAAAAATTTAGACAAAAATGCCTGATGACTATCAATAGAGAACTGCCAGAAGTTTTTAGTCAGTTTAAGGCCTACAGATCTTCCTAACCTCCTACACAGGTAGATTTAATCAGTGTTTATTAATATAATTATTTAGCTCTAAGTAACAAAAGGATCTTTACTAAACACAGAGGTCATGCCAAAAAGGTATTTTTTAAAAAATCAGGGATTGCTGTCGACACATTGAGGGCAAAACTCAGCCCGGAGGGCACAGCTTTACCTACGGGAAGAGAAGAAAATGGATCTCTAAGACCTAATTTTATTTTTTATTTTATTTTTTCTCTCCCTTTTTCCCTCTTTCTTTCCCCTTCCAAGTTTTATTGTTCTTTCCATTCTCCTCTATGCTATCTATCTCCCTCTCCTTCTTTCTTTTCAAGAACACCTTCCTTCCCCTACCCCCCAACTTTCATCCCAAGCATTACGTCCTCCATTTCGTGTAACTGTCTAAATGCAAATAGGTGAATGTTTTGAGGCCATCTATAGTGCTCCTAAATACCTAGCTACTACCAACACCCTGATCCAATCGACAGTTAGTATCCCCCTTCAGTAGAGCAATCTTCTAAAGTAGCCAAGACATACTAACCATTATACTTTCATAGCACCTAACCTAAAGTCCTAAGAACAAACAACAAATCACTATATGCATACAAAATCCGGAAGCCTTTATAAATTGAATAAACCAGCTCTAAAGTACAATAAAGCCCAACATCTCTAGCCATAAACTCCAACCACAAAGGAGGGACAACAGAGATAAACAAAGCCAAAACAAATGTATAGGAGAAAGCAGTTATAAAGCAGTCAAACAGAGCTGGAAAGTAACGTGAACAACATGAAAAAACAAGGGAAAAAAGGAGTACAGATAATGCAGGACAACTTAAATCTACAGGAGGACCTAGAAGCATCAGAAACATGGACAGGGAAAGAAATCAAGGCATACCTAACTCAGATGGAATGGAATATTAGAGAAGACATGAGACAGCAAGTCCAAGCACTGAAAGTATATTTTGAAAACGAACTAAACAAACAAATTCAAACTGTAAAGAACGAGCTTTACCAGGAGATAGAGATCTTAAAAAAAAACAAACAGTAATTTTAGAAATGCAAGAAACCATAAACCAGATTAAAAATGCTAACGAGAATATTACAAATAGACTAGATCAAGTAGAAGTCAGAACATCAGATAATGAAGACAAAGTTTATCAACTTGAAAAGAATATAGTCAACACAGAAAAGATGCTTAAATCTCATGAGCAATCTATCCAAGAGATATGGGACCTCATCAAAAAACCAAATTTGAGAGTCATTGGGATAGAAGAAGGCACAGAGGTTCAAACCAAAGGAATGGACAACTTATTAAATGAAATAATCCTAGAAAACTTCCCAGAGATGAAAGATGGAATGGATTGCCAAATCCTGGAAGCCTACAGGACCCCAAACATCGAAAACCATAATAGACCAACTCCAAGACATATAATTATGAAGATAGCCAACATACAGAACAAGGAGAGAATATTAAAAGCTACGAGAGAAAGGAGGCAGATTACATTCAGGGGTAAACCAATTAGGTTAATGGCTGATTTTTCATCACAGACTTTGAAAGCAAGAAGATCCTGGCACAATGTATTTCAAACACTGAAAAATAATGGATTCCAACCAAGAATACTGTATCCAGCAAAATTAAGCTTCAGATTTGACAATGAAATTAAAATCTTTCACTATAAACAAAAGCTAAAAGAATTCGAAGCCAGAAAGCCAGCACTGCAAACATTTTGGGCAAAATTCTACAAGAAGGGGAATGGAAAAATAGTGCCCCAAACTAACAGCGGGAGGTATCTCAGTAAAGGGGGAGGAAAATAACCAAAAAGTAAAAACTAGCCAAACTAAAATAAATAAATAAATAAACATGACTGGAAGTACAAATCATATTACATTTGTAACCTTAAATGTTAATGGACTAAACTCACCAATCAAGAGACACAAGCTAGTAACCTGGATCAAAAAAACAAATCCAACAATATGCTGCCTTCAGGAGACACATATAATAGGAAAAGACACACACAGGCTGAAGGTGAAAGGTTGGGAAAAATCATACCACTCACATGGCCCTCAGAAGCAAGCAGGTGTGGCCATACTCATATCGAACAAAACCAACTTGAAACCTAAGTTAATCAAAAGGGATAAAGAAGGACAATGTATCCTGTTAAAAGGAACCATCTACCAACAAGACATAACAATTATCAATATGTATGCACCAAACAATGGTGCAGCAACGTTCATAAAAAAAAAACTCTCCTCAAGTTCAAGAGTCAAATAGACCACAACACAATAATTATGGGTGACTTCAACACACCACTCTCGCCATTAGACAGATCCTCCAGACAAAAGCAGTATAAAGAAACTATAGAACTCAATGACACAATCAATAACCTAAACTTAACCGACATATATAGAATATATCAACCATCATCAAGTGGATACACGTTCTTCTCAGCAGCACATGGATCTTACTCAAAGATAGATCATATATTATGCCATAGGGCAACTCTTAGTAAATATAAAGGTGTGGAGATAATACCATACATCTTATCTGATCATAATGGAATGAAACTGGAAATCAATGATAAAAGAAGGAAGGAAAAATCCTGCATCACATGGAAAATAAACAATATGTTTCTGAATGATCAATGGGTTACAGAAGACATAAAGGAGGAATTCAAAAAATTCTTAGAGATAAATGACAATTCAGACACAATATACCGGAATCTATGGGACACAATGAAAGCAGTTTTAAGAGGGAAATTCATTTCCTGGAGTTCATTCCTCAAAAAAAGAAAAAAAAAAACCAACAAATAAATGAACTCACACTACATCTCAAAACCCTAGAAAAGGAAGAGCAAAACAACAGCAAATATAGCAGAAGACAAGAAATAATTAAAATCAGAGCAGAAATCAATGAAATTGAAACAAAAAAAAACATCAAAAAAATTGATAAAACTAAAAGTTGGTTCTTTGAAAAAATAAATAAGATCGACAGACCCTTAGCCATGCTAACAAAGAGAAGAAGAGAGAAAACTCAAATTACTAACATACGGGATGAAAAAGGCAATATCTCCAACAGACACTACGGAGATACAGAAGATAATTAGAAAGTATTTTGAAACCCTATATTCTAATAAAATAGAAGACAGTGAAGATATTGATAAATTTCTTAAGTCATATGATCTGCCCAGATTGAGTCAGGAAGACACACACAATTTAAACAGACCAATAACAAAGGAAGAAATAGAAGAAGCCATCAAAATACTACCAACCAAGAAAAGCCCTGGACCGGATGGGTATACAGCGGAGTTTTACAAAACCTTCAAAGAAGAATTAATACCAATACTTTTCAAGCTATTTCAAGAAATGGAAAAAGAAGGAGCTCTTCCAAATTCATTCTATGAGGCCAACATCACCCTGATCCTGAAACCAGACAAAGACACTTCAAAGAAAGAAAACTACAGACCAATATCTCTAAGGAACATAGATGCAAAAATTCTCAATAAAATCCTGCCAAATCGAATACAAAAGCATATCAAAAAAATTGTGCACCATGATCAAGTAGGATTCATCCCTGGGATGCAAGGTTGGTTCAATATTCGGAAATCAATAAATGTTATTCACCACATCAATAGACTTAAAGATAAGAACCATATGATCATCTCGATAGATGCAGAAAAAGCATTCCACAAAGTACAGCATCCCTTTATGTTCAAAACACTAGAAAAACTAGGGATAACAGGAACTTACCTCAACATTGTAAAAGCTATATACGCTAAGCCTCAGGCTAACATCATTCTAAATGGAGAAAAACTGAAGGCATTCCCGCTAAAATCTGGAATGAGACAGGGATGCCCTCTCTCACCACTTCTATTTAATTTAGTCCTTGAAATACTAGCCAGAGCAATTAGACAGACAAAAGAAATTAAAGGCATAAAAATAGGAAAAGAAGAACTTAAAATATCACTATTTGCGGAAGACATGATCCTATACCTAGAAGAACCAAAAGGGTCCACAAAGAAACTACTAGAACTAATAAATGAATTCAGCAAAGTGGCAGGATATAAAATCAACCACATAAATCAAAGGCATTCCTGTATATCAGCAACAAAACTTCTGAAATGGAAATGAGGAAAACCACCCCATTCACAATATCCTCAAAAAAAAAAAATACTTGGGAATCAACCTAACAAAAGAGGTGAAAGATTTATACAATGAAAACTACAGAACCCTAAAGAGAGAGATAGAAGAAGATCTTAGAAGATGGAAAATTGTACCCTGTTCATGGATAGGCAGAACCAACATCATCAAAATGGCGATATTACCCAAAGTTCTCTACAGCTTCAACGCAATGCCAATCAAAATCCCAATGACATTTCTTGTAGAAATAGATAAAGCTTTCATGAAATTCATATGGAAAAACAAAAGACCCAGAATAGAAAAAGCAATTCTAAGCAGGAAGTGTGAATCGGGAGGTATAGCGATACCAGATTTCAAACTGTACTACAGGGCAATAGTAGCAAAAACAGCATGGTACTGGTACCAAAACAAGCGGGTGGACCAATGGTACAGAATAGAGGACACAGAGACCAATCCACAAAATTACAACTTTCTTATATTTGATAAAGGAGCTAAAAGCATGCAATGGAGAAAGGATAGCATCTTCAACAAATGGTGCTGGGAAAACTGGAAATCCATATGCAACAAAATGAAGCTGAACCCCTTTCTCTTGCCATGCACAAAAGTTAATTCAAAATGGATCAAAGAGCTTGATATCAAATCAGAGACTCTGTGCCTGATAGAAGAAAAAGTTGGCTCCGATCTACATATTGTGGGGTTGGGCTCCAAATTCCTTAATAGGACGCCCATAGCCCAAGAGTTAAATACAAGAATAAACAAATGGGACTTACTTAAACTAAAAAGTTTTTTCTCAGCAAGGAAACAATAAGAGAGGTAAATAGGGAACCTACATCCCGGGAACAAACTTTTACTCCTCACACCTCAGATAGAGCCCTAATATCCAGAATATACAAAGAACTCAAAAAATTAAACAATAAGATAACAAATAACCCTATCAACAAATGGGCCAAGGACCTGGACAGACACTTCTCAGAGGAGGACATACAATCAATCAATAAGTACATGAAAAAATGCTCACCATCTCTAGCAGTCAGAGAAATGCAAATCAAAACCACCCTAAGATACCATCTCACTCCAGTAAGATTGGCAGCCATTATGAAGTCAAACAACAACAAGTGCTGGTGAGGATGTGGGGAAAAGGGTACTCTTGTACATTGCTGATGGGACTGCAAATTGGTGCGGCCAATTTGGAAAGCAGTATGGAGATTCCTGGGAAAGCTGGGAATGGAACCACCATTTGACCCAGCTATCACCCTTCTCGGTCTATTCCCTGAGGATCTTAAAAGAGCATACTATAGGGATACTGCCACATCAATGATCATAGCAGCACAATTCACAATAGCTAGACTCTGGAATCAACCTAGATGCCCTTCAATAGATGAATGGATAAAAAAAATGTGGCATTTATACATAATGGAGTATTATGCAGCACTAAAAAAACGACAAAATCATGGATTTTGCAGGGAAATGGATGGCACTAGAGCAGATTATGCTAAGTGAAGCTAGCCAATCCTTAAAAAACAAATGCTAAATGTCTTCTTTGATATAAAGAGAGCAACTAAGAACAGAACAGGGAAGAAGAGCATGAGGAAAAGATTAACATTAAACAGAGACGAGTGGGGGGAGAGAAAGGGGGAGAGAAAGGGAGAGAGAAGGGAATCTCTATGGAAATGGAAGGAGACCCTCATTGTTACACAAAATTACATATAAGAGTTTGTGAGGGGAAAGGGGGAAAGAAATCAAGGGAGAGAATTAAACAACAGCAGATGGGGTACAGAGGGAAGATGAGAGGGAAGGGGAGGGGGGATAGTAGGGGATAGGAAAGGTAGCAGAATACAACAGTCACTAATATGGTATTATGTAAAAATGTGGATGTGTAACCGAATGTGATTCTGCAACTTGCATTTGGGGCAAAAATGGGAGTTCATAACCCACTTGAATCAAATGCATGAAAGACGATATGTCATGAGCTTTGTAATGTTTTGAACAACCAATAAAAAAAAATAAAGAAAAATAAAAAATCAGGTGACATTAACTAATTTAACTAAATGTTGTGTCTACATTCCTGATAATTCTGAAAATGTTAAAGATTTATGTTCCCTAAAAAATGTGCCTTATTAGGCTTTGTTAGACCTTGTTATGGGGACAATTTTTCATGTGTTCCACCTCCTGGTAAACAATTATTAATTTCTGTCATTTTCATGATATTCATGGACAGGTTCCAGATGCTACAACTGATATTTTGTATTAATCTTTCTTCAATACTCATGTCTTTTTGTTTCTCTCATAGAAGTGCCCACCCCAGGTGAATTTACATCATGTTCTTCCTGAACCAGATTTTTACCTTGGACTCCTTGACCCACTCAGTTTCTAAAAAGGGACTCCAAACTGCTTGCCCACTGCACATCACCCCCTTTCAGCTGAAAGTAGCAAGAATGGTCATCGTCTTTTTCCCTTTCAGCAGTAGGAGGTCCCTAACTTTAGAGGAAAAATTACAGTCAATATAGGTGTTTGCCAATATGTCTAGCTCAGAAAGATGAACCTGGAAAACTACACCCAAGATCATACTGATTGCTCTCCTAGAAAGAGACACTTGCTTCCACAACCCAACTTATAAGAAGAACAACTCCCCATTCACCAAAAATTGTGCTTCCTGGGTCCCACTTCAAACTCCTTGCCTAAATCTCCAAACTGTCAATAACTCTGAACTATGTAACCTACTCTTTTGATGGAATAAAAGGAAAAGAACACCTGGACTTTTTAAAAAGTCAGGGCCCACAGATTTATCAACATAGACTGGCTGCCCCCATTTTAGTTCCCCTCCTGGCTGGTTTGGAAAGTCCCTCAGCCATCAAATAGATATAGATTTAGGAAAACTACAAAGCTCAATCTCCAAACTAAAGGTTTCACTAGACTCTCTGATAGAAATAGTCTTACCAAACAGATGAGGTCTAGATGGTCTAATTCTGAAACAAGGAGGACTTTGTATGGCTCCAGGAGAAACTTGTTTCTATGCAAACAATTCTGGGATAATAAAGGACAGTTTGGTGCTTGTGAGAAATAGGTTAAAGGAAAGAGATGAAGCAATACAAACTTCAGGCAATTGGTTCCATAACTTATTGTCATGGTCCCCTTGGTTGATTACCATCATTTCAGCCTTAGTTGGGCCCCTAGTCCTTCTCCTGATTGGTATTACTGTAGGACCCTGCCTCTCAAAAACCCTCCTAAACCATATACAAGAATTTAGGTGAGGTCAGACTTATAGTCTTGCAAGCCCAGTATAGTCCCTTAGACAGAGAAGGATGGAAAAAAAAATCTGAGGCCTAATGATGTACAAGATTGACATCAAACCTACTAAAACCAGTGGGGAATGTGAGAGTAGAAGCAAATGTGTCTCCATTTTGTTTTATTACTTCATCCTGTAAAACATTCATGCCAAGTAGAAGAGTCATGACTGGGGCAAGATGTTCTTTTCCTTTTGCTATAGAAACCTTTAAGAACAAGGAACTACCTAATGGGGAATTGTTTCTGTAACTAGGGTAACTGGGCTCTGTTTCTGTAACTGGGGTGACTGGGCTAACTGTGATTGGTTAGGCTTCCCACCACTTGACTGCACTGTCCCGCTTCTGAAACCTGGCTTGCTTGCATTGACTAGGCCCCCGAAATATCCCTTTTGCGGTTTTCAGGCTTATTATGAGTGCTCTTGCAATTGTTCAGTGAGGGTCAGGGGAACATCTTTATGTTCTGGTCAGCCACCATTGGTGTGCTTCAATAAAGGCTTGATCCTATTATATGTGAGTGGTCTGGAAGTCAGTTTATGAAAACCTGGGATGAAGCTTTAACTATAATACTGCACAAGATTTATCGGTTTGGTGAACCCACTATGCTCCACCCTTTTGGAACAGCTAGGACCAACTGTTCTCTAAACAGTTTAGGGATAGTGTTAGGGTTAGGGTTAGCCCTAAGGTTAGAGCTAGTATTAGGGTTAGAGTTAGTTTTGGGCTAATTTCTTTGATACATGACTGAATTCATTATTAACCTAGCCTAAATATGCAAGCCAAGTTTGGGCCTTCTAGGTGCATGTGTTCACTGCCAGGAATAGTTTGTATTTTCAGGTATCACTGCATTTTCAACTATATGAGTGAATGGTAATCCAACTGGGTTTGGGCTACATGCTTGAAACCTCACACACTCAATCAGATCTCCATTAGCATTGTCTGGTATATTTCTTGTAGAACAGGCCCAAAGTTGAAGTGCACAAAAACAAGTTTATCCCAGAGCAATCTATAAGAAAACAGGGAAATACCCCGTTATTGAAATTTCTCCCCCAATTTTTTGGTCATATTTCTTTGATAAGGTGCAGGAATTCATCTGTTTGCTATCCCACAGGCTTCCCACATTTGGGACTCCAAGGATCAAACATTGCTGAACAGATTAGGGTTAAGGTCAGGGTTTGTGTTAGTGTTATGGCTAGCGGGTCATCTTTTGTTATGGTTAGAGATAGTTTTGGTCTACTTTCTTAGATACAGGGCAGGGTTCATCTTTTAACTAGCCTAACTATGCTTGCCAATTATGGGCCATCTAGGTAAAAGTGTTTGCTGTCAGTAAGAGCTTGCATTTTCAGGTATCACTGCATTTTGAGCTATATGGGTGAATGGAAATCGAACAGTATTTGTGCCTGCTAATTGAAACTTCACAGTCAATCAGGTCTTAGTATGCATTGTCTTGTTTCTTTCTTGTTGAATTAGCCCTAAGCTAAAGCATGCAAAAACAACTTAATATGAAAGCACTCTATAAAAAATCAGGAAAATACCCATTTACTGAAATACCTAACCAAATTATTTAGTCAGATGTCTTTGGTACAGCACAGGACTCATCTGTTTGCTGGCCCCACTATGCTCCACACTTTTGTGACTCCTAGGATCAATACTTCTCTAAACCTTTTAGGAATAGTGTTAGAGTTAGGGTTAGAGTAAGGGCTAGCGTTAGAGCTAGTGTTAGAGATAGAGTTAGTTTGGGGCTAATTTTTTAATGCTGTGCAGGATTCATCTTTTCCTAGCCTAACTATGCTTGCCAAGTTAGGGCTTTCTAGTTGCAAATGCTTTCTAGGTGCAAATCCAGACGGAAATCAAACAGAATTTGTGCTAGCTGCTTTAAACTTCACACACTCAATTAGTTCTCCATGAGCATTTTTTTGTTTGTTATTCATAGAAGAATCACAATGCAGAAGCATACAAAAATAAGTTTATCCAAAAGCAATCTATAAGAAAACAGGGAAATACCCAGATACTTAAATTCTTCCCCAATTTGGTCAGATTTCATTGATAAGGCACAGAAATTTATCTGTTTGATAGCCCACTAGGCTCCTCAAATTTGGGACTCCAAGGGTCAATCATTGCTAAACAGGTTAGAGTTAGTGTCAGGGTTTGGGTAAGTTTTAGGCTAGGGTGACAGTTATTTTATGTTTAGAGTTAATTTTTGTCTAGTTTCTTTGACACTGAGCAGAATTCAACTTTTACCTATCCTAAATATGCTCGCCAAAAATGGGCCTTCTGGTTACAAGTTTTCACTGTCAGGAACAATTTGTATTTTCAGGTTTCACTGCATTTTCATCAATATGGGTGAAGGAAAATCAAGCTGGATATTGAACAGGGTTTCTGCTTGCCGCTTGAGACTTCACACAGTCAATGAGGTCTCGGTGTACATTGTCTTGTTTCTTTCTTGTTGAAGTAGCCATTAGCTGAAGCATGCAAAAAAAAAATAACTTTTTCGAAGAGCACTCAATGAAAAAAACAGAAAAATACCTACTTATTTGTATACCTAACAAAACTATTCAGTCAGATGTCTTTGATACTGCACATGATTCATCTGTTTGCTGGCCCCTCTATGCTCCACACTTTGGGGACTCCTAGGATCAAATGTTCTCTAAACAGTTTAGGGATAGTGTTAGTTTTACAGTTAGAGTTAGCACTAGCGTTATTGCTAGAGTTGGGGTTAGAGTTAGCTTTGGGGTAATTTCTTTGATAGTGGGCAAGATTCATCTTTTACCTAGCCTAATTATGCTTGTCAAGATTAGGCCTTCTAGGTGCAATTGTTCTCTGTCATGAACAATTTTTATTTTCAGGTATCACTGCATATTGACATATATGCGTGAATGGAAATCCAGCTGGAAATCAAACAGGGTTTGTGCTAGCTGCTTGAAACTTCACACACTCAATCAGTTCTCCATGAGCATTGTCTGGTTTGTTTCTTGTATGAGAGTCCAAAAGGCGAAGCACACAAAAACAACTGTATCCAAGATCACTCTTTAAGAAATCAGGAAAATATCAAGTTACTGAAATTCCTCCCCCAAATGTTTGGTCAGATTTCTTTTATAAGATGCAGGAATTCATCTGTTTGGTAGGCCACTACTCTCCCAATTTGAGACTTAACCAAAATATTTACTCAGATGTCTAAGATACTACACAAGGTTTATCTGTTTGCTGGCCCCACTCTTCTCCACACTTTTGGGACTCCTAGGATCAACAGTTATCTAAAGAGTTTAGGGAAAGTTTTAGGGTTAGGGTTAGGATTAGTTCTGGGTTAGAACTAGTGTTAGGTTTAGAGTTAGTTTTGGCCCAATTTCTTTGATACTGGGCAGGATTCAACATATCCCTAGCGTAACTATGATTGCCAAGTTTGGGCCTTCTAGGTGCAACTGTTCCCTGTCAGGAACAGTTAGTATTTTCAGGTATCACTGCATTTTGACCTATATGGGTGATAGAAATTGAACTTGAAATTGAACAGGATTTGTGCTTGCTGCTTGAAACTTCAAAAAATCATTCAGGTCTCAGAATAGATTGTCTTCATTTTTTCTTGTTGAAGTAGCAAAGAGCTCAAGCATGCAAAAATAACAATCTGAGAACACTCTATGAAAAAAAGAGGAAAATATCTCATTTACTGAAATACCTAACCAAAATATTTTGTCAGATGTCTATTATATGGCACAGGATTCATCTGTTTTCTGGCCCCACTCTGCTCCACACTTTTGGGACTCCTAGGATCAAATGTTCTCTGAAAAGTTTAGGGATAGTGTTATTCTTTGGGTTAAGGTGAGGGATAGGGTTAGATCTAGTGTTAGGGTTATAGTTAATTTTGGACCAATTTCTTTGATACTGTGCAGGATTTAATTTTACCTACCTAAATATGCTCGCCAAGTTTGGGCCTTCAAGGTGCACATGTTCACCGTCAGGAATAGTTTGTATTATCAGATATCAATGCATTTTGACCTATATGGGTGAATGGAAATCCAGGTGGAAATTAAACAGTGTTTGTAGCCACTTGAAACTTCACACACTCAATCATTTCTCCATGAACATTGTCTGGTTTGTTTCTTTTGGAAGAAGCCCAAAGCAGAAGCACACAAAAGAAGTTTATCCAAGAGCACTATATAATAAAACAGGGAAATACACAGTTACAATAATTCTTCCCTTAATTCATTGGTCAGATTTCTTTTATACTGTGCAGGAATTCATATATTTGCTACCCCACTAGGCTCCGTATGTTTGGGACTCCCAGGATCAATGGTTCTCTAAAAAGATTAGGTGTAGTGTCAGGGTGTGTGCTAGTTTTAGGGCTAGGGTGATAGATTGTGTTATGGTTAGAGTTAGTTTGTGTCTAGTTTCTTTGATACTTGGCAGGATTCATGTTTTACCTATCCTAACTATGCTTGCCAAGTTTGAGACTTCAAGGTTCAAGTGTTCGCTGTCAGGACACTATGTGTTTTCTGTTTGCACTGCATTTTCACGTGTATGGGTGAAGGAAAATCGAGCTGGAAATCAAACAGAGTCTGTGCTTGCTGCTTGAAACTTCACACACTCAATCAGGTCTCAGGATACATTGTCTTGTTTCTTTCTTATTAAAATACCCCTAAGATGAAGCATGCAAAAACAAATTTGTCCGAGAGCAGTGTATGAAAATACAGAAAAAAATTCATTTACTGGAATACCTAACCAAAGTATTTAGGTAGATATCTTTGGTACTGCACAGGATTTATCTTTTTGCAGGCCCCATAAGCTCCACACATTTGGAACCCCTAAAATAAATGATTCTCTAATCAGTTTAGGGATATGATTAGGGTTAGTGTTAGGGTTAGGGCTAGGCTTAGAGAAAGTGTTAGGATTAGAGTTAATTTGGGGCTAAGGTTTTTTATATGGGCAGCATTCATTTTTCACCTAACCTAATTATGGTCACCACATTTTCACATTCTAGGTGCAATGGTTCGCTGTCAGAAACAGTTTGGATTTTCCGGTATCAATGCATTTAACCTATATGGGTGAATGGAAATCCCACTGAAAATCAAACAGGGTTTGTGTTAGCCTCTTGAACTTCACACACTCAATCAGTTCTTAGTACATTGTCTTGTTTCTTTCTTGTTGAAGTAGCCCTAAGCTGAAACATGCAAAACAACTTAATTCGAGAGTACCCTATGAAAAAAGGGGAAAATATCCATTCACTGAAACACCTAACCAAATTATCTAGTCAAATGTTTTTGTTTCTACACATGATTCACATGTTTTCTGGACCCAATGTGCTCCAGACTTTTGTTACTCCCAAGATTAATGGTTCTCTAAACAGTTTAGGGATATATTTAGTGTTAGTGTTAGGGTTAGGCTTTGGGCTAGGATTAGATCTAGTGTTAGGGTTAGAGTTAGCTTTGGGGTAATTTCTTTGATACTGGGCAGGATTCATCTTTTTCCTAGCCTAATTATGCTCATCAAGATTTGGCCTTCTAGGTGCAATTGTTCACTCTCAGGAACAGTTTGTATTTTCAGGTATCATTGCATTTGACTTATATTGGTGAATGGAAATCCAGCTGGAAATCAAACAGTGATTGTGATAGCTGCTTGAAACTTCACACACTCAGTCATTTCTCTGTGAACATTGTCTGGTTTTTTCTTGGAGAAGAAGCCCAAAGCTGAACCACTCAAAAACAAGTTTATCCAAGAGCACACTATAAGAAAACAGGGAAATACCGAGTTACTGTAATTCCTCCACTAATTCCTTGGTCAGATTTCTTTTATACTGCACAGTAATTTCTCTTTGCTATACTTTAGGCTCCCCATGTATGGGACTCCAAAGATCAATGGTTCTCTAAACAGGATAGGGTTAGTGTCAGGGTGTGTGTTACTTTTAGGGCTAGGGTGACAGCTTGTATTATAGTTAGAGATAGTTTCTCTCTAGTTTCTTTGATACAAGGCAATATTCACCTTTTACATATAGTAAATGTGCTCGCCAAGTTTGGGCCTTCTAAGTGCACATATTTGCTGTCAGGATCTGTTTGTAATTTCAGGTTTCACGTAATTTTTACCTCTATGGAGGAATGGAAATGGAGCTGTTAATCAAACAGGCTTTTTGCTTGCTGTTTGTAAGGTCACAAAATCAAGTCTCAGAATGTATTGTCTTGTTTCTCTCTTGTTTAAGTAGCCCTAAGCTGAATCTTGCAAAAACAACTTAATTCCAGAGTACTCTATGAAAAAGAGGAAAATACCCATTCACTGAAATACCTAACCAAATTATTTAGTCAGATGTCTTTGGTACTGCACAGAATACATCTGTTTCCTGTCCCCACTAAGCTCCACATATTTGGGACTTCTAGGATCAAACATACTCTAATCAGTTTAGGGATATGATTAGGGTTAGTTTTAGGGTTAGGGCTAGAGTTAGAGATAGTTTTAGAGTTAGAGTTAGTTTTGGGCTAATTTCTTTGATACTGGGGAGGATTCATCTGTCACCTAGCATAACTATGGTCACCACATTTTCACCTTCTAGATGCAATGGTTCACTCTCAGAAACAGTTTGTATTTTCAAGTATCAATGCATTTTGACCTATATGGATGAATAGAAATCCAGCTGGAAATCAAGCAGAGTTTGTGTTAGCCATTTGAAACTTCACACACTCAATCAGTTCTCAGTATGCATGGTCTTGTTTCTTTCTTGTTGAAGTAGCCCTAAGCTGAAACATGCCAAAACAACTTAAGCCAAGAGTACTCTATGAAAAAAGAGAAAAATACCCATTAACTGAAATACCTAACCAAATTATTTAGTCAGATGTGTTTGATACTACACATGATTCATATGTTTGCTGGACCAAATTTGCTCCACACTTTTGGGAGTCCTAAGATCAATGGTTCTCTAAACAGTTTAGGTATATGGTTAGGGTTAGAGTTAGGCTTAGGGCTAGTGTTAGGGTTAGAGTTAGCTTTGGGGTAATTTCTTTGATACTGGGCAGGATTCATCTTTTACATAGCCTAATTATGCTCATCAAGAATAGGCCTTCTAGGTGCAATTGTTCGCTGTCAGGAACAGTTTTTTATTTTCAGGTATCATTGCATTTTGACTTATATGGGTGAATAAAAATCCAGCTGGAAATCAAACAGTGATTGTGCTAGCTGCTTGAAACTTCACACACTAGATCAGTTATCCATGAGCATTGCCTGGTTTGTTTCATGGAGAAGAAGCCCAAAGCTGAACCACTCCCAAACAAGTTTATCTAAGAGCAATCTATACAAAAACAAGGAAATACCGAGTTACTGTAATTCTTCCCCTGATTCTTTGGTCAGATTTCTTTGATAATGTGCAGGAATTTCTCTTTGCTCCCCAATAGGCTCTCCAAGTATGGTATTCCAAGGATCAATTGTTCTCTAAGTAGGATAGGGTTAGTGTCAGGGTGTGTGTTACTTTTAAAGCTAGGGTGACAGCTTTTGTTATGGTTAGAGTTGGTTTCTCTCTAGTTTATTTGATACCTATCCTAACTGTGCTCACCAAGTTTGAGCCTTCTAAGTGCACATGTTTGCTGTCAGGAACAGTTTGTAATTTCAGGTTTCACTGCATTTTGACCTCTATGGGGGAATGGAAATCTAGGTGGAAATCTAACAACTTTTGTGCTTGCTGCTTGTAATGTCACACACTCAATCAAGTCTCAGTATGCATTGTCAGGTTTCTCTTTTGTTGAAGTAGCCCTAAGCTGAATCATGCAAAACAACTTAATCCTAGAGTACTATATGAAAAAAACAGGAAAATACCCATTCATTGAAATACCTAACCAAATTATTTAGTCAAATATCTTTGATACTTCAGAGGTTTCATATCTTTGCGGGCCTCACTATGCTCCACACTTTTGGGACTCCTCAGATCAATCATTCTCTAAACAGTTTAAGGATATAATTAGAGTTAGGGTTAGGGCTAGGGTAAGAGATAGTGTTAGGGTTAGAGTTGGTTTTGGGCTAATTTCTTTGATACTTGGCAGGATTCATTTTTTACCTACCCTAACTATGCTCTCCACATATGGGCCATCTATGTGCACATGTGCACTGTCAGGAACAGTTTGTGTTTTCAGGAATCAATGCATTTTGACTTATGTGGTGAATGGAAATAAAGCTGGGTCAGGGTTTGTGCTAACACTTGAAACTTCTGTAATTCCTCCCCTAATTTGTTGGTCAGAATTCTTTGATAATGCACAGGAATTAATCTTTTTGCTAGCCCACTATCCTGCTCAAGTTAGGACTCCAAGAAACAATGGTTCTCTAAAGA
Organism: Marmota monax; assembly: GCF_021218885.2. Lineage (NCBI taxonomy): Eukaryota > Metazoa > Chordata > Mammalia > Rodentia > Sciuridae > Marmota > Marmota monax. The sequence continues at coordinate 3,381,384 of NW_026693511.1, forward strand.
GATTAGGGTTAGTGTCAGGGATTTTGTTAGTTTTAGTGCTAGGGTGCCAGCTAGTGTTATGGTTAGAGTTAGTTTTTGTCTAGTTTCTTTGATCCTGGGCAGCATTCATCTTTTTCCTAGCCTAAATATGCTTGCCACGTATGGGAGAACTAGGTGCAAGTGTTCACTGTCAGGAACAGTTTGTATTTTCAGGTTTCCCTGCATTTGGACCTATATCGTTGAATAAAAATCAAGCTGGAAATCAAACAGAGTTTTGCTTGTTGCGTGAAACTTCACACACTCAATCAGGTCTCAGTATACCTTGTCTTGTTTCTTTCTTATTGAAGTAGCCCTAAGCTGAAGAATACAAAAACAAGTTAATCTGAGAGCACTCTATGAAAATTAAAAAAAAAAGGAAAATACCATTTTACTGATATGCTCAACCAAATTATTTAGTAAGATGTCTTTGATACTGCACAGGATTCACCTGTTTGTTGGCACCACTATGCTCCACAGTTTTGGGACTCCTAGCATCAACCGTTCTCTAAAGTGTTTATGTATAGTAATAGGGTTAGGTATATGGTTAGGTCTAGGGTTAGATCTAGGTTAGGGTTAGACTTAGATTTAGGCTAATTTCTCTGGGTAGTTTTCATTATTTTCCTAGCCTAACTATTATCTCTAAGCTTGAGCCATCTAGGTGCTTCTGTTTGATGTCTGGAACAGTTTGTATTTTCAGATATCCCTGCATTTTGACCTATATGAGTGAATGAAAATCCAGCTGGATATCAAACAAGGTTTGTCCTAGCTGCTTGAAACCTCACACACTCAATCAGTTATCTGTAATTGTTGCTGGTTGGTTTCTTGTAGAAGAATCCCAGAGCTGAAGCACACAAAAACAAGTTTATCCAAGAGCACTCTATTAGAAAACAGGGAAATACCAAGTTAATGTAATTCCTCCCCTAATTCTTTGCTCAGATTTCTTTGATAATGCGCTGGAGTTTCTCTTCTCTACCCAATAGGCTCCCCATGTATGGGACTCCAAGGATCAGTGGTTCTCTAAACAGGATAGGGTTACTATCAGTGTGTGTGTGTGTGTTACTTTTAGGGCTTTGGTGACCACTTGTGTTATGGTTAGAGTTAGTTTCTCTCTAGTTTCTTTAACTGGACAGGATTCATCTTTTACCTATCCAAACTGTGCTCACCAAGTTTGGGCCATCTAAGTGCACGTGTTTGCTGTCAGGAACTGTTTGTAATTTCAGATTCCACTGCATTTTGACCTCTATGAGGGAATGGAAATTGATCTGGAAATCAAACACGGTTTGTGCTTGCTGCTTCAAACTTCACACACTCAATCAAGTCTGAGTATGCATTATCTTGTTTCTCTCTTGTTGAAGTAGCCCTAAGTTGAAGCATGCAAAAACAACTTAATTCAAGAGTACTCTATGAAAAGAAAAACCAGAAAAATACCCATTCAGTGAAATACCTAACCAAATTATTTAGTCGGATATCTTTGATACTGCACAGGATTCATATGTTTGTTGGCCCCACTATGCTCCACCCTTTTGGGACTCCTCAGATCAATGGTTCTCTAAACAATTTAGGTATATGGGTAGGGTTAGGGTTAGATTTAGGGCTATAATTAGATCTAGTGTTAGGTTTAGAGTTAGATTTGGGCAAATTTCTTTGATACTTAGCAGGATTCATATTTTACATAGCCTAATTATGCTCTTCAAGATTGTGCCTTCTATGTGCAATTGTTTGCTGTCAGGAACCGTTTGTATTTTCATGTATCACTGCATTTTGACCTATATGAATGAATGGAAATCCAGCTGGAAATGAAACAGATTTTGTGTTAGCTGCTTGATCCTTCACACACTAAATCAGTTCTCCGTGAGCATTGTCTAGTTTGTTTCTCATAGAGGAAGCCCAAATCAGAAGCATACAAAAAAAAGTTTATCCTTGAGCACTCTATAATAAAACAGTGAAATACCCAGTTACTGTAATTCCTCCCCTAATTCTTTGATAAGATTTATTTGATAATACACAAGAATTCCTGTTTGCTAGGCCACTATGCTCCCCAAATTTGGGACTCCCAGGATCAATGGTACTCTAAACAGGTTAGGGTTAGTTTCAGGGTGTGTTTTAGATTTAGGGCTATGGTGACAGCTTGTGTTATGGTTAGAGTTCGTTTTTGACTAGTTTCTTTGATAGTGGGAAGGATTCATGTTTTATCTATTCTAACTATGCTTGCCATGTTTGGCCAATCTAGGTGCAACTTTTTCCAAGAGCATTCTATGAAAAAATGGGAAAATACCCATTTATTGCAATACTAACTGAATTATTTAGCCAGAGTTCTTTGATACTGCACAGGATTCATCTGTTTGCTGGCCCCACTATTTTCCACACTTTTGGGACTACTAGGATCAATGGTTCCCAAAACAGTTTTGGGATAGGGTTAGGTTTAAGATTAGGCTTAGAGATAGGGTTAGATATAGTGTTAGGGTTAGAGTTAGTTTTGGCCTAATTTCATTGATACTGGGCAGGATTCATCTTTTCATAGCCTAACTATTCTCGCCAAGTTTGGGCCTACTAGGAGCAACTGTTCACTGTCAGGAACAGTTTGTATTTTCAGGTTTCACTGCATTATGACCTATATGCGTGAATGGAAATCCTGCTGGAAATCAAACAGTGTTTGTTCTAGCTGCTTGAACTTTATACACTCAATCAGTTCTCTGTGAGCATTGTCCTGTTTGTTTCTTCTAGAAGAATCCCAAGCTGAAAGCACCCAAAAAGAAGTTTATACAAGAGCACTGTATACAAAAACACTGAAATACTGAGTTACTGTAATTCATCCCGTAATTCTTTGGTCAGGTTTCTTTTATAATGATAAGGAATTTCTCTTTGTTCCCCAGTTGTCTCCCCAAGTATGGAACTCCAATGATCAATGGTTCTCTAAACAGGATAGGGTTATTGTCAGGGTTTGTGTTAGATTTAGGGCTAGGGTAAGAACTTGTGTTATGGTTAGAGATAGTTTTTGTCTAGTTTTTTGGTACAGAGCAGCATTCATCTTTTACCTAAACAAACTATGCTCACCAAGTTTGGGCCTTCTAGGTGCAACTGTTCACTGTCAGGAACAGTTTGTATTTTCTGGTATCACTACATTTTGACCTATATGGGTGAATGGAAGCCCTGCTGGAAATCAAACAGTGTTTGGGCTAGCTTCTTGAATCTTGACACTCTCAATCACTTCTTCATGAGCATTGTCTGGTATGTTTCTTATAGAAGAGGCCCAAAGCTGAAGCACAAAAAACAAATTTATAGAAGGGCACTGTATAAGGACATAGGGAAATATGAATTTACTGAAATTCTTCCCCTAATTCTTTGGTCAGATTTCTTTGACAATGCACAGGAAATCATCTGTTTGTTAGCCCACTAGGCTCCCCAAGTTTGGGACTCCAAGGATCAATTGTTCTCTAAACAGCTTCAGATTAGCATTAGGTTTTGTGTTAGTTTTAGGGCTATTGTGACAGCTTGTGTTATCGTTAGAGTTAGTTTTTGTCTACTTTCCTTGATACTGGGCAGGGTTCTTGTGTTATGGTTAGAGTTAGTTTTTGTCTAGTTTCTTTGATACTGGGCAGGATTCATGTTTTACCAAGCCTAACTATGCTTGCCAAGTTTGGGCCTTCTAGCACAATTCATGTTTTACCAAGCCTAACTATGCTTGCCAAGTTTGGGCCTTCTAGCGCAATATTTCCATTGTCAGGAAAAATTTGCATTTCAAGTTTCACTGCATTTGGAACTATACAGATGAATGGGAATTGAGCCTGAAATCAAACAGGGTTTGTGCAAGCTGCTTGCAGCTTCACACATTGAATTAGCATTGTCTGCTTTGTTTTTTGAAGAAGAAGCCCAAAGCTGAAGCACACAAAAACAAGTTTATCCAAGAGGACTCTATAAGTAAAGAGGGAAATACACAGTTACTGATATTTCTTCCCCAATTCCTTGGTCAGTTTCCTTGATAATGTGCAGGAATTAATCTATTTCCTAGCCTACTAGGCTGCCAAATTTTGGACTCAAAGATCAATGGTTCTCTAAAAGTTAGGGTTAGAGTCAGGGTTTGTGTTAGTTTTAGGGCTAGAGTGACATCTTGTGTTATCATTAGAGTTAGTTTTTGTCTAGTTTCTTTGATTCTGGGCAGGATTCATATTTTCCCTAGCCTAACTATGCTCACCATGTTCGGCCAATCTAGATTCAAGTGTTTTCTATCGCAGTGTGTATTTTCAGGTTTCATGCATTTTGATCTATACTGGTGAATGGAAATCGAGCTGGAAATCGGACAGCGTTTGCACTTGCTGCTTGAAACTTCACACACTCAATCAGGTCTCAGTATGCATTGTCTTGTTTTGTTGTTGTTGTTGTTTTTGAAATAGCCCTAAGCTGAAGCATGCAAAATCAACTTAATCCGAGTGCACTGTATGAAAAAACAGAAAAATACCAATTTACTGAAAACCTAACCAAATTATTAGTCAGATATCTTTGATACAGCCCAGGATTCATCTGTTTGCTGGCCCCACTATGCTCCACAATTTTGGGACTCCTATGATCAATGGATCTTTAAACAGTTCAGTATTAGAGTTAGGGTTAGGGTTAGGGTTAGGTCTAGGGTTAGATCTAGTGTTAGAGTTAGAGTTAGATTTTGGATAATTTATTTGATACTGGGAAGGATTCACCTTTTACTTATCCTAACTATGCTCACAAAAATTGGGCCTTCTAGGTGCAACTGATCACTCGCTGTATCAGTTTTTATTTTCAGGAATCACTGCATTTGACTGAATGGATATCTAGCTGGAGATCAACAGGATTTGTGCCTTCTGCTTGAAGCTTCAAATACTCATTCAGATCTCCATAAGCATTGTCTGCTCTGTTACTTGTAGAAGAAGCCCAAAGCTGAAGCACACAAAACAAGTTTATACAAGAGCACTCTATTATAAAACTTGGATATACCAGTTTATTTATATTCCTTCCCAATTATTTGGAGAAATTTCTTTGATAAGGTGCTAGCCCACTAGGCTTCCAAATTTTGGGACTCCAAGAATGAATGGTTCTCTAAAGAAGTTAGTGTTAGTGTCAGGGTTTGTGTTAGTTTTAGGGCTAGGGTGTCAGCTTGTGTCATGGTTAGAGTTAGTTTTTGTCTAATTTTTCTTTGATACAGGGCAGGATTCATCTTTTACCTAGACTAACTATGCTCGCCAAATTTGAGCCATCTATGTGCAAGAGTTTACTGTCAGGAACAGTTTGTATTTTCAGGTACCACTGCATTTTGACCCACATGGTTGAGTGGAATTCCACCTGGAAATCAAACAGGGTTTGTGCTATATGCTTGGAATTTCACACACTCAATCAGTTCTCTGTGACCATTGTGTGGTTTATTTTTTGTAGAAGTGGCACAAAGCTGAAACACACAAAAAGAAGTTCCAATAGCACTCTATAATTAAACAGGAAAATAACAAGTTACTGAAGTTCCTCCCCAATTATTTGGTCAGATTTCTTTAATAAGGTGCAGGAATTCATCTGTTTACCAGCACACTAGGCTAACAAAGTTTGGGACTCCATGGATCAATGGTTCTCTAAACAAGTTAGGGTTAGTGTCAGGGTTTGTGTTAGTTTTAGGAGTAGGGTGACAGCTTGTGTTATGGTTATATTTATTTTTTTGTCTAATTTCTTTGATCCTGGGCAGGATTCAACTTTTACCTAGCCTAATCATGCTTGCCAAGTGTGTGGCTTCTAGGTGCAAGTGTTCGCTGTCAAGAACAGTTTGTATTTTCAGGTTTCACTGCATTTTTACATATACCGGTGAATGAAAATCCAGATGGAAATCAAATAGGGTTAGTGCTTAGTGGTTGAAACTTTACACACTCAATCAGGTCTCAGTATGCATGTCTTGATTCTTTCTTGTTGAAGTAGCCCTGAGCTGAAGGATGAAAAAAAAAAAAAACAACTTAATCTGAAAGCACTCTATGAAAAAACACGAAAATACCCACTTACTGAAATACCTAACCAAATAATTTAGTCAGATGTCTTTTATACTGCACATGATTCATCTGTTTGTTGGCCCTACTTGATTCACACTTCTGGGACTCTGAGGATCAAAGGTTCTCTCAACAGTTTAGAGATAGTGTTAGGGTTAGGGTTAGGGATAAAGTTAGGGCAAGGGTTAGACCTAGTGTTAGGTTTAGAGTTAGTTTTGGGATAATTGCTTTGATACTGGTAAAGTTTCTTCTTTTCCCCAGCCTAATTATTCTCACCAAGTTTGGGCCTTCTAGGTGCAACTGTTTGCTATCAGGAATAGTTTGTATTTTCAGATATCACTGAATTTTGATCTATATGGATGAATGGAAATCCAGGTGGAAATCAAACAGGGTTTGTGCAAGCTGCTCAAAACTACACACACTCAATCAGTTCTCCATGAGCATCGTCTGGTTTATTTCTTGTAGAAGAAGCCCAAAGCTGAAGCACAAAAATACAATTTTATCCAAGAGCACTAGATAAAAAAATAGGGAAATACCCAGTTACTGAAACACCTCCCCAAATTGTTGGTCAGATTTCTTTGATAAGGTGCAGGAAATCATCTGTTTGATGCCCCACTAATCTCCCAATTTGGAACTCCATGGATCAATGGTTCTCTAAACATGTTAGGGTTACTGTCAGGATTTATGGTAGTTTTAGGGCTAGGGTTACAAGTTTGTGTTATAGTTACAGTTAGTTTTGGTCTAGTTTTTTTTTTTTTTTTTTTGATACAGGGCAGGATTCATCTTTTACGTAGCCTAACTATACTCAATGAGTTTGAGCCTTCTAGGTGCAAGGTTTGCTGTCAGGAACAGTTTGTATTTTCAGGTTTCACTGAATTTTGACCTATACGGGTGAAAGGAAATTGATCTAGAAATTTATCAGGGTTTGTGCTTGCTGCTTGGTAGTTCACCCTCTTATTCAGGTCTCAATATGCATTGTCTCGTTTCTTTCTTGTTGAAGTAGGCCTAAGCTGAAGTATGCAAAAACAACTTAATCCAAGAGCACTCTAAGATAAAACAGGAAATACCCTTTTACTGGTGTACCTAACCAAATTATGTAGTAAGATGTCTTTGATACAGTACAGGATTCATCTGTTTACTGGCACCACTCTGTTCCACAATTTTGGAACTCCTAAAATCAATGATTCTCTAAACAGTTTAGCTGTAGTGTTAGTGTTAGGGTTAGGATTAGGGCTTTGGTTAGAGCTAGTGCTAGAATTAGAGTTAGTTTTGGGATAATTTCTTTGATACTGGGCAGGTTTCATCTTTTCTCTAACCTAAATATGCTCGCAAACTTTGGGCCTTCTAGGTGCAACTGTTCATTGCCAGGAATAGTTGAATTTTCAGGTATCACTACAATTGGACTTATATTGGTGAATAGAAATCCAGCTGGAAATCAAACAGAATTTATGCTAGCTGCTTGAAACTTCACACACTCAATCTGTTCTCCATGTACATGGTCTGTTTTTTTTTCTTGTTGAAGAAGCCCAAAGCTGAATCACACAAAAACAAGTTTATCCAAGAGCACTCAATTAGAAAACAGGGAAGTACCCAGTTACTAAAATTCCTCACCCAATTGTTTGGTCATATTTCTTTGAAAAAGTGCAGGAATTCATCTCTTTGATAGCCCACTATCTCCCCAAGTTTAGGACTCCAAGGATCAATGGTTCTCTAAACAGGTTAGGGTGTCAGTGTTTGTGTTAGTTTTAGGGCAAGGGTTAAAAAATTGTGTTATGATTAGAGTTAGACTTTATCTAATTTCTTTGATACTGGGAAGGATTCATCTTTTACCTATCCTAAGTATGATGGCTGAGATTGGGCCATCTAGGAGCAAGTGTTCACTGTGAGGAACAGTTTGTATTTTCAGGTTTCACTGCATTTTGACCTATATGGGTGAATGGAAATCGAGCTGGAACTTGAACAGGGCTTATGCTTTCTGCTTGAAACTTCACACACTCAATCAGGTCTCAGAATGCATTGTCTTGTTTCTTTCTTGTTGAAGTAGCCCTAAGCTGAAGCATGCAAAAACAACTTAATCCAAGATCACTCTATGAAAAAACTAAAAAAATTACTGAATATCTAAACAAATTATTTAGTCAGATGTCTTTGATACTACACAGGATTTATCTTTTTGATGCCCCCCCCCTGCTCCACACTTTTTGGACTCCTAGGATCAAAAGTTCTCTAAACAGTTTAGGGATAGGGTAAGGATTAAAGTGTTATGGCTAGATTTAGATCTAGTGTTAGAGTTAGTTTTGGGCCAATTTCTTTTTTACTGGGCAGGATTCAAATTGTACCTACCCTTACTATGCTCGCCAAGATTGGGCCTTCTAGGTGCAACTGTTCAGTGTCAGGAACAGTTTGTATTTTCAGGTATCACTGCATTTTGACCTATATGGGTGAATGAGAATCCATCTGTACATTAAACAGGGTTTGTAAAACCTGCTTGAAACTTCACACACTCAGTTAGTTCTCCATGTGTATTGTCTGGTTTGTTTCTTGTAGAAGAGGCCCAAAGCTGAAGCACACAAAAACAAGGTTATCCAAGAGCACTTTATAAGAAAACAGGGAAATAACCAGTTATTGAAATTCCTCCCCCAATGTTTTGGTCAGATTTGTAAAATATGGTGTAGGAATTCATCTGTTTGATAGCCCACTATGCTCCTCATGTTTGGGACTGCAATTATCAATGTTTTTCTAAACAGGTTAGGGTTAGTGTCAGGGTTTGTGTTAGTTTTATTGCTAGAGTTACAATCTTGTATTATGTTTAGAGTTAGTTTTTGTCTAGTTTTTTTTTTTTAATACTGGGCAGGATTCATCTTTTCCCTATCCTAACAATGCTTGCCAAAGTAGGGCCATCAAGGTGCAAGTGTTCCCTGTTGGAACAGTTTGTATTTTCAGGTTTCACTGCATTTTGACCTATACTGGTGAATGGAAATTGAGCTGGAAAATGAACAGGGTTTTTGATTGATGTTTGAAACTTCACAGAATTAATCAGGTCTCAGAATGCATTTTCTTGTTTCTTTCTTCTTGATGTTGCACTAAGTAAAGCATGCAAATACAACTTAATCCAAGAGCATTTTATGAATAAACAAGAAAATACCCATTTACTGAAATACCTAACTAAATTATTTGTTCAGATGCCTTTGATACTGCACAGCATTCATCTGTTTGATAGCTCCACTCTGCTCCACACTGTTCAGACTCATACAATCAATGGTTCTCTAAACAGTTTAGGGATAGGGTTAGGGTTAGTGTTGGGGTTAGGGTTGGGGTTAGGGTTAGGATTAGAGGTTGTGTTAGCATTAAAGTTTGTTTTGGGCCAATTTCTTTGATATTGGGCAGGATTCAAATTTTACCTATCCTAATTGCTCACCAAGTTTCTGCCATCTGGATACAAGTGTTCCCTGTCAGGAACAGTTTGTATTTTCAGGTTTTACTGCATTTTGAACTATACAGGTGACTGGAAATCAAGCTGGAAATTGAACAGTGTTTGTGATTGCTGCTTGAAACTTCACACACTCAATCGAATCTCAGAATGCATTGTATTGTTTCTTTCTTGTTGAAGTAGACCTATGCTGAAGCATGCAAGAACATTTTTTTTCTGAGAGCACTCTAATAAAAATCAGATAAATGCCCATTTACTGAAATACCTAACCAAATTATTTAGTCAGATATCTGATACTGCACAGAATTCATCTGTTTGCTGGACACACTATGCTGCACACTTTTGGGACTCCTAGGATCAGTGGTTCTCTAAACTGTTTAGGGAAAGAGTTGGGTTTAGGGTTAGGGTTAGGGTTAGGGTGAGAACTAGTGTTAGGGTTAGAGTTAGTTTGTGGCCAATTTCTTTGATACTGGGCAGGATTCATCTTTTACCTAGCCTAACTATGCTTGACAAGTTTGGGCCTTCTAGGTTCAAGCATTCACTGTCAGAAACAGTTTGTATTTTCAGGTATCAATGCATTTTGACCTAAATGGGTGAATGTCAATCTAGGTGAAAATCAAATAGGGGATTTGCTAGCTGCTTAAAACTTGCCACACTCAATCAGTTGTCCATTGTCTCATTTATTTCTTGTAGAAGAAGCTCAAAGCTGAAGCACAAATAAACGTTTATTCAAGGAATTCATATGTTGCTAGCTGACTAGGATCCCCACGTTTGGGACTCTAAGAATCAATGGTTCTTTAAAGAGGTTAGGGTTAGTGCAAGAGTTTGTGTTAGTTTTAGGACTAGGGTGACAGCTTGTGTTATGACTAGAGTTAGTTTTTTTCTAGTTTTTTGATACTGGTCTGATTCATCTATTACATAGCCTAACTATGCTCACCAAGTTTGGGTATTCTAGGTGTAAGGGTTCAGTGTCAGGAACAGTTTGTATTTACAGGTTTCAATGTTTTTGGAACTGTATGCATGAATGGGAATGCAGCCTGAAATCAAAAAGGGTTTTTACTAGCTGCTTGAATCTTCACACACTCAATCAGTTCTCTGTGAACCCTGTCTGGTTTGTTTCTTGTAGAAAAAGCCCAAAGCTGAAGCACACAACAAGTTTATCCAAGAGCACTCAATAAGAAAACAGGGAAATACCCAGTTACTAAAATTTTGCCCCTAATCATTTGGTCAGATTTGTTTGATAAAGCACAGGAATTCATCTGTTTTCTAGCCCACTATTCTTCCCAATTTGGGACTCCAAGGATCATGGTTCTCTAAAAAGGTTATGGTTAGTGTTAGGGTTTGTGTTAGTTTTAGGCCTAGGGTGACAGCTTGTGTTATGGTTAGAGTTAGTTTTTGTCTATTTTTTTGACACTGTGCAGGATTCATTTTTTTACCTAGCCTGACTAAGCTTTCCAAGTTTGGTCCTTCTAGATGCAAGTGTTTGCTATCAGGAACAGTTTGTATTTTCAGGTTTCACTGCATTTTGACCTATATGGGTAAATGAAAATCCAGCTGTAAATTGAACAGGGTTTGTGCTTGCAGCTTGAAACTTCACACACTCAATCAGGTCTCAGAATGCATTGTCTTGTTTTTTTCTTGTTGAGATAGCCCTAAGCTGAAGCATGCATAAACAACTTATTACGAGAACACTCTATTAAAAAAAGAGAAAAATACCCACTTACTGAAATACCTAACCAAATTATTTAGTAAAATGTCTTTAATATTGCACAGGTTTCATCTGCTTGCTGGACCTACACTGACGCACACTTATCACCCTCTAGGCTCAACGGTACTCTAAAATATTTGGTGATAGTGTTAGGATTAGGATTAGGGTTACAACTAGGGTTAGACCTAGTTTTAGGTTAGAGTTACTTTTGGGCCAATTTCTTTGATACTGGACAGGAATCAACTTTTCCCTAGTGAAACTATACTCACAAGTTTGGGCCTTCTAGGTGCAACTGTTCCCTGTCAGGACAGTTTGTATTTTCAGGTATCACTACATTTTGACATATATGGGTGAAAGAAAATCCAGCTGGAAATCAAACAGGGTTTGTGCTAGCTGCTTGATACTTCACACACTTAATCAGTTCTCCATAAGCATTTCCTGGTTTGTTTCTTGTAGAAGAGACCCAAAGCAGAAGCACACAAAAACAAGTTTATCCAAGAGCACTGCATAAGAAAACAGGGAAATACACAGTTACTGAAATTACTCCCCCAATTGTTTTGTCAGATTTCTTTGATAAGACACAGAAATTCATCTGTTTGATATCCAACTAGTCTCCCTAAGTTTTGAACCCCAAGGATCAATGGCTCTCTAAACAGGTTAGGGTGAGTATCACAGGTTGTGTTAGTTTTAGAGCTAAGGTACAAGCTTGGGTTATGGTTAGAGTTAATTTTTGTCTAGTTTCTTTGATACTGGGCAGGATTCATCTTTTTCCTATCCTAACTGCACTCGCCAAGTTTGGGCCAACTAATTGCAAATATTCGCTGTAAGGAACAGTTTGCATTTTCAGGTTTCACTTCATTTTGACCTATATGGGTGAATAAAAATCGAACTGCCTATCAAACAGGGTTTGTGCTTCCTGATTGAAACTTCACACACTCAATCAGGTCTCAGAATGCATTTTCTTGCTTTTTTCTTGTCAAAGTAGACCTAAGCTGAAGCACGCAGAAACAACTTAATCTTAGAGTAGTGTATGAAAAAAACAGGAAAATATCCATTTACTGAAATACCTAACCAAATTATTTAGTCAAATTTCTTCAAAACTGCACAGGATTCATTTTTGTGCTGGCCCCACACTGCTTTAGAATTTTCGGACTCCTAGGATCAACATTTTTATATATAGTTTAGAGATAGTGGTAGGGTTAGGAGTTGGGCTAGGTTTAGAGATAGTTTAGGGTTAGAGTTAGTTTTGGGCCAATTTGTTTGATACTGAGCAGAATTCAAATTTTACCTAGCCTTACTATGCTCGACAAGTTTGGGCCTTCTAGATGCAAATGTTTGCTGTTAGGAACAGTTTGTATTTTCAGGTATCACTGCATTTTGACCCATATAGGTGAATGAAAATCAAATATGGTTTGTGATAGCTGCTTGAAACTTCAAAAACTCAATCAGTTCTCCATGCACATTGTCTGGTTTGTTTCTTGTAGAAGAGGCCCAAAGCTGAAGCACACAAAAATGAGTTTATCCATGAGCACTCTATAAGGAACAGGTAAATAACTAGTTACTGAAATTCCTCCCCCAATTATTTGGTCAGATTTCATTGATAAGGCACAGGAATTCATCTTTTTGATAGCCCACTAACTCCAAAAATTTAGGACTCCAATGATCAATGGTTCTCTAAACAGGTTAGGGTGAATGTCAGGGTTTGTGATAGTTTTATGGCTAGGGTTAAAACCTTGTATTATGGTTAGAGTTACTTTTTATCTAGTTTCTTTGATACTGGGAAGGATTCACCTATTATCTGTCCTAAGCATACTCACCAAGTTTGGGCCATCTAGGTGCAAGTGTTCGCTGTCAGAAACAGTGTGTATTTTCAGATTTCATTGCATTTTGACCTATATGGGTGAATGGAAATTGAGCTGGAAATCAACTGGGTTTGTGCTTGCTACTTGAAACTTTACACACTCAATCAGGTCTCAGAGTACATTGTCTTGTTCCTATCTTGTTGAAGTACCCCTAAGATGAAGCATGTAAAAACAACTTAAGCTGAGAACACTCTATGAAAAAACTGGAAATACCCATTTAATAAAATAGCTAAGCAAATTATTTAGTCAGATGTCTTTGATACTGCACAGGATTCATCTGTTTGATGGCCCCACTCTGCTCCACACTTTTTTGATTCCTAAGACCAATGGTTCTCTAAACTGTTTAGGGATAGTTTTAGGGTTAGTGTAGGTTTAGGGCAAGGCTTAGAGCTAGTCTTAGGGTTAGAGTTAGTTTGGGGCCAATTTCTTGGATACTGGGCATGATTCACCTTGTACCTAGCCTAACTATGCTCATCAAGTTTTGGCCTTCTTGGTGTCAGGAACAGTGTGGTATTTTCAGGTTTCACTGCATTTTGATCTACATGGGTGAATGGAAAACCCGATGGACATCAAACAGGGTTTGTGCTACCTGCTTGAACCTTCACACTCTAAATTAGTTCTTCATGAGCATTATATGGTTTGTTTCTTGTAGAAGAAGCCCAAAGCTGAAGCACACAAAAACTAGTTTTTCCAAGAGTATACTATAAGAAAAAAGAGAAATAACCAGTTACTAAAATTCCTCCACCAACTGTTTGATCAGATTTGTTTGATAAGGCACAGGAATTCATCTGTTTGCTCACCTACTATGCTCCCCATGTTTGGGACTCCAATTATCAATGGTTTTTCTAAACAGGTTAGGGTTAAGGTCAGGGTTTGTGTTAGTTTTAGGGCTAGGGTTACAAAGTTGTTTCAGAGTTAGAGTTAGTTTTTGTCTAGTTTCTTTGATACTGGGCAGGATTCTTTTATTACCTATCCTAACTATGCTTGCCAAGTTAGCGCCATCTAGGTGCAAGTGTTCCCTGTTGGAACAGTTTGTATTTTCAGGTTTCACTGCATTTTGACTTATATGCGTGATTGGAAATCGAGCTGAAATCAAACAGGGTTTGTGCTTGCTGCTGGAAACTTCACACACTCAATGAGGTCTCTAAATGCATTGTCTTGTTTCTTTCTTGTTGAAGTAGCCCTAAGATGAAGCATGCAAAAACAACTTACTCCTAGAGCACTCTATGGAAAAACTGGAAAATACCCATTTACTGATATACCTAAATCAATTAGTCAGATGTCTTTGATACTGTACAGGATTCATCTGTTTTTTGGTCTCACTCTGCTCCACACTTTTTGGATTTCTTGGATCAATGGTTTTCTAAACAGTTTAGGTATAGGGTTAGGGATAGGGTTAGGGTTATGGTTAGGGATAGAGTTAGAGCTAGTGTCAAGGTTATAGTTAATTTGGGGCCAATTTATTTTATACTGGGCAGGATTCAACTTTTGCCTAGCCTAAATATGCTTGCCAAGTTTGGGCAATCTAGATGCAACTGTTCAATGTCTGGATCAGTTTGTATTTTCAGGTATCACTGCATTTTTACCTATATGGTTGAATGGAAATCCAACTGAAAATCAAACAGGGTTTCTGCTACCTGCTTGAAAATTCACACACTCAATCATTTCTCTGTGCACATTGTCTGCTTGGTTTCTTGTAGAAGAGGCCCAAAGTGGAAGCACACAATAACAAGTTTATCCAAGTGCACTCTATTAGAAAACAGGGAAATGCCCAGTTACTGAAATTCCTTCACCAACTGTTTAGTCAGATGTCTTGATAAGGCACAAGAATTCATTGGTTTGCTAGCCCACTAGGTCCCGCAATTTTGGAACTCCAATGATCAATGGTTCTCTAAACAGGTTATGGTTAGGGTCAGTATTTGTGTTAGTATTTGGGCTAGGGTTACAAGCTTGTGTCATGGTTAGAGTTAGTCTGTGTCTAGTTTCTTTCATAATGGGCAGGATTCATCTTTTTCCTATTGTAAGTATGCTCGCCAAGTTTGGCCCTCTAGGTGCAAGTTTTCACTCTCCTGAACACTTTGTATTTTCAGGTTTCTGTGCATTTTGACATATATGGGTGAATGGAAATGGAACTGGAGATCAAAAAGGGGTTGTGCTTGTTGCTTCAAAATATACACACTCAATCAGGTCTCAGAATGCATTGACTTGTTTCTTTCTAGTTGAAATAGCCCTAAGCCTAAGAATGCGAAAACAACTTTTTCCAAGAGCACTCTATGAAAAAACAGGAAAATACCCATTTACTGAAATACCTAACAAAATTATTTATTCAGATGTCTTTGATTCAGCACGGGATTTATTTGTTTGCTGGCCCCACTATGCTCCACACTTTTGGGACTGTTATATCAACAGTTTATGGATAGATTTAGGGTTATGGTTAGGGTTAAGGCTAGGGTTAGAACTAGTGTTAGGGTTAGAGTTAGTTTTGGGCTAATTTCTTTGACTTTGGGGAGGTTTCATCTTTTTCCTAGCCTAACTATATTTGCCAAGTTTGGGCCTTCTATGTGCAACTATTCACTGTCACAAATAGTTATCACTGCATTTTCACCTATATGGGTGAATGAAATTCCAGCTGGAAATCAAACAGGGTTTGTGATAGATGCTTGAAACTTCACACACTCAATCAGTTCTCCATAAGCATTTCCTGGTTTGTTTCTTGTAGAAGAAGCCAAAGTTGCAGCACACAAAAAGAAGTTTATCTAAGAGCACTCTATAAGAAAACAGGGAAATACCCAGTTACTGAAATTCCTTCCCCTATTGTTTGGTAAGATTTCTTTGATAGGTGCAGGCATTCATTTGTTTGCTAGCCCTCTTGTCTCCCCCAATTTGGGACTCCTGGAATCATTGTTTTTTTTTTTTAAATAGGTTAGAGTTAGTGTCAGGGTTTGTGTTAGTTTTAGGGCTAAGTTTACAATCTTGTGTTATGGTTACAGTTATATATTGTCTAGTTTTTTTTTATACTGGGAAGTATTCATATTTTCCCTATCCTAACAATTCTTGCCAAGCTTGGGTCATCTGGATGCAAGTGTTCACTGTCAGGGACAGTTTTTATTTTCAAGTTTCACTGCATTTTAACCTATATGAGTGAATGGAAATCCAGCAGGAAATGGAAAAGGTTTTTTGCTTGCTGTTGAAAATATACACACACAATCAAGTCTCAGAATGCATTGACTTGTTTCTTGTTGAAATAGCCCTAAGCTGAAGCAGGCAATACAACTTTTTCTGAGATCACTCTATGAAAAAAACATGAAAATACCTATTTACTGAAATATCTAACCAAATTATTTAGTCAGATATTTTTGATACAGCATGGGATTCATATGTTTGCTTGCCCCACTATGTTCTAAAATTTTGGGACTCCTACATCAATGATTCTCTAAACAGTTTATGGATTGGGTTAGGATAATGTTTAGGGTTAGGGATAGGGTAAGAGCTAGTGTTAGGGTTACAGTTAGTTTGGGGATAATTTCTTTGATACTGGGCAGGTTTTATCTTTTTCCTATCCTAATAATGTTAACCAAGTTTGTGCCTTCTAAGTACAACTGTTTGCTGCCAGGAACAGTTTGTATTTTGAGTTATCACTGCATTTTCACCTGTATGGGTGAATGGATATCCATCTGTAAATCAAACAGGGTTTGGGATAGTGGCTTGAAACTTCACACAATCAATCAGTTCACCATTAGCATTGTCTGTTTTTTTTTTCTTGTAAAAGAAGCACCCAAAAATAAGTTTATCCAAGAGCACTCTATAAGAAAACAGAGAAAAACACAATTACTGAAATCCCCCCCAATTGTTTGGCCAGATTTCTTTGATAGGCACAGGAATTCATCTGTTTGCTAGCCCACTAGTGTCCCCAATTTGGGTCTCTCAGGATCAATGGTTGTCTAAACAGGTTAGGTTTAGTGTCAGGGTTTATATTAATTTTAGGGCTAAAGTTAAAATATTGTGTTATGATTAGAGTTAATTTTTGTCTAGTTTCTTTGATAGTGTGCAGGATTCATCTCTTCCCTATCCTAACTATGCTCACCAAATTTGGGACATCTAGGTGCAAGTGTTTGCTGTCAGGAGCAGTTTGTATTTTCAGGTTTCACTGCACATTGACTTATACAGATGGTGGAAATGAAGCTGGAAATCGAACAGGGTTTGTGTTTGGAGCTTAAAATTTTATACACTCAATTAGGTCTCATAATGCATTGTTCTGATTCTTTCTTTTTGAAGTAGCAAAGAGGTGAAGCATGCAAAAAAAACTTTATCCAAGAACAGTTTATAAAAACATAAAAATATCCATTTACTGAAATACCTAACCAAATTATTTAGTCAGATTTCTTTGATACTGCATAGAATTCATCTGTTTGCTAGCTCCACTCTGCTCCAACTTTTGGAAGTCCTAGGGTCAATGGCTCTCTAAATAGTTTAGGGATATGTTTAGGGTTAGGGTTTGATTTCAGCTAGGGTTAGAGACAGTGTTAGGGTTATAGTTAGTTTTGGGCCATTTCTTTGATACTGAGCAGGATTCAACTTTTACCTAGCCCTACTATGCTCACCAATTTTGATCCTTCTAGGTGCAACTGTTTGCTGTCAGGAACAGTTTGTATTTTCAGGTATCACTGCACTTTGACTTATATGGGTGAATGGAAATACAGCTGGAAATAAAACAGGGTTTTTCCTAGATGCTTGAAAATTCACATACTCAGTCAGATATCCATGAGCATTGTCTGGTTGTTTCTTGTAGAAGAGGCCCAAAGCTGAAGCACACAAAAACAAGTTTATCCAAGAGCACTCTATAAGAAAACAGGGAAACACCCAGTTACTGAAATTCCTCCCCAAATTTTTTGGTCAGATTTATTTGATAAGGTGTAGAAATTCATCTATTTGCTAGCCCACTAGTCTCCCCAATTTTGGGACTCCAAGAATCAATGGTTCTCTAAATATGTTAGAGTTAATGTCAGGGTTTGTGATATATTTAGGGCTATAGTGAAAATCTTGAGTTATGTTTAGAGTTAGTTTTTGTCTAGTTTCTTTGATACTGGACAGGATTCATCTATTACCTATCTTAACTCTGGTTGCCAAGTTTGGGCAATCTAGTTGCAAGTGTTTGCTGTCAGGAACAGCTTGTGTTTTCAGGTTTCACTGCATTGTGATCAATATGGGTGAATAGAAATTGAGCTGGAAAATGAACAGGGTTTGTTCTTGCTTCTTGAAACTTCACTCACTCAATCAGGTCTCAGAATGCATTGTCTTGTTTGTTTTTTTTGTAGAAGAGGTCTAAATCTGAAGCACACAAAAACAAGTTTATCCAAGAGAACGCTATAAGAAAACAGAGAAATGCAGTTACTGAAATTCCTCCCCCAATATTTTGGCCAGTTTTTTTTTTTTGATAGGAGCAGGAATTCATCTGTTTGCTAGCACACGAGTCTCCCTAATTTGGCAATCCCAGGATTAATGGTCGTCTATACAGGTTAGGGTTGGTGTCAGGGTTTGTGTTAGTTTTAGGTCTAAAGTTTGAAGGCTAAGGTTTTGTTATGGTTAGAGTTAGTTTTTGTCTAGTTTGTTTGATTCTGGCAGGGTTCAAATTTCCCTATCCTAACTATGCTCACCAAGTTTGGGCCATCTAGGGGCAAGTGTTCACTGTCAGAAAGAGTTTGTATTTTCAGTTTTCACTGCAAATTGACCTATATGAGTATTGGAAATCAATTTGGAAATAGAACAGGGTTGGTGCTTGCTGCTTGAAACTTCATATACTCAATCAGGTCTCAGAATGTATTGTCTTGATTCTTTATTTTTGAAGTAGCCCTAAGCTGAAGCATGCAAAAACAACCTAATCCAAGAACACTTTATGAAAAAACAGGAAAATACAAATTTACTGAAATAACTAACCAAATTATTTAATCAGATGTCTTTAATATTGCATAGGATTCATCTGTTTGCTGGCCCCACTCTGCTCCAAACTTTTGGGAGTCCTAGGATCAGTGGTTCTCTAAAAGTATAGGGATAGTATTAGGGTTAGTATTAGGGTTAGGGCTAGGGTTAGAGCTAGTATTAGTGTTAGAGTTAGTTTTGGGCCAATTTCTTTGATACTAGGCAGGATTTAACTTTGACCTAGCCTAACAATTCTGAACAAGTTTGGGCCTTCTCAGTGCTAGTGTTCCCTGTCAGGAACAGTTTGTATTTTCAGGTATCACTGCATTTTGACCTATATGGGTGAATGGAAATCCAGCTGGAAATCAAATAGGGTTTGTGGTAGTTGCTTGAAACTTCACACACTCAATCAGTTCCCCATGAGCATTGTCTGGTTTGTTTCTTATAGAAGAGGCCCAAAGCTGAAGCACACAAAAACAAGTTTATGCAAGAGCACTCTATAAGAAAACAGAGAAATACCCAGTTACTGAAATTCCTCCCCCAATTGTTTGGTCAGATTTCTTTAATAGTGCAGGAATTCATCTTTTTGATGGCCCACTAGTCCCCCCAATTTGCAACTCTAAGGATCAATGGTTCTCTAAACAGGTTAGGGTAAGTGTCAGTGTTTGTGTTTTTTTCAGGCTAAGGTGATATGCTTGTGTTATGGTTAGAGTTAATTTTTGTCGAGTTTCTTGATACTGGACAGGATTCATATTTTCCCTATCCTAACTATGCTTGCCAAGTTTGGGCCATCTATGTGCAAATGTTTGTTATCAGGAACAGTTTGTATTTTCAAGTTTCACTGCATTTTGATTCATATTGGTGATGGAAATCGACCTGAATGATGAATATTTAGCTAAACCTGACCCTAACCCAAACCCAAATCCTAAAACTAGCCCTACTGGTAATCCTGTACCTAAAATGAAACCTAACACTAGCCTTAGACCTAAACCTAATCCTAAATCTAGCCATAACTCTAGCCCTAAACCTAAACAACAACTGGGCTCTAGACCTAACAATAATCCTTAAGCTAACCCAAACACTAACCCTACCCCTAGACCTAACTCTAGCCCTAATTCTGGCACTAATCCCAACACTAACTCTAATCTGAACATTGACCCTGACCCTAACATGAACCTTGTTCCAAAGCTGACCCTAACCCAAAACCTAATCCCAACACTAGACCTAGCCATAACCCGAACCCTAAAACTAGCCCTAATCATAACCCTATTTCTTACATTACCCATGATGCTAACCCTAGGCCTAAACTAACACAAAACCTAGCTCTAAACCTAGGTCTAAATCTAGCCCTATGTGTAACCCTAAATCTAACCTATCCCTAACCCTAACACTAACCCTCGCCTTAGACCTAACCCTTGCTCAAAGCCTAACCTTTACCCTAAAAATAACCCTAGCCATATCCCAAACCCTTTTTTACCCTAGCCCTAATTCTAACCTTAACCATAGCCCTAACCATAGCTCTAACCCTATCCACTACCCTAACCCTAGCCCTAACACTAGCTCTAAACCTATCCAACACCCTAACAATTACCCTAACCCTAAAGATAACCCTAGGCCTAACCCTAACACTAGTGTAATCCCTAAACCTATCCATTACCCTAAACCTAATCTGAACCCTAATCCTAACCCTATCCATTACCCTAACCCTAACTCAAACCCTAACCCTAATTTGAGACCTAAACCTAAACCTTATCCTAAACCAAACCCTAAGCCATACCTTGACCCTAATAATACAACTAGTTCTAAACTTCACACTTACCCTAAAACTAACACTTACCCTAGACCTAACCATAAACATAACCCTAAATATATCCCTAACCATAACCCTAGACCTGAAATTAGCCCTTTCCCTAATCCTAGACCTAACCCTAACATGAGCCCTAGCTCTCATCCTATCCCTAAACCTAGCCTTAATCATAATCCTAATCCTAATTCTAACTTTTTCCCTAGCCCTAAACCTAGCTATAACCACATCACTTACCCTAAGTCTAACCCAAACCCTAACCCTAACACTAACCATATCCCTAATCTTAACCATAGGCCTAACCCTAACACTAACCCTAGCACTAATCCTAAATCTAATCCTAACCCTAGCCTTAAGACTAACTATAACTCTCACCCTAGCCCTAGCCCTTATTCTAACCCTATCACTTACCGGAACCCTAATCCTAGCCCTAAGCCTAGAATAACCCTAGCCCTAAACTTCACCTTGCCCTAACCCTAGATCTAAACCTAACTTTAAATATAAACCTAACTCTTAGCCTAAACCTAACCCTAAAACTAGCCCTAACTCTAATGCTAATCCTAAAACTAGCCCTAAACCTAGGTTTAGCCCTAAAACAAAACTGAACCAAACCCTTAATCTAAACCCTTAACCTAAACCAAACACTAACCCTTCATCTAGCCCTAATCCTAGCCCTAATTTGAGTCCTAACCCTAACCCTAAAATTACCCCTGACCCTGAATCTGACCCTAACACTAACCCTAGCTCTACACATCACTCTAACCATAAACATAATCCTAACACTAGACCTACTCCTAACCTTAAGTCTAAAACTAGCCCTAATCATAACCCTAGTTTGTACATTAGCCATAAACCTAAACCTAATGCTAACCAAAACTTAGCCCTAATCTGAGACCTAACCCTAGCTTTAACCTTAACCCTAACCCTAACCCTAGCCCTAACACTAACCCTAACCATAGCCGTAAACTTAACTCTAACCCCATCCCTTACCTTAAGCCAAATGCTAACCCTATTGCTAATCCTAGACCTAGCCCTAATTATTTGCCTAACCCAAACCCTAACCCTATTACTAGTCCTAACCCTAGCCCTCATTCTAGTTATAACCATAACCTAAACCCTAAACTTAACCCTGACAATTATTGTGACCTAACCCTAAACCAAACCCTAACCTAGCCCTACCTGAAACCCTATACATAAGCCTAACCCTAACACTAGCCATAGACATAAACCTAATCCTAAATCTGGCCATATCTGTCACCCAAGACATAATGATAGCCCTAGCCCTAATGATAACCCTTAACCTAACCAAAAAACTAACCCTACCTCTAGACCTAACCTAGTCCTAATTCTGGCTTTAACCTAAACCTAACCCTAACTCAAAAACTGACCCTGACACTAACACTAACCCTAGCTTTAAAACTGACCCTAACCTGAAACTTAAACCTAACACTAGACCTAGCCATAACCCTAACCATAACCTTAACCCTTACATTATCATAGCACTAACCCTAGCCCTAAACCTAACACAAAACCTAGCCCTAATCCTAGCCCTAAGCATAACCCTAACACTAACCCTAGCCCTAACGCTAACATAACCCCTGTCTTCGACCAAACCGTAGCTAAAACACTAACCCTAACCCTAATCATAACCCTAGCCCTAGCCCTAACCCTAACCATAACCCTAGCCCAAATCATAATGTTAACACTAGCCCTAATACTATCTCTAAAACTGCCCATTACCCTAAACCTAAACCTAACCCTAATGATAACACTAGCTCTAACTCTAACAGTAAATCTAATCCTAGACCTAACCCTAAACATAATCCTTTGCATAGTCCTAACCATAGATCAAACCCTAACCCTTACTCTAACTCTAACCCTAGTTCAAACCCTAACCCTAACCCTAGCCCTAACCCTGACCCTAACCCTAAATCTAGTCCTAATCCTAACTATAACCCTAGCCCTAACCCTAAAAATTACCCTAAGGATAACCATAAACTTAATGCAAACCCTAGGCCTGAACTAAACCTTTTGCAAAACTTAACCATATCCATTACCCTAAAGCTAACCTGAACCCTAAACCTAAACCTAACCTAACTCTAACCTTAATGCTAATTCGAGCCCAAAGCCTAAACCTTAACCTAACCCAACCCGAAACCTGACTCAGATTCTAACAATATCCCTAGTTCTAAACTTGATCCTTTCCATAAACCTAACCGTTAAACTAGACCTAGCCATAAACCTAACCCTAAAACTATCCCTAACTGTAACCCTAGACCTGACATTAGCCCTAGCCCTAATTCTTGCCCTAAACCTAACACAAAAATAGCCCTAAACCTAGCTTTAAAACTAGGCTTAAACCTAACCCAAACCATAAACCTAGCCCTAACCCTTACACTAATCAAACAACTAGCCCTAACCCTAATCCTATCAGTAAAACAAAACTCAGCAATAGGCCTATCCCTAAACCTTAACTTAAACCAAACCCTAACACTACACCTAGACTTAACCCTAGCCCTAATTCGAGTACTAATCCTCACCTTAAAAATAACCCTGACCCTGACTGATATCCCAAGACTCACCCTAGCTCTAAACACCGCCTTAAACTTAAACTGAACCCTAACAGTAACCCTAGCCATAATTTGAGTCCTAACTTTAACCCTAAAACTAACCCTGACCCTGACTAATAACCTAACACTAGCCCTAGCTATAAATATTACCCTAACCTTAAACCTAAACCTAACAATAGACCTACCCCTACCCCTACCATTAAAACTAACCATAATTGTAACCCTAGTTCTTACATTTGCCACTGCCCTAACCCTAGCCTTAACTCTTACACAAAACTAGCCCTAATCCGAGACCTAAACCTAGCTAAACCCTAACCCTAACCCTAACCGTAACCATAATTCTAGCTCAAAGCCTAACCCTTATCCTACACATAGACCTAGACCTATCCCTAACTCTAACACTAACCCTAGCCCTAAACCTAAGCTTAACCCTATCCCTAAACCTAGCTCTAAACCTACCCTTTATCCTAACCATAACCCTAATCCTATTGATAATCCTAGCCCGAACCCTAATGCTAACCCTAACCCAAACCAGAAAACTACCCCAGACATAACCTTAAATCTAACACTCTCCATAGCCCTAAACCTAGCTCAAACCATAACCCTTACCATAAACCTAAACATAGCCATAGCCCTAACCCTAACCCTAAACAGAAATCTAACTCTAACCCTAACCCTATTTCTAACCATATTCATTACCCTAACCCTAACCCTAACCTTAATGATAACCTTAGTCCTAACCATAACCTGAACCCTAAATTTACCATAATCCTATCCCTAGACATAACCCTAAACCTAATCCTTGCCCTAGCCCTAACCCTATCTCTAAACCTAACCCTTACACTAAACCTAACCCTAAACCTAACCCTACTTCTAATCCGAACCCTAACCCTAACTCAAGACCTATTCCTAACCATAACTCTAGCTATAAACCTAGCTCTAACCCTATCCACTACCCTAAACATAACCCTTACCCTAATGCTAACCCTAGGCCTAACCCTAACCCTAGGAATTACCCTAAACATAACCTAAACCCTAAACCAAACCCTATCATTTCCCTAACCCTTGCCCTAATTCTAATTCAAGCCCTAAACCTAAATCCTAACCCAAACCAAACCCTAAAATTGACCCTAATCCTAATAATTCCCCTAGCTCTAAAACTGACCCTTACCCTAAACCCAACGTACTGGACACAGCCATAAACCTAACCCTGAAACTATCTTTAACCATCACCCTAGACCTGATATTAGCCCTAGCCCTAACCCTAGTCCTAACCTTAAAACAAACACTAGCCCTCATCCTAGCCATAAACCTAGCATTAATCATAACCCTAAACCTAACCCTACCCCAACCCTAACTCTAACCTCACCCTACCTCTAAACCTAGCTTTAATGCCATCCTTATCCTTAACTTAACCCTAACCATAATGCTAGGTCTAAGCTGAACACTAATCACAGGCCTAATCCTCGCCCTATTTAAACCATATCCCTAACGTTAACCCTAACCCTAGCCATAAGAATAACACTGTCACACTAGCCATATTCATAGTTCTAACCCTATCCCTTACTGTAACCCTAACCCTAGCCCTAAACCTAGCCCTAACCCTTGCCCTATTCTTAGTCCTAGCCCTAAACCTAGATTTAACCATAACTCTAAATGTAACCCTAACACTAAGCTTAAACTTAACACTAACACTAGCCCTAATCCTAATGCTAATCATAAAACTAGCCCTAACCCTAACCCAGGACTAAAACAAAACTGAGCAGTAGCCCTAACCCTAAACATTAACTTAAACCAAATGCTAACACTACACCTAGACCTAACCCTAGCCCTAATTCGAGTCCAAACCATAACGTTAAAATTAACCCTGATTATAACTCATATCCTAACACTCACCCTAGCTCTAAACTCCACTCTAATCTTAAACTGAACCCTAACAGTAACCCAGCCCTTATTTGAGTCCTAAGCCAAACCTAAAACTAACCCTGATCCTGACTCCTATACTAATAGTAACTCTAGCACTAAATATTACCCTCACCTTAAACCTAACCCTAACTAGAGATCCAACCACTAACCCTAACCCTAAAACTAACCCTGATTGTAACCCTGGTTCTTAAATTAGCTGTTGCCCTAACCCTAGCCCTAAACCTAAAACAAAAACTAGCCCTAACCAAGACCTAAACCTAGCTTTAACCCTAACCTTAACCCTAACCCTACCCCTAACACTAGCTCTAACTCTATTCCTAATCCTAAGCAAAATCCTAATTCCAATGGTAACCCTAGACCTATCCTTAATCCTAAACCCTAACCCTATTAATAGTCCTAAACTTACGCCTCATTCTAGTTCTAACCCTATCCCAAACCTTAACCCTAAACCTGACCCTTATTCTGACCGTAGCACTAACCCTAGGTCTAAACCTGACCCTAACCCTGGTCCAAACCCTAACACTAGCCCTACTGTACTTATACCTAAACCTAAACCTATCATAAGCCCTAGACCTAAACATAATCCTAAATCTAGCCTTAACTCTAGCCCTAGACCTAAACAAAATTCTATTCCTAGCCCTAACAATAACACTTAAACTAATGCAAAGACTAAACCTACCCCTAGACATAAACCTAATCCTAATTCTGGCTTTAACATTAACTCTAACTCTAACCTGAACACTGACCCTGCCTTTAACACTAAACTTATCTCTAAATCTGACCCTAACCGAAAACCTAAACCTAACAATAGACCTAGCCATAACTCTAACCCTACAACTAGCCCTAATTATAATGCTAACTCTTACATTACCCATAGCCATATCCTTATGCCTTAACCAAACACAAAACCTAGAGCAAATCCTAGGCTTAAACCTAGCCCTAAGCATAACCCTAACCCTAACCCTAGCTCTAACCTTAACCTTAACCCTAGCATTAGTCCTAAACCTAGCTCAAAGCCTAACCTTTACCCTAAATATAAACTTAGACATATTTCTAACTCTGAACCTAACCCTAGCTCTAATCCTAACCTTAATCCTAGCCCTAAACCTAGCTGTAAACGTACCCATTACCCTAACCCTAACACTATTGATAACCCTAGCTGTAACCCTAAACCTAAACCTAACCCTAACCAAAAACTAACCTGAGAACTAATCCAAAACCTAACACTCGCCATAGCCCTAAACCTGGTTCAAACCCTAACCCGTATCATAAACCTAAAAATAACCATAGTCTTAAATGTTACTCTAAAACTAAATCTAAACCTAACCCTACACCTAAACCTATATCTAACCATATCCATTACCCTAACCCTACTCCTAACCCTAATGATAACCCTACCCCTACCCCTAACCCTGAGAATAAACCTAACATAATCCTATCCCTAAACCTAACACTGAACCTAACCCTTGACATAGCCCTAGCCTTTACTCTAGCTCAAACACTAACCCTTATCCTAAACATAACCCTAGCCCAACCCTAACCCTAATCCTAACCATAACCAAAGCCCAAACCCTAGCTCTATCTCTATCCATTACCCCAACCATAACCCTAAACCTAATGCTAATCCTAGCCCTAAACATAAACACTAGCTCTATCCCTAACCTTGATTCAAACCCGAACCCTCACTCTAGCCCTAACCCTTTCTCTATCCCTGACCCTTACATTTAACCTACTGTAAGACTAACCCTAAGCCTAACCCTACCCTAGTCCTAATCCTGAACTTAACCCTAGCCTTACCCATAGCTCTAAACCCACTATTACCATAACCCTAACCATAAACCTCATGATAACCCTAGTCCTAACCCTAAACCTACTCTAACCCTAACCATAAACCTAACCATAGACCTAACCATAAACCTAACCCATGTCGTAGTCCTAACCCTAGCTCAAACCCTAAGCATTATGCTAAACCTAACCCTAACCCTAGTCCTAAACCTAAGATTAACCCTAACCCTAACCTGACATCTAACCCTGTCCATTACCCTAACCGTAATGATTACCCTAGCCCTAACCCTAATACTAACCCTAACCCTAAGCCTAGAACTAACCCTAAACCTAACCCTAGCCTTAACACTAACCCTAGCTCAAACCCTAACCCTAAACCTAAACCTAGCCTTAACCTAACCCTAACTCTAACCCTAGCCCTAATCCTAAACATAACTCTAGCCCCAGCCCTAGCTCTACCCCTATCCATTACCCTAAAAATAACCATAACCCTAATGCTAACCCTAGGCCTAACCCTAACCCTATCCATTACCCTAAACCTAACCTGAACCTTAAACCTACGCCTATCCATTACCCTAACCCTACCTCTAAACTTAATGCTAATTTGAGCCCTAACCCTAAAACTTAACCTAACCAAAACCCCAAACCCGATTTTGAACATTATAATACCCCTAGCTCTAAACCTGAACCTTACCCTAAAACTAACTCTGACACTAGACCTAGCCATAAACCTTACCCCAAAACTATCCCTAACCATAACCCTAGACCTGATATTAGCCCTAGCCCTAATTCTTGCCATAACCCTAATACAAATGCTAGCCCTCATCCTAGTCCTAAACCTAGTCTTGATCCTAACCTGAAACCTAACTCTAGCACTATCCCTAATTTTTATCCCTTGCCCTAGTTCTGAACCTAGCTATAACCCTATCCCATTCGAAACCCTAACCCTAAACCTAACCCTAACATTAACTCTAGAACTGATCCTAGCTCTAATTTAGCCCTAACCCTAACTCTAACACTAGCACTAAGACTAACTCTAACTCTCTCCCTAAACCTATTCCTAGTTCTAATCCTATTTCTTACCATAACCCTAGCACATGCCCTAACCTTAGACCTAACCCTAGCCCTAGCCCTAACCCTAGATCTAACCATAACCTAACCCTAACCCTAAGCCTAAAACTCACACTAACACTAGCCCTAACACTAATGCTAATCCTAAAACTAGCCATAACCTAGTCCTAGCCCTAAAACAAAACCGAGCTATAGCCCTAACCCTAACCCTTAACCTAAACCAAAACCTAACCCTACACCTAGCCCTAACCTTAGCCCTAATTCCAGTCCTAACCTAACCCTAATAATAACGTTGATCCTGATTCTGACCCTAGCACTAACCCCAGCTCTAACATCACCTTAAAAATAAACCTAACCCTAAAACTACACCTAGCCTTAAACCTAATCCTAAAACTAGCCCTAACCATAACCCTAGTTCTTACATTAGCCATAGCCCTAATCATAGCCCTAACCTAACCCAAATCCTAGCCCTAATCTGAGCCCTACATCTCATTTTAACACTAACCCTAACCCTAACCCTGGCCCTAACCACTACACTAAATCTAACCCTAACCCTAAAACTTGTCCTAACCCTAAACATAACCCTAACCCTAGCCTTAATCCTAAACATAATAATAGCCCTAAACCTAGCTCTAACCCTATCCAATATCCTAACCATAAACCTAACCCTAGGATAACCCTAACCCTATCTCTAAACCTAAATATATTCATTACCCTAAACCTAACCTGAACCCTAAACCTAACCATATCCATTACCCTAAATCTAATGCTAATTAGAGTTACTAACCCAAACCTTAACCATGACCATGACCCTAATAATAACTCTATCTCTAAACCTGACCCTAACCCTAAACCTAACCCTTATACTAGAACTAGCCATAAACCTAACCCTAAAGATAACCCTAACCATAAACATAGAACTGAAATTAGCCCTAGCCCTAATCCTAGCACTAACCCAAACACAAAACCTAGCTCTAATCCTAGCCCTAAACCTAGCCTTAATACTAACCATAACCCTAATCCCAGCCCTAACGGTATTTTGACCCTCTCTCTAAACCTAGGTAAAACATCATACCCTACCCTAATCCTATTCCTAACCCTAGCCCTAAACTTAGGCATAGCCACAACATTAACCCTAGCCCTAATCCTAGCACGAATTTAGCCTAACCCTAACCATAACCCTAAAAATAACCCTAAGACTAACTCTAACTTTCACCCTAGCCCTAACCCTACTTTTAAATCTATCCCTTAAAATAACCCAAACCCTAACCCTAAACCTAGCCCCAACCCTAGCCCTATATTTATCCCTAGCCCTAAACCTAGATCTAACCCTAAATCTAAATCTAACCCTAACCCTAAGCCAAAACCTCACTCTAACACTAGCCCTAACCCTAATGTTAATTGGAAAACTATCCCTAACCCTAGCCCTAGCACTGAAACAAATCTGAGTCATAGGCTTAACCCTAATCCTTAACCTAAACCTAACAATAACCCTACACTTACCCCTAACCCTAGCCCTAATTCAAGTCCTAACCTTAACACTAGAACTTACTTTGACCCTGAATCAGACCTTGAAACTAACCCTAGCTCTAAACATCACCCTAACCCTAAACCTAACCCTAAAACCAGCCCTAATTGCAACCCTAGTTATTACATTAGCCATATTCCTGTGCTAACAGAACACCTAGCCCTAATATGAGACCTAAACCTAGCTTTAAATCTAACACTAACCTTAAGCCTAGCTGTGGTGAGCCGCTTCTGCCGTTTCTGCAGACTATGGTCGCCATTACAAGATGACGCTGGCTCCGCTGTGGTCTGTGACAAACAACTTCTTATCTGGGAAAGTTGGCACATGATTTTTCACCACCCTGTGAGAAAGCTCCACGCGGCAGCTTTGCATTGGGGCTTGGGATGCTTTATTAAGGCTGGGAGGGGCATCTGGGAGAGAGAAGAAGAAATATCAAGGGCCTGAATAAACTGTTGAAAGAAGATTCCCGAGTTGCGTCTTCCTTGCGGGCAAGGGGTCGCGACACCTAGCCCTATCTCTAACCCTAACACTAGCCGTAACCTTAGCTCTAAACCTATCCTTTACCCTAAGCCAAACCCTCACCCTAATATTACCCTAGTCCTAACCCTAATCCTTAGCCTACCCCAAACCATAACTATTCCTAACACTAGCCCTCATTCAAGCTCTAGCTCTAACCCAAACCCTAACCCTAACCATTATTGTGACCCTACACTATCCGTAGGTTTAAATGTGACCCTAACCCAAAACTGAACCCTTACACAAGCACTACGGGTAACCCTATACCTAAACCTAACCCTAACACTCGACCTAGATAAAAATCTAATCCTAAATCTAGTCATAACTCTAGCACTAGCCCTAAACAAAAACCTAGCCCTAGCCCTAACAATAACCATTAACCTAACCCAAACATAACCCTACACCTAGACCTAGCCCTAGTCCTAATTCTGACCCTAAAGCTAAACCTAACCCTAACCCAAACACTGACCCTTACCCTAACAAAAACACTAGCTCTAAACTTTATGCTAACCCCAAATCTAGCCATAACCCTAACACTAGACCTAGCCATAACCCTAACCCTAGCTCTTACATTACCCAAAGCCCTAATACTAGCCATGAACCTCACACAAAACCTAGCCCTAAGCATAGCCCTAACCCTAAACCTAGCCCTAAACCTAACTCTAATCATCGGTCTTGCCCTAACCCTCGGCCTCACCCTAACCCTAGCTCAAATCCTAACCCTTACCCTAAACATAACCCTAGCCCTAACCCTAATCCTAACCTTAACCCTAGCCCTAATCCTATCATAGCCAAGGTGAAGCCCTGGCTCTAACTCTATCCATTACCTTAAACATAACCCTAACCCTAATGTTAACACTAGCCCTAAACTTAACCCTAACCCTAAACCTAGACCTGAAACTAACCTAACCCTAACCTAACCCTAACCCTAACACTAACCCTAGGCTTAACCATAACCCTAGCCACAATCCTAACCATAACCCTAGCCCTAAAACTATCCATTACCATAAACTTAAACCTAACCCAAATGCTAACCCTAGGCCTAACCCTAACCTATCGATAACACTAACCCTAACCATTACCTAAACCTAACCTGAACACTAAACCTAACCCTATCAATTACTATAACCCTAACCCTAATCCTAATGCTAATTTGAGCCCTAAACCTATACAATAACCTAAACCAAACCCTAAACAAGACACTGACCCTAAAATACACTTAATTCTAAATTTGACCCTTACACTAAACCTAACCTGTACACTAGACCTAGCCATAAAACTAACCCTAAGATTATCCCTCACCATAACACTAGACCTGATATTAACCCCAGCCCTAATACTTCCCCTAAATCTAACACAAACACTAGCCCTCGTGCTAGCCCTAAACATAGCCTTAATCCTAAACTGAACCCTAATCCTAGCCCAATCCCTAATTTCAACCCTCGCCCTAGTTCTGAACCTAGGTATAACATCACACTTCCCATAACCCTAATCCTATCCTAACTAATCCTAACCCTAACCTTAACTCTAACCCTAACCCTAACCTTAACCCTAACTGAGGTATAACCCCATTCCTTCCTCTAAATCTAACATTAACCCTAACCCTAACACTAACCCTAACCCTAACCCTAGCCCTAATCCTAGACCTAACCCTAACACTAACCCTAGCTCTAATTCCAGCCCTAATTCAGTGTTAACCATAACCCTAACTCTAAAGCTAGCCCTAAGACTACCTCTAACTCTCGCCCTAGATCTATTTCTGGTACTAACCCTATCTGTAAATGTAACCCTAACACTAGACTTACCTTAGTCCTAAAACTAGCCTTAGCCCTAACCCTAGATCTGACCATAACTGTAAATATAACCCTAACCCTAGGCCTAAATCTCACCCTAACACTAGCACTAACACTATAGCTAATCCTAAATCTAGCCTTAATCCAAGCCCTAGACCTAAAACAAAACCGAGCCATAGCCCTAACCCTAACACTAACCTAACTGTAACCCTAGAACTGACATTAGCCATAGCCCCAATTCTTGCCCTAACCCTAAAACAAAACTGAACCCTACACCTAGCCTTAACCCTAGCCCTAACTTGAGTGTTACTCCTAGCCTTAAACTAACACTGACCCTGACTCTGACCCTAACACTAAACCTATCTCAAATTATCACCTGAAACCTAACCTAACGCTAACACTAGACCTAGCCCTTACCCTAAACTAGTCCTAATTGTAACAATAGTTCTTACATTAGCCATAGCCCTAACACTAGCCCTAACCAAACCTAAAACCTAGCACTAATCTGAGCCCTAACCCTAGCTTTAACCATAATCCTAACCCTAACCCTAATCCTAATCCTGGCCCTAATCCTAACCATAACCCTATCCCTAAACTTAGCTCTAATCCTACCCATTACTGAAACCATAACCATAACCCTAATGTTAATCCTTTGATAACCCTAACCCTATCCATAACCCTAACCCTATCCATTACCCTAAACCTAACCTGAACCCTAAACCTTACCATATTCATTACCCTAACCCTAACCCTAAACCTAATGCTAATTTGAGCCCTAATCCTAAACCTAAACAAACCCTAACCCTAACCCTGACCCTAATAATACCCCTAGCTCTAAAACTGGCCCTAATCCTTAACCTAACCCTTAGACTATACCTAGCCATAAACTTAACCCTAAAGCTATCCCTAAACATAACTCTAGACCTGACATTAGCCCTAGCACTAATGATAGCCCTAACCCTAACTAAAACCATAGCTCTAATCCTGGCCCTAAACTTAATTTTAACACTAGCTCTAACCCTATATTTAACTCTCGCTCTTGCCCTAAACCTAGCTGTAACATCATACATTACCCTAACCCTAACACTAACCCTACTCCTAAACCAAGACCTAGCCGTAATACTAACCCTAGCTCTAATCCTAGCCCTAATTTAGGCCTAACCCTGGACCTTACCATATCCCTAGCCCTAAGACTAACTCTAAATGTCATCATAGCCCTATCCCTAGTTCTAAACCTATCCCTTACCATAACCCAAAGCCTAACCCTAACCCTAGCCCAAGACTAGCCCTAAACTTAGCCTTAGGCCTAAACCTAGATCTAACCCTATCTCTAAATCTAAACCTAATTCTAAACCTAAACATCACCCTAGCACCAGCCATAACCCTAATGCTAATTTGAAAACGAGCCCTAACCCTAGCCATATCCCTCAAAAAATACTGAGCTATAGACCTAATACTAAACCTTAACCTAAACCAAATCCTAATGCTACACCTAGCCCTAAACCTAGCCCAAATTTGAGGCCTGACCTTAACCCTACAACTAATACTGACCCTGACTCTGATCCTGACTCTGACCCTAAAACTAACCCTAGCTCTAAATATCACCTTAACCCTACCAAAACCCGAACACTAGACCTAGCCCTAACCCTAACCATAAAACAAGCCCTAATTGTAATGCCAGTTTTTACATTAGCCATAGCCCTAACCCTAACACACTACATAGCCCTAATCTGAGCCCTAAACCTAGCTGTAACCTTAACCAACACTATCCCTAACCCTAGCTCTAAAACTATCCCTTACCCTAAGCCAAACCCTAACCCTAATGCTACCCTAGTTCCATCCCTAATCCTAAGCCTACCCCAAACCACAACTCTATTACTAGTCCTAACTCAAGCCCTCATTCAATCTCTAATGATAACCCAAACCCGAACCCTAACCCTGACCCTATTTTGACCCTAACACTAACCCTGGGTCTAAACCTGACCTTAACCCTAAACTGAACCCTAACATTAGCCCTACCGGTAAACCTATACCTAAACCTAAGAGTAACACTAACACTAGGCCTCAACCTAATCCTAAATATAGCCATAACTCTAGCCCTAGCCCTAAATGAAAACCTAGCTCTAGGCCTAACAATAACTGTGAACCTAACCCTATCTCTACCACTAGACCTAAACCTAGTACTAACTCTGGACCGCACCCTAAACCCAACACTAACCCAAACACTGAACATTACTATAACACAAACCCTAGTTCTAAACCTTATCTTACCCCAAACCTAACCCAACACTAGACCTATCCATAATCCTAACCCTAACACTAGCCATAATAAAACCCTAACCCTAATGCTAGCCATAAACCTCTCAAAAAACCTAGCCCTAAACCTAGCCCTTAACCTAGCCCTAAGAGTAACCCTAAATGTACCCCTAGCCCTAACGGTAACCCTAATGCTTGCCCTAGCTCTAACACTAGCTCAAACTCTAAACTTACCCTAAACATAACCCTAGACCTAAACCTAACCATAACCCTAGCCCTAATCCTAACCTTAACCCAAGCCCTAACACTAGCACTAACCCTATACATTACCCTGAACATAAGCCTAATCCAAATGCTAACCCTAGGCCTAACCCTAACTCTATCACTAAAACTAACCATATACATTACTCTAAACATAACCTGAACTCTAGACATAACCTTATCTATTACTCCAACCCTAAACTAACCCTAATGCTAATTCGAGCCCTAACCCTAAACCTTAACCTAAACTAAACCCTAACCCAGACTCTGACCCTAATAATACACATAACTCTAAACCTGAACCTTACCCTAAACCTAATCTGTACACTAAATCTAGCTGTAACCTAACCCTAAAACTATCCCTAACCATAACACTAGACCTGACATTAGTCCTAGCCCTAATCCTAACCCTAACCCTAACACAAACCCAAGCCCTCATCCTAGCCCTAAACCTAGCCTTAATCCTAACCCAAACCCTCACCTAGCCCTAGCTCTAATTTTAACCCTCGCTCTAGCCCTGAACCTAGCTATAACCCCATCCCTTCCCCTATCACTAATCCAAACCTTAATCCTAACACTAACATTAACCCTAGCCCTAACCATAAGCCTAACCCTAACACTAACCCTAGAGCTAATCCTAGCCATAATTAAGCCCTACCCCTAACTCTACCCCTAACACTAGCCCTAAGACTAACTCTCTCACACTAGCCCTATTTCTACTTATAACCCTATCCATTACCATAACACTAACACTAGCCCTAACCATAGCCCTAACTTTAGCCATAGCCTTAACCCTAGATCTAACCATAACTCTAAATCTAACCCTAACCTTAAGCCTAAATCTCATCCTACCACTAGCCCTAACACTATCGTTAATCCTAAAACTAGCCCTAAACCTAGCCCTGGACCTAAAACAAAACCGAGCCATTGCCCTAACCATAAACCTTAACATAAACCAAACACTAACCCTACAACTACCCATAACCCTAGCTCTAATTCGAGTTCTAGGCCTAATACTAACCTGACCCTGACTCATATCCAAACACTAACCCTAGCTCTAAAATATCACCCTAATCCTAAAGTTAATTCTAACACTAGACCTAGTCCAAACCCTAACCCTAAAAATAGCCTTAATCGTAACCCTAGTTCTTACATTAACCAGAGCCCTAATCCTAACACAAAAATAGCCTGAATTCGAGCCCTAACACTAGATTTAACACTAACCCTAACCCTAGCCATAACAAAACCCTAAACCTAATTCTAGCCATAAACTTCTCAAAAAACCTAGCCCTTAACCTAGTCCTAAGAGTAACTCTAACCCTAGCCCTAACCATAACCCTAATGCTTGCCCTAGATCTAACACTAGCTCAAACTCTAAACTTACCCTAAACATAACCCTAGCCCTAAACTTAATCCTAACCCTACCTCTAACCCTATCCCTTACCCTAAGCCAAACCCTATCCATAATGCTAACCCTAGTCCTAATCTTATTCCTTAGCCTAACCCAAACCCTAATCCTATTACTAGTCCTAACTCTAGCCTTCATTCTAGCTCTAACCCTAACCCAAACCATAACCCTAACCTTCACCCTTATTCTGACCCTAACACTAATTATAGGTCTAAATCTGAGCCTAACCCTAAACCGAACCCTGAAACTAGCCATACCAGTAAACTTATACCTAAACCTAACCCTACACTAGCCCTAGACCTAAACCTAATTCTAAATCTAATGAAAACTCTAGCCCTAGTCCTAAACAAAAACTTAGTACTAGGCCTAACAATAACCCTTTACCTAAACCAAACACTAACCCTATCCCTAGACCTAACTCTAGTCCTAATTCTGGCTTTCACCCTAACCCTAACTCTAACCTGAACACTGACCTTGACAATAACACTAAACCTAGCTCTAAACCTGACCCTAAACCAAAATCTAAACCTAACATTAGACCAACCCATAACCCTATCCCTAAAATAGCCCAAATTAGAACCCTAGATCTTACATTACCCACAGCACTAACTCTAGGCCTAAACCTAACACAAAACCTAGCCCTAATCTGAGGCCTAAACCTATCCTAAGCATAATCCTAACCTTAGCTCTAGCCCTAACCTTAACCCAAACCCTCAAGTTAATGCTACCCCTAGCTCTAAGCATAACCCTTAGTCTAAACTTAAACCTAGCACTATCCCTAACCAAAACCCTAACCCTAGCCCTAACCCTACCTCTAACCATAGCTATTATCCTAACTCTAACCCTAACCCTAATGATAACCCTAGCCCTAAACATAACCTTAATCCTAACCAAAAACATAAACCTAAATCTATACCTAACCCTTGCTGTAGACCTAACCTTAACTCAAACACTAACCCTTACCCTAAACCCAACAGTAAACTTAGTCCTAAACCTAAACTTATCCCTAAACTTAAACTTAACCCTAAAGCTAACCTTACATCTAACCCAATTATCCTAAACCTTACCCTAAACCTAATGAATACTCTAGCCCTAGCCCTAAACCTAACCGTGACCATAACCATACCCCTAATCCTAGAACTAACACTAAATGTATCCCTCACCCTAGACCTAACCCTAACTCAAAACATAACCTTTACCCTAAACCTAACCCTAACCTTACCCTAAACTAGGGTTACTAGCCCTAACCTGTATACATACCCTAACCCTAACTCTAGTCCTAATCCTAACAATAATCCTAGCCCCAACCCTAGCTCTAAACCTATACATTACTCTTATGATAACCCTAATCCTAATGCTAACCCTAGGCCTAACCCTAACCCGATTGCTAAACTGAAACCTCTCCATTAGCGAATACCTACCCTGAAACCTAAACCTAACCCTATCCATTACCCTAACCCTAAACCTAATGTTTTTTGAGCCCTAACCCTAAATCTTAACCTAAAACAAACCCTAAACAAGACACTGACCCTAAAAATACACCTAGCTCTAAATCTGACCCTCACCATAAACCTAACCCTTAAACTAGACCTAGCCATAAACCTAACCCTAAATCTACCCCTAACTGTAACACTAGACCAGAAATTAGCCCTAGCCCTAATTCTAGATCTAATGCTACAATAAACCTCAGCCCTTATCCTAGCCCTAAACCTAGCCTTAATTATAACCCTAACCCTAATCCTAGTCCTTACTCTAACAGTACCCTAACCCTAATATTAGCCCTAATTTAGCCTTATCCCTAACGCTAGCCCTAAACCTATGCCTAAAACTAAATCTAACTCTCACCATATCCCTATACCTAGTTCTAAACCTATCCCCTACCAGAATCCTAATCCTAGTCTTAACCCTAGTCCTAACCCTAGCCCTTTCCTTAGCCCTAGCTCTAACCCTAGATCTTACTCTAACACTAAGCCTAAACTTAATCCTAACACTATCCCTAACCCTAACCTAATTCTAAAACTAGCCCTAACCCTACCGCAAGCCCCCCAAAATAAAAAAAAATAAAACAAGCCATAGCCCTAACCCTAACCCTTAACAAAAACCAAACCCTAAACTTACACCTAGACTAACCATAGGTGTAATTCGAGTTTTAAGCGAAACCCTAAAACTAACCCTGAACCTGACTCTGACCCTAACACGAACCCTAGCTCTAAACATTACCCTAATCCTAAACCTAACCCTAACACTTAACCTAGACCTAACCCCAACCCTAATAATTCCCCTAGCTCTAAACCTGACCCTTACCCTAAACCTAACCCTTACACTAGACGTAGCCATAAACCTAATCCTAAAACTAACCCCACCATAACCCTAGTCCTGACATTAGCCCTAGCCCTAATCCTAGCCCTAACCCTAACACAAACCACAGCCCATATCCTAGCCCAAAACATAGCCTTAATTCTAACCCTAACCCTAACCCTAGGACTAACCCTAACACTAACCCTAGCCATAATCTTAGTCCTAATTTAGCCCTGTTCCTAACCCTAGCCCCAAGACTAACTCTAACTCTCACCCTAGCCTTATACCTAGTTCTAACCCTATCCCTAACCAGAACACTAATCCTAGGTGTAGCCCTAACCTTATTATTAGCCCTAGCCCTAACGTAGATCTAACTTTAACTCTAATTCTAACCCTAACCCTAAGCCTAAACCTAAACTTAACATTAGCCCTAACCCTAACACTAATTTTAAAGCTATCCCTATCCCTATCCCTAGCCCTCAAACAAAACTGAGCCATAGCGCTAACCTTAGCCCTTAACCTAAACCAAACCCTAACACTAACCCGTATCCTAGCCCTAATTTGAATTTTAAGCTGAACCCTAAAACTAACCCTGACCCTGACTCTGACAATAACACTAAACCTAGCTCTCAACATCATCCTACCCTAAACCTAAACCTAATACTCGACCTAGCCCTAACTCTAAGCCTAAAATTAGCTCTAATTGTAACCCTGGTACTTACATTAGTTGTAACCCTAACCGTAGTCCTAACTTAACCCCAAAACTTGCCCTAATCTGAGCCCTAACCCTAGAATTAACCCTAACCTTAACCCTAACACTAATACTAGCCCTAGTAACCATAAACCTAGCCCTAAACCTAGCTCTAACCCTATTTTTTACCATAACCATAACCCTAACTCTAATGCTAACCCTAGGCCTAAATCTAACCCTATCCATTACATTACCCTAAATCACACATAAACCCTAAACCTCACACTATAATTACCATAACCCTAACCCTAACGCTAATTTGAGTCATTATTTTAAACCTTAACCTATCCCAAACGGTAACCCAGACTCTGACCCTAATAATACCCCTAGCTCTAAACCTAACCCTAACTTGAAACCTAACCCTGACACTACACATAGCCATAAACCTAACCCTAAAATTATCTTTAAACATAACCCTAGACCTGATATTAGCCCTGGCCTTAATCCTAGCTCTAACCCTAAAAGAAACCCTAGACCTCATCCTAGCCCTAAACCCAGCCTTAATCATAACCCTAAACCTAACTCTACCCCTAATCCTAAGACTAACTCTAACTCTTGCCCTATCCCTGTCCCTAGTTCTAATGTATTCCTTACCGTAACCATTACCTTGGCCCTAACCTTTGCCCTATCCTTAGTTGTAGCCCTAACCCTAGATCTAACCCTAACTCTAAATCTAACCCTAACCCTAGGCCTAAGCCTAACACTATCACTATCCATAACCCTAAGGCTAATCATAAAACTAGCTCCAACCCTAACCCTAGCATTAAAATAAAACCGAGCAATAGCCCTAACCCTAAACCTTAACTTAAACCAAACTCTAACACAACACCTAGACTGAACCCTCGCCATAAATCGAGTACTAACCCTCACCTTAAAATTAACCCTGACCCTGACTCATATCCTAACACTCACCCTAGCTCTAAACACCACCCTAACATTACACTGAACCCTAATAGCAACCCTAGCCCTAATTCGAGTCCTAACCCTAACCCTAAAACTAACCCTGACCTGACTCCTATCGACACTAACTCTAGCTATAAATATCACCCTAACCTTAAACCTAACCATAAGACTAGACTTATCCCTAACCCTAACCCTAAACTAATCCTAATTGTAACCCTAGATCTTACATTAGCCATAGCCCTAACCCTAGACCTAACCCTAACACAAAACCTAGCTCTAATCTGAGCCCTAAACCTAGCTTTAATCCTAACCCTAACCCTAAACATAGCCCTAACCCTAGCTCTAATGCTATCCCTTAACCTAAGTGAAACCCTAACCCTAATGGTAATCCTAGAACTATCACTAATCCTTAGGCTAACCAAAACCCTAACTCTATTAACCCTCCTAACCCTAGCCCTCATTCTAGCTCTAACCCTATAACAAATGCTAACTGTAACCTAGACCCTTATTCTGACCCTAACACAAACCCAAGGTCTAAACCTGACACTAATCCTAGACCAAACCCTAACACTAGCCCTACCAGTAACCTTAACACTAAACCTAACCATACCTCTAGCCCTAGACCTAAACCTATTCCTAAACCTATTCTTGAATCTAGCCCTAAACGTAAACAAAAACCTAGTCCTAGTCCTACCAATAACGCTTACACTAATACAAACATTAACCCTACCCCTAGACCTAAACCTAGTCCTAATTCTGGCTTTATTCTTAACTATAACTCTAACCTGAACACTGACCCTGCCTTTAACACTAAACCAATCTCTAAACCAGACCCTATCTGAAAACTAAACCTAATTCTAGACCTAGCCATAACCCTAACCCTAAAACTAGCCCTAATCATTACCCTAGGTCTTACATTACCCATAGTCCTAACACTAGGCCTAAACCTAACACAAAACCTAGAGCTAATCCTAGGCCTAAACCTAGCCCTAAGTGTAACCCCAACACTAACCCTAGCCCTAAACCTAACCCTAACCCTTGCCATAGCCCTAACCATAGCTCAAAGCCTAACCTTACCCTAAACATAAAACTATATCTATCCCTAACACTAAACCAAACCCTAACCCTAATCCTAACCTTAACCCTAGCCCTATCATTAGCTCTAAACCTACCCATTACCCTATTTCTAACCCTAACCCTATTGATAACCTAGCCTTAACCATAACCATGACCATAACCCTATCCAGAAAACTAACCCTAGACATAACCCTAAACCTAAAACTTACTATAGCCCTAACCATAGCTCAAACCCTAACTCTTGACATAAATCTAAACATAACCATAGCTCTAAACCTAACTATATCCCTAAACCTAAATCTAACCCTAAGCCTAACGCTAAATCTACATCTAAGCATATATATTACCATAACCCTAACCTTAGTCCTAATGATAACCCTAGCCCTAATCCTAAACCTAGCCCTCAACCTACCATAATCCTATCCCTAGACCTAATGCTGAACCTAACCCTGAACCTAACACTTGCCCTAGCCCTAACCATAGCTAAAAGAACCTAACACTTACACTAAACATAACCCTAAGCCTTACCCTAATTCTAACCCTCATGGTAACCCTAACTCAAGACCTAATCATAACCATAACTCTAGCCCTAACACAAACCCTAACCCTTATTTTAGCCCTAACATAGCCTTAATCATAACCCTAACCCTAACCCTAAGCCTAATCCTAACACTAACCCTAGTCCCAATCTTAGCCCTAATTTAGCCCTATCCCTAACCCTAACCATAACCCTAGCCCTAAGACTAAGTCTAACTCTCACCCTAGCCTTAAACCTAGTTCTAAACCTATCCCTAAACCAGAACCCTAATCGTAGCCCTAAACCTAGGCCTAACCCTGCCCCTTTCCTTAGCCCTAGATCTAACCCTAACTCTAAATCTAACCCTAAACCTAACCCTAAAACTAAACCTAAAACTAGTCCTAAACCCTAACCCTAATGCTACTCCTTAATCTAGCCCCAACTCTGGCCCTAGCCCTAATACAAAACTGAGCCTTAGCCCTAACCCTAATCCTTAAGCTAAACCAAAACCTAACCCTACACCTAGTCCTAACCCTAGCCCTAATTTGAGTTTTAAGCTGAACCCTAAAACAAACCCTGAACTTGACTCTGATCATAATACTAACCCTAGCTTTAAACATCACCCTAACCCTAAACCTAAAACTAACACTAGAACTAGACCTAACCCTAACCCTAAAAATAGCCCTAATTGTAACCCTAGTTCTTACATTAGTGGTAACCCAAACTCTAGCCCTAACTTAACCCCAAACCTAGCCCTAATCCAAGCCCTAACCCGAGTTTTAACCCTAAACCTAACCTTAACCCTAACACTAGCACTAATAATAACCATAACCCTATCCCTAACTCTAGCTCTAAACCTATCCATTACCCTAACCATATCCCTAACCCTAATGCTAATTAGGGTTAAACCTAACCCTATCCCTATCCCTAATCCTAACCTTGTCCAATACCCTAAACCTAACCTGAAACCTAAACCTAACCCTATCATGACTCCTAATACTAACCCTAAAGCTAATTCAAGCCCTAAATTTGAACCTTAATGTCCCAAACACTAATTGTGACCCTTACCCTAATAATACCCTTAGCTCTAAACCTGACCCTAATGCTAAACCTAACCCTTACACTAGATGTAGCCATAAAACTAATCCCAAAATATTTTAACCATAATGCTAGACTTGATATTAGCCCTAGCCCTAATCCTAGCCCTAAACCTAGCCTTAAGCCAAACCCAAATCATAACCTGAGCCCTAAGCCTAATTCTAACCCTCTCTGTAGTCTAAACCTACCTATAACCCTATTCCTTACCCTAAACCTAATGATAACCCTAAACCTAACCCTAACCCTAGGCCTAATTAAGCCTAGCGCTAATCCTAGCCCTAATTTAGTCCTATCCGAACACTAACCCAGTGTTAAGACTAACTCTAACTCTTTCCCTAGCCCTATCCCTAGATTTATCCTTAGCCCTAGGCTTAAACCTAACTCTAAATCTAAACCTAACTCTAAATTTAACTGTAACCATAATCTTAAACCAAAACTAACTCTAGCCCTAACCATAAGGCTAATCCTAAAACTTGCCAAACCACTAGCCCTAGCCATAAAACAAAACCAAGCTATAGCCCTAACCCTAACCCTTAACATAAACCAAACCCTAACCCTACACCTAGCCTTAACCCTGACTCTAAAACTAACAGTGACCCTGATGCTGACTCTAACACTAACCCTAGCTCTAAACATCACCTTAAATTAACCCTAACACCAGACTTATCCTTAACCATAACCCAATAGTAGCCCTAATTGTAACCCTAGTTTGTACATTAGTCAGCCTTAACCTTATCACAAATCCTACCCCTAATATGAGCCCTAACTCTAGCTTTAACCCTAAAATTAATGCTAACAATAGCCCTAATCTTAACCCTAACCCTAGCCCATAAAACTAGCTCTAACACTTTCCCTTACCCTAAACCAAACCCTAAACCAAATGCTAATCCTAGTCCTAACCCTAATCCTTAGCCTAACCTAAACTCTAACATATTACTATACCTAACCCTAGCCCTCATTCTAGCTCTACCCCTAACCCTGCCCCTTATTCTGATCCTAACACTATCCCTAGGTCTTAATCTGACTCTAATCCTAAACCAAAACCTAACAATAACCCTACTGGTGATCCTAATATATATATATATATATATATATATAT
Source organism: Marmota monax (assembly GCF_021218885.2). Classification (NCBI taxonomy): domain Eukaryota; kingdom Metazoa; phylum Chordata; class Mammalia; order Rodentia; family Sciuridae; genus Marmota; species Marmota monax. The sequence continues at coordinate 3,424,966 of NW_026693511.1, forward strand.
ATATATATATATATATATATATATATATATAACCATAACACTAGCCCTAGACCAAAAGCTAATCCTAAATATAGCTATAACTCTAGCCCTAGACCTAAACAAAAGCCTAGCTGTAGCCCTAACAATAAACCTTAACCTAAACCAAACAATAACGCTAACTCTAGACCTAATGCTAATCCTATATCTGACTCTAACCCTAACACTAACCTGAACACAGACCCTGACCTTAACACTAAACCTAGCTCTAAAGCTAAGCCTAACCCAAAAACTAGACCAAACACTAGACCTAGCCATAGCCCTAACCCTTTAACTGGCTCTAAACATAACCCTAGATTTTACAGTACCCATTGTCCTAACACTAGACCTAAACGTAACACAAAACCTAACCCTAATCCTAGGACTAAACTTAGCCCTAAGCATAACCCTAACTCTAACCCTAGTCCTACCCCTAACCCTAACCCTCAACCTCCACTTAGACCTACCCTACCTCAAAGCCTAACGCTTACCCTAAATATAACCCTAATCCTATCCTAAAACCTAACCCTAACTCTAGCTGTAATCCTGACCTTAATCCTAACCCAAATGTTAGCTCTAACCCTATCCATTACCCTAAACCTCACCCTAACCCTAATTATAACCATATCCCTAACACTAAAACTAATCCTAAACATAAACATAATCCTAGACCTAACCCTAAACCTAACACTTGCCATAGTCCTAACCCTAGCTAAAACATTAAGCCTTACACTAAACCTAATCCTAACACTAGACCTAACACATATCTTAACCCTAACCCTAACTCTAAATCTAACATTATCCATTACCCTAATCCTACCCCTAACCCTAATGAAAATGCTAGCCATAATCCAAACCATAAGACAAACCCTAGCCGTAAACATAACCCGAGACCTAAACTTAAACCTAACCCTTACCCTAGCTTAAACCCTAGCTCAAACACTAACCCTTACCCTAACCTAACCATAACCCTAGCCCTAACCCTAACACTTACCCTAACCCTAACACTTAACCTAAACCAAATCCTAGCCCTATCCCTAAACCTAACCCTAATCCTAGACTTGATCCAAACCATAACCTAGCCCTAACCCTAGCTCTAAGCCTATCCATTACACTGAACATAACCCTAACTCTAATGCTAACCCTAATCCTATCGCTAAACCTAACCCATCCATTACCCTAAAACTTAACTGAAACCTAAACCTTACCCTATCAATCACCCTAACCCTAAACCTAACCCTAACGCTAATTCAAGCCTTAACCCCAAACTACAACCTAAAGAAATCATTAAACTTTACACTAACCCTAATAATACCCCTAACTCTAAACCTGACCCTTACCCTAAATGTAACCCTTATACTAGACCTAGCCATAACCTAACCCTAAAACTATCCCTAAACATAACCCTAGACCTGACATTAGCCCTAGCCCTAATCCTAGCCTTAACCCTAACAGAAACCCTAGTCCTCATCCTAGCCCTAGACCCAGCCTTAATCCTAACCTGAACCCTAACCTTAGCCCTAATCCTAATTCTAACCCTCGCCCTAGCCCTAAAGCTAGCTATAACCCCACCTATTCCCCTAAACTTAACCCTAACTCCAATGCTAACCCTAAACTTAGCCCTTCCCCTAGGCCTAACCCTAACACTAACCCTAGCCCTAATCCTAGCCCTAATTTATTCCTAACCCTAACTATAATCCTATGCCTAGTCCTAAGACAAACCCTAACTCTCATCCTGGCCATATCCCTAGTTCTAACCCTATCCCTTATCATAAATCTAACCCTAGTCCTAACCTTAGCCCTAGCCCTAACCCTTGATCTAACACTAACTCTAAACCTAACCCTAACCCTAAGCTGCAACCTCACCCTAACACTACCCCTAACCCTAATGTTAATCCAAAATCTAGCCCTAACCCTAGCCCTAGCCCTAAAACAAAACTGAGCCATAGCCCTAAACCTAACCCTTAACTTAAACCAAACCCTAAACCTACACCTAGCCCTAAATTTAGCTCTAATTCGAGTCCTAAACCTAACCCTAAAACTAACCTTGACCCTGACTCTGACCCTAACACTAACCCTAGGTATAAACATCACCCTAACACTAAACTATGCTTTGCATGCTTCAGCATAGGGATACATTCACAAGGAACAAACCAGAGAGTGCCCAAGGAGAACTGATTGAGTGTTTGAAGTTTTAAGCAGCTAACACCAACCATGTTTGTTATCCAGCTCCATTTCCAATTATCCATATAGGGCAAAATGAAGTGAAACCTTAAACATACCATAGCCCTAACCCTAGTGCTAAGACTAACTCTAACTCTTGCCCTATCCTGTTGAGAGCCACAGCCGAAGGGGCCCCAGCAAACTTCCAGCTGCCAGCAAAATTCCAGCTGCCAGCTGATGATTGGCTCACAGCGGCCTTATCTAGGTATACCAACAGGAGAGTTGGGACCTTTATTTGATAACCTAAAAGGTCCATCAGATCCAAATTCACCCCGAATGTTAATGCCTGAAGCAAGAAAGGCATTAAAAATCATTGAAACATATATGGAAAATATGCATTTGGATAGAATTGATATAAGTTTGCCTTTATTATTTATTGTACTACAAACAAAAAAATATTCTTACAGGAGAATTTTGGCAAGAAGGTCCATTATTATGGATACATTTATCTTATTCTCCTAACACTATTCTTACTAGGTATCCTGAGGCTGTAGGACAATTAATATTCAAAGGAATAAAAGCAGCAAAGGGACTGTTTAGAATTTCTCCCAATAAAATTATTACTCCTTATACTATGAATCAAATTGATGAGTTAGCTAATGAGTTAAATACTTGGGCAATAATCATGTGCAAATCTAATGTTTCATTTGATAACCACTTACCATCTAATCCTTTATTGTCTTTTTGGTCATCGCATCCTATAATTTTTCCAAAAATGACAAGAAAAACACCTATCATGAATGCTCCAAATATATTCACTGATGGACCAAATAATGGTACAGCAGCAATAGTTACACCTGATCAAACTTTTACATTTTTAGTACCCAAACAATCAGCTCAAAAGGTAGAGCTTAATGCAGTATTACAAGCTTTTGTGATGCTTAAAGATTCTGTATTTAATTTATTTTCCGATAGTCAGTATATAGTTAATGCTATAGTATCCCTTGAAGATGCTGGTAGGATTTCCCCTTCCTCTACTGTTTTCTCTTTGCTTTCCACTATACAAAGTCTAATCTGGGACAGAAAAGATCCATTCTTTTTAGGACATATCAGGGCACATGCAGGATTGCCTGGAGCCCTTAGTTTGGGCAATGATTTAGCAGATAAAACTACACATGACATACATATTTCTCTACACTAGAAGAAGCTATAAATTTTCATAAAAAGTTCCATGTCAATGCTAATACTTTACAAAAGCATTTTAAAATAACTAAGGAACAAGTTAGACAAATAATAAAACAATGTCAAAATTGTGTGACCTTTTTACCACAAGTTAATCTTGGAATCAATCCTAGAGGACTGATACCTAACCATATTTGGCAGATGGACGTCACACACTTGCCAGAATTTGGAAAATTAAAATATTTGCATGTTACAGTTGTTGCTTCTTCTGGATTTTTGATGGGCTCCCTTCATGCCGGAGAGAAAACTAAAGATATTATAGCTCATTGCTTACAAAATGTTGCCACTGTGGGCGTTCCAAAACAGATAAAAACAGATAATTCCCCTGCTTATACTTCTACGTCTTTTAAACAATTTTGCTCATCATTTGGCATTACTCATATAACAGAATCCCATACAATCCACAGGGACAAGGCATAGTTGAAAGAGCTCATCAAACTATTAAAATGTACTTATTAAAGCAAAAAGATGGAATTGGGAAGGGGTATATATTCCCCAAAGATAAACATAAAATAACCCTTTTTACTCTAAACTTTTTAAATTTGGATTCATCAGGACTTAGTGCTGCAGAAAGGCATATGTGTCCAAAAGATGTGCATAAGCCCAAGGTACTTTGGAAGGATATTCTAACAGGACAATGGAAAGGTCCTGACCCAGTAATTGTCTGGAGTCGGGGGTCTGTTTGTGTGTTTCCACAGGGAGAACAGCAGCCAATTTGGATTCCAGAGAGATTAACTAAAGCGATTTCTACAGACCAAAAAGAAGATGATTTGACTCAAGTCCATAACAGCTGATATACAAAACTCCAGTTTGGCTATCCTTATATCTGCGATAGAACCAGGATGCTTTTTTCAATATCTATTTTATTATTGCCCTTTCCCACATTCTATTTTGTTTTTTGAGCTCATACAGACCTGGGTTAATGTTTTGCTGATCAGTTCTATTTTTTAATGATAGAGTTTTTAAACATTGCAATGGAGATTTCACCTTTAAAAGGTTATAAGTCTTTTACTATTATGTTATGTGTTGTATGTATTATATTATGTGTGCACACTTGTGTTTTGTGTTATATGTTTGAATGTACCTATGTCCATATATCATATATGAGTGCTCATTAAAAAATGGATCCAAATATATATATATATATATATATATATATATATATATATATGTATTTATTCACGTGATTTAAATGGTTTAATTTAAATTTTGTAAACAACTGTTGAGGATTGTTTTAATATGTACACAAAAAAGGAGGTTAACAGATCTGTTTGTTTACTTTCACCTTTCCTTTTCATTATATTTAATAATTCTCTTAAAGACAATGTAAATTATTAAGATAATTGTTTTCTTTTATTGCCGTCTGGAATTTTACATAATTTTTTCTATAGCCATTATTGGCAGAATTCCTATCTTCATCACAGTGCCAGTGAAGACAATGTAAATTATTAAGAAAATTGTTTTCTTTTAGTGCCTTCTGGAATGTTACATAATTTTTTCTATAGCCATTATTGCCAGAATTCCTATCTTCATCCCAGTGCTGGTGAAGACAATGTAATTTATTAAGAAAATTGTTTTCTTTTAGTGCCTTCTGGAATGTTACATAATTTTTTCTATAGCTATTATTGCCAGAATTCCTATCTTCATCCCAGTGCTGGTGAAGACAAAGATAAAACCAATCTACAGCTTCTGCAATAGCCATCACTGAACTGCTTGCAGAACTTGCCTGGACACATTGTGAACTCACCTGTATGCATTGTGAACTATCTGTTGGTGCAGCGACTTGTGTTAGTGTTGGGGTATTTTTGCTGATGATGTCATCGGTGGTACAATTTTTCCAAAAGGAGCCGTCAATTGGCTTGGTGTATCTTCCTCCCTTCTGCTTGTCATGATCGTTCAGCTAAAATTTTGGGGCCAACAGAGCTGAGGCAAAGAACCTCACCCCCCCGCTGGTACAAAGACCTCTCCACAGGTGTGGCTGTACACTGGACCGGTAGTCAGTGACGGGTAAGATCCAATTGCAATGGTACCAACCTAACGGGTAAGGACCATATGTACTATTGGACAACCTAAGGCAGGCACGGTCCCTAAGCCACATGCTTGTTGTTTAAACAGAGAGGGGGAGATGTTGAGAGCCACATCCGAAGGGGCCCCAGCAAACTTCCAGCTGCCAGCAAACTTCCATCTGCTGGCTGATGATTGGCTCACAGCGGCCCCAGCAACATCTAGCTGATTGGCTCCTCTGCAGTGGTGCTCATTGGAGATGCTCATTGAGCTGTTTCCCCGCCCTTTCAGACTGTCAGCTGATGATTGGCTCACAGCAGCCCCAGCAACATTTAGCTGATTGGCTCCTCTGCGGTGATGCTCATTGGGCTGTTTCCCTGCCCTTTCAGACCACGGAGCTGCTCATTGCGGGACTTTTTTGGCTCTGCCCACACAACCCAGCCAATCGGCCTCAAGAGCAGGAGGATGGGGGGAGGTGGAGAGGCTGGTGGTTGAGAGGGAGGTTTGTGGGAAGCCGGTGGTGGCAGTTGGGGCTCTGAGGGTTTTTACTGAGGAGCTGTTTTGTTTGGCATGTGTGGTTCTAAAAATAAAGTTAGTTTCTTTTGACAAGTGGCTCCTGATTGTGCCCAGCCAGACTGCAGCACTATCCCTATCCCTAATTTTAACCTTAGTCCTGGCCCTAACCCTAAACCTAAAACTAACTAAATCTAAACTTAACTCTAAATTTAAAAATAACCATAATCCAAAACCAAACACTAACACTATCCCTAACCATAAAGCTAATCCTAAAACTTGCCATACCCCTAACTTGCCATTAGCCCTAACCCTAACCCTAACACACTGTTCCTGACAGCAAACCAAGAAGAACAAAACCTGGGGAACACAGTAAGGTTAGGTAAAAGATAAATCCTGCCTGGTATCAAAGAAATTTGAACAAAAGTAGCTTAGGGCTACTTCCATAAGAAACAAACCAGAGAATCCTCACTGAGAACTGATTGTGTGAAGTTTCAAGGAGCTAGCACAAACCCTGTTTGATTTCCCGTTTCATTTCCATTCACCCCTATAGGGCAAAAAGAAGAGAAACGTGAAAATTGAAACTGTTCCTGAGAGTGAACCCTTTTACATAGGAGGCCTAAAAATTTGGATTATAGTAAAAATAGGAAAAAGGAGAATTCTGCCCAGTATCATAGAATTTTTTTAAAAACTAACTCTAACCCTAACACTCGGTCTAACCCTAGCCCTAACACTAACTCTAACCCTAACCCTAATCTGTTTAGAGAAACTTTGATCATAGAAGTTTCAAAACTGGGGAGCCTAGTGGGCCAAGCTTACAGATGAATCATGGGCAGTGTCAAAGAAATCTGACAAAATAATTGGGGGAGGTATTTCAGTACATGCATATTTCCCTGTTTTTTCCTAAAGTGCTCTCAGATAAATTTGAATTGCATGCTTCAGCTTAGGACTAATTTCACAAGAAAGAAACCCAAGAGTGCCCACAGAGAACTGAATGAGTGAGTGAAGTTTCAAGCAGTTAGCACCAACCTTGATTGATTTCCAGCTCCATGTCCATTTACCCATGTAGGTTAAAATGAAGTGAATTCATAAAATACAAATTGTTCCTGACAGCAAAGCATTGAATCGAAAAGGCTGAAACCTGGGGAACATAGTAAGGCTAGGTAAAACTGTATCCTGCCCAGTATTTTGGAAATTTGAACAAGACAAACCCTAACCCTAACACTAGGTCTAACCCTAGCCCTAAATCTAACCATACACCTAACCCTAACCTGTTTAGAGAACCTTTGATCATAGAAGTCTCAAAGTTGTAGATCCTAGTGGGGTAAGTTAACAGATTAATCCTGCACAGTATCAAAGACATCTGACCAAATGATTGGGGGAAGTAGTTCAGTACCTGTAGATTTTCCTGTTGTCTTCTAGAATGCTCACACATAGAGTTGTTTTTGCATGCTTCATCTTTGGGATACTTTCACAAGATAAAAACCAAGAGTGCCCACAAAGAACTGATTGAAGTTTCAAGCATCGAGTACCAACCCTGTTTGATTTCCAGCTCCATTTACATTTACCCGTATAGATCAAAGTGAAGGAAACCTTAAAATACAAACATTTCCTGATAGTGAACCATTGAAGCGAGAAGGCCCAAACCTGGGGAAAATAAAAATAGTAAGGCTAGGTAAAAGATGAATTCTGCCAAGTATCAAGTGAATTTGAACAAAACTCACTCTAACTGTAACACTAGATCTAACCCAACTCTAACTTAATTCTAAGCTCTTTAGAGTACCTATAATCATAGAAGTCCTAAACTTGGGGAGCATAGCAGTGCAAGTTAACAGATGAATCTTGCCCAGTATCAAATAATTCTGATGAAATAATTTGGGGAGGTATTTCAGTACATTCATATTTCCCTGTTTTCTCTTAAAGTGCTCTTGGGTAAATTGTTTTTTCATGCTACAGCTTAAGATATTTTCACAAAAAAAGAGTGCCCACAGAGAACTGATTGAGTGTGTGAAGTTTCATGCAGCTAGCACCAACCCTGTTTGATTTCCAGCTCCATTTCCATTCACACCTATAGGCCATAATGAAGTGAAACCTAAAAATTCAAACTGTTCCTTACAGTGAACCATTGAACCTTGAAGGTCCAAACTTGGTGAGCCTACTAAGGCTAGGTCAAGGATGAATCCTGTACAGTATCAACTAATCCAACCAAAATAATTCGAAGCTCTTTCAGTATATGGGTATTCTGCTTGCTCCTAAAGCACTCAGAGATAAAGCTGTTACTTTCTAATTCATCTTAGGGATACTTCCACAAGAAACACCAGATTATGCTCACTGAAAACTGATGGAGTGTGTGAAGTTTCAAGTAGCTAGCACAAACCCTGTTTGATTTCCAGCTTCATTTCCATTCACCCCTATAGGGCAAAAAGAAGAGAAAAATGAAAATTGAAATTGTTCCTGAAAGTAAACCCTTTATGTAGGAGGCCCAAACATTTGGAATACAGTCAAAATAGGAAAAAGAAATAATCCTGCACAGTATCATATAAATTGAAAAAAAAAAAAACTCTAATCCTAACACTAGGTCTAATCCTAGTCCTAACAATAACCCTAACACTAACCTTAACCTCTTTAGAGTCCCTTTGATCCTAGAAGTCCCACACTTGGGGAGCCTAGTGGGGCAGGCTAACAGATGAATCTTGCACAGTATCAAATAAATCTGACCAAATAATTGGGGGAGGTATTTCAGTACATGCATATTTCCCTTTTTTATCCTAAAGTGCTCTCACATAAAGATGCTTTGCATGCTTCAGCTTAGGGCTACTTTCACAAAGAATAAACCAGAGAATGCCCATGGAGAACTGATTGAGTATGTGAGGTTTGAAGTAGCTAGCACCAACGTGTTTGATTTCCAGCTCCATTTTCATTTACCCGCATAGGTCAAAATGAAGTGAAAACTTAAAATACAAACTGTTCCAGACAGCGAACTCTTGACCCAAGAGGCCCAAACCTAGGGAATATAGTAAGGCTAAGTAAAAGTAGAATCCTGCCTAGTGTCAAAGAAATTTAAACAAAACTAAATCTAACAAAACACTAGCTGTAACCCTAGCCCGAACCCAATACTAAACCTAACCTAACCTGTTTAGAGATCCATTGCTCGTAATAGTTCCCAAATAAAGGAGCCCAGTGGGGCAAGCTAACAGATAAATCCTGTGCAGTATCAAATTAATCTGAACAAATAATTGGTGGAGGTATTTCAGAACATGCATATTTCCCTGTTTTCTCCCAATATGCTCTTGGATAAATTATTTTTTCATGCTTCAGTTTAAAGCACTTTCACTAGGAACAAACCAGATTGTGCCCACAGAGAGCTGATTGAGTGAAGTTTCAAGCAGTTTGTATTAACTCTGTTTGATTTTTCCAGCTCCATTTTCATTCACATCTATAGGCCATAATAAAGTGAAACCTAAAAATTCAAACTGTTCCTGATGGGGAACCAGCAAACCTTGAAGGCCCCAAACTTGGGGATCCTATTAAGTCTAGGAAAAAGATGAATCCTGTACTGTACCAAAGTAATCCAGGAAAAAAAATTGAATTTTGCTCCTACAATGATCACAGATAAAGCTGTTTCTTTCTACTTCAGCTTTGGGCTACTTCCACAAAAAACAAACGAGAGAATTCACACTGAGAACTGATTGAGTATGTGAAGTTTCAAGCAGCTAGTACAAACCCTGTTTGAGTTCTAGCTCCATTTTTATTCACCCTTATAGGGCAAAATGAAGTGAAACATGAAAATTAAAACTGCTCCTGAGAGCAAACCCTTTTACCTAGGAGACCCAAATATGGGGATTATACTAAGAATAGAAAAAATATGAATACTGCACAGTATCACAGAAATCTGACCAAATAATTGGGGAAGGTACTTCAGTACATGCATATTGCCCTGTTTTCTCCTAAAGTGCTCTTGGATAAGGTTGTTTTGCATGCTTTATCTTATATGTACTTTCACAAGGAAGAAACCAGAGAGTGCCCACAGACAACTGATTGAGTATGTGAACTTTCAACCAGCTATCACAAACCCTCCTATTTCCAGCTGTATTTGCATTTACCCATATAGGTAAAAATGAAGTGAGACATTAAAAACATACTATTCCTGTCAGCAAACCATTGAACCAAGAAGCCCCCAAACTGGGGCACATACTAAGGCTAGGTAAAAGATGAAGCATTCCCAGTATCAAAGAAATTTGAACAAAAGAAAATCTAACCCTAACACTAGCTCTAAAGCTAGCCCAAATCCTAATTCTAAAACTAACCCTAATCTGTTTAGAAAGCCATTGATTCTAGAAGTCCCAAACGTGGTAAGCCTACAGGGGCAAGCTAATAGATGAATCCTGTGCAGCATCTAAGAAATTTGAACAATTAATTGGGAGACATAGTTCAGTATATGCCTATTTCCCTGTTTTCCCCTAAAGTACTCTCAGATAAAGTTGCTTCACATGCTTCAGCCTAGGGCTACATTCACAAGGAACAAAACAGAGAGTGCACACAGAAAACTGACTGAGTGTGTGATGTTTCAAGCAGCTACCACCAACCCTCTTTGATTTTGAGCTCCATTTCCCTTTACCCATATAAGTCAAAATGAAGTGAAACCTCAAAATTCAAACTATTCCTGACAGTGAATCATTGATCCGAGAAGACCCAAACCTGGGTAACATAGTAAGCCTAGGAAAAGTTGAATCCTGCCCAGTATCAAACACAAATACATTTGGACAAAATTAACTCTAACTCTAACACCTAGCCCTAACCATAGTCCAAACCTGTTTAGAGAACCTATGATCATAGAAGTCCAAATTTGGGGCACATCGTGGGGAGGCTAATTGATGAATCCTGTGCAGTATCAAGGAAATCTGAGCAAATAATTGGAGGAGGTAGTTCACTACATGCATATTTCCCTGTTTCTCATAAAGTGCCTTGGATAAAGTTGTTTTTTAATGCATCAGCTTAGGTCTACTTTCACAAGGAAAAAAACCAGAGAGTGCACACAGAGTACTGATTGAGTGTGTGAACTTTCAAACAGCTAGCACAAACCCTGTTGGATTTCTAGCTCCATTTTCCTTCATCCCTACAGGGCAAAATGAAGTGAAACATGAAAATTGAAAATGATACTGAGAGTGAACCCTTTTATCTAGGAGGCCAAAACATGGGGAGTATAGTAAGTATAGGAAACACATGAACCCTGAGAAATTTGAACAAAACAAGCTCTAACACTAACACTGGCTGGGGACAAATCAAGAGCCACTTGTCAAAGGAAGCAAACTTTATTTTTAGAACACACACACCGCACCACACAGCTCTTCAGGAAAATCCTCAGAGCTCAACTGCCACCACCGGCTTCCCACAAGCCTCTCCACCTCCCCCACTCCTCCTGCTCTTTAGGTCGATTGGCTGGGTCACATGGGCAGAGCCAAAATAAGTCCCCCAATGAGCAGCTCTGTGTTCTGGAATGGTGGGGAAACAGCTCAATGAGCATCACCGCAGAGGAGCCAATCAGTTGGCACCTAGAAGTTTGCTGGGGCCAATCATCAGCTGGCAGCTGGAAGTTTGCTGGCAGCTGGAAGTTTGCTGGGGCCCCTTCAGCTGTGGCTCTCAACATCTCCCCCCTCTGTTTAAACAACAAGAATGTGGCTTAGGGACTGTGCCTGCCTTAGGTTGTCCAATACTACATATGGTCCTTACCCGTCATCAGATGAGCTGACCTCAAGGCGTCAGCCTCCTGTCTTAGGTTGGTACCATTGTAATTGGATATTACCCATCATTGACTACTGGTCCAGCATACAGCCACACCTGTGGATAGGCCTTTGTACCAGCGGGGGAGGGGGTGAGGTTCTTTGCCTCACCTCTGTTGGCCCCCAAATTTTAGCTGAATGACCATCACAATCAGAAGGGAGGAAGATACACCAAACCAATTGTCATCTCCTTTTGGAAAAATTGTACCACTCTTGACACCATCAGCAAAAATACCCCAACACTATCACAAGTCGCTGCACCAACAGATAGTTCACAATGCATAAAACACATAATATAATAGTAAAGGCCTTATAACTTTTTAAAGGTGAAATCTCCATTGCAATGTTTAAACACTCTACAGTCAAAAAATAGAACTGATCAGCAAAACATTAACCTAGGTCTGTATGAGCTCAAAAAAAAAAATAGAACTTCATGATGTGGGAAAGGGTAATAATAAAATCGATATTGAAAAAAGCATCCTGGTTCTGTCACAGATGTAAGGGTAGCCAAACTGGAGTTCTGGATATCAGATGTTATGGATTTGAGCCAAATCATCTTCTTTTTGGTCTGTAGAAATGACTTTAGTTAATCTCTCTGGAAACCAAATTGGCTGCTGTTCTCCCTGTGGGAACACACAGACTCCCGACTCCAGACAATTACTGGGTCAGGACCTTTCCATTGTCCTGTTAGGATATCCTTCCAAAGTACCTTGGGCTTATGTACATTTTTTGGATACATATGCCTTTCTGCAGCACTAAGTCCTGATGAATCCAAATTTAAAAAGTTTAGAGTAAAAAGGGTTATTTTAAGTTTATCTTTTGGGAATATATATCCCTTCCCAATTCCATCTTTTTGCTTTAATAAGTACATTTTAATAGTTTGATGAGCTCTTTCAACTATGCCTTGTCCCTGTGGATTGTATGGGATTCCTGTTATATGAGTAATGCCAAATGATGAGCAAAATTGTTTAAAAGACGTAGAAGTATAAGCAGGGGAATTATCTGTTTTTATCTGTTTTGGAACGCCCACAGTGGCAACATTTTGTAAGCAATGAGCTATAATATCTTTAGTTTTCTCTCTGGCATGAAGGGAGCCCATCAAAAATCCGGAAGAAGTATCAACCGTAACATGCAAATATTTTAATTTTCCAAATTCTGGCAAGTGTGTGACGTCCATCTGCCAAATATGGTTAGGTATCAGTCCTCTAGGATTGATTCCAAGATTAACTTGTGGTAAAAAGGTCACACAATTTTGACATTGTTTTATTATTTGTCTAGCTTGTTCCTTAGTTATTTTAAAATGCTTTTGTGAAGTATTAGCATTGACATGAAATCTTTTATGAAAATTTGTAGCTTCTTCTAGTGTAGAAAAAATATGTATGTCATGTGTAGTTTTATCTGCTAAATCATTGTCCAAACTAAGGGATCCAGGCAATCCTGTATGTCCTATAAAGAATGGATCTTTTCTGTCCCAGATTAGACTTTGTATAGTGGAAAGTAAAGAGAAAACAGTAGAGGAAGGGGAAATCCTACCAGCATCTATAAGGGATACTATAGCATTAACTATATACTGACTATCAGAAAATAAATTAATACAGAATCTTTAAACATCACAAAAGCTTTTAATACTGCATTAAGCTCTACCTTTTGTGCTGATTGTTTGGGTACTAAAAATGTAAAAGTTTGATCAGGTATAACTATTGCTGTTGTACCATTATTTGACCCATCATTGAATATATTTGGAGCATTCATGATAGGTGTTATTCTTGTCATTTTTTGGAAAAACTACAGGATGCAATGACTAAAAAGAGAATAAAGGATTAGATGGTAAGTGGTTATCAAATGAAATATTAGATTTGCACATGATTATTGCCCAAGTATTTAACTCATTAGCTAACTCATTAATTTGATGCATAGTATATGGAGTAATAATTTTATTGGGAGAAATTCCAAACAGTCCCTTTGCTGCTTTTATTCCTTTGAGTATTAATTGTCCTACAGCCTCAGGATACCTAGTAAGAATAGTGTTAGGAGAATAAGATAAATGTATCCATAATAATGGACCTTCTTGCCAAAATACTCCTGTAGGAGTATTTTTGTTGGTACTACAATAAATAATAAAGGCAAACTTATATCAATTCTATCCAAATGCATATTTTCCATATATGTTTCAATGATTTTTAATGCCTTTCTTGCTTCAGGCATTAACATTCGGGGTGAATTTGGATCTGATGGACCTTTTAGGTTATCAAATAAAGGTCCCAACTCTCCTGTTGGTATACCTAGATAAGGACTTATCCAATTTATGTCTCCTAATAACTTTGAAAGTCGTTAAGTGATTTGAGTTGATCTACTCGTATTTGAATTTTTGGTGTACGGACCATGGTTGAGGATAATAGAACTCCTAAATAATTATGGAAAATTTAATTGTACTTTATCTATTGCTATCTCCAAATTATAATTTTTTAATAAGTTTGTAAGTGTGGCATAACATTCTAGCAATGTGTTTGTATCTTTGTGTTCTAATTATACATAATCTATATAGTGAAATATCTGTAGTTCAGGATTTTGATTTCTAAGTGGCTGGATTACTTTGTTAACATAAATTTGACACATAGTTGCACTGTTAGCCATCCCTTGAGGGAGTACTTTCCATTCTTATCTCTGATCAGGACCTTTATGATTCAGTGCAGGGATAGTAAATGCAAAATGTGGAGTACTGTGGTGAGCCGCTTCTGCCTTTTGTGCAGATTATGGTCGCCATTACAAGATGACGCTGGCTCCGCTGTGGTCTGTGACAAACAACTCCTTATCTGGGAGAGTTGGCACATGATTTTTCACCACCCTGTACATCACCCTGTGAGAAAGCTCCATGCGGCAGCTTTGCATTGGGGCTTGGGATGCTTTATTAAGGCTGGGAGGGGCATCCGGGAGAGAGAAGAAGAACTATCAAGGGCCTGAATAAACTGTTGAAAGAAGATTCCCGAGTTGCGTCTTCCTTGCGGGCAAGGGGTCGCGACAAGTGGTGCCGAGACCCGGGAATCAGAACTTTCAGCAGTCAGGGGTGGTGCACCGGTTAGTCCCAGGTAAGTGGGATCCGCGATCAAAGCGGGGTTAGTCCCAGTAAGTGGGATCCGCTATCAAAGCGGGGTTAGTCCCAGGTAAGTGGGATCCGCGACCAAAGCGGGGCAGCTCCTATGTAAAGAAAGAGAGAGCATTACATTTTATTGCAGCTGCACTGTGTACTTTCGCTTCTACTTTCGCTTTTGTTTTTTGTGCTTCTTTTGTTGTTGTTACGACAGGGACGCTCCCCTGTAAAAGGAAGAGAGCGGGGAATTCATAGAACGGAACGCTCCCCTGTAAAAGGAAGAGAGCGGGGACTTTTGTACTTTCACTTTCTTTATAGCTCTAAAAACATTATGGGTGTTGCTTCTTCAAGCCCAATTTTGTTGGCCCTAGATGGGTTGTTACATTCAAAAGGACTTAAGATAAAGCAGAGTACTTTGCAGATGTTTTTAA
This sequence comes from Marmota monax, assembly GCF_021218885.2. Lineage (NCBI taxonomy): Eukaryota > Metazoa > Chordata > Mammalia > Rodentia > Sciuridae > Marmota > Marmota monax. The sequence continues at coordinate 3,440,202 of NW_026693511.1, forward strand.
GAGAAGCTGATATAGCGGCTCCTTGGTTTGCTTTTTCAGGGAGTCTTACGATTCCTAGCTGGGACAAATTAGGGAAAGATCTAGATTTCACTCGTGAGCAAGGCACCTTAGAGGGTGGCGTTATACCACTTTGGAAGTTAGTTAGAGGATGTATAACAGATGGTACATGCCAGGAAGCTGTAAGTGAGGGTCAAGCTATTCTTGAGCAACTGCATGCGGAAAAATCTGAAGGATCATGTAGTGAAGTGGCAGAGAGTATTAAAAGTAACAGTAGTGAGAAGGCAAAAGAGCCTGAAGATAAACATAGGAGAAGGCTCTACCCAGACTTGACCGAATTAAAAACGCCTGAGAACACAAGCGACTCAGAGAGTTCTGAGGACCTTGATATATTGTTACAACAACTACATAAGATAAAAATGAAAAAGAAGAAAAAGGAGACACAGGGCACGCAGGCCTACTGTAAGAAGGGGAAGGGAGTTAACATCGGTCAACAAAACTCTGAGGAGGAGGAGGTAGAATATCTAGAAGAAGATATGGTGCGGATTGCCCCACCTCCATATGTGGGGGGGAGCCAAGGTTCCAGGAGATCTTTTCATGCACAAGTTTGGAGGACAGTTAATACAGATATGGGACTTGCATACCCTGTATTTCAGGACAATAACAGGGGAAGATATCATGAGCCTTTAGACTTTAAGATAATTAAAACCTTGGCAGAATCTGTCCGCACTTATGGCATAGATGCCGCTTTCACTCTCACTCAGGTGGAGGGACTTACTAGATTTTGCATGACTCCCTCAGATTGGGCTAGTCTAGTCCGCGCTTGTGTTTCCCCAGGGAAATATTAGGAGTCCAAAGTTGGCTGTTTAATGTTTCTGGTAGTACCCAAGACTCGGAGCGAGATAGGAGGCTTAAAATTTTTGCAAATAATTCACAATTATCTAATGCTACATTACCCTCCGCAGCAGTCTGTCTCCAATCTCCGTTTCTGTTTCTTTTGGCTAATGATACATCACAGGGGATGCTTAATTGTTCTAATATTACCTGTTATTTGTCTGAGTGTTGGAATGGCTCCTGGACTACGGCAATGGTTATGAAATTTCCAACCTTTGTCCCGATCCCAGTTACTGCAGATCCAGAGTCTTTTCCTATTGTTGAACTGATTAGAGCCCGTAGAGATTTTGGAATTATGGCAGCCATAGTGACAGCTGTGGCGGTATCTGCTGCTGCAGCAGTTATAGCTGGAGTAGCCATGGCCAGCCAGGTACAAACTGCTGCCACTATTAATCAGGTTATTCAGCAAACATCCACCATACTTGAATCTCAAAGTAAAATTAATCAACACATTTTATCTGGGATTCTGGCTGCTAATCAAAGGATAGATCTGCTTCAAGCTCAAGTTGAGGAATTGTCTGACCTAGTACATTTGGGTTGTATTGATCAACGTGCACATTTATGTATAACCTCTGTCAGATTTTATGATTCCAGAAATGCCTCCAGCATCATCGGAGAGTATCTATCCAGAACCTGGTCCATGGAAGCAGAAAACTTGATCCAGTCTCAACTAACTCGGATTGCTGTTTTGAATAGCACCCGTGTCGAACCAGTGACTTTGGGTCAATTCACCAGTTGGCTGTCCTCTGCCTTTTCCTTTTTTAAGGAATGGGTGGGAGTGGGCATTTTTGGTGCTATGTGTTGCTTCGGTGTTGTGCTTTGTTTGTGGCTTCTCTGTCACCTTAAAACTCGCCATGCACAAGAAAAGGCTATGATCATACAATCTCTTGCAGCTTTAGAAAATGGCAACTCGCCTCAAGTATGGCTTGCGCATCTTAAGCAGTAAACCTTTGTCATGGTCGTTACACCCCAAGTTATTATAACATTGCACTGGGATCGACATGACTTTCCTTGTTATTCTCTTAGTGTTGGAAAGCCCTTGCACTCTGCCGGTCTTACTGCCATTGCACGCAGACGGGTTTCCACACTAGTGCTTTTCTATTGCCTTAAAGTCCGTGCCTTTCTTTCAGGGTGCTGTCAACTTGTTTGTCCTTATAAACAGCCACAGTTCAGCCTCAGCAATCCCCCTTCGTCCACCATCGTCACGATACAGGATGCGAGGCAAGGCACTGCACTTGAGTGATCCTTGACGTGGACCTCAAGGAGAGCATGTCCTATTGCATGCGGGTTAGACGCGTTCACGCCCCGCCCCACGAAAAAAGGCGTCGGCTGATATGGCTTCAGATCTGGGGAAGGCGCCTCCTTAGGACTGAGTCATACTATGCAGCCACTTCTGCACAGTGGGATAGGACCTCTACTCTCGCCTGTATTGTTTTAAGAAAACAGAAAAGGGGGAACTGTGGTGAGCCGCTTCTGCCGTTTGTGCAGATTATGGTCGCCATTACAAGATGACGCTGGCTCCGCTGTGGTCTGTGACAAACAACTCCTTATCTGGGAGAGTTGGCACATGATTTTTCACCACCCTGTACATCACCCTGTGAGAAAGCTCCACGCGGCAGCTTTGCATTGGGGCTTGGGATGCTTTATTAAGGCTGGGAGGGGCATCCGGGAGAGAGAAGAAGAACTATCAAGGGCCTGAATAAACTGTTGAAAGAAGATTCCCGAGTTGCGCCTTCCTTGAGGGCAAGGTGTCGTGACAGAGTATCCTCAGGATGAATTGGAATTGAAAAAAAACAATCTTTAATATCTATAACTAAAACATACCAGGTTTTTGGCAAAGTAGACAATTGAGGAATCCCCGATTGAGGTCCCATAATAACCATCTCATTATTAATGGGTCTTAAATCATGCAATAATCTTCATTTACCAGATTTCTTTTTAATGACAAAAATGAGAGTATTATGGGGAGATACAGAAGGTTGTATATGTCCTTCCGCTAATTGTTGTTTGACCAGGTCATGGGCTGCTTGTATCTTTTCTTTAGTCAGGGGCCACTGAGAAACCCATACTGGTCTTTCTGATTTCCAAGTAATTTTTATTGTCTCAGTGACCCCTACTGAAAATCCAACCCATGTCTCTCTGCTCCTTGATCTATTTGTATTGGTGCTGTTATACCTTGTTCTTCTTCTTCTAATCTTTTTTCTTTCCTAAAACCTTGTCTAGCTCTAATAGTGGTTGCATTTTTATTGATGTTATTTGTTAATGTCAAACCTAATTGATCTAGGACATCTCGTCCCCATAAATTTACAGGAAGATGATCCAATACATATGGCTGTATAGTTCCTTCACATCCTTCAGGATCCTTCCAATCTAATACCATTGCACTTCTATGGGGATTAGTTGCCACTCCTAGGCCTCGAAGCATTTGAGTAGCTTGTTGTAATGGCCAATGTTTTGGCCATTCTTGACAAGAGATGATGCTAAGGTCTGCACCTGTATCCAGTAGCCCATTAAATTCATATCCTTGAATATTTAGTTTTAGCATGGGGCGAGAATCTAAATTTAAAGAAAGGCTCCAGGCACCTGTGAAGCCTAATCCCCTGGAACCTTTTTCTACAGTACGACTGGAAAATTTATCATGTAGGCTGGGTATTATTAGTAACTCTGCTATTCTATCTCCTGGTGAAATTACTGATATACCCTTTGGAGAACTGGCTATAATTTTTATTTCACCTTTATAATCAGGATCAATTACCCCAGGACTTATCATAAGTCCTTTTAGAGTAGAAGAGCTGTGTCCCAATAATAAGCCTACTGTTCCTTTGGAAAGAGGTCCTTTTACCCCTGTGGAAATTATTTGAACTCCCATCTCTGGAGTTAGTACTGTTCTGGTGGAGGCGCAGATGTCCAACCCTGCACTCCCTCTGGTTTGTCTGATGAGGGATCTGATGGACAATGTGTCCTGGGCACTACACTGATTGGGTTGCTGGGTTCCTCCAGTGCTCCATATATTTGTCATCTTGGGCCCCAGAGCATTGGGCCCCCCTGTCCATTTTTTGGCAATGGAGCCTGATGCCTTTCTCCATGATATCATGGATAGATACCTGGTCCTTGTTCATTTTTTGATAATGGAGTACCCTCTATGGTGGTTTGAGAATGGCATTTATTAGCCCAATGTCTCCCTCTATGGCATCATGGGCAAATACCGAGTATTCTACTCCTTTGGTACCTAGTTTTGTTAAACCCTCCTCCTATGGGGCAATCCCTTTTAAAATGTCCCGTTTGTTCACAATTGTAGCATGTTCTTGGCCTGGCATCTAAAGCCTGTTTTACTGCAGCTGCCACAATTTGCCCTTGTTCATTAATGTCTCTGGCATCTAAAGCCTGTTTTACTGCAGCTGCCACGACTTGCTCTTGTTCATTAATGTCTCTACATAATTTAATATATATGTTTAAATCTTCATGTTTCCATGGTCTAATGACTTCTCTGCACCTACGATTCACTTTCCCATAAGCCAGTTTTTTTTATTAATGGCATTGCTTGTTCTGTATTCCCCAAAACTTTGGTAGCTGTTTGAATAAGCCTATTTACAAATTCAGCATAAGGTTCATTAGGTCTTTGTATTGCCTTAGATAATTGACCTTGTAAACCTCCATGTCCTTGTAAAGACTTCCATGCCGTAACCGCATCTGCAGCAATTTGTGCGTATATGCCAGGATCATATGCAATTTGTTGCTGCTGATCCTTATAAGATCCCTTTCCTAACAATATATCTGGATTTCTCTGAGGATAACCAGCTGCTGCATTTTGCCTAGCCATCTCCTTGCAAAATTCCTCATTGGCAACCTTCCATAACAGGTATTGTCCTCCATTTAGCACAGGTTTACACATATTATCCCAATCTGCTGGTGTCATGTTCAAGCTGATAATGGATTCGACTATGCTTACAGTGAAGGGTGCTTGAGGACCATAGGTTGTTACAGCCTCCTTTAGGTGCTTCACTGTTTTGAAACTTAAAGCATGGTGAATTTGCTGCTCTCCTGCCTGCTCAAATACAGGGCTTGTTAATATTTGAGATCCTGTCTCAGGATCCCATGTATCAACTGCAGGGTTTGGGGGCCTCCCAGCATATGGGGGTGGTGTTGTTTGTTGGACACTTATGTCCTCTGGTGATAGAATGGTGCTAGTAGCAGTCTCCTGTTGTAACTTTCCCCCTGATGGCTTTTTCTGATCTAAACTTTCTTCCTCTGTCTGACTAACTCAAAAGACCTTCTTTTTTACTTGAATTTTTTCCTCTGTCTTACTAGTTCGAGAGACCTTCTCTTTTACTTGAATTTTTTCCTCTGTCTGACTAGCTCGAGAGACCTTTTTTTTTTAACTTCTGGATGTAACCCTAACTCTAACTCGAACCTGAACACTGACCCTGCCTTTAACAGTAAACCTACCCCTAAACCTGACCCTAAACAAAAATCTAAACCTAACACTAGACTTATCCATAACCCTAACCCTACAACTAGACATAATCATAACCCTAACTCTTACATTACCCATAGCCTTATCCTTATGCCTTAACCTAACGCAAAACTAGACCAAATCCTAGGCCTAAGCTGAGCCCTAAGCATTACCTTAATGCTAACCCTAGCTCTAACCCTAATACTAACCCTAGCATTTGTAATGAACCTAGGTCAAAGCCTAACCCTTACCCTAAATATAAACTTATACCTATTTCTAACTCTGAACTTAACCATAGCCCTAATACTAACTTTAACCCTAGCCCTAAACCTAGCTGTAAACCTACACATTACCCTAACCCTAACCCTAACCCTATTGATAACCCTATCTTAACCCTAACCCTAACCAGAAAACTAACCTGAGACCTAACCCTAAACCTAACACCCACCATAGCCCTAACCCTAGTTAAAACCCTAACCCATACCATAAACCTAAACATAACCATAGCCTTAACTCCAACTCTAAAACTAAATCTAACCCTAGCCCTACACCTAAACCTATATCTGACTGTATCTATTACCCTAACCCTAATCCTAACCCTATGATAACCGTAGCCCTAACCCTAATCACAACAATAAACCTAATGTAATCCTATCCCTAAACCTAATGCTGAACCTAACCCTCAACCTAGCCCTAGCCTTAACTGTATCTCAAAACCTAACCTTTACCCTAAAAATAACCTAGCCAAATCCAAACCCCAATCCTAGCCCTAATCCGAACTGTAACCATAGCTCAAACCCTAGCTCTAAATCTATCCATTACCTTAACCATAACCCTAAAGATAATGCTAACCCTAACCCTAAACGTAAACCTAACTCTATACCTAGCCCTGATTCAAACCCGAATCCTCACCCTAGCCATAACCCTTACTCAATCCATGACCCTTACCCTTAACCTAACTGTAAGACCAACCCTAAGCCTAACCCTAACCCTAAACCTAGCCTGAATCCTAAACTTAACCATAGCCTTAACCATAGCTCTAACTCCACCCATTACCATGACCCCAACCATAAACCTCATAATAACCCTAGCTCTAACCCTAAACCTACTCTAACCATAACCATAAACCTAACAATAGACCTAACCATAAATCTAACACTTACTGTGTTCCTAAGCTTAGCTCAAACCTAACTGTTATGCTAAACCTAACCCTAACACTAGTCCTACACCTAAGACTAAACCTAATGCTAATCCAACATCTAACCCTGTCCATTAGCATAACCCTAATGATAACCCTAGCCCTAACCCTAATACTAACCTGAACCCTAACCCTAGACCTAGCCCTAAATCTATCCCAAGCCTTAGCACTAACCCTAGCTCAAATCCTCACCTGTACCCTAAACCTAACTCTAACCCTAAACCTAGCCTTAACCCTAACCCTAACCCTAACTCTAGCCCTAATCCTAACCAGAACCCTAGCCCCAGCCCTATCTCTAACTCTATCCATTACCATAATGATAACCATTACCCTAATGCTAACCATAGGCCTAACCCTAACCCTATCAATTACCCTAACCTACCCTGAACCCTAAACCTACCCCTATCCATTACCCTAACCCTAACTCCAACCCTAATGCTAATTTGATCCCTAACCCTAAAATTTAATTGAACCCAACTCAAAAGCTGACCCTGAACATTATAATACCCCTAGTTCTAAACCTGAACCTTACCCTAAAACTAACTCTGACACTAGACCTAGCCATAAATCTTACCCCAAACTATCCCTAAACATAACCCTAGACCTGATATTAGCCCTAGCCCTAATTCTTGCCATAACCCTAACACAAACATTAGCCCTCATCCTAGCCCTAAACCTAGCCTTGATCCTAACCCAAAACCTAACTCTAGCTCTATCCCTATTTTTTCCCTCTCCCTAGTTCTGAACCTAGCTAACACCCTATCCCTTCCCCTAAACCTAACCCTAAACCTAAACTTAACATTAACCCTAGACCTGATCCTAGCCCTAAATTAGCCTTAACCCTAACTCTAACACTAGCACTAAGACTAACTCTAACTCTCACCCTAGCCCTATTCCTTGCTCTAATACTATCCCTTACTGTAATCCTAACACATGCCATAAACTTAGACCTAACCCTAGCCCAAGCCCTAACCCTAGATCTTACCAGAACTCTAAATCTAACCCTAACCCTAAGCCTAAAACTCACACTAACACCAGCCCTAACACTACTTCTAATTCTAAAACTAGCCCTAACCTACTACTAGCCCTAAAACCACCGAGCCATAGCCCTAACCCTAACCCTTAACCTAAACGAAAACCCAACTCTACACTTAGCCCTAACCTTAGCCCTAATTCCAGTCCTACCCTAACATTAAAACTAACCTTGACGCTGATTCTGACCCTAACACTAACCCTAGCTCTAAACATCACCCTAACCATAAACCTAACCGTAACACTAGACTTAGCCCTAAACCTAGCCTGAAAACTAGCCCTTATTGGAACTCTAGTTATTACATTAGCCATATTCCTGTGCTAACAGAAAACCTAGCCCTAATCTGAGACCTAAATCTAGCTTTAAACCTAAACCTAACCTTAAACCTAACCCTATTCCTTACCCTAACACAAGCTCTAAACCTATACTTTATCCTAAACCAAACCCTCACCATAATGCTACCCTAGTCCTAACCCTAATCCTTAGCCTACCCCAAACCATAAGTCTAATACTATTCCTAACCCTAGCCCTCATTCTAGCTTAACACTAACCCAAAACTTAACTGTAAACCTGACCCTTATTCTGACCCTAACTCTAACCATAGGTTTAAACCTGACCCTAACCCTAAACTGGACCCTTACACAATCACTATGGGTAACCTTATACCTAAACCTAACCCTAACACTCAACCTAGACAAAAAGCTAATCCTAAATCTAGTCATAATTCTAGCACTAGCCCTAAACAAAAACCTAGCCCTAGCCCTAACAATAACCCTTAATCTAACCCAAACACTAACCCTACACCTAGACCTAGCCCTATTCCTAGTTCTGGCCCTAAGCTTAAACCTAACCCTAACCCCAAAACTGACCCTTACCCTAACACAAACCCTAGCTCTAAACTTTATGCTAACCCAAAATCTAGCCATAAACCTAACACTAGACCCAGCCATAACCCTAACCCTAGCTCTTACATTACCCAAAGCCCTAGCACTAGCCCAGAACCTCACACAAAACCTAGCCCTAATCATAGCCCTAACCCTAAACATAGCCCTAACCATGACCCTAGCCCTCGCCCTTTCCTTACCCTAGCTGAAATCCTAACCCTTACTCTAAACATAACCCTAGCCCTAACCCTTAACCTAACCCTAACCCTAGCCCTAATCCTACCATAACCAATGCCAAACCCTAGCTCTAATTCTAACAATTACTCTAAACATAACCCTAATGCTAATGCTAACCCTAGCCCTAAACTTGACTCTAACCCTAAACAGACCTGACACTAATCCTAACCCTTGCCCTAGCCTAACCATAGCTAAAACCCAAAAACTTTCCCTAAACCTAACCCTAACACTAACCCTATGCCTAAATCAAATCCTAGCCCCAATCCTAACCATAACCCTGGCCCTAAAACTATCCTTTACCATAAACATAAGCCTAACCCAAATGCTAACCTTAGGCCTAACCCTAAACCTATTGATAACACTAACCCTATCAATTACCTAAACCTAACCTGAACACTAAACCTAACCCTATCAATTACTATAACCCTAACCCTAATCCTAATGCTAATTTGAACCCTAAACATATACCATAACCTAAACCAAACCCTAAACAAGACAGTGACCCTGAAAATACACCTAGCTCTAAATCTGACCCTCACCCTAAACCTAACCCTTAAACTAGACCTAGCCATTAACCTCACACTAAATCTACTCCAACTGTAACACTAGACCAAACATTAGCCCTAGCCTAATTCTAGACCTAATGCTACAACAAACTTTTGCCCTTAGACTAGCCCTAAACCTAGCCTTAATCATAACCCTAACCCTAATCCTAGTCCTTACTCTAACACTACACTATAACTAATATTTAGCCCTATCCCTAAACATAGCCCTAACTTTATCCCTAAGACTAAATCTAACTCTCACCATATCCCTACACCTAGTTCTAATCCTATCCCCTACCAGAATCCTAATCCTAGCCCTAACCCTAGCCCTTTCCTTAGCAATAGCTCTAACCCTAGATCTAATATTAACCCTAAGCCTAAACTTAAACCTAACACTATCCCTAACCCTAACCTAATCCTAAAACTAGCTCTAACCCTACCCCAAGCCGCCCCTGCAAAAACAAGCCATATCCCTAACCCTAAACATTAATGAAAACCAAACCCTAAACTTACACCTAGACCTAACCATAGGTGTAAATCGAGTTTTAAGCCAAACCCTAAAACTAACCCTGAACCTGACTATGACCCTAACACTAACCCTAGCTCTAAACATCACCGTAACCATAAACCTAACCCTAACACTTAACCTAAACCTAACCCCAACCCTAAAGTTAGACCTAATTATAACTCTAGTACTTACATTAGCCATAACCCTAACCCTACCCAAACTTAACACAAAATCTAGCCCTAATCTGAGCCCTAACCCTAACCCTAACCATAGCCCTAATCAAAACCATAAACCTAGCCCTAACCCTAGCTCTAACCCTATTCATTAACATAACCCTAACCCTAACCCTAATGCTAACCTAGGCCTAAACTTAACCCTATCCTTAATTCAAGCCCTATCCATTACCCTAAACCAAACTTAAACCCTAAATCTCACCCTATCATTACCCTAACCCTAATGCTAATTTGAGCCCTAACTTTAAAACTTAACCTATCCCAACTCTAAACCAGACTCTGACCCTAATAATACTCCTAGCTCTAAACCTGACCCTAACCATAAACCTAACCCTTACAATACATGTAGCCATAAACCTAAACCTAAAACTATCTTTAAACATAACCTTAGACCTGATATTTGCCCTAGCCCTAATCCTAGCCCTAACCCTTAAACAAACCCTAGCCCTCATCTAGCCCTAATACTAACCCTCACCCTACCTCTATACCTAGTTATAACACCATCCCTTACCCTAAACTTAACCCAAACCCTAACACTAATGCTAGGCCTAAGATGAACACTAACCCTAGCCCTAAATCTAGCCCTAATTTAACCCTCTCCCTAACCCTAACCCTAACTCTAATCCTAAACTAATCTTAGCCCAAACGTTAGCTCTAACCCTATCCATTACCTTAAATCTTAACCTAACCCTAATTATAACAATATCCCTAACACTAAACCCTAACACTAACTATAAACATAATCCTAGACCTAACCCTAAACCTAATCCTTGCCATAGCCCTAAACCTAGCTAAAACTTTAAGCCTTACACTAAACTTAATCCTAACACCAGCCCTAATACATACCTTAACTCTAACCCTAACCCTAAATCTAACATTATGCATTTCCCTAACCCTAACCCTAATGAAAATGCTAGCCATAACCCTAACCCTAGACCAAACCCTAACCATAAACATAAACCTAGACCTAAACTTAAACCTAAACCTTGACCTAGCTGAAACCCTAGCTCAAACACTAACTCTTACCCTAACCTAACCATAACTTTAGCCCTAACCCTAACACTTACCCTAAACCGAAACATAGCCCTATCCCTAAAGCTAACACTAATCCTAGACTTAATCCAAAAAATAACATAGCACTAACTCTAGCTCTAAACCTATCCATTACACTAAACATAACCCTAACTCTAATGCTAACCCTAACCCTATCGCTAAACCTAACCCACCCATTACCCTAAATCATAACTGAAACCTAAACCTAATCCTATCCATTACCCTAACCCTAAACCTAATCCTAATCCTAATGCTAATTCAAGCCCTAAACCTAAACTATAACCTAAAGGAATCGCTAACCATGACCCTAATCCTAATAATACCTCTAGCTCTAAACTTGACCCTTACCCTAAACCTAACGCTTACACTAGAAATAGCCATAACCTAACCCTAAACTATCCCTAACCATAACCCTAGACCTGGCATTATCGCTAGCCTAATTCTTGCCCTAACCCTAACAGAAACCCTAGCCCTCGTCCTAGCCCTAAATGTAGCCTTAATCCTAACATGAACCCTAACTGTATCCCTAATCCTAATTCTAACTATCGCCCTAGCCATAAAGCTAACTATAACCCCACCCATTCCCCTAAACTTAACCCTAACCCCAATGCTAACCCTAACACTAACCCTAGCCCTAATCCTAGCCCTAATTTATCTCTAACCCTAACTCTAATACTCAGCCTAGTCCTAACACAAAATCTAACTCTCATCCTAGCCAAATCCCTAGTTCTAACCCTATCCCTTAAAATAACCCTAACCCTAGCCCTAAACCTAGTCCAATACAAAACCCTTGATCTAACCCTAACTCTAAATCTAATCCTAAACCTGAGCCTCAACCTCACCCTAACACTACCCCTAATCCTAACACTAATCCAAAATCTAGCCCTAAGCCTAGCCCTTGCCCTAAAAAAAAAGTCATAGCCCTAACGCTAACCCTTAATTTAAACCAAACCCTAACCCTACACCTAGCCCTAACTTTAGCTCTGATTCAAGTCCTAACCTTAAACCTAAAACTAACCCTGACACTGATTCTGATGCTAACACTAAACCTAGCTCTAAATATCACCCTAACTGTAAACCTATGCTTTGCATGCTGCTGCATAGGGCTACATTCATAAGAAACAAACCAGAGAGTGCCCAAGGAGAACTGATTGAATGTGTGAAGTTTCAAGCAGCTAACACCAACAATTTTTGTTATCCAGCTCCATTTCCAATTACCCATAAAGGTCAAAATGAAGTGAAACCTCAAAATTGAAAATGTTCCTGACAGTGAACCATTGAACCGAGAAGCCCCAAACCCGGGGAACATAGTAAGCCTAAGAAAAGTTGAATCCTGCCCAGTATCAAATACATTTGAACAAAATTAACTCTAACTCTAACACTAGATCTAACCCTATCCCTAACCATAGTCCAAACCTGTTTAGAGAACCTATGATCATAGAAGTTCCAATTTGGTGCACCTGTTGGGACAGGCTAATGGATGAATCCTGTGCAGTATCAAAGAAATCTGAGCAAATAATTGGGGGGGGGTTTAGTTCACTACACCCATATTTCCCTGTTTCTCATAAAGTGCTCTTGGATAAAGTTGTTTTTTTTTATGCTTCAGCTTAGGTCTACTTTCACAAGGAAAAAACCAGAGAGTGCACACAGAGTACTGATTGAGTTTGTGAAATTTCAAGCAGTAGCACAAACCCTGTTTGATTTGCAGCTCCATTTTTATTCACCCCTACAGGACAAAATGAAGTGAAACATGAAAACTGAAAATGTTCCTGAGAGTAAACCCTTAAATCTAGGATGCTGAAACATGGGGAGTATAGTAAGGATAGGAAAAACACGAATCCTGCCCAGTATCAAAGAAATTTGAACAAACAAACTCTAACCCTAACACTAGCTCTAGACCTAGCCCTAACCCTAACCCTAAATCAAACATTAACCTCTTTAGAGAACTTTGATCACAGAAGTCTCAAAATGGGGAGCCTAGTGGGGCAAGCTAACAGATGAATCTTGTGCAGTATCAAAGAAATCTGACCAAATATTTGGGGGATGGATTTCACTGCATGCATATTTCACTGTTTTCTCCTAAAGTGCTCTTGGGTTAATTTGTTTTGCATGCCTCAGCTTAAAACTACTTTCACAAGAAAGAAGCCCAAGAGTGCCCACAGAGAACTGATTGAGTGTGTGAAGTTTCAAGCAGTTAGCACCAACCTTGATTGATTTCTAGCTCCATGTTCATTTACCCATGTAGGTCAAAATGAAGTGAATTCATAAAATACAAATTGTTCCTGAGAGCAAAGCATTGAACTGAGAAGGCCAAAACCTGGGGAATATAGTAAGGCTAAGCAAAAATGTATCCCACTCAGTATCAAAGAAATTTGAACAAGACAAACCCTAACCCTAACACTAGGTCTAACCCTAGCCCTAACTGTAACCATGAGCCTATCTCTAACCTGTTTAGAGAACCTTTGTACATAGAAGTCTCAAAGTTGTGGGGCCTAGAGGGGCAAGCTAACAAATGAATCCTGCACAGTATCAAAAAAATCTGACCAAATGATTGGGGGAAGTAGTTCAGTACATGCATATTTTCTTGTTGTCTCCTAAAATGCTCATGCATAGAGTTGTTTTTGCATGCTTCATCTTTGGGCTACTTTTACAAGGAATAAAACAGAGAGTACCCACAGAGAACTGATTGAGTGTGTGAAGTTTCAAGCAGCTAGTACAAACCCTCTTTGATTTCCAGCCGCATTTCCACTTACACATATAGGTCAAAATGAAGTGAAACATTAAAATACAAACTGTTGTTTACAGTGAACCATTGAATCAAGGCCCAAATCTGGGGAAAATAGTAAGCCTAAATAAAAGATTAAAATTGCCCATATCAAAGATATTGGAACAAAACTAACCCTAACCCTAACACCAGCTCTAAACCTAGCCCTAAACCTAACCATAAATCTAACGTAACCTGTTTAGACAACCTTTGTCATAGAAGTCTGAAATGTGGGGAAACTAGTAGGGCAAGCTAACAGATGAATCCTGCCCAGTATCCAAAATATCTGACTAAGTAATTGGGGGAGGAATTTCCATACATGCATATTTCCCTGTTTCTCCTAAAGTGCTGTCTGATAAAGTTTTTTTTTTTTTTTTGCATGCTTCAGCTTTGGTAAACCTTCACAAGGAAGAAACCAGACAGTGCCCACAGAGAACTGATTGAGTGTATGAAATTTTAAGCAGCTAGCTTCAACCCTGTTTGATTTCCAGCTCCATTTCAATTTAGCCATATAGGTCAACATAAAGTGAAATCTTAAAATACCAAGTGTTTCTGACAGTGATCTGTTGAACCAAGAAGGCCCAAACCTGGTGAACAAAGTAAGGCTAGGTCAAAGATGAATCCTGTCCAGTATCAAAGATATTTGAACAAAACTAACTCTAACCTTAACATTATCTTTAACCTTGTCCTAAACCTAACCCTATCATGTTTAGAGAGCCTTCGGTAATATAAGGCCCAAACTTGGGGAGCCTAGTGGGGAAAAATAACAGATGATTCAAATGCAGAATCAAAGAAGTTTGATAAAATAATTGGTTGAGGTAGTTCAGTGCATGAATATTTCCCTGTTTTATCCTAAAGTGCTTTTGGATAAAGTTGTTTTTTTATGCTTCAACTTAGGCTACTAGACAAGAAATAAATCAGAGAGAGCACACAGAGAATTGATTGAGTGTGTGAAATTTGAAGCAGCTAGCACCAACTCAAATTGTTTTTGAGCTCCATTTCCCTTTACCATATTGGTCAAAATGAAGTGAAACCTTAAAATACAAACTGTTACTGTCAGTGAACCATTGGACTGAGAAGGTCCAAATCTGGGGAACATAGTAAGGCTAGGTAAAAGATGAATCCTGCTCAGTATCAAAGAAATTTGGACAAAACTAACTCTAAATGTAACACTAGGTCTAAAGCTATTCCTAACCCTAACTGTAACATTATCCCTAACCTGTTTAGATAACCTTAGATCATAGAAGTCTCAAAGTTGTGAAGCCTAGTAGGGCAAGCTAAGAGATGAATCTTGCACAATATCAAAGAAATCTGACCAAATAATGGTGGGAGGTAGTTCATTACATGCTTATTTCCCTGTTGTCTCCTAAAGTACTCTCAGATAAAGTTGTTTTTGCATGCTTCTCCTTTGGCCTATATTCAATAGAAAGAAAGCAGAGAGTGCCCAGAGAGAACTAATTGAGTGTGTGACATATCAAGCATCTAGTACCAACCCTGTTTGATTTCCAGCTTCATTGTCATTCACACCTATGTCATAGTGAAGTGACACCTAAAAATTCAAACTGTTCCTGACAGTGAACCATAGAATTTAAAGGCCCCAAATTGGGGATCCTACTAAGGCTAGGTAAAGGATGAAAACTGTACAGTATCAAAGTAATTCAACCAGAAAATATTGAAGCTTGCTCCTAAAGCACTCACAGATAAAGCTGTTTCTTTCTATTTCAGCTTAGTGCTACTTCCATAAGAAACAAACCAGAGAATGTACACTGAGAACTGATTGAGTGTGTGAAGTTTCAAGCAAACTTTCAAATCAATCTATTTGATTTCAAGCTCTATTTCCATTTACCCATGTAGGTAAATGAAGTGAAACCTTAAAATACAAACTGTTCCTGACAGTAAACCACTGAACCTGGAAGGCCCAAACCTGGGGAGCATAGTAAGGCTAGGGAAAAAAATGAATTCAGCCCAGTATCAAAGAAATTTGAATAAAAATAACTCTAACACTAGCTCTAAACCTAACCTTAACCCTTACCTGTTTATAGAACCATTGATCTTAGAAGTTCCAAGAGAGAGCCTAGTGGGGCAAGCTAAAAGATGAATACTGTGCAGTAGTAAAGAAACCTGATCAAATCATTGGGAGACTTATTTCTGTACATACATATTTCTCTGTTTTCTCCTTAAGGGCTCTTGGATACAGTTGCTTTTGCATGTTTTAGCTTTGGCCTACGTTTAAAAGGAAACAACCAGAGAGTGCCCACCAAGAACTGATTGTGTGAAGTTTCAAGCACCTCCTACAAACCCTGTTTGATTTCCAGCTCAATTTTCGTTCACATCAATAAGCCATAATGAAGGGAAACTTAAAAATACAAACTTACTGACAGCAAATCGTTGAACCAAGAAGGCCCAAACCTGGCTAAGTAAAAGATGAATCCTGCCCAGTATTAAAGAAATTTGAAGAACACTAGGGCTGCGTGGGTGCTCTTGGCACAGAAGGAAGGCTCAGCCACGTGGTTGCTCTCAGTGCAGATGGAAGTCTTGGCCACAAGTGAGATCTTCATGCAGACAGAAGTCTCAGCCATGTGTGCACTCTCAGCTCAGAAGGAAGTCTTGGCCATGCGGGTGCTCTTGGTGAAGACAGAAGGCAGCCCAGAACACAGAGGCTTTGCTTGTGGGTCACTAGACCATTCTCTGGAAAGGACACAAGATAACCCCAGAACCACCCACCTCACCAAAAACCCTACACGGGTAACAGATGGAATCCATTTTGGAAAACCTTACTTGCGATCTATCGTTGGGCGTAGCTACCAGATCAGTTCTGTGGCTGCTCAGGTACCTGGTTTCCAACTCACCTACCTCCAGCTGAGATAACTCCAGATTTTTCTAACAAGCTTTTGGGGGGCATAGCTATCAATGCAGAACAGCAACTGTACAGACACTTTGTTCCCAACTCAGAGACTAAGAGTAGAGAGGCTCCAGGTAGAAGCTCAAGCCCGCTCACACTGGCTACCTCCACCACCCTGAGCACAGAGATTCAAGCTAGGAATAGACAACTCTATCTACTGCAAGAAAAGCAAACAAAGTTAGGGCTAGGTCTAATGTTAGGGTTAAGTTTATGGTTACAATGATGTTTAGAGCTAGGGTTAGTGTTAGGGTCAGAGTCAGGGTCCAGATCAGTTTTCAGGTTAGAGTTAGGACTAGAATTAGAGATAGGATTAGGACTAGGTGTAGGGTTAGGATTTGATTTAAGTTAAGGTTTAGGTTAGAGCTATGGCTTGGTTTCATTTTAGGGCAAGAGGTAGGGTTAGGGCTAGTTTTAGGATTAGTGTTAGGGTTAGGGCTAGTGTTAGTGTGAGGTTTAGGCATAGGTTTAGGGTTAGATTTAGAGTTAGGTTTAGATCTAGGGTTTGAGCTAGGGCTAAGGATAGGGCTAGTGTTAGGGCTAAAAATAGGACTAGGTTTAAGGTAATGATTAGGGATAGGGTTAGAACTCTGTGAAGGGATAGGGCAAGAGTTAAATTCAGTCTTAGGCAAGGGTTTGGTTTAGGGATAGGGCTAAATTAGGGCTGGGATTAGGGCTAGGGTTAGTGTTAGGGATAGGCCTATGGTTAGGGTTAGGGTTAGGGTTAGTGTTAGAGTTAGGATTAGGTTTAGGGTAAAGGATAGGATTATAGCTAGATGTAGGGCTAGGGTGAGGGTTAGAAATAGGGTTAGGGTTAGGGTTAGGTTTATGATTAAGGTGAGGTTTATGGATAGGATGTGGACAAAGGTTTGTATTAGGGTTAGGACTAGGATTAGACCTAGGGCTAATGTCGTGTCTAGGGTTACAGTTAGAGATAGTTTTATTGTTAGTTTCATAGCTAGGTCTATTTTAAGGGTTAGGTTTATGGTTAAGGTCAGGTTTAGATCTAGGGGTATTATGGTTAGGGTCCAGGTTATTGTTTTTTTTTTTTTTTTTTTTGGTTAAAGTTTAGGGTTAGGGCTCGAATTAGCATTATTGTTAAGGATAGGGTAATGTTATTTTTAGGTTTATGGTTCAGGTTAAGTGTAGGGTAATAGATAGGGTTAGGGTTAGGGTTAGGGATAGTATTAGGGTTTGGCCTAGGGTTAGCATAGGGTCAGGGTTATCATTAGGGTAATGGATAGGTTAGAGCTAGGGTTAGGGCTAGGGTTATGCTTAGGATTAGTTCTAGGGTTAGGCTTAGGGTTAGGGTTAGGGCTATGGCTAGGGTTAGGACTAGCTTTAGTTTTAAATGTAGGGTAGGGCTTGGATTAGGACTAGGTTTTGCCAGAGGTTAGATCTACGGCTAATGTAAGAACTTGATATGATTAGGGCTAGTTCTAGGGTTAATGTTAGGGCTAGGTATAGTTTTAGGGTTAGTTTTAGGGTTAGGGTGATGTTTAGAGTTAGGATTAGAGTTAGTGTCAGGGTCAGTGTTCAGGGTTATGGTTATGGTTACGGTTAACACCAGAATTAGGACTAGGGTTATGTCTATTTAGTGTTTGAGGAAGACTTAGTGTTTGGCTTAGGCTAAGTGTTATTATTAGGGCTAGGTCTAGGTTTTTTCGAGTTATGGCTAGATTTAGGATTAGGTATAGGTCTAGGGCTAGTGTTAGGTTTAGTTTTAGGTATAAGGTTATTGGTAGAGCTAGTATTAGGGTTCAGTTTAGGGTTAGGTTCAGGTTTAGACCTAAGATTAGTGTTAGGGTCAGAAAAATGATCAGAGTTAGGGT
This sequence comes from Marmota monax, assembly GCF_021218885.2. Lineage (NCBI taxonomy): Eukaryota > Metazoa > Chordata > Mammalia > Rodentia > Sciuridae > Marmota > Marmota monax. The sequence continues at coordinate 3,458,732 of NW_026693511.1, forward strand.
TAAAGTTTGGGTTATGTTTAGAGCTAGAATGAGGGCTAGGGTTAGGACTAGTAATAGGGTTACTATTTGGGTTAGTTTAAGGATCATGGTTAGCATTAGGGTTAGGTTTTGGCTTAGGGTAAGGGATAGGGTTAGAGGTAGGGTTAGGGTTTGGGTTAGGGCAAGGGTTATGTTAAAGCTAGGTTTAGGGCTCAGGTTAGGTCTAGTTTCTGTGTTTGTGTTATGGCTAGGGTTAAAGCAATGGCTAATGTAAGAACTAGGATTAAAATGAGGGTTAATTTTAGGGTTATTGTTAGGGGTTAAATCTCTAAGATTAGGATTAAGTTTATGGTTAGGGTGATCTTTAGTGTTAGTGTTAGATTAATAGTGAGGGTCAGGGTTAATTTTAGGGTTAGGGTTAGTACTCGAATTAGGGCTGGGGTTACTGTAAGGGTTTGGTTTAAGGTTAAGGTGGTGTTTAGAGCTAGAGTGAGTGTTAGGATATGAGTCAGAGTCAGGGTTAGTATTAAGGTTAAGGTTAGAATCCAAATTAGGGCTAGGGTTTGGTCTAGGTGTAGTGCTAGGGTTTTTGTTTAAGTTAAGGTTTATTTTAGTGTTATTGCTCAGTTTTGTTTTACTGCTAGGGTTAGGATTAGGGAAGATTTATGATTAGCATTAGGGTTAGGACTAGTGTTAATGTTAGGCTTAGGCTTAGGGTTAGGATCAGATTTAGAGTTAGGGTTAGATCTGGAGTTAGGACTAGGAATACAGATTAGGCTAGGGTTAGGGCTAGGAATAGGGCTAGTGTGAGTGTTATAGTTAGTTTTAAGGCAAGGGTTAGGGTTAGGGTTAGGGATAGTGTTAATTTAGGGCTAGGATTAGGGCTAGGGTTAGTGTTCAGTTTACACCTAGCATTAGGGTTAGGGTTAGGGTTAAGTTTAGGGTAAGGGATCACATTATAGCTAGGTTTAGAGATAGGGTAATGGTTAGAATTAGGGTTAGGATTAGGGTTAGGTTTAGGACTAGGATGAGGGCTAGGGTTAGTTTTAGGGTTAGGGATAGATTAGGCCTAGGGCTAATATCAGGTCTAGGGTTATGGTTAAAGATAGTTTTATGGTATGTTTATGGCTATATGTAGTGTAAGGGTTAGTTTAGGGTTAGGGTCAGGTTTAGAGCTAGGGGTATTTTAGTGTCAGGGTCTGGGTTAGGGATTTGGATAGATTAAGGTTTAAAGTTAGGGCTCAAATGAGCATTATGGTTAGTGTTAGGATAATGTTATGTTGAGGTTTAAGGTTTAGGCTTGCTTTAGGGTAATGGATAGGGTTAGGATTGGGGATAGGGTTAGGTTTAGGCTTAGGGTTAACATTAGGGTTAGGGTTATAGTTATGGCAATGGATAGGTTTAGAGCTAGGGTTAGGGCTAGGGTTAGGGTTATGATTAGGGCTAGTGTTAGGATTAGGGTTTGGGTTAAAACTTGGGTTATGGCTTGGATTAGGGCTAGGTTTGGGGTTAAGTTAGTGCTAGGGTTAGGGTTATGTCTAATATAAATATCAGGGTTATGTTTAGAGCTAAATTTAGGGTTAGGTTAGGTCTAGGGCTAGTGTTAGGTTTAGGTTTAGTGTTAGGGTGATGTTTAGAGCTAGGCTTAGTGTTATGGTCAGAATCAGGGTCAGGGTTCATTTTAGGCTTCATATTAAAACTCGAATTAGGGCTGAGGTTAGGGTTAGGTTTAGGGTTTGGTTTTGGTTAAGGTTAAGGTTATGGCTCAGTTTTTTTTTTGTTTTTTTTTAGGACTAGGGCTAGGGTTAGGGCTCCTTTTAGGATTAGCTTTAGGGTTAGGGCTAGTGTTAGGTTTAGGTTGAGGATTAGGGTTAAAGTTAGATTTGGAGTCAGGGTTAGGGTTAGGGTTAGGCTTAGGGTTAGGGTTAGGGTTAGATTTAAAGTTAAAGTTAGATCTAGTTTAGGGCTAGGGCTAAGAATAGGGCTAGGGTTAGGTCTAGGGTTAGGGCTAGGATTAGTGTTCTGGTAAGGGATTGGATCAGAACTAGGGATGGGGCTAGGGTGAGAGTTAGAGTTAGTCTGAGGTCTAGGGTTAGGGCTATGGTTAGGGCTAAGGTTAGGAAAAGGGCTACATTAGGTCTAAGATTAGGGCTAGGATTAGTGTTAAGTTTAGGGCTAGGGTTAGGGTTAGGGTTAGGATTAAGGCTAGGTTTAGGGCTAGGATAAGGGCTTGGATTTGTGTTAGTTTTAAGTCTAGGATTAGGGCTAGGGCTAATGTCAGGTCTACGCTTATGGTTAGGATAGTTTTAGGATTAGGGTTACGGCTTGGTCTATTGTAAGAATTTGTTTTAGGGTAATGCTCAGCTTTAGAGCTAGGGAATTTATTATGTTCAGGGTCATTTTTAGAGTTTCATTGAGGTTAGGATTTAGGGTTAGGGCTACAATTAGCATTAGAGGGTGGGTTAGGGTAATTATAGGGTTTTGTTTAGGTTTTAGGTTATGTTTAGGGTAATTGATAGAGTTAGGGTTAGCAATATGGTTAGGGTTAGGCCTAGGGTTCGCATTAGCATAAGGGTTATGGTTAGTATAATGGATAGGGTTAGATCTAAGTTTAGGGCTAGGTTTATGGTTAGGAATAGGTCTTGAGTTAGGGTTAGGTTTAGGGTTAGAACTAGGATTAGGGTTAGGGTTATGTTTAGCATAAGGGTTAGCTTTTGAGCTAGGTTTATGGCTAGAGTGAGGGTTAGGTTTAGAGTTAGGTCTAGGGATAATATTACAGTATGGATAGGGTTAGGGTTAGGATTAGGGCAAGATCATCATTAGGGGTAGGGTTAGGGTTATGGTAATGGATGGGGTTAGATGTAGGTTTCAGTTTATGGTTAGGGTTAGATTGAGGTTTAGGCTTAGGGTTAGGGCTATGCTTATGTTTAGGTTTATGGTAAGGTTTAGGGTTTGAGGTAGGTTAAGTCTATCGTGAGTGTGAGGTTTAGGGTTAGGTCTAGGGTTAGATTTCTGGTTAGGTTTAGGGTTAGGGTTAGGCCTAGGGTTATCAATAGGGTTAGTGTTAGGTTTAGGGTAATAGGTAGGTTTAGAGCTAGGTTTAGGGCTAGGGTTAAGATTAGGATTAGGGCTAGCGTTAGGGTTATATTTAGGGATAGGTGTAGGATTATGTTTAGGGTATGGGTTAGGCTTTGAGCTAGTGTAAGGACTAAGGCAAAAGTTAGGTTAAGGTTAGGGCTAGGGTTAGGGTTAGTGTTATGCTTAAGTCTAGGTTTAGGCCTAGGATTAGCTCTAGGTTTTGTGTTAGGTTTAGGATTACGGCTATGGTTAATGTAAGAGCTAGGGCTATGATAAGGGCTAGTTTTAGGGTTAGCGTTATGACTAGGTCTAGTGTTGGGTTTAGATTTTCAGATAGGTTCAGGTTTAGAGATAGGTTAACTCTAAAGGCAGTCTCAGTGTTCAGCTTAGAGTTTGAGTTAGGGTTATAGCCAGAATTAGGACTAGGTTTAGGTCTAGGGGTAGGGTTAGTGTTTGATTTCATTTAAGGGTTATTGCTAGGGCAAAGGCTAGGTATTTTTTAGGTCTCGGTCTAGAGTTAAGTCTAGATTTAGGATTAGGTTTAGGTCTAAGGCTAGTGTTAGGTTTTGGTTTAGGGTTAGGGTCAGCTTTATACCTAGGGTTAGTGTTAGGGTCAGAATAAGGGTCATGGTAAGCATTAGTGTTTCATATAAGGTTAGAGCTAGAGTGAGGGCTAGGGTTAAGACTATTAATAGAGTTAGGGTTTTGGTTAGCCTATGGATTAGGGATATGTCTAGGGTTATCATTAGCTTTAGGGTTTTGCTTAAGGTAAAGGATAGCCTTAGAGCTAGGATTAGGGCTAGAGTTAGGGTTAGGTTTAGCGTTAAATATAGGTTTAGGACTTGGATTAGGGCTACTTTTCATGTTAGGGTTAGGGCTAAGGTTAGGGCAATGGCTAATGTAAGAACTAGGGTTACAATTAGGGTTAATTTTAGGGTTAAGGTTAGGGGCAGGTCTAATGTTAGGGTTAGGTTTAAGGTTAGGGTAATATTTAGAGCTAGGGTGATTGTTAGGATAAGAGTCATGTCAGGGTTAGTTTTAGGGTTAGAGTTATGACTCAAATAAGGGCTAGGGATACTTTTAGTGTTTGGTTTAAGGTGAGGGTGGTGTTTAGATCTAGGGTGACTGTTAGGATATGAATCAGGGTCAGAGTAAGTTTTACGGTTAGAGTTAGGACTCAAATTATGGCTAGGGTTAGGTCTAGGTGTAGTGTTAGGGTTTGGTTTAAGTTAAGGTTTAGGGTTAGGGGTATTGATCAGTTTTGTTTTAGTCCTAGGTTTAGGGTTAAGGCTAGTTATATGATTAGCATTAGGTTTAGGGCTAATGTTACTGTTAGGCTTAGGCTTAGGTTTAGGGTTAGATTTGGAGTTAGCATTAAATGATCAAGGGTTAGGGCTAGGTCTAAGGATAGGGCAGGGTTATGGTTCCATTAATGGATAGGGTTATGACTAGGGATTGGAATAGGGCGAGAGTTAGAGTTGGTCTTAGTGTTACAGTTATGCTTAGTTTTAGGGATATGGCTAAATTAGGGATAGGATTAGGGCTAGGGTTAGTGTTCAGATTAGGCCTAGCATTAGGGCTAGGCTTATGGTTATGTTTAGGGTAAGGGATGGTGTTATAGCTAGGTTTAGAGGTAGGGTGAGGGTAAGAATATAGGTTAGGGCTAGGGTTATGGTTAGCGTTTGATTAAGGCTAGATTAATGCTAAGATGAGGGCTATTTTTTGTTGTAGGTTTAGGTCTAGAATTAGGGCTAGGGCTAATTTCAGGTCTAGGGTTACAGTTAGGGGTATATTTAGAGTTAGGTTTATGTCTAGGTCTAGTGTAAGTGTTAGGCTTAGGGTAGGGGTCAGGTTTAGAGCTAGATGTATTATTAGGGTCAGGATAAGGGTTAGGGTTTGTTTTATGTTAAGGTTTAGGGGTAGGGCTCAAATAAGCATTAGAGTTAAGGTAGGGTTAGGGTAATGGATTGGTAGGTTTAGGGTTCAGGGCAGGTTTAGGGTAATGGAGAGGTTTAGGGTTAACGGTAGGATTTTGGTTAGGTGTAAGGTTAGTTTTAGAATTAGGTTTATCATAAGGATAATATAAGGGTTAGAGCTAGGTTTAAGGCTAGGGTTATTGTTATGTTTATGGCTAGAATTAGAGTTAGGGTTTGGATTATGCCTAGTAACCCTAGTTTAGGGTAGTGTTAGGGTTAGGTTTAGGGTAAAGGTTAGGTTTTGAGTTAGGGTTAGGTCTAGGATATTATTTAGGTTTAGTGTTAGGTCTAGCCTAGGATTATGATTATGGACAGGGTTAGGTTTAAGGTTAGGGCTAGAGATTTCATTAGGTTTCGGTTTAGGTTTAGGGTAATAGATTGGGTTAGATGTAAGGTTATCTTTAGGGTTAAGGTTAGGTTTTGGGTTATGTTTAGTGTTAAGGCTAGGTTTACTGTTGGGTTTCGGGTAAGGGTTAGGGTTTGATTTATGGTTAAGGCTATGGTAAGGGTTAGGTTTAGGGTTAGGTCTAGGGTTAGGTTCATGATTTGGGTTAAAATTTCAGTTAGGGTTAGGGCTGGGGTTATCATTGGGGTTAGAGTTAGAGTTAGGGTATTGGCTAGGGTTAGAGCTAGGGTTAGGGCTATGGTTAAGGTTAGTATTAGTGGTATGGTTAGGGTTATGGATATGAATAGGGCTAGTTTTAAGTTTAGGCTAAGGTTTAGGCTTTGAGCTAGGGTTAGGACTAAGGTGAGGGTTAGAGTTCGTTCAGGGCTAGGGTTATGGTTAGGGTTATGATTCAGGCTAGATTTAGGGCTAGGATGAGGAATAGGGTTTATTTTAGAGTTAGGGCTAGGATTAGGGCTAGGGCTATATTAGGTCTAGGGTTATGGTTAAAGATAGTTTTAGTGTTAGCTTTATGGCTACATGTAGTGTAAGGGTTAGGTTTAGGGTTAGGGTCAGATTTAGAGCTAGGGCTATTATTAGGGTCAGAGTGTGGGTTATGGTTTGGGATAGGTTAAGGTTTAAAGTTAGGGCTCAAATTAGCATTAGAGTTAATGTAGGAGGTAATAATAGGGTGAGGTTTAGGGTTTACATTTGGTTTAGGGTAATGGATAAGGTTAGGATTAGGCATAGTGTTAAATTTAGGCCCAGGGTTAGTATTAGGGTTAGGGTTTTAGTATTAGGCAATGGGTAGGTTTAGAGCTAGGGTTAGGGCTAGTGTTATGGTTATGATTAGGGCTATGGTTCTGGTTAGGTTTAGGGTTCAAACTCGGGTTAGGGCTCAGATTAGGGTTAAGTTTTGGGTTAAGTTAGTGCTAGGGTTAGGGTTATGGCTAATGTAAGTACCAGGTTTATGATTAGGGCTAAATTTAGGGTTAGGGTTAAGGCTAGGTCTAGTGTTAGGTTTAGGTTTAGGGTTAGGGTGATGTCTAGAGCTAGGGTTAGTGTTAGAGTTAAGGTCAGGGTTATTTTAGGGTTCGGAATAAAACTCAAATTAGGGCTAAGGTTAGGGTTAGGGTTAGGGTTTGGTTTAGGTTAAGCATTAGGATTAGGGCTATGGCTCGATTTTGTCTTAGGGAAAGGGATAGGATTAGGGCTACTTTATGATTAGTGTTAAGGTTAGGGCTAGTGTTAGCTTTAGGTTTAGGCTTAGGTTTAAAATTACATTTAGAGTTAGGGTTAGTGTTAGATTTAGGCTTAGGGTTAGTGTTAGATTTAATGTTAAAGTTAGGTCTAGGTTAGGGCTTGGGCTAAGGATAGGGCTAGGATTAGGTCTAGGGTTAGGGCTAAGACTAGGGTTCTGGTAGGGGATTGGGTTAGAACTAAGGATGGGGCTATGGTGAGAGTTAGAGGTAGTCTAAGGGTTAGGGTTATGGCTAGGGTTAGGGATAGGGCTAAATTAGGGCTAAGATTAGGGCTAGAGCTAGGGTTAGGGTTAGGGTTAGAATTAAGGCTAGGTTTAGGGCTAGGATAAGGGCTGGGATTTGTATTAGGTTTAGGGCTAGGATTAGGGCTAGGGCTAATGTCAGGTCTAGGCTTATGTTTGGGATACTTTTAGCATTAGGGTTATCTCTTGGTCTAGTGTAAGGGTTAGGTTTATTGTAAGGGTCAGATTTAGACCTTGTGGATTTATTAAGGTCAGGGTCAGTTTTAGAGTTTGATTGAGGTTAGGGTTTATGGTTAGGGCTCAAATTAGCATTAGGGTATGGGTTAGGGTAATGATAGGGTTTTGTTTAGGGTTCAGGTTAGGTTTAGGGTAATTAATAGGGTTAGGGATAGGATTAATGTTAGGCCTAGGGTTTGAATTAGTGAAAGGGTTAAGGTTAGTATAATGGATAGGGTTTGATCTAAGTTTAGGGCTAGGTTGATGGTTAGCAATAGGTCTTGAGTTAGGGTTAGGGTTAGGGTTAAAACTAGGGTAAGTGTTAGGGTTATGTTTAGCATAAAGGTTAGGTTTTGAGCTAGGGTTATGACTAGGGTGAGGGTTAGGTTTAGGGTTAGGTCTAGGGATAAGATTACAGTATTGTTAGGGTTACGTTTAGGATTAGGGCTAGGTCATCATTAGGGGTAGGTTTGGAGTTAGTGTGATGGATAGGGTTAGATGTATGTTTAGGATTATGTTTAGTGTTAGATTGAGGTTTAGGCTTAGGGTTATGTTTAGGTTTATGGTAATCATTAGGTTTTAGTTAGGGTTAAGTCTATGGCACGTGTGAGGTTTAGGGTTATGTCTAGGGTTAGAATTCCAGTTAGGTTTAAGGTTATCAATAGGGTTAGTGTTAGGTTTAGGGTAATGAGTAGGTTTAGAGCTAGATTTATGGCTAGGGTTAAGGCTAGGATTAGGGCTAGGGTTAGGGTTATATTTAGGAATAGGTGTAGGTTTATGTTTAGGGTGTTAGGCTTTGAGCTAGGGTTAGGACTAAGGCGAGGATTAGGTTAGGGTTAGGGCTAGGGTTAGGGTTAGGGTTATTCTTAAGGCTAGGTTTAGGCCTAGGATTAGCTCTAGGTTTTGTGTTAAGTTTAGGCCTAGGGTTATAGCTATGTGTAATGTAAGAGCTAGGGGTTATGTTTAGGGCTAGTTGTAGGGTTAGGGTTATGGCTAGGTCTAGTGTTAGGTTTAGATTTTTGGGTAGGGTAAGGTTTAGAGATAGGTTTACTGTAAAGGCAGGGTCAGTGTTTGGGTTAGAGTTAGAGTTAGGGTTACAGCCAGAATTAGAACTAGGTTTAGGTCTAGGGGTAGGGTTAGTGTTTGGGTTAGGTTAAGGGTTATTTTTAGGGCTAGGGCTAGGATTAGGTTTAGTTCTAAGGCTAGTGTTAGGGTTTGGTCTAGGGTTAGGGTCAGGTTTAGACCTAGGCTTAGTGTTAGGGTCAGAATAAGGGTCAGGGTTAGCATTAGGGTTTGGGATCAGGTTAGAGCTAGAATGAGGCCTAAGTTTAGGACTATTAATAGGGTTAGGGTTTTGGTTAGCCTAAGGATTAGGGATAGGTCTAGGGTTACCATTAGGGTTAGGGTTTCACTTAGAGTAAGAGATAGCCTTAGAGCTAGGGTTAGGGCTAGAGATAGGGTTAGGGTTAAATCTATGTTTAGGGCTCGGATCAGAACTAGTTTTGTATTAGGGTTAGGGCATTGGCTAATGTAAGTCTAGGGTTTCAATTAGGGTTAGTTTTAGGGTTAGGGGTAGGTGTAGTGTTAGGGTTAGGTTTAAGGTTAGGGTACTAGTAGAGCTAGGGTTATTGTTAGGATGAGCCAGGGTCAGGGTTAGTTTTAGGGTTAGGGTTAGGACTCAAATAAGTTCTAGGGTTACTGTTAGGGTTAAGTTTAATGTTAGTGTAATATTTAGAGCTAGGGTGAGTATTACGATATGAGTCAGGGTCAGGGTTAGTTTTAAGGTTAGAGTTATGACTCAGATTAAGGGTAGGGTTACTGTTAGGGTTTCATTTAAGTTTAGGGTAGTTTTTAGAGCTGGGGTTAGTGTTAAAATATGAGTCAGGGTCAGGGTTACTTTTAAGGTTAGGGTTAGGATGTCAATTAGGCCTAGGGTTAGGTCTAGGTGTAGTGTTAGGGTTTTATTTAAGTTAAGGTTTAGGGCTAGGGGTATTGCTCAGTTTTGTTTTAGTCCTAAGTTTAGGGTTAGCACTAGTTATATGATTAGCATTAGGGTTAGGGCTAGTGTTAGTGTTAGGCTTAGGCTTAGGTTTAGGGTTAGATTTTGAGTTAGAATTAGATCTAGGGTTAGGGCTAGGTCTAAGGATAGGGCAAAGTTTAAAAATAGGGTTTGGGTTATGGTAACAAATAGATTTAGATATTGGGATAGGGCTAGGGCTAGGGTGAGAGTTAGTTTTAGTCTTAGGGCTAGGGTTATAGTTACTTTTAGGGACAGGAATAAATTAGGGATAGAATTGGGCTAGAGTTAGTTTTCAGCTTAGGCCTAGCATTAGGACTAGGGTTATGGTTATGTTTAGGGTAAGGTATGGTGTTATAGCTAGGTTTAGAGGTAGGATGAGGGTTAGAATGAGGATTAGAGCTAGGGTTAAGGATAGGGCTGGGTTATGATTAAGGCTAGGTTTAGAGCTAGGATAAGGGATACAGTTTGTTGTAGAGTTAGGTCTAAAATTAGGGCTAAGGCTAATATCATGTCCAGTGTTATATTTAGAGGTAGATTTAGGGTTGGATTTATGTCTAGGTCTAGTGTAAGTGTTAGGCTTAGGGTAAGGGTCAGGTTTAGAGCTAGGTGTATTTTTAGGATCAGGATCAGGGTTAGGGTTTGTTTCAGGGTAAGGTTTAGGAATAGAGCTCAAATGAGCATGTGGGTTCGGGTTAGAGTTAGGGTAATGGATCAGGTTAGGTTTAGGGTTCAGGGTAGGTTTACGGTAATGGAGAGGTTTTGTGTTAGCAATAGGATTAGAGTTAGGCCTAGGGTTAGCATTAGAATTTGGGTTATCATAAGGATAATGTAGAGGGTTGAGCTAGGGTTATGGCTAAGGTTATGGTTAAGATTAGGGCTGGAGTTACGGTTAGGGTTTGGGTTAGGGCTAGTTACCCTAGCTTAGAATAGGATTAGGTTTAGGTTTAGGATAAAGGTTAGGTTTTGAGCTAGGATTAGTCCTAGGACGAGGGTTAGTTTTAGTGTTAAGTCTAGCCTTAGGGTTATGGTTATGGTCAGGGCTAGGTTAAGGATTAGGGCTATGGTTTTCATTAGGGTTAGCGTAGGTTTAGGGTGTTTGGGTTAAATGTATGGTTAGCTTTAGGGTTAAGGTTAGGTTTAGGATTAAGTTTAGTTTTAGGGCTAGGTTTACTGTTGGATTTAGAGTAATGGGTTAGGGTTTGATTTAGGTTACGGCTACAGCAAGGGTTAAGATTAGGGTTAGGTCTAGGGTTAGGTTTATGGTTTGTGTTAGGGTTTTGTTTAGGGCTAGGCCTAGGGTTATCATTAGGGTTACGGTTAGAATTAGGGTAATGGCTAGAGTTAGAGCTAGGGTTAGTGCTAGGGTTAAGGTTAGTATTATGGCTAGGGTTAGGGTTATGTTTAGATAGGGCTAGGATTATGTTTAGGCTAAAGGTTAGGCTTTAGCTAGTGTTAGGACTAAGGTGAGGATTAGGGTTAGGGTTAGAGCTAGGGTTAGATGAGAGTTATGCTTAGGGTAGATTTAGGCCTCAGATTAGGGCTAGTTTGTGTTAGGTTTAGGCCTAGGTTAGTGCTATGGGTAATGCAAGATCTAGGGTTCTAATTAGGGCTAATTTTAGGGTTAGGGTTATGGTTAGGTCAAGTGTTAAGTTTAGATTTTGGTTTAGGTCAGGTTTAGAGGTGGGTTTATTGTTAGTGTCAGGGTCAGTGTTCAGGTTAGAGTTAGGGTTAGGTTGAAAGCCAGAATTAGGGCTTGGGTTAGGTATAGGGATAGGGTTAGTGTTTGGTTTAGGAAAAGGGTTATAGTTAGGGCTAGGACTAAGTTTTTGTTTATGTCTAGGCCTAGAGTTATTACTAGATTTAGAAGTAGGTTTAGGTCTAGGGCTAGTGTTAGGGTTAGGGTTAGGTATAAGTTTACTGGTAGGACAAGTTTCAGGGTTTAGTTTAGGATTAGAGTCATGTTTAGACCTACAATTAGTGTTAGGGTCAGAATAAGGGTGATGTTTAGGGTTAGGTTTAGGGTAAGGATTTGGGTTAGGCTAAGAATTAGAATTAGGACTAGTGTTAGCTTTATGGATAGGGTTTTGCTTAGGGTATGGGATAGGGTTAGGCTAGGTTTAGGGTTAGGTTTAGGGCTAGGGTTAGGTTTAGGAGTAGGGTTAAATCTAGTGTTAGGTTTCAGATTAGGGCTATTTTTGTGTTAGGGTTAGGGCTAGTGTTAGGGCTACGGCCAATGTAAGAACTAAGGTTATAATTGGGGTGAATTTTAGGGTTAGGGTTTGGGCTAGGTCTTGTGTTAGCATTAGCTTTAGGGTTAGGGTGATATTTAGAGCTAGAGTTAGTGTTTGTATAAGAGTCAGGGTCAGGGTTAGTTTTAGGCCAAGGGCTGGAATTAGAGCAAGGGTTATGACTAGTTATAGTCATAGGGTTTGGTCTAGGGTAAGGTTTAGGGTTAGAGCAATGGCTCTGGTTTGTTTTAGTGCTGGGGCTAGGTTTAGGGATAGTTTTAGGATTGGCAATAGTGTTAGGGCTAGTGGTAGGGTGAGGTTTAGGCTTAAGTTTATTGTTAGATTTAGAGTTATGTTTAGATCTAGGGATAGGGCTATGGCTAGGGTTAGGGCTAGTGTGAGTGTTACAGTAATGGATAGGGTTAAAAGTAGAAATAGGGCAAGATTGAGAGTTAGCATTAGTCTTAAGGCTAGGGTTAGGGCTAGGGTTAGGTTTAGGGCTAAATTAGGGCTAGGATTAGCATTAGGGTTAGTGTTATGTTTAGGCCTATGGTTAGGGCAAGGTTTAGTGTTAGTTTTAGGGGAAGGGATGGGGTTATATAGCAGGTTCATGGCTAGGGCGGGGGTTAAAATTAGGGATAGGGCTATGGTACGGGTTTGGGTTAGGATTAAGGCTAGGTTTAGGGCTGGGATTAGGGCTACGGCTATGTCTGGCTTCGGTTTATGGTTAGGGACAGTTTTAGGTTTAGGTTTATGGCTAGGTTTAATGTAAGATTAGGTTTAAGGCAGGGGTCAGGTTTAGAGCTAGATGTATTATTAGGGTCAGAGTCCGGGTTAGGGTTTGGTTTGGGTTAACGATTAGTGTTAGGGCTCAAATTAGCATTAGGATTAGGGTTCCGGTTAGAGTAATGGATAGGGTTAGGTTTAGGGTTTAGGTTAGGTTTAGAGTAATGTATATGGTTAATGATAGGGATAGGGATAGGGTTAAGGACTAGTGTTAACATTTGGTTTAGGCTTATGTTTAGGGTAATGGATAGGGTTAGTGCTAGTTTTAGGGCTTGGGTTAAAGTTAGCATTAGGGTAAGGGTTAGGGTTAGGCTTAGAGTTAGTGTTAGGGTTAAGCTTAGGGTAAGTGTTAGGGCTTGAGCTAGGTTTAGGGCTAGCATGAGGTTTAGGGTTAGAGTCAGGGCTATGGTTAGGATTAGTGTTAGTGTTAGGGTTAGGGCTAGGGTTAGCATTAGGGTCAGGGTTATGTTTAAGGTAATGGATAAAGTTAGATCTAGGATTTGAGCTATGGTTACAGTAAGGATTCAGGTTAGATTTAGGCTTAGGGCTAGTGTTATGTTTAGGTTAAAGGTTAGAGTTTGATCTAGGTTAAGGGCTAGGCAAGCTTTAGGGTTAGGGTTTGGGTTAGGATTAAGGTTAGGGTTATGCTTAGGGCTAGATTTAGGGCTAGGTTTTGTGTGAGGTTTATGGCTAGTGTTAGGGCTATTGGTAATGTAAGAGCTAGTGTTATGGTTATGACTAGTTTTAGGATTAGGGTTATGGATAAGTCGTGTGTTAGGGTTACGTTTTGGGTTAGGATAAGTTTTAGAAGTAGGGTTTCTGTTAGGGTAAGGGTCAGTGTACAGGTTTGCATTGGGTTAGTGTGAGGGCCAGAATTAGAACTAGGGTTAAGTCTATGGTAGGGTGAGTCTTTGCATTAGGTTAATGGTTATTGTTAAGGCTAGGGCTAGGTTTTTGTTTAGGGATAGGGCTTGAGTTATGGCTATATTTAGGATTAAATTTAGATCTAGAGCTAGTATTAAGGTTAGGTTTAGTTATAGGTTTACCAGTAGGGCTAGTGTTAGGGTTTGGTTTAGGGTTAGGGTCAGGCTTAGAACTAGGGTTAGTGTTAAGGTCAGAATAAGGGTCAGGGTTAGGGGTTAGGCTTTGGGTTAGGGTTAGAAATAGAATGAGGTCTATGGTTAAGACTAGTAATAGAATTAGGGTTTGGAGTAGGCTAAGGATTAGGGTTGGGACTAGGGTAGAATTAGGGTGAGAGTTTGGCTTAGGTAAGAGATAAAGTTAGAGCTAGGGTTAGGGATAGGTTTAGGTTTAGGGTTAGGGTTAAAGCTAGGGTCAGGGCTCAGAATAGGGCTAAGTTTTCTGTTAGGGTTAGGTCTATATCTACTATAAGAACTGGCTTTACGATTAGGGCTAGTTTTATGATTAGGTTTAGGACTAGTTCTAGGGTTCAGGTTAGGTTTAGGGTTAGGGTGATATTTAGAGCTAGGGTTAGTTTTAGGGTCAGAGTTAGGGTCAGTATTAGTTGTAGGGTTAGGGTTAGGCCTAGGTGTAGTGTTAGGATTTGATTTAGGTTAGGGTTAGGATTAGGACTATAGCTCAGTTTTGTTTGAGGGCTATGGCTAGGGTTAGGGCTAGTTTTCAAATTAGCATTAGGGTTAGGGCTAGTGTTTGGGAGAGGTTTAGGTTTAAGGTTAGGATTATATTTAGAGTTAGGGTTAGATCTGGTTTAGGGCCAGGACTAAGTTTAGGGTTAGGTTTCAGCTAGGGTTAGGGCTAGGCTTTGGGTTATGGTAAAGGAGAAGGTTAGAACAAATGATAGAACTAGGGCGAGATTAGAGTTATTCTAAGGGCTAGGAATATGGTTAGGTTTAGGGTTAGGGCTAAATTAGGGCTAGTAATAGAGGTAGGGTTAGTATTAGGGCAAGGCCTTTGTTTAGGGCTAGGGTTAAGATTAGGGTTAGGATATGGTATGATGTTATAGCTAGGATTAGGCCTAGGGCAAGGGTTAAATTTAGGGTTAGGGCTAGTGATAGAATTAGGGTTAAGATTAAGGCTAAATTTAGGGCCAGGATTAGGTCTATGGTTTTTGTTATGTTTATGTCTAGCATTGGGGCTAGGGCTAATGTCAGGTCTAGGGCTATGGTTAGGAATAGTTTTAGAGTTAGGTTTATGTTTAGGTATAGTGTAATGGTTAAGTTAAGGGTTACGGTCAGTTTTAGAGCTAGGGGTATTATTAGGATAGGGGTTAGGGTTAGGGTTTGTTTAGGTTCATATTTAGAATTAGGGCTCAAATTAGCATTAGGGTTAGGTTTAGGGTTAAGGTAATGGATATGGTTAGGTTTAGGGTTCAGATTAGGTTTAGGTAATGCATAGGGTTAGGGTTATGGATAGGGTTAGGGTTATCCTAGGGTTAGCATTGTGGTTAGGGTTAGGGTTAAGGTAATGGATAGGATTAGAGTTAGGGTTAGGACTAGGATTATGGTTAGGATTAGGGCTAGGATTAAGATTAGGTTTAGGGTTAGGGTTAGGATTAGGGTTAAAGCTAGGGTTAGGGCTCAGATTAGGGCTAGGTTTTAGATTAGGTTAGGGCTAGGGTGGGGCTATGTCTAATGTAAGAACTAGGTTTACAATTAGGGCTAGATTTAGGGTTAGAGTTAGGCCTAGGTCTAGTGTTAGGGTTAAGTTTATGTTTAGGGTGATGATTTGAGATAGGGTTAGTGTTAGGGTCAGAGTCAGGATCATTGTTATTTTAAGGGTTAGGAATAACATTCGAATAGAGCTAGGGTTAAGGCTAGGTGTAGGGTTAGGATTGTGTTAGAGTTAGGGCAAAAATTAGGGCCAGGGCTAATGTCAGGCATAGGGTTACGGTTAGGTTAGGATTAAAGTTAGGGCTATACTCTATCTTGATTTAGGACTAGGGCTTGGGTAGGGCTAGTTTTAGGATTAGCGATAGAGTTAGAACTAATGGTATGGTGAGGTTTAGGCTTAGGGTTAGGGTTAGATTTAGAGTTATGGTTAGATCTAGGGTTAGGGCTAAGGTTAGGGCTAGTGTTAGGGTTATGGTAACACATGAGGTTAGTACCAGATATAGGTCTAGGGTTAGCATTAAGATTAAGGCTAGGGTTAGAGATCAGGTTACAGTTAGTGATAAATTAGGGATAGGATTAGAGCTAGAGTTAGTGTTATGGTTAGGTCTAGGGTTAGGGCTAAGGTTAGGGTTAGTGATAGTGTTAGGGTTAGGATTAGGGTTAAGGGAAAAGATGTGATTATACCTAGGTTCAGAACTAGGGTGAGGGTTGAAATTCGGGATTGGGGTAGGGTTAGTTTTCAGGTTAGAATTAAGGATTAGTTTAGGGCTAGGATGAGGGATAGGATTTGTGTTAGGTTTAGGGCAAGAATTAGGTAGAGTGCTAATGTCATGTCTATGGTTTTGGTTAGGATAGTGTTTTTGTCAGTTTTATGGCTAGGTCTAGTGTAAGGGTTAGTTTTAGGGTAAGGGTCAGCTTTAGAGCTAGGTGTATTATTAGAGTCAGTGTCTTCTTCAGAGTTTGGATTAGGTTATGGTTTAGGTTTAGGGCTTGAATTAGCATTAGGGTTAGGGTTATGGTTAGAGTAATTGATAGGGTTAGGTTTAGTGTTCAGGTTAGGTTTAGGTAATGGATAGGGTTAGTGTTAGTGGTAGGTTTAGGATTAGGCCTAGGGTTAGCATTTGGGTTAGGTTTATGTTTATTGTAATGGATAGGTTTAGGGCTAGGCTTTTGATTAGGATTAGGTCTAGGGTTAGGGTTAGGGTTAGGGTTAGGCCTATGGTTAGTGTTAGGGTTAGGTTTAGGTTAAGTGATAGGTTTGAGCTATGGTTAGGGCTAGGGTGAGGGTTAGGGTTAGTGTCAGGTCTAGGTTTAGGATAAGGGTTAAGTTTAGGGCTTGGGTTAGCATTAGGATTAGGGTTAGGGTTATGTTTAAGGTAATGGATAGAGTTAGAGCCAGGGTTTGGCCTTTTTTATGGTTAGGATTAGGGCTAGGATTAGGGCTAGGTTTAGAGTTAGGGCTAGGGTTATGTTTATGGTAATGTTTAGTGTTTGATATAGAGTTAGGTGTACGGTGAGGGTTAGGGTTAGGGTTAGGTCTAGAGTTAGGGCTAGAGTTAGGCTTAGGGCTAGGTTTAGGGCTAGGGTTTGTGTGAAGTTTAGGGCTAGTGTTAGGGTTATATGTAATGTAAGAGTGAGGATTAGGTGTATGGCTAGGTCTAGTGATAAGGTTATGACTAGATTTTGAGTTAGCATAAAGTTTAGAGCTAGGTTTGTGTTTAGGTAAGGGTCATTGTCCAGGTTAGGATTAGGTTTAAGATTAGGTCCAGAAATAGGGCTAGGTTTAGGTCTAGATGTAGGGTTAGTGTTTGGGTTAGGTTAAGGGTTATTGTTAGGGCTAGGGCTAGGTTTTTGTTTAGGGCTAGTGCTAGAGTTATGGCTAGGTTTATGATTAGGTTTTTGTCTAGGTCGAGTGTTAGTGTTAGGTTTAGGTATATGGTTACCCATAGGGCTAGTGTTAGGGTTCAGTCTAGCGTTAGGTTCAGGTTTATACCTAGGGTTAGAGTTAGGGTCAGAATAAGGGTCAGGGTTAGGGTTAGAGTTTGGATTAGGTTTAGAGCTAGAATCAGGGCTATGGTTAGGATTAGTATTAGGGTTATGTTTGGGGTAGGCTAAGGATTATATTTAGGACTATGGTAGCATTAGGGTGAGGGTTTGGCTTAGGGTGAGGTATAGGGTTAGAGCTAGGGTTAGGGCTAGTGTTAGGGTTAGAAATAGGGCTAGGATTAAGGTTAGGGTTATGTTTCAAGCTAGGTTTAGGTCTCATATAAGGGCTAGGTTTTCTGTAATGGTAGGGCTATGTCTAATGTAAGAAATAGGGTTCAATTATGGCTATTTTTAGGGTTAGGTTTAGGGCTGGGTCTAGTGTTAGGGTTAGATTTAGGGTTAGGGTGATGTCTAGAGTTAGGGTTAGTATCAGGGTAAGTTCTAGAGTTAGGATTTGGACTCGAATTAGGGCTAGGATTAGGACTAGATCTACGGTTAGTGTTTGATTTAGTTTAAGGATTAGGGTTAAGCCTATGACTCGGGTTTGTTTGAGTGCTAGGGCTAGGGTCAGGGCTAGTTTGCCAATTAGCATTAGGCTTAGGGCTAGTGTTAGGGTGAGATTTAAGCTTAGTGTTAGGGTTAGATTTAGAGTTAGGATTAGATATAGGTTTATGGGTAGGGTGCAAGTTAGGGCTAGGTTTGGGGCTAGGTTTAGAGCTAGGGTTTGGGTTATTTATGGGATAGATTGAAAACTAGGTATAGGACTACGGTTTGAGTTAGCGTTAGTCTTAGAGCAAGGATTAGGGTTAGAGTTAGGGTTAGGGCAAAATTAGTGCTAGGATTAGCGCTAGAGTTAGTGTTAGGGCTAGGCCTATGTTTAGGGCTGGTTAGGGTTAGGATTAAAATTAAGGCTAGGTTTAGCGCTAGGATTAGAGCTAGTTTTTTTGTTAGGGTTTGGGCTAGTATTATGGCTAGGGCTTATGTCAGATCTAGGTTTATGGTTAGGGTTAATTTTAGGGTGAGGTTTATGACTATTTCTAGTGTAAATATTAGGTTGAATTTTAGGGTCAGTTTTAGAGATAGGGTTATTATTAGGGTCAAGGTCACAGTTAAGGTTTGGGTTAAGTTAAGGTTAAGGGTTAGGGCTCTAATTAGTGTTAGGGTTAGGGTTAAGACTACGGAAAATATTTTGTTTACGGTTAGGTATAGGGTTTGGATATGGTTAGGTCAGGGTAATGGATATGGTTAGGTTTAGGGTTCAAGTAAGGTTTAGGGTAATGGATAATTTTAGGGTTAGATATAGGGTTAGGGTTATCCTAGAGTTAGCATTAGGTTTTGGGTTGTGGTTAGGGTAATGGATAGGGTTAGAGCTAGGGTTAGGTCTAGGATTATGGTTAGGATTAAGGCTAGGGTAAGGTTTAGGTTTAGGGCAAGTTTTAGGGTTAGGATTAAGTTTAGGGTAATGTTTAGGGCTAGGGCTAGGGCTAGGGTTAGGGTTAAAATGAGGTATAGGGCTAGAATTAGGGCTAGGTTTTGGGTTAGGTTAGTGCTAGGTGTAGGGATACAGCTAATGTAAGAACTAGGGTTATGATTAGGGCTAGTTTTAGTGTTAGGGTTAGGGCTAGGTCTAGTTTTAGGGTTAGATTTATTTTTAGGTTGATGTTAAGCTAGGGTTAGTGTTAGGATCAGAGTCAGGATCAAGGTTAGTTTTATGTTTAGGGTAGGACTGGAATTAGGGCTAGGGTTAGGGCTAGGTGTAAGGTTAAGTTTTGATTTAGGTTCAAGTTTAGGGTTAGGGCTATAGTTCGGTTTTGTTTTAGGGATAGGACTAGTTTAGGGCTAGTTTTAGGATTAGCAATAGTGTTATGGCTAGTGTTAGTGTGAGCTTTAGGCTTAGGGTTAGGTTTAGATTTAGAGTTATGGTCAGATCTAGGGTGAGGGCTAGGGCTAGAGTTAGGGCTAAGGTTAGGACAAGTTTTAGGGTTATGGTAAGGGATAGGCTCAGAACTAGGAATAGGACTAGGATGAGAGTTGGATTTACTCTTAGTGCTGTGTTAGGATAGAGTTAGGGCTAAATTAGGGCTAGGATCAGGTCTAGGATTAGTTATAGGATTAGGTCTAGGGTTAGGGTTAGGGTTACATTTATGGGAGGGGATTGAGTTATAGCTAGGTTCAGAACTAGGGTGAGGGATAAAATTGGGGATAGGGCTAAAGTTAGGATTCATGTTAGAATCAAGGCTAGGTTTAGGGCTAGGATGAGGGCTAGTGTTTGTATGAGGTTTATGGCAAGAATTAGGGCTAGGGCTAATATCAGGTCTAGGGTTATGTTTAGGGATAGTTTTAGGGTAAGGTTTATGGCTAGGTCTAGTGTCAGAATTAGGTTTAGGGTAAGGTTCAGGTTTAGAGGTAGGGGTATTAAAATGGTCAGGGTCAGGTTTTGGGTTTGGGCAGGTTAAGGTTTACAGTTAGGGCTCAAATTAGCTTTATGTTTAGCGTTAGGGTTAGGTTAATGGATAGTGTTAGGTTTAGGCTTCAGGTTAGGTTTAGGGTTCTGGTTAGGTTTAGGGTAATGGATAGGTGTAGGGTTAGGCCTAGGGTTATCATTAGGGTTATGGTTATTGTTAGGAAGTGGATAGGGTTAGAGCTAGTGTTAGAGCTAAGGTTATGCTTAGGATTATGGCTAGAGTTAGGGTTAGGGTTAGGGTTAAGGCTAAGGTTAGGGTTAGGGTTAGATTTAGGGTATGCTGGAGTGTTTGAGCTAGGGTTAGTGCTAAGGATAGGGTTAGTTTTAGGGTTAGGTCTAGGATGAGGGTTACGTTTATGGTTAGGTTTAGTATTATGGTTAGGTGTAGGGTTAGCATTAGGTTTAGGGTAATGACAGGGTTAGATATCGGGTTAGGGTTAGGGTTAGGATTAGGTTTAGGACTAGGGTTAAGGTTAGATTTAGGGTATGGTTAGGGTTTGAGTTAGGGTTAAGACTATGTAAAAGGTTTTGTTTATGGTTAGGTATAGGGTTAGGTTTATGATTAGGTTTAGAGTAGGTTTAGGGAAAGGGCTAAGGTTATCATGAGGTTTATGGTTAGGAATAGGGTAATGAGTGGGGTTAGAGCTAGGGTTAAGGCTAGGGTTAAGTTTAGGTTTAGGGCTAGGGTTAGGGTTAGGGTTAGACTTAGGGCTAGTCTTATGGTTAGGTTAAGAGTAAGAGTCCGGGATTGAGTAAGGGTTAGGGCTAGGTTGAGGGTTCGTGTTAGAATCAGGGCTAGGGATAGAGTTAGAATTACAGTTAGGGCTAGGATAAGCATTAGGTTTAGGCTCATGGTTAGGGTAATGGATAGAGTTAGAGCTAGGGTTTGGGCTATGGTTATGGTTAGGATTGGGGCTAGGTTTAAGGTTAGGGTTCAGGCTAATGTTATGTTTAGGGTAAGGGTGAGGGATTGAGCTAGAGTTAAGGCTAGGGCTAGGTCGATTGTTAGATACAGCTTTAGGTCTAGGGATAAGATTATCATAGGTTTATTGTTAGGGTTGGTGTTAGGGTTAGGGTTATCATTAGGGCTAAGTTTCATTATCATTATGGTAATGAATACCCTTAGATATATGTTTAGGTGTAGAGTTAAGATTAGATTTATTTTAGGGTTAGCATTAAAGCTATGATTATGTTTAGATTTATGGTACAGGTTAGGGTTTGAGCTAGGATTAGGTCTATGGTGAGAGTTAGGTTTATGGTTAGGTCTAGGTTTAGTTTTCCGGTTAGGGTAAGGGTTGGGGTTATGGCTAGGGTTATCAATAGGGTTAGGTTTAGCATTAGTGTAATGGGTGATTTAAAGCTAGGTTTAGGGTTAGGATTAAGGTTAGGATTAGGGCTAGGGTTAGATTTAGATTTAGGGATAGGTCTAAGTTTATATTTAGTGTTAGGGTTAGGCTTTGAGCTAGGTTTAGTACTAAGGCTAGGGTTAGGATTAGGGTTAGGGCTAGGGTTAAGGTTAGAGTTATGCTTAGGGCTATGTTTAGGCCTAGGATTTGCTCCAGGTTTTGTGTTAGATTAAGGCGTAAGGATTGGGCTATGGTTAATGTAAGAGCTAGGGTTATGCTTAGGGCTAGTTGTAGGGTTAGGCTTATCACTAGATCTAGATCCATTTCAGAGGATTTGTCGCTGATATACAGGAATGCCTTTGATTTATGTGTGTTGATTTTATATCCTGCCACTTTGCTGAATTCATTTATTAGCTCTAATAGTTTCTTTGTAGACCCTTTTGTGTCTGCTAGGTATAGAATCATGTCACCTGCAAATAGTGATAATTTAAGTTCTTCTTTTCCTATTTTTCTGCCTTTAATTTCTTTCATCTAATTGCTCTGGCCAGTGTTTCGAGAACTATGTTGAACAGAAGTGGTGAGAGAGGGCATGCCTGTCTTGTTCCAGATTTTAGAGGGAATGCCTTCAGTTTTTCTCCATTCAGAATGATGCTAGCCTGAGGCTTAGCATAGATTGCTTTTACAGTATTGAGCTATGTTACTATTATCCCTAGTTTTTCTAGAGTTTTGAACATAAAGGGATGCTGTCCTTTGTCGAATGCTTTTTCCGCATCTATCGAGATGATCATATGGTTCTTATTTTTAAGTCTATTGATGTGGTGAATAACATTTATTGATTTCCGTATATTGAAACATCCTTGCATCCCAGGGATGAATCCTACTTGATCATGGTGCACAATTTTTTTGATATGTTTTTGTATCCAATTCGCCAGAAATTTATTGAGGATTTTTGCATCTAGGTTCATTAGAGATATTGGTCTGTAGTTTTCTTTCTTTGAAGTGTCTTTGTCTGGTTAAGGTATCAGGGTGATGTTGGCCTCGTAGAATGAATTTGGAAGTTCTCCCTCTTTTTCTATTTCCTGAAGTAGCTTGAAAAGTATTGGTATTAGTTCCTCTTTAAAGGTTTTGTAAAACTCTGCTGTATACCCATCCGGTCCTGGGCTTTTCTTAGTTGGTAGTCTTTTGATGGTTTCTTCTATTTCCTCAATTGATATTGGTCTGTTTAGGTTGTCTATATCCTCCTGGCTCAATCTGGGCAGATCATATGACTTAAGAAATTTATCGATGCCTTCACTATCTTCTAATTTATTGGAGTATAAGGATTCAAAATAATTTTTGATTATCTTCTGTATTTCTGAAGTGTCTGTTGTGATATTGCCTTTTTCATCCCCTATGCTAGTAATTTGAGTTCTCTCTCTTCTTCTCTTCATTAGCATGGCTAAGGGTCTGTCAATTTTATTTATTTTTTCAAAGAACCAACTTTTAGTTTTGTCAATTTTTTCAATTGTTTCTTTTGTTTCGATTTCATTAATTTCAGCTCTGATTTTAATTATTTCTTGCCTTCTACTTCTTTTGCTGTTGTTTTGCTCTTCTTTTTCTAGGATTTTGAGATGAAGTATGAGATCATTTATTTGTTGGTTTTTCCTTTTTTTAAGGAATGAACTCTTTGATTATTTTCCCCCCTTTAGTGTCCTACCTCCCACTGTTGGTTTTCATTGTTATTTTCCATTTCCGCTTCCTGTAATGTTTTGCCAAGGATGTTTTGAAGAGACGGTTTTCTAGCTGCAAATTCTTTTAACTTTCGTTTATCGTGGAAGGTTTTAATTTCATCTTCCATCCTGAAGCTTAATTTCGCTGGATACACAATTCTTGGTTGGAACCCATTTTCTTTCAGTGTTTGAAATATGTTTATCCAGGATCTTCTAGCTTTCAGAGTCTGTGTTGAAAGATCAGCTGTTATCCTGATTGGCTTACCCCTAAATGTAATCTGCTTCCTTTCTCTTGTAGCTTTTAAAATTCTCTCCTTATTCTGAATGTTGGGCATCTTAATTATAATGTGTCTAGGTGTGGATCTCTTATGATTTTGCACATTCGGCGTCCTGTAGGCTTCTAGGACTTGGGATTCTGTCTCATTCTTCAAGTCTGGGAAGTTTTCTCATATTATTTCATTGAATATATTCCTCATTCCTTTGGTTTGAACCTCTATCCCTTCCTGTATCCCAATGACTCTTAAGTTTGGTCTCTTTGTATTATCCCATATTTCTTGGATGTCCTGCTCATGGTTTCTTAATAGTCTTGCTGAGCTGTCTATGTTCTTTTCAAGTTGAAATACTTTGTCTTCATTGTCTGATGTTCTATCTTCTAAGTGTTCTACTCTGCTGGTAGTATTCTCAATTGAGTTTTTAAGTTGGTTTATTGCTTCCTGCATTTCTAGGATTTCTGTTTGTTTGTTTTTTATAACCTCTGTCTTCTTGTATAGTTGATCTTTTGCTTCTTGGATTTGTTTATGTAATTCATTGTTGAAGTGATCTTTCATTGTCTGATTTTGCTGTCTGATGTCTTCCTTGAGACTCCAGATCATCTGAAGCATGTATATCCTGAATTCTTTATCTGACATTCCATCTGCTGCAGATATTACCTCTTCTAACGTTGAGTTGACCTGCATTGCTTGTGGTCCTTTCTTTCCTTGTCTCTTCATACTGTTCGCGTTTCTTTCTGCTTGGTGAAACTGTTGTGCTATTGAATTTTACCCCTATATATTTATATTGCTCTTGTATAGTTTCAAAGTCTCCCTCACAGGTGTGGGTGGCGGCTCTGCCCCTCCTCCAATTGGGGCAATATGCCTACCATGCCGGCAGGCCGCTGGGCCTGTTCTGCCAGTCGGTTGCAGGTCTGCCTACCTTGCAGGCGCAGGCGGCGGCTCTGCCCCTCTGTGGGCCTCTGGGCTTGTTCTGTCGGTGGTCGCAGTTCTGCCTACTTTTCAGGTGCGGGCAGTGGCACTGCCCCTCTGCAGGCCGCTGGGCCTGTTCTGCCGGTGGGTGGCAGGTCCGCCTACCTTGCAGGCGCGGGGGGGCTCTACCCTTCTGCAGGCCGCTGGGCCTGTTCTGTCTGTCGGTTGCAGGTCTGGCCTGTTCTGTTGGTGGTCGCAGGTCCGCCTACCTTGCAGGCCCGAGGGGCAGCTCTGCCCCTCCGCAGGCCACTGGGCCTTTTCTGTCCATGGTCACAGTTCCACCTACCTTGCAGGCCCGGGGGGAGGGGGAGGCTCTGCCCCTCAGCAGGCCGCTGGGCCTGTCCTGTCGGTGGTCGCAGGTCCACCTACCTTGCAGGCGCGGTGGGAGGGGCGGCTCTGCCCCTCAGCTGGCCGCTGGGCCTGTTCTGCCGGTGGGTCGCAGGCCCACCTACCTTGCAGGCGTGGTTGGCAGCTCTGCCCCTCTGCGGGTCAGTGGGCCTGTTCCGTTGGTGGTCACAGTTCTGCCTACCTTGCAGGCGCGGGGGGAGGGGGCAGCTCTGCCCCTCAGCAGGCCGCTGCACCTGTTCTAGGATTAGGCTTTGAGTTAGGGTTAGGACTAAGGCTAGGCTTAGGATTATGGTTAGGGCTAGGGTTAGGGTTAGGGTTATGCTTAGGGCTAGGTTTAGGCCTAGGATTCGCTCTAGGTTTTGTGTTAGGTTAATGCATAAATTTAGGGCTATGGGTAATGTAAGAGCTAGGCTTAGAATTAGGGCTAGTTGTAGGGTTTGGTTATGACTAGGTCTAGTGTTAGGTTTAAGTTTTTGGTTAGGGTCAGGTTTAGGGATAGGTTTAGTCTTAAAGGCAGGGTCAGTGTTCAGGTTAGAGTTATAGTTCAGGTTAAAGCCAGAATTAGGATTAGGCTTATGTCTAGGGGTAGGGTTAGTTTTTGAGTTAGGTTAAGGGATATTGTTAGGGCTAGGACTAGGTTGTTGTTTAGGTCTAGGGCTACAGTTAAGGCTAGGTTTAGGATTATGTTTAGGTCTAGGGCTTGTGATATGTTTAGGTTTAGGTATAAGTACCGGTAGGGCTAGTGTTAGGGTTTTTTCTAGGGTTAGGGTCAGGTTTAGATCTAGGGTTCTTGTTATGGTCAGAATAAGGGTCAGGTTTATGGTTAGGGTTTGCCATAGGGTTAGAGCTAGAATGAGGGCTAGATTTAGGACTATTCTTAGCGTTAGGGTTTTGGTAAGCCTTAGGATTAGGGATAGGTCTAGGGTTACCATTAGGTTTAGCGTCTTGCTTACAGTTAGTTATAGGGTTAAAGCTAGTGTTAGGGGTAGGGGTAGGGTTAGGTTTAAAGCTAGGTTTAGGGCTCTTTTAGGGGTAAATTTTCTGTTAGGTTTAGGGCTAAGGTTAGGGCAAGAGCTAATGTAAAAACCAGGGTTAATATTAGGGTTCATTTTAGGGTTAGTGTAGGAGTTAGCCTCTATTGTTAGGGTTTGGTTTATGATTTTGGTGATATTTAGAGCTAGGGTTAGTGTAAGGAGAGGAGTCATGGTCAGGGTTATTTTTATGATTATGGTTAGGACTCGAATTAGGGTTAGGGTTAGGTCTAGTTGTAGTGTTAGGGTTTGGTTTAAGTTAAGCTTTAGGGTTAGGGCCACTGTTTGGTTTTGTTTTAGTTGTAGAGTTAGGGTTAGGACTAGTTTTATGATTAGTGTTAGGGTTAGGGCTAGTGTTAGTTTTAGGCTTAGGCTTAGTGTTAGGGTTACATTTAAAATTAGGTTTAGATCTAGGGTTAGGGCTAGGACTAAGGATAGGGCACAGTTTAGCTCTAGGGTTTGGGTTATGGTAAGGAATTGGGTTAGATCTAGGAATAGGGCTAGTGTGAGAGTTAGAGTTAGTCTTAGGGCTAGTGTTAGGGTTAGGGATAGAGTTAAATTAGGGGTAGGATTAGGGCTAGGTTTAGTGTTCAGCTTAGGCCTAGCATTAGGGTTAGGGTTAGGGTTAAGTTTAGGATAGGGATGGCATTGTAGCTAGGTTAAGAGGTAGGGTGAGGGTTAGAGTTAGGGTTGGGATTAGTGTTAGGGTTATGATTAAGGCTAGGTTTAGGTCTAGAATGAAGGCTAGAGTTTGTTTTAGGGTTAGGGCTATGATTAGGGCTAGGGCTAATATCAGGTCTAGGGTTATGGTTAAACATAGATTTAGGGTTAGGTTCATTGCTACGTCTAGTGTAAGCATTAAGTTTAGGGTAAGGTTCAAGTTTACAGCTAGGGTAATTATTAGGGTTAAGTTCAGGGTTAGGGTTTGTTTTATGTTAGGATATAGGTTTATGGCTGAAATTAGCATTAGGGTTAGGGTTAGGGTAATGGTAGGGTCTGGTTTAGGGTTCAGGTTAGGTTTATGGTAATTCATAGTGTTAGGGTTAGCTATAGGGTTAGGGTTAGGCCTAGGGTTAGCATTTGGGTAAGGGTTATGTTTAGGTTAATGGATAGGGTTAGAGCTAAGGTTAGAACTAGGGTTTGCATTAGGAATAGGTCTTGAGTTAGGGTTAGGGTTAGGGATAGAGTTAAATTATGTTTAGCATAAGGGTTAGGTATTTAGCTAGGGTTAGGGCTAGGGTAAGGGTTAGGTTAAAGTCAGGGCTAGGTTAGGGTTAGGGTTAGGTTTAGGGCTAGGGTTATCATTAGGTTTATGGTTTTGGTTAGGGTAATGGATAGAGGTAGAGTTAGGGTGAGGTTTAGAGTTTGGGCTAGGGTTATGTTTAGGGTAAGGTTTAGGGTTTGAACTTGGGTTAGGGCTATGGCGAGGATTATGGTTAGGGTTAGGGCTAGTTTCAGGGTTAGGGTTATGCTTAGGGTTAGGTTTAGAGCTATGATTAGGGCTAGGTTTTGTGTGAACTTTAGGGCTAGTGTTAGGTGTATGGGTAATGTAAGAGCTAGGGTTATGGTTATGGCTAGTTTTAGGGTTAGTCTAGTCTAAGGGTTAAGTTTGGGGTTAGATAAGATTTAGAGCTGGGTTTGTGTTATGGTAAGGGTCAGTGTTCGGGTTAGGGTTAGTTTTAGGGTTAGGGCTAGAAATAGTACAAGGGTTACTTCTAGGTGTATAGTTAGTGTTTGGGTTAAGTTAAGGGTTATTGTTAGGGCGAGGGCTAGAATTATGGCTATATGTAGGATTAGATTTAGGTCATGGGCTAGTGTTAGTTTTAGATTTAGGTATAGGTTTGCTGGTAGGTCTAGTGTTAGGTTTTGGTTTAGGGGTAGGGTCAGGTTTAAACCTAGGGTTAGTGTTAGGGTCAGAATAAGGGTCATGGCTAAGGTTAGGGTTTGGGTTAAGTTTAGAGCTAGCATAAGAGCTAGGGTTAGGACTAGTAATAGAGTTAGGTTTTGGGTAGGCTAAGAATTAGGGTTAGGACTAGGATAGCAATAGGGTGAGGGTTTGACTTTGTGTAAGGGATAGGATTAGAGCTAGGGCCAGGACTAGCATAGGGTTAGGGTTAGGTTTAGGGTTAGGATTAAGGCTAAGTTTAGGGCTAGGATTAGGGCTAGGGTTGTGTTGGAGTTAGGGCTAGCATTAGGCCTAGGGCTAATGTCAGGACTAGGGTTATGTTTAGGAATAGTATTAGGGTTAGGATTGTGGCTAGGTACAGTGTAAGTGTTAGGTTAAGGTTTAGGGTAAGGTTTAGAGCTAGGGTTATTATTAGGGTCAGGTTCATTGTTACAGTTTGAGTTAGGTTAATGTTTATGGTAGGGCTCAAATTAGCCTTAAGGTTAGGGTAGGGTTAGGGTTATGGATATCGTTGGGTTTATGGTTCAGAATAGGTTTAGGGTAATGGATAGAGTTAGGGTTAGGAATAGGTTTAGGATTACCCTAGAGCTAGCATTAGGGTATGGTTAGGGTTAGGTTAATGGCTAGGGTTACGGCTATGTTTAGGGCTAGGATTATGGTTAGGATTAGGGCTAAGGTTAGATTTAGTGTTGGGGCAAATATTAGAATTAGGTTTAGGTTTAGGGTAAGGGTTAGGGCTAGGATTAGGGTTATTGTTAGGGTTAAAGCTAGTGTTAGGGCTCTATTAGGTCTAGGTTTTGGGTTAGGTTAGGGCTAGGGTTAGGGCTACGGCTAATGTAAGAACTATGGTTACGATTAGGGCTAGTTTTAGTGTTAGGGTTAGGGCTAGGTCTAGTGTTAGGGTTATGTTTAGGTTTTAGGTGATTTTACAGCTAGGGTTAGTGTTAGGGTCAGAATCAGGGTCAAGGTTAGTTTTCGGGTTAGGGATAGAACTTGTATTATAGCTAAGTTTAAGACTAGGTGTAGATTTAGGGTTTGTTTTAGGTTAAGGGTTAGGGTTAGGGCTGTGGTTCAGTTTTGTTGTAGGGATACTGCTAAGTTAGGGCTAGTTTTAGGATTAGTGTTAGTGTTAGGGATTGTGTTAGTGAGAGGATTAGGCTTAGGTTTAGGGTTAGATTTAAAGTTAGGGTAAGATGTAGAATTAGGGCTAGGGCTAGGGTTAGGGCTAAGGTTATGGCAAGTCTTAGGGTTATGGTAAGGGATAGTGTTAGAACTACCAATGGGGCTAGGGTGAGAGTTAGCCTTAGGGATAGTGTTAGTTTAGGTTTGGGGCTAAATTAAAGCTAGGATTAGGTGTAGGGTTTGTGTTAGATTTAGGCCTAGTGTCATGTTTAGGTTTAGGTTTAGGGATAGGGTTAGGTTTAGGGGAAGGATGGGCTTATAGCTAGGTTTAGGGTTTAGGTAGAAGGTCAGAATTATGGTTAGGGCTAGGAGCCCTAACTGTAAATCTTAACCAATCCCAAACACTAATCGCAACCTTTATCCTCATAATACACTTAGCTCTAAACCTGACTCTAACCATAAACCTACCACTTAAACTAGACATAGCCATAAACCTAACACTAAAACTATCTTTAAACATAACCCTAGACCTGAAATTAGCCCTAGTCCTAATCCTAGCCCTAAACCTACCCTTAATCCTAACCAAATCATAATCCGAGCCCTAACCCTAAATATAACCCTCGTCATAGCCCTAAAACTAGCTATAACCCTATCTCTTACCCTAAACCTAATTATACCCCTGAATCTAACCATAACCCTAATCTTAACCCTAACCCTCACCCTAACCCTAGGCCTATCATTAACACTAAGCCTAGTGCTAATCCTAGCTCTAGTAAATCCTACCCTAACCCTAACCCTAGCCCTAAGACTAACTCTAACTCTTGCCCTAGTCCTAGCCCTAGTTCTATTCTTAGCTTTAACCCTAAACCTAGATCTAAACCTAACTCTAAATCTAAACTGAACTCTAAATTTAACTGTAACCATAAGTCTAAACTAAACCCTAACACTAGCCCTAACCATAATGCTAATCCTAATGCTTGTGCTACCCCTAGCCCTAGTCATAAAAAAACAAAAAGCTATATCCCTAACCCTAATCCTTAGTCTAAACCAAACCATAACCCTACACCTAGCCCTAAACCTAAGTAAAAACCTAACCCTGACCCTAACGCTGACTCTAACACTAACCCTAGCTCTAAACATCACCCTAACCTTAAATTAACCCTAACACTAATCTTAGCCTTAACCGTAACCCTAAATCTAGCCCTAATCATAACCTTAGTTTGTACATTAGTCGTTGTGTTAACCCTAGCCTTAACCCTATCTCAAATCCTATCCATAACCTGAGCACTAACCTTAGCTGTAACCCTAATATTAATGTTAACACTAACCCTAAACTTAACCCTAACCCTAGCCCTAACATTTTCCCTTACCCTAAACCAAACCCTAAACCAAATGCTAATCCTAGTCCTAACCCTAATCCTTAGCCTAACTTAAATTCTAACTTATTACTAGACCTAACCCTATCCCTCATTCTAGCTCTTCCTCTAACCCTGACACTTATTCTGACCCTAACACTTACCCTAGGTCTAAAGCTGACCCTAACCCTAAACCAAATCCTAACACTAATCCTACCAGTAATCCTATACTATACCTAACCCTAACACTAGCCCTAGATCAAAAGCTAATCCTAAATATAGCCAAAACTCTAGCCCTAGACCTAAACAAAAACCTAGCCATAGCCCTAAGAATAAACCTTAACTAGCCCAAACACCAACCCTACCGCTAGACCTAATCCTTGTTCTATATCTGGCTCTAACCCTAACCCTAATCCTAACCCAAACACAGACCCTGACCTTAACAATAAACCTAGCTCTAAAACTGACCCTAACCCCAAACCTAGACCTAACACCAGACCTAGCAATAACCATAACCCTAATACTAGCTCTAAACATAACCATAGCTTTTAAATTACCCATTGTCCTAACCCTAGCCCTAAACATAACACAAAATCTAACCCAAATCCTAGGCCTAAACTTAGCCCTAAGCACAACCTAACCCTAACCCTAGCTCTAGCCATAACCTTAACCCTAACTCTGGTCCTTACACCTAACCCTCCCTCAAAGCCTAATGCATACCCTAAACTTAACCCAATTCCTAACATAAACCCTAACCCTAACCCTGGCTCTAATCCTAAACTAATCCTAGCCCAAACATTAGCTCTAACCCTATCCATTACTCTAACTCTTACCCTAACCCTAATATAAACATATCTCTAAAACTAAACCTAACTCTAACCATAAACATGATCCTAGACCTAACCCTAAACCTAACTCTTGCCATAGACCCAACAATAGCTAAAACATTAAGCCTTACATAAACCTAATCCTAACACTAGCCCTAACACATACTTTAACCCTAACCCTAACTCTAAATCTAACATTATCTATTACCCTAACCCTAATCCTAACCCTAATAAAAATCCTATTCATAACCCTAACCTTAAACCAAACCCTAACTGTAAACATAACCCTAGACCTAAAATAAAACCTAAACCTTGCCCTAGCTCAAACCCTAGCTCAAACATTAACCCTAACACTAACTTAACCATAACCCTAGCCCTAACCCTAACACTTACCTAACCCTAACACTAATCCTAAACCAAACCCTAGCCCTATACCTAAACCTAACCCTAATCCTAGACTTAATTCAAAAAATAACCTAGCCCTAACCTATCTCTAAACCTATCCATTACACTAAACATATCCCTAACTCTAATGCTAACCCTAACCCTATCACTAAAACTAACCCACCCATTACCCTAAACCTTAACAGAAACCTAAACCTAACCCTATCCATTACCCTAACACTAAACCTAATCCTAATGCTCATTCAAGCCATAACCCTAAACTATAACCTAAAGGAATCACTAACCATGACCCTAACCCTAACCCTAATAATACCCTTAGCTCTAAACCTTACCCTCACCCTAAACATAACCCTTACACTAGAACTAGCCATAACCTAACCCTAAAACTATCCCTAAACATAACCCTAGATCTGACATTAGCCCTAGCCCTAATTCTAGCCCTAAACCTAACAGAAACACTAGCCCTAATCCTAGCCCTAAACCTAGCCTTAATCCCAACCTGAACCCTAACCCTAGCCCTAATCCTAATTCTAACACTCACCCTAGCCGTAAAGCTAGATATAATCCCACCCATTTTCCTAAACTTAACCCTAACCCCAATCCTAACCCTAGCCGTAATCCTAGCCCTAATTTATCCCTAACACTAACTCTAATCCTCAGCCTATCCTAAGATCTAACTCTCATCCTTGATGTATCCCTACTTCTAATGCTACCACTTAAAATAACCCTAACCCTAGCCCTAACCCTAGCCCAATCCCTAACCCTTGATCTAACCCTAACCCTAAGCCTAAACCCTCACCCTAACACTAATCCTAACCACAATGCTAATCCAAAATCTAGCTCTAACCCTAGCCTTCGCCCTAAAACAAACAAACAAACAAACAACAACAACAACAAAAAAAAACTGAGCCATAGTCCTACCCCTAACCCTTAACTTAAATCAAAGCCTTACCCTACACCTAGCCCTAACTTTTTCTCTGATTCGGGTCCTAACCTTAACCCTAAAACAAACCCTGATGCTGATTCTGACCCTAACACTAACCCTAGCTCTAAACATCACCCTAACAGTAAAACTATGCTTTGCATGCTGCAGCATAGCACTGCAATCACAAGAAACAAACCAGAGAGTGCCAAAAAAGAACTGATTAAGTGTGTGAAGTTTCAAGCAGCTAACACCAACCCCGTTTGTTATCCAGCTCCATTTCCAATTACCCATGTATGTCAAAATGAAGTGAAACCTCAAAATTCAAACTGTTCCTGACAGGGAACCATTGAACCAAGAAGCCCCAAACCTGGGGAACATAGTAAGCCTAGGAAAAGGTGAATCCTGCCCAGTATCAAATACATTTGAACAAAATTAAATCTAACTCTAACACTAACCATAGTCCAAACCTGTTTAGAGAACCTATGATCATAGAAGTCCCAATTTGGGGCACCTATTGGGGTAGGCTAATGGATGAATCCTGTGCACTATCAAAGAAATCTGAGCAAATAATTGGGGGAGGTAGTTCACTACATGCATATTTCCCTGTTTCTCAGAAACAGCTCTTGGATAAAGTTGTTTTTTTTTTTTTTATGCTTCACCTTAGGTCTACTTTCACAAGGAAAAAAACCAGAGAGTGCACACAGAGTACTGTGAAGTTTCAAGCAGCTAGCACAAACCCTGTTTGATTTCCAGCTCCATTTCCATTCACCCCTACAAGACAAAATGAAGTGAAACATGAAAATTGAAAATGTTCCTGAGAGTGAACCCTTTTATCTAGGAGGCCCAAGCATGGGGAGTATAGTAAGGATAGGAAAAACATGAATCCTGCCCAGTATCAAATAAATTTGAACAAACAAACTCTAACCCTAACACTAGCTCTACACCTAGCCTTAACCCTAAACCTAAATCAAACACTAACCTGTATAGAGAACCTTTGATCAAAGAAGTCTCAAAATGGGGATCCTAGTGGGGAAAGCTAACAGATGAATCCTGTGCAGTATCAAAGAAATCTGAGCAAATAATTGGGGGAGGTAGTTCACTACATGCATATTTCCTTGTTTCTCATAAACTGCTCTTGGATAAAGTTGGTTTTTTTATGCTTCAGCTTAGGTCTACTTTCACAAGGAAAAAACAAGAGAGTGCACACAGAATTGATTGAGTGTGTGAAGTTTCAAGCAGTTAGCAGCAACCTTGATTGATTTCCAGCTCCATGTCCATTTACCTATGTTGGTCAAAATGAAGTGAATCCATAAAATACAAATTGTTCCTGACAGCAAAGCATTGAACTGAGAAGGCTGAAACCTGAGGAACATAGTAAGGCTAGGTAAAAATGTATCCTGCCCAGTATCAAAGAAATTTGAACAAAACAAACTCTAACCCTAATACTAGGTCTAACCTAAGCCCTAACTCTAACTTAAGCCAACACTAACCGTTTTAGAGAACCATTGATCTTAGAAGTCTCAAAGTTGTGGAGCCTAGTGGGGCAAGCTAACAGATGAATTCTTTGCAGTATCAAAGAAATCTGACCAAATGATCGGGGGAAGTAATTCGGTACATGCATATTTTCCTGTTGTCTCCTAAAGTGCTCTTGCATATAGTTGTTTTTGCATGCTTCATTTTTGGGATACTATCACAAGGAAAAAAAAACAGAGTGTCCACAGAGAACTGATTGAGTGTGTGAAGTTTAAGCATCTAGCACAAACCCTGTTTGATTTCCCGCTCCATTTACATTTACCCATATAGGTCAAAATGAAGTGAAACCTTAAAATACAAACTGTTCTTTACAGTGAACCATCAAATCAAGGCCCAAATCTGGGGAAAATAGTAAGACTACATAAAAGATTAAAATTGCCTAGTATCATAGATATTTGAACAAAACTAACTCTAACCCTAACACTAGCTCTAAACTAGCCCTAATCCTAACCTAAATCTAAACTAACCTGTTTAGACAATCTTTGTCATAGAAGTCCTAAATATGGGGCAACTAGTAGGGCAAGCTAACAGATGAATTCTTCCCATTATAAAAAATATCTGACTAAGTAATTTGGGGAAGAATTTCCATACATGCATATTGCCCTGTTTTCCCCTAAAGTGCTGTCTGATAAAATTTTTTTGCACGCTTCAGCTTTGGGAAATTTTCACAAGGAAGAAATAAGACAGTGCCCACAGAGAACTGATTGAGTGTATGAAGTTTTAAGAAGCTAGCATCAACCATGTTTGATTTCCAGCTCCATTTCCATTTAGCCCTATAGGTCAACATAGAGTGAAACCTTAAAATACAAACTATTCCTGACAGCGATTTGCTGAACCAAGAAGGCCCAAACTGGGGAACAAAGTAAGGCTAGGTCAAAGATGAATCCTGCCCAGTATCAAATATATTTGAACAAAACTAACTCTAACCTTAACAGTATCTCCAAACCTAGTCCTAACACCAACCCTATCCTGTTTAGAGAGTCTTTGGTAATATAAATTCCAAACTTGGGGAGCCTAGTGGGGAAAAGTAACAGATGATTCCAGTGCAGGATCAAAGATGTTTGATCAAATAATTGGTTGAGGTAGTTCAGTACATGTATATTTCCCTATTTTATCCTAAAATGCTTTGGATAAAGTTGTTTATGTATGCTTCAGCTCAGGCTACTATCAAAAGGAAGAAATCAGAGAGAGCACACAGAGAACTGATTGAGTGTGTGAAGTTTGAAGCAGCTAGCACCAACCCTATTTGATTTTGAGCTCCATTTCCCTTTACCATATAGGTCAAAATAAAATGAAACCTTAAAATACAAACTGTTACTGTCAGCAAACCATTGAACTAAGAAGTCCCAAACCTGGGGAACATAGTAAGGCTAGGTAAGATAAATCCTGCCCAGTATCAAAGAAATTTGAACAAAACTAACCTACTACTAGGTCTAAACCTAGCCCTAACCCTAAACGTAACACTAACCCTAACCTGTTTAGATAACATTAGATCATAGAAATCTCAAAGTTGTGAAGCCTAATGGAGCAAGCTAAGAGATGAAGCATGCACAGTATCAAAGAAATCTGACCAAATAATGGTGGGAGATAGTTCATTACATGCTTATTTCCCTGTTGTCTCCTAAAGTGCTCTCAGATAAAGTTGTTTTTGCATGCTTCTCCTTTGGTCTTTATTCAATAGAAAGAAAGCAGAGAGTGCCCACAGAAAACTAATTGAGTGTGTGATGAATCAAGCATCTAGTACCAACTCTGTTTAATTTCCAGCTTCATTGTCATTCACACCTATATGCCATAATGAAGAGACACGTAAAAATTCCATTGAATTTAATGGCCCAAAATTGGGGATCCTACTGAGGCTAGGTAAAGAATGAATCCTGTACAGTATCAAAGTAATTCCACCAAAAATATTGAAACTTGTTCCTAAAGCAGTCACATATAAAGCTATTTCTTTCTATTTTACCATAGGGCTACTTCCACAAGAAACAAACCAGAGAATGTGCACTGAGAACTGACTGAGTGTGTAAAGTTTCAAGCAAACTTTCAAATCAACTCTCTTTGATGTGAAGCTCTATTTCCATTTACCCATATAGGTCAAAATGAAGTGAAACCTTAAAATACAAACTGTTTTTGACAGTGAACCACTGAATCCAGAAGGCCCAAACCTGGGGAGCATAGTAAAGATAGGAAAAAGATAAATCCAGCCCAGTTTCAAAAAAATTTGAACAAAAATCACCCTAACTCTAACACTAGCTCTAAACCTGTGTATATAACCATTGGTCATACAAGTCCCAAACTTGGAGAGACTAGTAGGGCAAGCTAAAAGGTGAATACTGCCCTGTTGCAAAGAAATCTGATCAAATCATTGGGAGACTTATTTCAGTACATGCATATTTCTCTGTTTTCTCCTTAAGGGCTCTCAGATATAGTTGCTTTGGCATCCTTCAGCTTAGGCCTACCTTCAAAAGAAATAAACTAGCGAGTGCCCATGGAGAACTGATTGTGTGAAGTTTCAGCACCTCCTACCAACCTTGTTTGATTTCCAGCTCAATTTTTATTCACGTCAATAAGCCATAATGAAGGGAAACCTTAAAATACAAACTGTTCCTGACAGCAAACCATTGAACCGAGAAGGCCCAAACCTGGCTAAGTAAAAAATGAATCCTGCCCAGAATCATAAGAATTTGAAGAAAACTAGGTCTGCAGGGGTGCTCTTGGCACAGAAGGAAGGCTAGGCCACATGGTTGCTCTTGGGGCAGATGGAAGTCTCAGCAGTGTGTGATCTGTCAGCGCAGATTTAAGTCCCAGCAGCGCAGGTGCTCTTTGTGCAGACAGAAGGCAGCACAGAACACAGAGGCTTTTATTGCGGGTCACCAGAGGAAGATCCAGGCAGGGCACAAAGGCACCCCAGAACCACCCACTCACCAAACACCCTACACAGGTAACAGATGGAATCCATCTTGGAAAACCTTACTCGCCATCTATCGGTGGGCGTGGATACCAGCTCAATTCTGCGGCTGCTCAGGTACCCAGTTAACTACTCTCTTACCTACAGCTGTGATAACTCAAGATTCTTCTTACAAGCTTTTGGGGATCTCAGCTATCAATGTGGAACAGCAATGCACATGCACCTTGTTTTCAACTCAGAGACTAAGAGTAGGGAGGCTCCATGTAGAAGCACAAGCCCTCTCACACTGCCTACATCCACCACTATGAGCAGAGAGACTCAAGCTAGGAATAGACAACTAAAACTACTGCAAGAAAAAAAAAACAGAGTTCTGAGAGACTTTTTTTTTTTTTTACTTTTCTTTTCTCACTCTTCTCATCCATTCTCCTCTACCCTTCCCCCTCTGGTCCTCACAACCTCAACATATGTGAAACCAAGAACTTTGCATGAAATTGGACTTTAAGAACTGAATCACCAGAATAGAATAATATAGAGGAATTGCATAGGCCCCACCTCACCGCCCTTTATTTTCTTTCCCTCTCTCTTTCTTTCTTTTCTTGTTATTTTTTCTTCTTCTTTTTCCTCCCTCTATCTCACTTTCAACCTCCTAACTTTTATTATTTATACATAGGGTAATTTTATGAATACAGATAAGGAATTTGAATTTATACATTCTTCTATAAATAACCCCTGTCTACTCATTAGAGTTCTCCTCCAAATTGCTAAAGTAGATTAATCCCATACCCTCACACCTTTCCCCCTTAACATGGCACCCTACCTCTGACTCTCAGTTCTCTATATACCACCAGAAATGGTATGCCTTTTATGAAACTAATGACTATATTCTAAATAATAATTGAAGCCAACATCCTAGTCATAGAGTCTAATTATAAATGTATTAATAATGGTTAAGCTTAGGCTTCGGGTTAGGCTTAGATTTAGAGTTAAGTTTTGATCTATGGTTAGGGCTAGGGCTAAGGATAGGGCAAGGGTTAGGACTAGAGTTAGGGCTAGTGTCCAGGGTTATGGTGAGGGAGAGGGTTAGAACTAGTGATAGGGCTAGCATGAGAGTTAGAGTTAGTCTTAGGGCTAGGTTTAGGGTTAGGGTTAGGGTTACGGCTAAATTATGGCTATACATAGTGTTTGGTTTAGGCCTAGGGTTAGGGTCAGGGTTAGAGTTATGTGTAGGGTAAGGGATTGGATTATAACTAGGTTGAGGTCTAGGGTGAGAGGTAGTATCAGGGTTAGGGCTAGGTTTAGGGTTAGGGTTATGATTAAGGCTAGTCTTAGGGCTAGGATGAGGGGTAGTGTTTGTGTTAGGGTTAGAGGTAATATTAGGGCTAGGGCTAATGTCAGGTCTAGGGTTACAGTTAGGGATAGATTTAGTGTTATGTATATTTCTTGGTACAGTGAAAGGGTTAGGTTTAGGGTAAGGGTTAGTTATAGAGCTAGGGTTATTATTAGGGTCAGGTTGAAGTTTAAGGTTTGGGATAGGTTAGGGTTTAAGTTTAGGGCTTGAAATAGCATTAGCTTTAGTGTGAGGGTAATGACAGGTTTAGGTTTAGGGTTTAGTGTAATTTATAGGGTTAGGGTTAGGTGTATGTTTAGCATAAGTGTTAGGGTTATCATTAGGGTAATGGATAGGTTTTAGACCTAAGTTTATGGCTAGGGTTATGTGTAGGATTAGGGCTTTTGTTTGGGTTAGGGTTAGGTTTAAGTTTAGGGTTAAAGGTAGGTTTAGGATTCGGATTAAGACTAGGTTTTGGGTTAGGTTAGGGCTGGGGTTAAGGCTATGGCAAAAATATGAAGTTGGGTTATGATTAGCGCTAGTTATAGGGTTAGAGTTAGGGCTTTTTAGGTTTATAGCTAGTTCTATTGTAAGGGTTAGGTTTATGGTTAGGGTCAGGTTTAGATCTAGGGATATTATTAGGGTTTGGGTTAGGGTCAGGGTTAGGATTTTTGTTAGGTTAAGGTTTAAGGTTAGGGTTCGAATTTGCATTATTGTTAAGGATAGGGTTATGATAGTTTTATGTTTAGGGTTTAGTTAAGTGTAGGGTAATGGATAGGGTTAGGGTTAGGGATAAGATTAGGGTTCGGCCTCAGGTTAGCATAAGAGACAGGGTTATCATTAGGGTAATGGATAGGTTAGAGCTAGGGTTAGGACTAGGGTTATGCTTAGCATTAGGTCTAGCATTAGGCTTAGGGTTAGGTTTAGGGCTATGGTTAGAGTTATGGTTGGCTTTAGGGTTACAGCTAGTTTAGGGCTTGGATTAGGGCTAGGTTTTGTGATAGGTTAGGGCTACGGCTAATGTAAGAACTTGTTATGATTAGGGCTAGTTTTAGGGTTAATGTTAGGGATAGATATATTTTTAGTGTTAGGTTTAGGGTTAGGGTGATGTTTAGAGCTAGGGGTAGTGTTAGTGTCAGGGTCAGTGTTCAGGTTAGAATTACGGTTAGGCTTAAAGCCAGAATTATGACTAGGGTTAGGTCTAGGGGAAGGATTAGTGTTTGTCCTAGGCTAAAGGTTATTGTTAGGGCCAGGGCTAGGTATTTCTTTAGGTCTAGGGTTCGAGTTTGGCTAGATTTAGGATTAGGTTTAGGTCTAGGGCTAGTGTTAGGGTTAGGTTTAGGTATAAGGTTACCAGTAGGGCTAGTGCTAGGGTTCTATTTAGTGTTAGGTTAAGGATTAGACATACGATTAGCGTTAGGGTCAGAATAAGGGTCATGGTTCGGGTTAGGGTTTGGGTTATGGTTAGAGCTAGAATGAGGGCTAGGGATAAGACTAGTAATAGGGTTAGGGTTTGGTTTAGGTTGAAGATTAGTGTTAGCATTAGGGTTAGGATTTGTCTTAGGGTAAGGGATAGGGTTAGAGTTAGCGTAAGTCCTAGGGTTAGGGCAAGGGTTAGGGTTAAATCTAGGTTTAGAGCTCGGATTAGGGCTAGTTTTGTGTTTGGGTTAGGGCTGGTGTTAGAACAATGGTTAATGTAAGAATTAGGGTTACAATTAGGGTTAATTTTAGGGTTATGGTTAGGGCTTAAACCTATAGTGTTAGGATTAGGTTTAAGGTTAGGGTGATATTTAGAACTAGTGTTAGTGTTAGCTTAATAGGGTAAGAGTTAGTTTTAGGGTTAGGGTTAGGATTCGAAATAGGGCTAAGGTTACTGTAAGGGTTTGGTTTAATGTTAGAGTGGTGTTTAGAGCTAGGGTTAGTGTTATGGTCAGAGTCAGGATCAGGGTTAGTTTTAGGGTTTGAATTAAAACTCAAATTAGGGCTAAGGATAGGGTTAGGTTTAGGTTTAGTTTAGGTTAATGGTTAGGGTTAGGGCTATGGCTCGGTTTTGTTTTAGAGCTAGGGCTAGGGTTAGGGCTACTTTTAGGATTAGCATTAGGGTTAGGGCTAGAGATAGGTTTAGGTTTAGGCTTAGGGTTAAATTTAGATTTAGGGTTAAGGTTTGGGTTAGGCTTAGGGTTTAGTTTAGATTTAAAGTTAAAGTTAAATCTAGGTTTAGGTTAGGGCTAGGGCTAAGGATAGGGCTAGGGTTAGGGCTACACGATTAGGGTTTTGGTAAGGGTTTGGGTTAGAACTAGGGATGGGTCTAGGGTGACAGTTAGAGTTAGTCTTAGGGCTAGGGTTTGAAATAGGGCTAAATTAGATCTAAGATTAGAGCTAGGGTTAGTGTTAGTGTTAGGGCTAGGGTTAGGGTTACGGTTAGGGTTAGGATTAAGGCTAGGTTTAGGGTTAGGATAAGGGCTGGCATTGTGTTCGTTTTAGGGCTAGCATTAGGGCTAGGGCTAATGTCAGGTCTAGGCTTACAGTTGGGGATAGTTTTAGGATTAGGGTTATGGCTAGGTCTAGTGTAAGGGTTAGGTTTAGGGTAAGGGTCAGCTTTAGAGCTAGGGGATTTATTAGGGTCAGAGTCAGTTTTAGAGTTTGGTTGAGGTTAGAGTTTAGGGTTAGGGCTCAAATTAGCATTAGGGTGTGGGTTAGGGTAATGATAGGGTTTTGATTAGGGTTCAGGTTAGGTTTAGGGTAATTGATAGGGTTAGGTTTAGAGATAGGGTTAGAACTAGGACCAGGGTTCACATTAGTGTAAGGGTTAGGGTTAGTATAATGGATAGGGTTGGATCTAAGTTTAGGGCCAGGTATATTGTTAGGAATAGGTCTTGAGCTAAGTTTAGGCTTAGGGTTAGAACTTAGGTTTTGGTTAGGGTTATGTTTAGCATAAGGGTTAGGTTTTGAGCTAGGGTTATGGCTAGGGTTACAATTATGTTTATTTTAGTGTTAGGGTTATGGGCAGGTGTAGTGTTAGGGTTAAGTTTAAGGTTAGGGTAAAATTTAGAACTAGGGTTAGGGTTAGGGTATGAGTCAGAGTCAGGGTTAGTTTTAGGGTTATGACTTCTATTAGGGCTAGGGTTACTCTTAGGATTTCATTTAAGTTTAGGGTGGTGTTTAGAGCTAGAGTGAGTGTTAGGATATGAGTCAGGGTCAGGGTATGTTTTAAGATTAGAGTGAGGACTCGAATTAGGGGTAGGGTTAGGTCTAGGTGTAGTATTAGGGTATGGTTTAAGTTAAGGATTAGGGTTAGGGGTATTGCTCAGTTTTGTTTTTGTCCTACGTTTATGGTTAGGGCTAGTTATATGATTAGCATTAGGGTTGGGCTAGTGTTAATGTTGGGCTTTGGCTTAGGCTTTGGGTTAGATTTGGATTTATCATTAAATCTAGGGTTAGGGCTAGGTCTAAGGATATGGCAAGGGTTATGGTTACCTTAATGGATAGGGTTTTAACTAAGGATATGGATAGGGTGAGAGTTAGAGTTGGTCTTAGTGTTAGGGTTATGGTTAGTTTTAGGGATAGAGCTAAATTAGGGCTAGGATTAGGGATAGGGTTAGTGTTTTGCTTAGGTCTGGTGTTAGGACTAGGGTTATGGTTTTGTTTAGGGTAAGGGATGGTGTTATAGCTAGGTTTAGAGGAAGGGTGAGTGTTAGAATTAGGGTTAGAGCTAAGGTTAGAGTTAGGGTTATGATTAATTCTAGGTATAGTGCTAGGATGAGGGCTTGGGTTTGTTGTAGGGTTAGGTCTAGAATTCGGGCTAGGACTAATGTCAGGTCTAGTGTTAAAGTTAGGGATAGATTTAGTGTTAGGTTTATGTCTAGGTCTAGTGTAAGTGTTAGGCTTAGGGTAAGGGTCAAGTTTAGAGCTAGGTGTATTTTTAGGGTCAGGATCAGGGTTAGGGTTTGTTTTAGGTTAAAGTTTAGGGATAAGGCTCAAATGAGCATTAAGGTTAGGGTTAGGGTTAGGGTAATGGATCAGGTTAGGTTTAGGTTTCAGGGTTGGTTTAGGGTAATGGAGAGGTTTAGGGTTAGTAATAGGGTTTGAATTAGGCCTAGTGTTAGCATTAGGATTAGGGTTATCATAAGGATAATTATAGGGTTAGAGCTGGGGTTGGGGCTAGGGTTAGGGTTAGGGTTTGGATTAGGGCTTTTAACCATAGCTTAGGGTAGGGATAGGGTTAGGTTTAGGGTAAAGATTAGGCTTTGAGTTAGGGTTAGGTCTATGGCAAGGGTTAGGTTTCATGTTAAGTCTAGGGTTAGGGTTATGGTTATGGTCAGGTTTAGGTTTAGGGTTAGGGCTAGGGTTTTCATTAAGTTTAAAGTTAGGTTTAGCATAATAGGTTGGGTTAGATGTAAGGTTAGCTTTAGGGTTAAGTTTAGGTTTAGGGCTAGGTTTACTGTGGCTTAAGGGTAATGGTTAGGGTTTAAGTTAGGGTTAGAGCTACAGCAAGTCTTAGGTTTAGGGTTAGGTCTAGGGTAAGGTTCATGGTTTCAGTTAGAGTTATGGCTAGGGTTTTCATTAGGGTTAGATTTAGAGTTAGGGTATTGGCTAAGTTTAGAGCTAGGGTTAGGGCTATGGTTAAGGTTAGATTTAGGGCTAGAGTTAGGGTTATGTTTAGGTATAGGGATAGCATTATGTTTAGGCTAAGGGTTAGGCTTTGAGCTAGGGTTAGGTCTAAGATGAGGGTTAGGGTTCGGTTTAGTGCTAGGGTTAGGGTTATGATTAAGGCAAGTTTTGGGGCTAGGATGAGGACTAGGTTTTGTTTTAGGGTTAGAGCTAGGATTAGGGCTAGGGCTAATATCAGGTCTAGGGTTATGGTTAAAGATAGTTTTATGTTAGGTTTATGGCTACATATAGTGTAAGGGTTAGGTTTAGGGTTAGGGTCAGGTTTAGAGCTAGGGCTACTATTAGGGTCAGGGTCTGGGTTAGGGTTTGGGATAGGTTAAGGTTTAGAGTTAGGGCTCAAATTAACATTAGGGTTAGTCTTAGGGTAATGATAGGGTGAGGTTTAGAGTTTAGGTTTGGTTTAGGGTAATGGAATAAGGTTAGGATTAGGGATAGGGTTAAATTTAGCCCTTGGATTAGCATCAGGGTTATGGTTATGGTTATGGCAATGGATAGGTTTAGAACTAGGGTTAGGGCTAGTGTTGTGGTTAGATTAGGGATATGGTTCCATTTATGGTTAGAGTTAAAACTCAGGTTAGGGCTCAGATTAGGGCTAGGTTTTGGGTTAAGTTAGTGCTAGGGTTAGGGTTATGGCTAATGTAAGTACAAGGTTTATGATTAGGGTTAAATTTAGGGTTAGAGTTAGGGCTCAGGTTAGTGTTAGGTTTAGGTTTAGGTTTAGGGTGATGTTTAGAGCTAGGGTTAGTGTTATGGTCAGAGTCAGGTTCAGGGTTAGTTTTAGGGTTTGGATTAAAACTCGAATTAGGGTTAAGGATAGGGTTAGGGTTAGAGTTTGGATTAGGTTAAAAGTTAGGGTTAGGGCTATGGCTCGGTTTTGTTTTAGGGCTAGGCCTAGGATTAGGGCTACTTTTAGGATTAGTGTTAGGGTTAGGGCTAGTGTTAGGTTTAGGTTTAGGCTTAGGTTTATAGTTAGATTTAGAGTTAGTGTTAGGGTTAGGGTTAGGTTTAGATTTAATGTTAAAGTTAGATCTAGGTTAGGGGTAGAGCTAAGGATAGGGCTAGGGTTAGGGCTAGAGTTAGGGCTAGGATTAGTGCTCTGGTAAGGGATTGGGTTAGAACTAGGGATGTGGCTAGGGTGAGAGTTAGAGTTAGTCTTAGGGCTAGGGTTAAAGCTAGGGTTAGGTGTAGGGCTAAATTAGGGCTAAGATTAGGGCTAGGTTTAGGGCTAGGGTTAGGGTTAAGGTTAGGATTAAGGCTAGGTTTAGGGTTAGGATAAGGGCTGGGATTAGTGGTAGTTTTAGGGCTAGGATTAGGGCTAAGGCTAATGTCAGGTCTAGGCTTACTGTTGGGGATAGTTTTAGGATTAGGGTTATGGCTAGGTCTAATGTAAAGGTTAAGTTTAGGGTAAGGGTCAGCTTTAGAGCTAGGGGATTTATTAGGGTCAGATTCAGTTTTAGAGTTTGGTTGAGGTTAGGGTTTAGGGTTAGGGCTCGGATTAGCATTAGGGTGTGGGTTAGGGTAATGATAGGGTTTTGATTAGGCTTAAGGTTAGGTTTAGGGTAATTGATAGGGTTAGGGTTAGAGATAGGCCTAGGGTTTGCATTAGTGTAAGGGTT
Organism: Marmota monax; assembly: GCF_021218885.2. Classification (NCBI taxonomy): domain Eukaryota; kingdom Metazoa; phylum Chordata; class Mammalia; order Rodentia; family Sciuridae; genus Marmota; species Marmota monax. Next base: position 3,502,212 of record NW_026693511.1, read on the forward strand.
ATTGTTAATATAATGGATAAGGTAAGAGCTAAGTTTACTACTAGATTTATGTTTAGGAATAGGTCTTGAGTTAGGGTTAGGATTAGGGTTATAACTTGGGTTAGTGTTAGGGTTATGTTTAGCATAAGGGTTAGGTTATGAGCTAGGGTTAGGGCTAGGGTGAGGGTTAGGTTTAAGGTTAGGTCTAGGGATAGAATTACAGTATGGTTAGGGTTAGGTTTAGGATTAGGGCTAGGTCATCATTAGGGCTAGGGGTAGAGTTAGTTTAATGGATAGGGTTAGATGTGACTGTTAGGATATGAATCAGGGTCAGGGTTAGTGTTAAGCTTAGGATTATGACTTGTATTAGGGCTAGGGTTACTGCTAGGGTCTTGTTTAAGTTTAGGGTGGTGGTTAGACCTGGGATGAGTGTTAGGATATGAGTCAGCATCAGGGTAAATTTTAAGGTTAGGGTTAGATCTCAAATTAGGGCTAGTGTTAGGTCTAGGTGTAGTGTTATGGTTTGGTTTAAATTAAGGTTAGGGCTGGGGGTATTGCTCAGTTGTGTTTTAGTCCTAGGTTTAGGATTAGCGCTAGTTATGTGATTAGAATTAGGGTTAGGGATGGTGTTAGTGTTAAGCTTAGGCTTAGGTTTAGGGTTAGATTTGGAGTTAGCATTAGATCTAGGGTTAGGGCTAGGTCTAAGCATAGGGCAAGCGTTAGGGCTAGGGTTAGGGTTATGGTAATGAATAGATTTAGAAATAGGGATAGGGCTAGGGCAAGAGTTAGAGTTAGTCTTACAGCTAGGGTTATGGTTAGTTTTAGGGAAAGGGCTAAATTAGGGCTAGAATTAGGGCTAGGGTTAGTGTTCAGCTTAGGCCTAGCATTAGGACTAGGGTTATGGTTATGTTTAGGGTAAGGGAGGGTGTTATAGGTAGGTTTAGAATAGGGTGAGGGTTAGAATTAGGGTTAGATCTAGGGTTAGGGTTATGGTTAGAGTTATGATTAAGGCTTAGTTTAGGACTAGGTTGAGGGCTAGCTTTTGTTGTAGGGTTAGGTCTATAATTAGGGCTAGGGCTAATGTCCAGTGTTACAGTTAGGGGTAGATTTAGGGTTAGGTTTCTGTCTAGGTCTAGTGTAAGTGTTAAGCTTAGGGTAAGGGTCAGGTTTATAGCTAGATATATTTTTAGAGTCAGGATCAGGGTTAGGGTTTGTTTTAGGTTAAGGTTTAGGAATAGGACTCAAATGAGCATATGGGTTAGGGTTAGGGTAATGGATTGGGCTAGGTTTAGAGTTCAGCTTAGGTTTAGGGTAATGGAGAGGTTTCGGGTTAGCAATAGGATTAGGGTTAGGCCTAGGGTTAGCATTAGGATTATGGTTATCATAAGGATAATATAGGGTTAGAGCTAGGGTTATGGCTAAGGTTATGGTTAAGATTAGGGCTAGATTTACAGTTAGGGTTTGGGGTAGGGCTAATAACCCTAGCTTAGAATAGGGTTAGGGTTAGATTTTAGGGTAAAAGTTAAGTTTTAACTAGGGTTAGTCCTCAGGCAAGGGTTAGGTTTAGTGTTAGGTCTGGGGTTAGGGTTATAGTTATGGTCAGGGTTAGGTTTAGGGTTAGGGCTAGGGTTTTCCTTAGGTTTAGGGTTAGGTTTAGAGTAATAGATTGGGTTAAATGTAAGGTTAGCTTTAGGGTTAATGTTAGGTTTAGGGTTAAGTTTAGTGTTAGGGCTACATTTACTGTTGGATTTAGGGTAAGTGTTAGATTTTGAGTTAGGGTTAGGGCTACAGCAAGGGTTAGGTTTAGGTTTAGGTCTAGGGTTAGGTGTATGGTTTGTGTTAGGGTTTCGGTTAGGGTTAGGACTAGGGTTATCATTAGGTTCAGGCTTAGAGTTAGGTTAATGGCTATGGTTTGAGTGGTGTTAGGGCTAGGGTTAATGTTAGTATTAGGGCTAGGTATAGGGTTATGGTTAGGGATAGGGCTAGGGTTATTTTTAGACTAAGGGTTAGGCTTTGAGCTAGGGTCTGGACTAAGGTGAGGGTTAGGGTTAGGGTTAGGGCTAGGGATAGAGTGAGGGTTATGCTTAGGGTAGGTTTAGGCCTTGGATTAGCGCTAGGTTTTGTGTTAGGTTTAGGCCTAGGGTTAGTGCTATGGGTAATGTAAGATCTAAGGTTGTCATTAGTGCTAGTTTTAGGGTTAGGGTTATGGCTAGTTCTAGTGTTAAGTTTAAATTTTGGTTTAGGTCAGGTTTAGAGCTAGGTTTAGTGTTAGTGTCAGGGTCAGTGTTCAGGTTAGAGTTAGGGTTAGGGGGAAAGCCAGAATTATGACTAGAGTAAGGTCTAGGCGTAGGGTTAGTGTTTGGTTTAGGAAAAGGTTATTGTTAGGGCTAGGACTAAGTTTTTGTTTAAGTCTAGGGCTAGAGTCATTGCTAGATTTAGGATTGGGTTTAGATCTAGGGCTAGTGTTAGGGTTAGGTTTAGGTATAAGTTTACTGGTAGGGCTATTTTAAGGGTTTGTTTAGGGTTAGGATTAGGTTTAGACCTATACTTATTGTTACGATCAGAATAAGGGTGAAGTTTAGGGTTAGGTTTTGAATTAGGGTTAGAGCTATAATGAGGGCAAGGGTTAGGACTAGTAATAGGGTTAGGTTTTGGGTTAGGCTAAGGAGTAGGATTAGGACTAGAGTTAGCATTATGGATAGGGTTTTGCTTAGAGTATGGGATAGGGTTAGGGCTAGGTTTAGCGTTAGGTTCAGGGCTAGGTTTAGGGTTAGGAGTAGGGTTAAATCTAGTGTTAGGGCTCAGATTAGGCTATTTTTTGTTAGGGCTATGGCTAGTGATAGTGCTACGGCCAGTGTAACCCTAAACCTTAACCCAAAACCTACGATTAGGTTAGTTTTATGGTTAGGGTTTGGTCTAGGTCTTGTGTTAGCATTAGCTTTAGGGTTAGGGTAATATTTAGAGCTAGGGTTAGTGTTTGGATAAGTGTCAGGTTCAGGGTGAGCTTTAGGCCTAGGACTCAAATTAGAGCTAGAGTTATGGTTAGTTATAAGGTTAGGGTTTGTTTTATGGTAAGGTTTAGGGTTAGAGCAATGGCTTGGTTTTGTTTTAGTGCTAGGGCTAGGTTTAGGGCTAGTTTTTGGATTGTCAATAGTGTTAGGGCTATAGTAGGGTGAGGTTTAGGCTTAAGTTTAGGGTTAGATTTAGAGTTATGGTTAGATATAGGGTTAGGTTTATGGCTAGGGTTAGGGCTAAGGTTAGGGCTTGTGTGAGGGATAAGTAACAGATAGGGTTAGAAATAGAAATAGGGCTAGGGTGAGAGTTAGCATTAGTCTTAGGGCTAGGGTTAGGGATAGGGTTAGGGTTAGGGCTAAATTAGGGCTAGGATTAGCATTATGGTTAGTGTTATGTTTAGCCTATTGTTAGGGCAAGGGTTAGTTTTGTTTTAGGGGAAGGGATGGCATTATATAGTTAGGTTCAGGGTTAGGGAAAGGGTTAAAATTAGGGCTAGGGCTAGGGTGAGGTTTCAGGTTAGGATTAAGGCTAGGTTTAGGGCTAGGATGAGGGCTAGCGTTTGTGTTAGTGTTAGGGCTAGGATTAGGGCTAGGGCTAATGTCAGGTCTCTGGTTACAGTTAGGGACAGCTTTAGGGTTATGTTTATGGCTAGTTTAAGGGTTAGGTTTAAGGTAGGGGTCAGGTTTAGAGCTAGGTGTAGTATTAGGGTCAGAGTATGGGTTAGGATTTGGTTTGGATTAAGGTTTAGGGTTAGGGCTCGAATTAGTGATAGGGTTATTGTTTGGGTTAGAGTAATGGATAGGGTTAGGTTTAGGGTTCAGGTTATGTTTAGAGTAACGTATAGGGTTAATGTTAGGGATAGGGTTAGTGTTAGGTCTAGTGTTAACATTTGGTTTTGGCTTATGTTTAGGGTAATTGGTAGGGTTATTGCTAGTGTTAGGGCTTGGATTAAGGTTAGCATTAGGGCTAGGCTTAGGGTTAGTGTTAGGGTTAGGTTTAGGGTAAGTGTTAGGGTTTGAGCTCGGATTAGGGCTACCGTGATGGTTAAGGTTAGAGTCAGGGCTATGTTTAGGGTTAGGGTTAGGGCTAGAGCTAGGTGTATTATTAGGGTCAGAGTCCCTAACATTATGGTTAGGGTTATGTTTAAGGTAATGGATAAAGTTAGATCTAGAATTTGGGCTATGGTTACAGTTAGGATTCTGGTTAGTATTAGGGTTAAGGCTAGAGTTATGTTTAGGGTAAGGGTTAGAGTTTGAGCTAGGGTAAGGGCTAGGGCAAGTGTTAGGATTAGGGTTTGGGCTAGGGTTAATGTTAGGGTTATGCTTAGGGTAGACTTTGTGTGAGGTTTATAGCTAGCATTAGGGCTATTTAATGTAAGAGCTAGGGTTACGGTTATGGCTAGTTTTAGGATTTGGGTTATGGATAAGTCCTGTGTTAGGGTTATGTTTTGGAGTAGTATAAAATTTAGAGCTAGGGTTTGTGTTAGGGTAAGGATCAGTGTTCAGGTGAGCGTTGGGTTGGTGTTAGGGCCATATTTAGAACTAGGGTTAGATCTATGGTAGGGTTAGTCTTTGCATTAGTTTAATGGTTATTGTTAGGGCTAGGCCTAGGTTTTATTTTAGGGATAGGGCTAGAGTTATAGCTATATTTAGGATTAAGTTTAGGTCTAGTGCTAGTGTTACGGTTAGGTTTAGGTATATGTTTACCGATAGGGCTAATGTTAGGGTTCGGTTTAGGGTTAGGGTCAGGCTTAGACCTAGGGTTAGTGTTAGGATCAGAATAAGGGTCAGGCTTAGGCTTAAGGTTTGGGTTAGGCTTAGAGACAGAATGAGGTCTAGGGTTAGGACTAGAAATAGAGTTAGGGTTTGGGGTAGGCTATGGATTAGGGTTAGGACTAGGGTAGCATTTGGGTGAGGGTTTGGTTTAGGTAAGGGTTAGGGTTAGGGTTAGGGTTACGGCTAAGTCTAGTGTTAGGGTTAAGTTTAGGGTTAAAGTGATGATTTGAGATAAGGTTAGTGTTAGGGTTAGAGTCAGGGTCAGTATTAGTTTTAGGGTTAGGAATATCATTTGAATTAGAGCTAGGGTTAAGGCCAGGTGTAGGGTTAAGTTTTGTGTTAGGGTCAGGGCAAAAATTAGGGCTAAGACTAATGTCAGGTATAGGGTTATGCTTAGGTTAGGATTAATGTTAGGGCTATGGCTCAGTTTTGTTTTATTACTAGGGCTTGGATTAAGGCTAGTTTTAGGATTAGTAATAGTGTTAGGGTTAATGGTATGGTGAGGTTTAGGCATAAGATTAGGGTTAGATTTAGAGTTATGGTTAGATCTAGGGTTAGGGCTAGGGTTAGGGCTAAGGTGAGGTCTAGTGTTAGGGTTATAGTAAAAGATAAGGTTATACTAGAAATAGGTCTAGGGCGAGAGTTAGACATAGTCTTATGGCTAGGGTTAGAGTTAGGGTTATAATTAACAATAAATTAGGGCTAGGATTAGAGCTAGTATTAGTGTTAGGGTTAGGCCTAGGGTTAGGGCTAGAGTTAGGGTTAGGGTTAAGGGAAGGGATGTGGTTATACCTAGTTTCAGAACTAGTGCGATGGTTGAAATTAGGGTTTGGGCTAGGGTTAGGGTTTGGGTTAGAATTAATGCTTGGTTTAAGGCTAGGATGAGGGCTAGTGTTTGTGTTAGGTTTAGGAAAAGAATTAGGTAGAGTGCTAATGTCAGGTCTATGTTTACAGTTAGGGATAGTGTTAGGGTTAGTTTTATGCTAGGTCTATTGTAAGTTTTAAATTTAGTGTAACGGTTAGGTTTAGAGCTAGGTGTTATTAGAGTCAGTGTCTTGTTCAGAGTTTTGTTTAGGTTATGACATTGGTTTAGGGCCCAAATTAGCGTTAGGGTTAGGAATAGGGTTAGAGTAATTGATAGGGTTAGGTTTAGTGTTCAGGTTAAGTTTAGGTAATGGAAAGGGTTATTGTTAGTGATATGTTTAGGATTAGGCCTAGGTTTAGCATTTGGGTTAGGCTTATGTTTAGGATAATGGATAGGTTTAGGGCTCTGGTTATGGTTAGGATTAGGTTTAGGAGTATGTTTAATGTTAGGACTAGGGTTAGTGTTAGGGTTAGGGTTAGGGTAAGTGTTAGGGTTTGAGCTATGGTAGAGTGAGGGTGAGGATTAGGGTTATTGTCAGGTCTATGTTTAGGATTAGGGTTAAGTTTAGGGCTAGGGTTTGCATTAGGGTTAGGGTTATGTTTTGGGTAATGGATAGAGTTAGATCCAGAGTTTGGCCTTGGTTATGGTTAGGATTAGGGCTAGGAATAGGGTTAGGTTTAGGGCTAGGTTTATGTTATGGTAAGGGTTAGTGTTTGAACTAGAATTAGGGCTAGGGTGAGGGTTAGGGTTAGGGTTAGATCTAGGGTTAGGATTAGGGTTAGGCATAGGGCTAGGATTAGGGCTAGGTTTCATGTGAAGTTTAGGGCTAGAGTTAGGGCTATGGGTAATGTGAGAGTTTGGGTTAAGGTTATGCTAGGTCTAGTGTTAGGGTTATGGCTAGATTTTGAGTTAGCATAAAGTTTAGAGCTAGGTTTGTGTTAGGGTAAGGGTCATAGTTCGGGTTAAGATTAGGTTTAAGATTAGGGCCAGAATTAGGGCTAGGTTGAGGTCTAGGGGTAGGGTTAATGTTTGGGTTAGGTTAAGGCTTATTATTAGGGCTAGGGCTAGGGTTTCGTTTAGGGCTGGTGCTAGAGTTATGGCTAGATAGAATTAGGTTTTTGTCTAGGTCAAGTGTTAGGGTTAGGTTTAGGTATAGGGTTACCTGTAGGGCTAGTGTTAGGGTTCAGTTTAGGATTAAGGTTAGGTTTAAACCTAGAGTTAGAGTTAGGGTGAGGATAAGGGTCAGGGTTAGAGTTAGAGTTTGGTTTAAGTTTAGAGCTACAATGAGGGCTAAGGTCAGGAATAGTATTAGAATTATGGTTTGGGGTAGCCTAAGGATTATGGTTAGACTAGGGTAGCATTAGGGTGAGGGTTTGGCTTAAGGTAATGAATAGGGTTAGAGCTAGGGTTAGGGCTAGTGTTAGGGTTAGGAATAGGGCTAGGGTTAAGGTTGGGGTTTGGTTTAAATGTAGGTTTATGTCTCAGATTAGGGCTAGGATTTATATCAGTTCAGGGATATGCTAATGTAAGAACAAGTGTTCCAATTAGGGCTATTTTCAGGGTTAGGTTCATGTCTAGGTCTAGTGTTAGGATTAGGTTTATGGTTAGGATGATGTTTAGAGCTAGGATTAGTGTTAGGGTCTGAGTCAGGTTCAGGTTAAGTTCTAGAATTAGCATTAGGACTCAAATTAGAGCAATGGTTAGGGTTTGATTTAAGTTAAGGATTAGGGTTAAGCCTATGAATCGGTTTTGTTGGAGTGCTAGGGCAAGTGTTAGAGCTAGTTTTCCAATTAGCATTAGGCTTTGGGCTAGTGTTAGGGTGAGGTTTAGGCTCCTGTTTAGGGTTAGATTTAGAGTTAGAATTAGATCTAAGTTTAGGGTTAGGGTGAAAGTTAGGGCTAGGGTTGGGGCTAGGTTTAGGGCTAGGGTTTGGATTATTTTAAGGGATAGGTTTAAAAGTAGAGATAGGAATACAGTGAGAGTTAGCATTAGTCTTAGTCTAGAATTAGGGTTAGGGTTAGGGTTAGGGTAGGGTTAGGGCAAAATTAGTGCTAGGATTAGCACTAGGGTTCGTGTTAGGGCTAGGCCTAGGTTTAGGGCTGGTTAGGGTTAGGATTAAGGCTAGGTTTAGCACTAGGATTAGGGCTAGGTATTGTGTTAGGTTTAGGGCTAGGATTAGAGCTAGGACTAATGTCAGGTGTAGGTTTATGTTTATGGTTAGTTTTAGGGTTTGGTTTATTGCTAGTTCTAGTGTAAGTGTTAGGTTGAGTGTTAGGGTCAGGTTTAGAGATAGGGTTATTATTAGGATCACGGTCATGGTTAAGGTTTGGGTTAGGGTTAGGATTAGGTCTAGGCCTAGGTTCAGGCCTTGTTAGGTTTAGGGTTAGTATTAAGGCTAGATTTAGTCCTAGGATTAGGGCTAGGGTGAATGTCAGGTATATGTTTATGGTTAGGGTAAGATTTGGATGAGGTTTATGGCAAGTTCTAGTATAAGTGTTAGGTTCAGGTTTAGAAATAGCATTATTAATAGGTGCACAGTCACGGGTAAGGTTTGGGTTAGGTTAAGGTTAAGGGTTAGGGCTCTAATTAGCATTAGGGTTAGGGTTAAGGTTAGGGTAATGGATATGGTTAGGTTTAGGGTTCAGGTTAGGTTTAGGGTAATGGATAAATTTAGTGTTAGAGATAGGGTTAGGGTTATCCTAGAGTTAAGATTAGGGTTAGGGTTTTGGTTAGAGTAATGGAATGGGTTAGAGCTAGGGTTAGGGCTAGGATTATAGTTAGAATTAAGGCTAGGATTAGGTTTAGGTTTAGGGCAAGTTTTAGGGTTAGGGTTAGGTTTAGGGTAATGGCTGGGGCTAGGGCTAGGGTTAGGGTTAGTGTTAAATAAGGTGTAGGGATCGGATTAGGGCTAGGTTTTGGGTTAGGTTAGGCTAGGGTTAGGGCTATAGCTAATGTAAGAACTAGGGTTATGATTAGGGCTAACTTTAGTGTTAGGCTAGGTGTAGTTTTAGGTTTAGGTTTATTTTTAGGGTGCTGTTAGAGCTAGGGTTAGTTTTAGGTTAGAGTCAGGATCAAGGTTAGTTTTATGTTTAGGGTAAGACTGGAATTAGGGCTAGGGTTAGTGCTAGGTCTAGGGTTAAGTTTTGTTTTAGGTTGAAGTTTAATGTTAGGGATATGGTTCAGTTTTGTTTTAGGGCTAGGACTAGGTTAGGGCTAGTTTTAGGATTAGCATTAGTGTTAGGGCTAGTGTTAATGTCAGCTTTAGGTTTAGGGTTAGGGTTAGATTTTTGAGTTATGTTTAGATCTAGGGTTAGGTCTAGGGCTAGGGTTAGGACTATGGGATAGGGTTAGAACTAGGAATAGGGCTAGGTGAGAGTTGGAGTCAGTCTTAGTGCTAGTGTTAGGGTTAGCATTAGGGCTAAATTAGGGCTAGGATCAGGTCTAGGGTAAGTTGTAGGGTTATGTCTAGGGTTATGGTTAGGGTTACATTTAGGGGAAGGGATGGGGTTATAGCTAGGTTCAGAACTAGGATGAGGGATAAAATTAGTCATAGGGTTAGATTTAGGTTTCAGGTTAGGATCAAGGCTAGGTTTATGGCTAGATTTAGGGCTAGTATTTGTGTTAAAGTTATGGCAAAAATTAGGGCTAGGGCTAATATCAGGTCTAGGGTTATGGTTAGGGATAGTTTTAGGGTAAGGTTTTGGCTAGGTCTAGTGTCAGATTTAGTTTTAGTGTAAGGTTCAGGTTTAGAGGTAGGGGTATTAAAATGGTCAGGGTCAGGTTTTGGGTTTGGGCAGGTTAAGGTTTAGGGTTAGGGCACAAATTAGCATTATGGTTAGAGTTAGGATTAGGGTAATGGATGAGGTTAGGTTTAGGCTGCAGGTTATGTTTAGGGTTCAGGTTAGGTTTAGGTTAATGGATAGGGTTAGGGTTAGGCCTAGGGTTAGTATTAGGATTATGGTTGTCGTTAGGGTAATGGATAAAGTTAGAGCTAGTTTCAGGGCTAGGGTTATGGTTAGGATTATGGCTACAGTTAGGTTTAGGGTTAGGGTTAAGTCTAGGTTAGGGTATGCTTTAGGGTTTGAGCTAGGGTTAGTGCTAAGGCTAGGGTTAGGATTAAAGTTAGGTCTAGGTTTAAGGTTACAGTCAGTGTTAGGATTAGTATTATGGTTAGGTGTAAGGTTATCATTAGGTTTAGGGTAATGGACAGGGTTAGTTGTCAGGGTTAGGTTTAGAACTATGGTTAGGGTTAAATTTAGGTTATGATTAGGGTTTGAGCTAGGGTTAGGACTATGGCAAGGGGTATGTTTATGGTTAGGTCTAGGGTTAGGTTTATGATTATGGTTAGAGTAGGTTTAAAATTAGGGCTAAGGTTATCATGAGGTTTATGGTTAAGAATAGAGTAATGAGTGGGGTTAGAGCTAGGGTTAAACTAGGGTTAATTTTAGGATTAGGGCTAATGTTAGTGTTAGTGTTAGGCTTAAGGTTAGTCTTACAGTTAGGTTAAGGGTAAGGGTCAGGGATTGAGTAAGGGTTAGGGCTAGAGTGAGGGTTCATGTTAGAATCAGGACTAAGGAGAGAGTTATGGTTAGGCTTAGGGCTAGAATTAGCATTAGGTTTAGGGTTATGGTGAGGGTAATGAATAGATTAAGAGCTAAGGTTTGGGCTATAGTCATGATTAGGATTAGGGCTAGGATTAAGGTTAGGGTTTGGGATAGGGTTATGTTTAGGGTAAGGTTGAAGGTTTTAGCTAGAGGTAAGGCTAGAGCTATGTCGAACATTAGGTTTAGTGTTAGGTCTAAGGATAAGATTATGGTAGGTTTAGGGTTAGGATTTGGATTTTGGAAAGATTTATCATTAGGGTTAGGATTAGGATTAGGGTAATGGATATTGTTGGATAAAGGTTTAGGTGTAGGGTTAGGGTTAGATTTAGTTTTAGGGTTAGGGATAAGGCTATGATTATGTTTAGTTTATGGTATGGGTTAGGGTTTGAGCTAGGGTTAGGGATATGGTGAATGATAGGTTTAGGGTTAAGTCTAGAGTTAGTTTTCTATGGTGAAGATTTAAAAAGAATAGAAAAGAACAGCCCAGGGACTCTGCCAGTTGGCACATTGCCATTGTGTATGTTCGTATCTGGTTTGCTTAGTCCAAAGCCTTCAGTTCAGACAAAGATAGAGGAAGAAAGCTTAGAGCAGAAAAAGCCATCAGGGGGAAAGTTACAAAAGGAGACTGCTACTAACAACTTTCTATCACCAGAGGATGTAAATGAGCAACTAACAAGGCCAACTCCATATGCTGGGAGGCCCCCAACCACCACAGTTGATAGTTTGGATCCTGAGACAGGATCTCAAGTATTAACATGCCCTGTATTTGAGGTAGGAGGGCAGCAAATTCACCATGCTTTAAATTTCAAAATAGTGAAGCAGCTAAAAGAGGCTGTAACAACCTATGGTCCTCAAGCACCCTTCACTGTAAGCTTGGTCGAATCCATTAACAATTTGAACATGATGCCAGCAGATTGGGCTAATATGTGTAAAGCTGTGCTAAATGGAGGTCAATACCTGTTATGGAAGGTTGCCAATGAGGAATTTTGCAAGGAGATGGCTAGGCAAAATGCAGCAGCTGGTTATCCTCAGAGAAATCTAGATATGATGTTAGGAAAGGGACCTTATGAGGATCAGCAGCAACAAATTGCATATGATCCTGGCGTATACACACAAATTGCTGCAGATGCGGTTACGGCATGGAAGTCTTTACAAGGACATGGAGGTTTACAAGGTCAATTATCTAAGGCAATACAAAGACCTAATGAACCTTATGCTGAATTTGTAAATAGGCTTATTCAAACAGCTACCAAAGTTTTGGGGAATACAGAACAAACAATGCCATTAATAAAAAAAACTGGCTTATGGGAAAGTGAATCGTAGGTGCAGAGAAGTCATTAGACCATGGAAACATGAAGATTTAAACATATATATTAAATTATGTAGAGACATTAATGAACAAGAGCAAGTCGTGGCAGCTGCAGTAAAACAGGCTTTAGATGCCAGAGACATTAATGAACAAGGGCAAATTGTGGCAGCTGCAGTAAAACAGGCTTTAGATGCCAGGCCAAGAACATGCTACAATTGTGAACAAACAGGACATTTTAAAAGGGATTGCCCCATAGGAGGAGGGTTTAACAAAACTAGGTATCAAAGGAGTAGAATACTGGGTATTTTCCCACGATGCTGTAGAGGGAGACATTGGGATAATGAATGCCATTCTCAAACCACCATAGAGGGTACTCCATTATCAAAAAATGAACAAGGACCAGGTGTTTATCCACGATATCATGGAGAAAGGCATCGGGCTCCATTGCCAAAAAATGGACAGGGGGGCCCAATGCTCCAGGGCCCAAAACCACAAATATACGGAGCAATGGAGGAACCCAGCAGCCCCATCAGGGTAGTGCCCAGGACACATTGTCCATCAGATTCCTCATCAGACAAACCAGAGGGAGCACAGGGTTGGACATCTGCACCTCCGCCAGATCAGTACTAACTCCAGAGATGGGAGTTCAAATAATTCCCACAGGGGTAAAAGGACCTCTTCCCAAAGGAACAGTAGGCTTATTATTGGGATGCAGCTCTTCTACTCTAAAAGGACTTATTATAAGTCCTGGGGGGGGTAATTGATCCCGATTATGAAGGTGAAATAAAAATTATAGCCAGTTCTCCAAAGGGTATATCAGTAATTTCACCAGGAGATAGAATAGCACAGTTATTAATAATACCCAGCCTACATGATAAATTTTCCAGTCGTGCTGTAGAAAGAGGATCCAAGGGATTAGGCTCCACAGGTGTAGATTGGGCTATGCTTTCTTTAAATTTAGATTCTCGCCCCATGCTAAAACTAAATATTCAAGGACATGAATTTAATGGACTACTGGATACAGGTGCAGAACTTAGCATCATCTCTCATCAAGAATGGCCAAAACATTGGCCATTACAACAAGCCACTCAAACGCTTTGAGGCCTAGGAGTGGCGACTAATCCCCATAGAAGTGCAATGGTATTAGATTGGAAGGATCCTGAAGGATGTGAAGGAACTATACAGCCATATGTATTGGATCATCTTCCCGTAAATTTATGGGGACAAGATGTCCTAGATCAATTAGGTTTGACATTAACAAATAACATCAATAAAAATGCACCCACTATTATGACTAGACAAGGTTTTAGGAAACAAAAAAGATTAGAAAAACAAGAACAAGGTATAGCAGCACCAATACAAATAGATCAAGGAACAGACAGACATGGGTTCGATTTTAGAAAGGGCCACTGAGACAATAAAAATTACTTGGAAATCAGAAAGACCAGTATGGGTTCCTCAGTGGCCTCTGACTAAAGAAAAGATACAAGCAGCCCATGACCTGGTCAAACAACAATTAGCGGAAGGACATATACAACCTTCTGTATCTCCCCATAATACTCCCATTTTTTGTCATCAAAAAGAAATCTGGTAAATGGAGATTATTGCAAGATTTAAGAGCCATTAATAATGAGATGGTTATTATGGGACCTGCTCAATCGGGAATTCCTCAATTGTCTGCTTTGCCAAAAACCTGGTATGTTTTAGTTATAGATATTAAAGATTTTTTTTTTCAATTCCAATTCATCCTGAGGATAGTCCATGTTTTTCATTTACTATCCCTGCACTGAATCATGAAGGTCCTGATCAGAGATATGAATTGAAAGTACTCTCTCAAGGGATCGCTAACAGTGCAACTGTGTGTCAAATTTATGTTAACAAAGTAATCCAGCCACTTAGAAATCCAAATTCTGAACTACAAATATTTCATTATATGGATGATGTATTATTAGCACACAAAGCTAAAAACACATTGCTAGAATATTATGCCACACTTACAAACTTATTAAAAAATATAATCTAGAGATAGCAATAGATAAAGTACAATTAAATTTTCCAATTAATTAGTTGGGAGTTCTATTATCCTCAACCATGGTCCGTCCACCAAAAATTCCAATATGAGTAGATCAACTCAAATCACTTAATGACTTTCAAAAGTTATTAGGAGACATAAATTGGATAAGGCCTTATCTAGGTATACCAACAGGAGAGTTGGAACCTTTATTTGATATCCTAAAAGGTCCATCAGATCCAAATTCACCCCAAATGTTAACGCCTGAAGCAAGAAAGACATTAAAAATCATTGAAACATATATGGAAAATATGCGTTTGGATAGAATTGATATAAGTTTGCCTTTATTATTTATTGTACTACCAACAAAATATATTCCTACAGGAGTATTTTGGCAAGAAAGTCCATTATTATGGATACATTTATTTTATTCTCCTAACACTCTTCTTACTAGGTATCCTGAGGCTGTAGGACAATTAATTCTCAAAGTAATAAAAGCAGCAAAGGGAGTGTTTGGAATTTCTCCCAATAAAATTATTACTCCATATACTATGAATCAAATTGATGAATTAGCTAATGAGTTAAATACTTGGGCAATAATCATGTGCAAATCTAATGTTTCATTTGATAACCACTTACCATCTAATCCTTTATTGTCTTTTTGGTCATCCATCCTGTAATTTTTCCAAAAATGACAAGAAAAACACCTGTCATGAATACTCCAAATATATTCACTGATGGGTCAAGTAATTGTACAGGAGCAATAGTTACACCTGATCAAACTTTTACATTTTTAGTACCCAATCAGCTCAAAAGGTAGAGCTTAATGCGGTATTACAAGCTTTTGTGATGTTTAAAGATTCTGTATTTAATTTATTTTCCTATAGTCAGTATATAGTTAATGCTATAGTATCCCTTGAAGATGATTGTAGGATTGCCCCTTCCTCTACTGTTTTCTCTTTGCTTTCCACTATACAAAGTCTAATCTGGGACAGAAAATATCCGTTCTTTATAGAACATATCAGGGCACATACAGGATTGCCTGGAGCCCTTAGTTTGGGCAATGATTTAGCAGATAAAACTACACATGACATACATATTTTCTCTACACTAGAAGAAGCTACAAATTTTCATAAAAAGTTCCATGTCAACGTTAATACTCTACAAAAGCATTTTAAAATAACTAAGGAACAAGCTAGACAAATAATAAAACAATGTCAAAATTGTGTGACCTTTTTACCACAATTTAATCTTGGAGTCAATCCTAGAGGACTGATACCTAACCATATTTGGCAGATGGACTTCACACACTTGCCAGAATTTGGAAAATTAAAATGTTTGCATGTTACAGTTGATGCTTCTTCCGGATTTTTGATGGGCTCCCTTCATGCCAGAGAAAAAACTAAAGATGTTGTAGCTCATTGCTTACAAAATTTTGCCACTGTGGGCCTTCCAAAACAGTTAAAAACAGATAATGCCCCTGGTTATACTTCTACCTCTTTTAAACAATTTTGCTCATCATTTGGCATTACTCATATAACAGGAATCCCATACAATCCATAGCGACAAGGCATAGTTGAAAGAGCTCATCAAACTATTAAAATGTACTTATTAAAGCAAAAAGAGGGAATAGGGAAGGGGTATATATTCCCCAAAGATAAACTTAAAATAACCCTTTTTACTCTAAACTTTTAAAATTTGGATTCTTCAGGACTTAGTGCTGCGGAAAGGCATATGTGTCCAAAAAATGTGCATAAGCCCAAGGTACTTTGGAAGGATATTCTAACAGAACAATGGAAAGGTCCTGACCCAGTAATTGTCTGGAGTCGGGGGTCTGTTTGTGTATTTTCACAGGGAGAACAGCAGCTGATTTGGATTCCAGAGAGATTAACTAAAGTGATTTCTACAGACCAAAAAGAAGATGATTTGGCTCAAATCCATAACAGCTGATATCCAAAACTCCAGTTTGGCTATCCTTACATCTGTGACAGAACCAGGATGCTTTTTTTCAATATCTATTTTATTATTGCCCTTTCCCACATCATGAAGTTCTATTTTGTTTTTTGAGCTCATACAGACCTAAGTTAATATTTTGCTGATCAGTTCTATTTTTTGACTATAGAGTTTTTAAACATTGCAATGGAGATTTCACATGTAAAATGTTATAAGGCCATTACTATTATGTTATGTGTTGTATGTATTATGTTATGTGTGCACACTTGTGTTTTGTGTTATATGTTTGAATGTACGTATACATATACATATACATATACATATACATATACATATACGATGAGCGCTCATGAAAAAATGGATCCAAATATTTTTTTTATTCACGTGATTTAAATGGTTTAATTTAAATTGGGTAAACAACTGTTGAGGATTGTTTTAATATGTGAACTCAAAAGGAGGTTAACAGATATGTTTGTTTACCTTTCCTTTTCATTATATTTAATAATTCTCTTCAAGATAATGTAAATTGTTAAGAAAATTGTTTTCTTTTAGTGCCTTCTGGAATGTTACATAATTTTTTTCTTTAGCCATTATTGCCACAATTCCTATCTTCATCCCAGTGCCGGTGAAGACAAAGATAAAACCAATCTACAGCTTCTGCAATAGCCATCACTGAACTGCTTGCAGAACTTGCCTGGACTATGTATCACCTGTATGCATTGTGAACTATCTGTTGGTGCAGCGACTTGTGGTATTGTTGGGGTATTTTTGCTGATGATGTCATTGGCGGTACAATTTTTCCGAAAGGAGTCGTCAATTGGCTTGGTGTATCTTCCACCCTTCTGCTTGTCATGATCATTCAGCTAAAATTTGGGGGCCAACAGAGGTGAGGCAAAGAACCTCCCCCCCCCCCGCTGGTACAAAGACCTCTCCACAGGTGTGGCTGTATACTGGACCGGTAGTCAGTGATGAGTAAGATCCAATTGCAATGGTACCAACCTAAGATAGGAGGCTGACGCCTAGAGGTCAGCTCATCCGATAACGGGTAAGGACCATATGTACTATTGGACAACCTAAGGCAGGCACAGTCCCTAAGCCACATGTTTCTTGTTTAAACAGAGAGGGGGAGATGTTGAGAGCCACAGCCGAAGGGGCCCCAGCAAACTTCCAGTTGCCAGCTGATGATTGGCTCAGAGCGGCCCCAGCAACATCTAGCTGATTGGCTCCTCTGCGGTGATGCTCATTGGGCTGTTTCCCTGCCCTTTCAGACCACGGAGCTGCTCATTGGGGGACTTTTTGGCTCTGCCCATGTGACCCAGCAAATCGGCCTCAAGAGCAGGAGGATTGTGGGAGGTGGAGAGGCTTGTGGTTGTGAGAGAGGCTTGTGGGAGGCCGGTGGTGGCAGTTGGGCTCTGAGGGTTTTTCCTGAGTAGCTGTTTTCTTTGGCGTGTGTGGTTCTAAAAATAAAGTTCGTTTCTTTTGACAAGTTTCTCCTGAATCGTGCCCAGCCAGACTGCGGCAGGATTAGGATTAGGATAATGGATATGGTTGGATAAAGGTTTAGGTGTAGGGTTAGGGTTAGATTTAGTTTTAGGGTTTGGGATAAGGCTATGATTATGTTTAGTTTATGATATGGGTTAGGGTTTGAGCTAGGGTTAGGGCTATGGTGAATGATAGGTTTAGGGTTAAGTCTAGAGTTAGTTTTCTGGTAAGGGTTAGGGTTAGGGTTGTGCTAGGTTTAAGGCTAGTTAGAAGGTTAAGAGTCATCAATAGGGTTAGGGTTACTGTTAGTGTATTGGGTGGTTTAGAGCTAGGTTTAGGGCTAAAATTAAGGTTAGGATTAGGGCTAGTGTTAGGTTTAGAGTTAGAGATAGGTCTAAGTTTATATTTAAGGTAAGGGTTAGGCTTGAGCTAGGTTTAGGACTAAGGTTAGGGTAAGGATTAGGGTTAGGGCTAGGAGTAGGGCTAGGGTTATGATTAGGGCTAGGTTTAGGCCTAGGATTCACTCTAGGTTTTGTGTTAGGTTAGGCATAAGTATAGGGCTATGGATAATGTAAGAGCTAGGGTTGATTAGGGCTAGTTTTAGGGTTAGGGCTATGGCTAGGTCTAGTGTTACATTTAGATTTTGTGTTAGGGTCCAGTTTAGAGGTAGGTTTACTGTTAAACCAGGGTCAGTGTTTGGGTTAGAGTTATAATTAGGGTTAGATACAGTATTAGGACTAGGTATAGGGCTAGGGGTAGGGTTAGTGTTTGGATTAGGTTAAGGGTTATTGTTAGGGCTTGGTTTTCGTTTAGATCTAGGGCTAGAGTTAAGGCTAGATTTAGGATTAGGTTTAGGTCTAAGGGTAGTGTTAGGGTTTGGTCTAGGGTTAGGGTCAGGTTTAGACCTAGGGTTAGTGTTAGGGTCAGAATAAGGGTCAGGGCTAGCATTAGGGTTTGAAATAGCGTTAGACCTAGAGTGAAGACTAGAGTTAGAACTATTAATGTGGTTAAGGTTAAGGTTAGGATAATGGGTAAGTTTAGAGTTAGATTATGGCTCGGGTTAAGGTTAGGCTTAGGGCTAGGATTAGATTCAGAGTTAGTGATAGGTCTAAGTTTATATTTAAGGTAAGAATTAGGCTTTGAGCTAGGGTTAGGACTAAGTCTAGGGTTAGGATTATGGTTAGGGCTAGGGTCAGGGTTAGGGTTACCCTTAGGGCTAGGTTTAAGCCTAGGATTCGCTCTAGGTTTTGTGTTAGGTTAAGGCATAAGGTTAGAGCTATGGGTAATGTAAGAGCTAAGGTTATAATTAGGGCTAGATGTAGAGTTAGGGTTATGTCTAGGTCTAATGTTAGGTTAAACTTAATGTTCATTTTAGGGTTCATGTTAGTGTTTGACCTCTAGTGTTAGGGTTAGTTTTAAGGTTATGGTGATATTTACAGCCAGGGTTAGTGTACGGATAGGAGTCATGGTCAGGGTTAGTTTTAAGGTTATGGTTAGGACTTGAATTAGGGCTAGTGTTAGGTCTACTTGTAGTGTTAGGGTTTGGTTTAAGTTAAGGTTTAGGTTTAGGGCTACTGTTTGATTTTGTTTTAGTCCTAGAGTCCGGATTATGACTAGTTTTATGATTAGTGTTAAGGTTAGGGCTAGTGTTATTGTTAAGCTTAGGCTTAGTGTTAGGGTTACATTTAGAGTTAGGGTTAGATCTAGGGTTAGGGATAGGACTAAGGATAGGACAAGTGTTAGCACTAGGGTTAGGGCTAGGGTTAGGGTTATGGTAAGGATTTGGTTAGATCTAAGTACAGGGTTAGTGTGAGCGTTAGAGTTAGACTTAGGGCTAGGGTTAGGGATAGGGATAGAATTAAATTAGGGCTAGGATTAGGGCTTAGGTTAGTGTTCACCTTAGGCATAGCATTAGGGTTAGGGTTAGGGTTAAGTTTAGGATAAGGGGTGGCATTGTAGCTATGTTTAGAGGTAGGGAGAGGTTTAGATTAGGGTTAGGGGTAGGGTTAATGTTAGGGTTACAGCTAGGTTTAGGATTAGGGTTAGATTTAGTGTTAGGGTTAGATGTAGGATTAAGGCTAGGGCTAGGGTTAGGGCTAGGGTTAGGGCTAAGTTTAGGGCAAGAGTTAAGGTTATGGTAAGGCATAGTGTTAGAATTAGGAATAGGGCTAGGGAAAGAGTTAGTTTTAGGGCTGGGTTTAGGTTAGGTTTTGGCTAAATAAGGGCTAGGATTAGATCTAGTTTTTGTGTTACAGTTAGGCCTAGTGTTAAGCTTAGATTTAGCTCTAGGGATAGAGTTATGTTTACGGTAAGGGATGGGTTATACCTAGGTTTAAGGCTAGTTAGAAGGTCAAAATTACAGTTAGGGCTAGGAGCCCTAACTTTAAAAGTTAACCTATCCCAAACACTAATCACAACCCTGAACTTCATAATACATTTAGCTCTAAACTTTGCCCTAATACTAAATAACACTTACACTAGATGTAACCATAAACCAAACACGAAAATTATCTTTAACTATAACCCTAGACCTGAAAATAGCCCTAGCCTTAATCCTAGCCCTAAACCTAGCCTTAATCATAATCCAAACTATAACCCAAGCCCTAACCCTAATTCTAACCCTTGCCATAGCCCTAAAACTAGCTATAACCTCATCCCTTACCCTAAACCTAATTATAACCCTGAACCTAACCATAACCTTAAACCTAACCATAACTCTCACCCTAACCCTAGTTCTATCACTAACACTAAGCCTAGCACTAATCCTAGCCCTAATAAATCCTATACTAACCCTAAAACTAGCCCTAAGACTAAATCTAACTCTTGCCCTAACTCTGGCCCTAGTTATATCCTTAGCTTTAGCCCTAACCCTAGATCTAAAGCTAACTATAAATCTAAACCTTACTCTAAATTGAACTGTAACCATAAGCCTAAATCAAACTCTTACACTAGCCCTAAACATAATGCTAATCCTAAAACTTGCCCTACCCCTAGCCCTAGCCATAAAACAAAGCCAAGCCATAGCCCTAACCCTAACCCTTAACCTAAACCAAACCTTAACCCTAAACCTAGCCCTAACCTGAACTCTAAAACTAACTCTGACCCTGATACTCACCCTAACACTAATCCTAGCTCTAAATATCACCCTAACCTTAACACTAAAACTTGCATTAACCCTAACCCTAAAACTAGCCTTAATCGTAACCCTAGTTTGTACCTTAGTCATTGTGCTAACCCTAGCCCTAATGCTAATACAAATCCTACAGATAATCAGAGCCCTAACCATATCTTTAACCCTATTCTTAACTCTAACACTAGCCCTAATCCTAACCCTAACCCTACCTCTAACCCTATCTCTTACCCTAAGCCATACCCTAACCCAAATGCTTACCTTTGTCCTAACCCTAATCCTTAGCCTAACTTAAACTCTAACCAAATTACTAGTTCTAACCCTAGCCCTCATTCTAGTGCTGACCCTAACCCTAACCCTTATTCTGATCCTAAAAGTAACCCTAATTCTAACCCTAACCTTATCCTTAAACAAAACTCTAACACTAGCCCTGCGGTAAACCTATACCTATACCTAAGCCTAACACTAGAACCAATGCTAATCCTAAATATAGCTATAATACTAGCCCTAGATCTAAACAAATACCTAGCCCTAGCCCTAACAATAACCCTTAACTTAAACCAAACATTTACCCTACCTCTAGAACTAACCCTACTGATAATTCTGGCTTTAACACCAACCCTAACACAAATCCTACCCCCGAACACTGACCCTGACCCTAACACTAACCCTAGCTCTAAATATCACACTAACACTAACCCTAACCCTAACACTTGATCTAGCCTTAAAACTAACCCCCAAACTAGCCTAATCATAACCCTATTTCATAATTAGATGTAGCCCTAAACCTAGCCCTAACCTAACTCAACACCTGGCCGTAATCTGAGCACTAACCCTAGCTTTAACCCTAACCCTAACCCTAGCCCTAACACAAACTCTAACCCTAGCTCTTACCCTATCCAATACCTTAAGCCAAACCCAAAACCTAATGCTAACCCTAGTCCTAGCCATAATTCTTAGCCTAACCCAAACCCTAACCCTATTACTAGTCCTAACTCTACCCCTCATTCTAGTTATAACCATAACCGAAACCCTAAATATAACCCTGACCATTATTGTGACCCTAACCCTAAATTAAACCCTATCCTACCCCTACCGGTAACCCTATATGAAAACCTAACCCTAACACTAGCCCTAGACATAAACCTAATCCTATACCTAGGCATATCTGTCACCCAAGACCTAAACAAAAACCTATCCCTACCCCTAATGGTAACCTTTAACCAAATCCAAACACTAACCGTACCTATAGACCTAACCTAGTCCTAATTTTGGCTCTAAGCCTAACCCTAATCCTAACTCAAAAACTGACCCTGACACTAACACTAACCCTAGCTTTAAAACTAACCCAAACCTGAAACCTAAACCTAACACTAGACTTAGCCATAACCCTAATCCTTACATTACCATAGCACTAACCCTAGCCCTAAACCTAACACAAAACCTAGCCCTAATCCTAGGCCTAAACCTAGTCCTAAGCATAAACCTTACCCTAACCCTAGCCCTAACGCTAACCCTAACCCTAACCCTATCCCTAATCATAACGTTAACAGTAGCCCTAATACTATCTCTAAAATTACCCATTACCCTAAACCTTACCGTAACCCTAATGATAACCCTAGTTCTAACCATAACCGTAAATCTAATCCTAGACCTAATCCTAAACGTAACCCTCATCATTGCCCTCATCATAGAGAAAAACCTAACCGTTACTTTAACCCTAACCCTAGTCCAAACCCTAACCCTATACCCTAGCCCTAATTCAAGACCTAACCGTAGATTTAACCATAAACCTAACCCTAATACTAGCCCTAACCCTAACCCTAAACATAGCCCTAACCCTACCTCTAACCTTATACTTTACCCTAAGCCAACCCTAACCTCAGTGCTAACCCTAGTCCTAATCCTAATCTTTAGCCTAACCCAAACCCTAACCATAATACTAGTCCAAAACCTAGCCTTCATTCTAGCTCCAACCATAACCCAAACATAACCCTAACCCTCACACTTATTCTGACCCTAACGTTAACCTTAGCTCTAAACATAGAGCTAACCTAGCGTTAGGTTAACGCTAACCCTAACCTAACACTTGACCTAGTCTTAACACTAACCTAAAAACTAGCCCTAATCATAATGCTAGTTTGTCCGTTAGCTGTAGCCCTAACACTAGCCCTAACCTAACTCAAAACCTGGCCCTAATCTGAGTGCTAACCCTCGCTTTAAACCCTAGCCCTAACACAAATCCTAACCCTATCTCTTAGCCTATCTGTTACCTTAAGCCAAACCGTAAACCTAATGCTACCATAGTCCTAACCCTAATAATCCATAGCCTGACCCAACCTAACCCTATTATTAGTCCTAAGCCTAACCTTCATTCTAGCTCTATCCCTAACCCAAACCATAACCCTGACCCTTATTCTGACACTAACACTAACCCTAGGTTTCAACCTGACCCTAACCCCAACCTGAACCCTAACATTAGTCCTACAGGTAATCCTATACCTAAACCTAACACTAGCCCTAGACCTAAATCTAATCCTAAATCTAGCCATATCTCTAGCCTTAGACCTGAACAACAACCTAGCCCTAACACTAACACTTAACCTAACACAAACACTAACCCTACCCTTAGACCTAACCCTAGTACTAATTCTGGCACTCAACCCAAAGCTAACTCTAATCTGAGCACTGACACTGACCCTAAAATAAAACTAGCTCCAAAGCTGACCCTAACCCCAAACCTAATTCTAACACTAGACCTAGCCATAACCCTAACCATAAAACTAGCTTTAATTATAACCCTAGCTCTTACATTACCCATGGCCTTAACCCTAGGCCTAAACTAACACAAAACCTAGCCCTAATCCTAGGCCTAAAAGTAGCCCTAAGTGTAACCCTAAACTAACCCTATTCCTAACCTTAACCATAACACTTGCCTTAGACCTACCCATAGCACAAAGCCTAACCTTTACCCTAAAAGTAACCCTAGCCCCATCCCAAACCCTAACATAACCCTAGCCCTAACACTAACCTTAACCATAGCCCTAACCATAGCTATAATTCTATCCACTAAATAACCCTAGCCCTAATCCTAACCATAACACTAGCCCTAACCCTAGCTCTAATCCTATCCATTACCCTAACCATAATCCTAACTCTAATGCTAACCTTAGGCTTAACTCTAACTCTATCACAATCCCTAAACCTATCCATTACCCTAAAACTAATGGGAAACCTAATCCTAAGCCTATTCATTACCCTAACCCTAACTCTAACGTAATGCTAATTCAAGCTCTAAACCAAACACTAAGCTGTAACTTGACCCTAATAATACACCTAGCTCTAAACTTGACCCTTACTCTAAATCTAACCCTTACACTACACCTTACCATAAACATAACCCTAAATCTATCCCTAACTGTAATCCTAGGCATGATATTAGCCCTAGCCCTAATTCTAGCCCTAACCCTAACATGAACCCTAGCTCTCATCCTAGCCCTAAACCTAGCCTTAATCATAACCCTAACCCTAATTATAACCCTTTCCCTAGACCTAAACCTAGCTATATCCCCATGGCTTGCCCTAAACACAACCCAAACTCTAACCCTAACACTAACTCTAGCCCTAATCTTAACCCTAGGCCTAACCCTAACACTAACTCTAGCCCTAATCCTAAACCTAACCCTAACCCTAGCTTTAAGACTAACTATAACTCTTGCCCTAGCCCTAGCTCTAATTCTAACCCTATCACTTACCATAACCCTATTCCTAGCCCTAAGTCTAGAATAACCCTAGCCCTAACTTTACACCTTGCCCTAACTCTAGATCTAAACCTAACTCTAAATTTAACCCTAACTCTAAGCCTAAATCTAACCCTAACACTAGCCCTAACCCTAACGCTAATCCTAAATATAGCCCTAACCTAGGCCTAGCCCTAAAACAAAACTGAGCCATAACCCAAACCCTAACCCTTGACCTAAACCAAACCCTAACCCTATCCCTAATTTGAGTCCTAACCCTAACCCTAAAACTATCCCTGAACCTGACTCTGACCCTAACACTAACCATACCTCTAAACATCACCCTAACTCTAAACTTTTCCCTAACACTAGACATAGTCCTAATCCTAATTCTAAAACTAGCCCTGATAATAAACCTATATCATACATTAGCCATAACCTTAAACCTAATGCTAACCAAAACCTAGCCCAAAGCTGCAACCTATACCTAGCTTTCACTCTAACACTAACCGTAACACTAGCCTTAACCCTAACCCGAACCCTAGCTCTAACCCGAGCTCTAACCTTATCCATATCCCTAAGCCAAACCCCACTATAATGCTAACCCTAGTCCTAACCCTAATCCTTAGTCTAACCCAAACCCTAACCCTATTACTAGTCCTAACCCTAGTCCTCTTTCTAGTTATAACCATAATGCAAACCCTAACCCTAACCCTGACCCTTATTCTGAACCTAACTATTAACCAAATCTTAACATTAGCCCTACCCATAACCCTACAGCTAAACCTAAGCCTAACACTAGCCCTAGAATAAACCTAATCCAAAATCTAACTATATCTCTCACCCAAGACCTAAACAAAAACCTAGCCCTAGACCTAATGATAACCTTTAACCTAACCCAAACACTAACACTACCTCTAGACCTAACCAATCCTAATTCTGGCTCTGTCTCTAACCCTAACCCTAACTCTAGCCCTAAACCTAATTAAAACCCTAGCCCTGACCCTAGCTCTAACACTATCCATTACCCTAACCATAACTTAACCCAAATGCTAACCCTAGGCCTAACCCTAACCCTATCACTAATGTTAATCCAACCCATTACCCTAATCTGAACCCAAATCCTAAAACTAACCCTATCCATTACCCTAACCCTAACTCTAACCCTAACGATTATTAGAACTCTAACCCTAAACCTTAACCTAATCTAATTTGACCCTTACCCTAAACCTAACACTTACACTAGACCTAGCCTGTAACCTAACCCTATAACTATCCCTAGCCGTAAACCTAAACCTGACATTATCCCTAGCCATAAAACTTGCCCTAACCCTAACACTAACCCTAGCCCTCATCTTAGCCCTAAACCTAGCCTTAATTCTAACCCAAACCTAACTCTAGCCCTAAACCTACTTCTAATCATCGCCCTAGCCCTATATCTAACTATAACCCCATCCCTTCCCCTAAACCTAACCCTAAACATAGTCCTAACACTAGGCCTAAGCCTAACACTAAGCCTAGACCTATTCCTAGCCCTAATTTAGCCCTAATCCTAACCCTAACCCTAGCCCTAAGACTAACTCTAACTCTTGTTCTTACCCTATTCCTAGTTCTAACACTATCCCTTAACATAACCCAAACTCTAGCCCTAACCCTAGCCCTAACCCTAGCCATATTCCTAACCCTAGTGTTAACCATAACTCTAAATGTATCCCTAAGCCTAAAATCACCCTAACACTAGCAACAACACTAATGCTAAATCACAAAACTACCCTTAACTTGAGCCTTAGCCCTAAAATAAAAACGAGCCATAGACTAAACCTAACGCTTAATCCAAACCAAATTCTAGCCCTACATCTAGCCCTAAGACTACCCCTAATTTGAGTCCTATCCCTAACCCTAAATCTAACCCTGAGCCTGACTCTGACTGTAACACTAATCCTAGCTCAAAATATCACCCTAAACCTAAACCTAACCCTAAAACTAGACTTAGCCTTAACTGTAAAACTAGCCCTAATCATAATCCTAGTTCTTACATTAGCAAAATCTCTAACACTAGCCCTAATTTAATCCCAAACTTAGCCCTAATCTGGGCCACAACCCTAGATTTAATCCTAACTCTAACCCTAAACCTAGCTCTAACCCTTACCCTAAACATAACCCTAACTTTAATCCTTGCACTAACCCTAAACCTAACCCAAACCTATCCCTAACCCTAACCATAACCCTAGCCCTAAACCTAGGTCTAACTCTGTCCATTACCTTAAACCTAACCCTAACCCTCAGCCTAACCCTAACACTATCCCTACCCCTAAACTATCCATTACCCTAAAAATAACCTGAATCCTAAACGTAACCATATCCATTACCCTAAATCTAACCCTAACTTTAATGCTAATTTGATCCCTAACCCTAAATCTAAACCTAAAACAAACCCTAATCCTGACCCTACCTTAGTAATACCCCTACCTCTAAACCTGACCCTAACACACATTCTAACCCTTACACTATACCTAGCCATAACACTATCCCTAAAACTATTCCTAACAATAACCCTAGACCTGACAGTAGCCCTAGCCTTAATCTAGCCCTAAAACTAACACAAACCCTAGCACTAATCCTAGGCCTAATGCTAGCCTTAATCCTAACCCTAAACTTAACCCTAGCCCTAACCATAATTTTAACCCTGGCCCTAGCCCTAAACCTTGCTGTAACATCATACCTTACCCTAACCCTAATCCTAATCCTAATCCTAGACCTAAATCTAGGCATAACCCTAAAACTAACCCTAGCCCTAAACCTAGCCCTAATTTAGCCCTACACTTAACTGTATCCCTAACTCTAGCCATAAGACTAACTTTAACTCTCACACTAGCCCTATTGATAGTTCTAAACCTATCCCTTAACATAATGCAAAACCTAACCCTAAACCTAGCCCAAACCAGATCCGTAACCTTCACCCTAGCCCTAACCCTAGATCTAAACATAAATCTAAACCTAAACCTAACCCTAAGCCTAAACCTCACCCTAACACTAGCCATAACACTAATGCTAATCCTAAATCTAGCCCTAATCCTAGCCCTCACCCTAAAACAAAACCAAGACATAGCCTTAAATGTAACCCTTAACCTAAACCAAACCCTAATCCTACACCTAACCCTAACCCCCCAAATTCAACTCCTAACCCTAACCCTAGAACTAACCCTGAACTGGACACGGATCCTAAGACTAATCCTAGCTCTAAACATAACCCTAAACCTAACCCTAACACTAGACCTAGACGTAACACTAACCCTAAAAGTAGCCCTAATTTTAACTCTAGTTCTTACATTAGCCTCAGCCCTAACGCTAACACAAAACCTAGCCCTAATCTGAGCCCTAATCCAAGCTTTAACCCTAACCCTAACCCTAACCCTAACCCTAGCCCTAAACCTAGCACTAATCTTATCCCTTACCCTAAGCCAAACTCTAACCCTAAATCTACCCTAGTCCTAAACCTAATCCTTAGCCTTTTCCAAACCCTAATTCTCTTACTAGTTTTAACTCTAGCCCTCATTCTAGCTCTAATCCTAACCCAATCCCTAACCCTGACCTTTATTCTGAACCTAACACTAACTGTAGGTATAAACCTGACCCTAACCGTAAACCGAACAATAACATTAGTGCTACTGGTGACCCTATAACTAAACCTAACCTTATGACTAGACCTAGACCTAAACCTCATACTTCATCTAGCTATGACTCTAGCCCTAGCCCTAAAACAACCTAGCTCTAGCCCTAACAATAACCCTTAACCTAACCCAAACACTAACCCTAACACTAAACCTAACATTAGTCCTAATGTTGGCACTAACCATAAACCTAACCCTAATCCAAACAGTGACACTTACCCTAACATGAACCATAGCTGTAAACCTTATCTTAACCAAAAACCTAACCCTAATACTAGACCAAGCTATAACCCTAACCATAAAACAACACATAACCATAGGCCCATCCCTAGCTCTAACTGTATTCATTACCCTAACTCTAACACTAACCCTAATGCTAATCCTAGCCCTAAGCCTAACCCTGATCTAACCCTAACCCTCGCCATAGTCCAAACCCTAGCTCAATCCCTAACCATTAAAATTAACCTAACCCTAAAAACCCTTGGCCAAACCTAACCCTAACAATAATCATAGCCCTAATCCTAACCTTAACCCTAGCTGTAAAACTAGTTCTATCCCTACACATTACCCTAACCCTAATGATAACCCTAGCCCAAATACTAAAACTACCCTAACCCTAAGCCTAGACATAACTATAAACCTAACCCTTGCCAAAGAACTAACCCTAACTCCAACCCTAACCATTACCCTAAACCTAAAACTAACCCTAAATTTAACCCTAAGCCTAACCCTAACCTTAACCCTAACACTAACCCTAACCCAATATCTAACCCTATCCAATACCCTAAACGTAATGCTAACCCTAGCCCTAACTCTAAAACTAATCCTGACCCTAACTGTAAATCTAACCTAGACCTAACCCTAAACCTAACACTCACCCTAGTGCTAACCCTAGCCCAAACCCTAAACTGAACCCTAAACCTAACCCTAACCTTATCCCTAGGCCTAACCATAACCCTAACTCTAGCTTTAATACTAACCATAACCCTAGACCTAACCTTAGCTATAACCTTATCCATTAACCTGAGCACAACCATAACACTATTGCTAACCCTAGGCCTAACCCTAACCCTATTGCTAACTCTAACCCTATCAATTACCCTAAAACTAATCTGATGCCTAAACTTAACCCTATCAAGTACCCTAAACCTAACATGATCCCTAAACCTAACCTGATCCCTAAACCTAACCCTATCATTAACCTAACTCTAACCCTAATGCTAATTGAATCCTAACCCTAAACCTTAACCTTAACCTAAACCAAACCCCAAACTTGACCCTAACCCCAATAATACCCCTAGCTCTAAATCTGACCCTTACCCTAAACCTAACCCTTACAATAGACCTAGCCATAAACCTAACCCTAAATCTATTCCTAACAATAACACTAGACCTGACACTAGCTCTAGCCCCAATTCTTGCCATAAGCCTAAAACTAACCCTAACTCTCATCCTAGCCCTAAACCTAGCCTTATTACTACCTCAAACCATAACCTTAGTCCTAACCAAAATTCTAACATTTGACCTATCCCTAAAACTAGCTATAACCCCATCCATTCCCCTAAACCTAACCCTATCCCTAATATTAAACCTAAGCCTAACACTAGGCCTAATTCTAACACAAACCCTAGACATAATCCTAGCCCTAATTTAGCCCAAAACCTAACCTAACCCTACCCCTAAGACTAACTCTTGCCCTAGGCCTATTCCTAGTTCTAAACCTATCCTTTACGAAACCGTACTGCTTACCCTAACCTTAGCCATAACCCTAGCCATAGCCCTAATCCTACATCTAAACCTAACCCTAAGTCTAACCCTAACCCTAAAACTCTCACTAACACAAGCCATAACACTAAGGATAATCCTAAAACTAGCCCAAACCTAGCCTTAGTCCTACAACAAAACTGTGCCATAACCCTAACCCTAACCCTGAACCTAAACAAAACCCTAAACCTACACCTAGCCCTAAACCTAGCACTAATTCGAGGCTTAACCCTAATCCTAAATCTAACCCTGAACCTGACTCTGAACCTAACACTAACCCTAGCTCTAAACATTTCCTAAAACCTAAACCTAACCCTAACACTAGACTTACTCCTAACCCTAGGCCTAAAACTAGCCCTAAGTATAACCCTAGTTCTTACATTAGCTGTAGCCCTAACCCTAGCCCTAATCTAACCCAAAAGCTAGCCCTAATCAGAGACCTAACACTAGATTGAACCCTAATCATAACCCTAATCCTAGCCCTAACTCTTACCCTAAACTTAACCCTAAACCTAACCCTTGCCATAACCCAAAAACTAACTCTAACCCTAGCCCTAATCCTAACCATAACCCTAGCCCTAACTCTAGCTGTAGCCCTATCCATTACCCTAACCCTAAGCCTAACCCTAATGCTAATCCTAGGATAACCATAACCCTATTCCTAACCCTAAACTTATCCATTACCCTAAACCTAAACTGAACTCTAAACCTAACCATATCCATAATCCTAACCCTAACCCTAAACCTAATGCTAATTTGAGCCCTAACCTTAAACTTTAACCAAACCCAAACCATAAACCTGAACCTGACCCTAGGTCTAAAACTTACCCTAAACCTTAACCCAACCCTTACACTATACCTAGCCATAATCCTAATCCTAAAACTATCCCTAACATAACCCTAGCCCTAATGCTAGCTGTAAACCTAACACAAACACTAGCCCTAATCCTAGCCCTAAACTTATCCTTAATCCTAAACCTAACCCTTACCCTAGCCCTAACCCTCATTTTAACCCTCGCCCTAGCCCTAAACCTAGCTATAACATCTTACCTAAACCTAATCATAACCATAACCCTAGCCCTAAACCTAGGCCTAGCCCTATTACTAAACCTAGCTCTAATTCTAGCCATAATTAAGCCCTAACCCTAACCCTAAACCTAAGACTAAGTCTAATTCTCAACCTATCCCTATCCCTAGTTCTAACCCTATCCATTCAGATAACCCAAATCCTAGCCCTAACCCTAGCCCTAAACTTTGTCCTAGCTCTAAACCTAGATCTAACCCTAACTCTAAATCTAAACTTAAACCTAAGCCTAAATCATACCCTAGCTCTAACATACACTAGCTCTAACCCTAATGCTTATTTGAAAACTAGCCCTAACCCTACCCCTAGCTCTCAAACAAAACCAAGTCATAGCAATGACCCTAACCCTTAACCTAAACCAAACCTAACCCTACACCTAGCCCTAACCCTAGCCCTAATTTGAGTCCTAACCCTAACCCTAGAACTAATACTGACCCAGATTCTCTCACACCAACCCTAGCTGTACACATCACCCTAACCCTAAACCTAATCCTAACACTAGACCTCGCCCGAAAGCTAACCCTAAAACTAGCCTTAAACGTAATGCCCATTCTTAAATTAGCCATAGCCCTTACCCTAACACACAACTTAGCTCTAATCCAAGCCCTAACCCTAGCTTTAACCCTACCTCTAACCCTAACCCTAACCCTATCCTGACTCCTAACCCTATCCTTTACACTAAGTCAAACCCTCACCCTATTGCTACCCTAGTCCTAACCCTACAACTTAGCCTACCCCAAACCCTAATTCTACTACTAGTCCTAATCCTAGCCCTCATCCTAACTTTAAACTTAACCAAAACACTAACCCTAACCCTGACCCTTATTCTGACCTAACACTAACCCTAGTTTAATCCTGACCCTAACCCATTTCCAAAACCTAACACTAGCCCTACAGGTAACCCTATTCATAAACCTAACACTAACACTAGCCCTGGACATAAACTTAATCCTAAATCTAGCCATAACCCTAGCCCTAGCCCTAACAATAATCCTTAACTTACCCAAACACTAAACCTACCCCTAGACTTAACCCTAGTTCTAATTCTGGTCCTAACCCTAAACCTAACCCGAACACTAACCCTTACCTTAACACAAACCCTAACTCTAAGCCTTATTCTAACCTCAAAACTAACCCTAACACTAGACTAATCCTAAAACTAGCCATAACCATAACCCTAGCTCTTGCATTACCCATACACCTAACACTAGCCCTAAAGCTCACAAAAAACCTAGCCCTAAACCCAGCCCTAAACTTAACCTATGCATAACCCTAACCCTAAACCTAACCCTCTCCCTAGCCCTAGCCCTACTACTTAGCCTACGCCAAAATAGCTCAAATCAAACCTTACCCTAAACGTAACCCTAGCCCAAAATCTAAAGTCACCCTAACCCTAGCCCTAATCATAACTGTAACAACAGCACAAACTCTAGCTTTAACTCTAGCCATTACCCTAACCGTAACCCTGAACCTAATGTTAACCCTAGCCCTAGCCTTAACCCTAACCCTACCCTAGAACTGATTCTAACCATAACACTTGCCCTAGCATTATCCATAGCTTAATCCCTAATCCTTACCCTTAACCTAACCATAATACTAACCAAAGGCTTAACCATAACCTGAACCCTAACCCTAGCCCTAATCCTAATCTTAACCCTAGCCCTAACCCTAGCTCGAACCCTACCCATTACCCTGACCCTAAACTTAACCCTAATGTAACCCTAGACCTAAACATAAACCTACCGTAACCCTAAACATAAACCTAACTCCAGAACTAACCATAAACCTAAACCTAACTCTAGCCCTAGCTCAAACCCTAACCTTATCCTAAACCTAACCCTAACCATAAACCTAAACTTAACTCTAAACTGACATATAACCCTATAAATTCCCCTAATCCTAATGACAACCCTAGCCGTAACCCTAACACTAAGCTTAACACTAACCATAACCATAACCCTAGACCAAACCATAACCTAACCCTAGCACTAGCACTAACCCTAGCTCAAATGCAAAACTGTACCATAAACTTAATCCTAACCCTAACCCTAGCCCTAATCTGACCCTAACCCTAAGTCTAGTACTTAACCTAACCATAACCCTAACCCTAAACCTAATTCTAACCTTATAAATTACCCTAACAATAATCATAACCCTAATGCTAACCCTAGGTTTGACCCTAAACCTATCGCAAACCCATATCCATGACCCTAAAGATAAACTGAACGCTAAACCTAACCCTATCCATTAACCTAACCATAGTTCTCACTTTAATGCTAATTTGAGCCCTAACCCTAAAACGTAATCTAACTCCAACCTGAAACCTGAACCTGACCCTAACAATACCCCTAGCTCTAAACTTGAACCTTTCCCTAAACCTAAACCTTAAAGTAGACCTAGAAGTAAACCAAAACCTAAAACTATCCCTAACTGTAACCCTAGATCTGACATTAGCCCTAGCACTAATTCTAGCCCTAAACCTAACACAAAAAATAGCCCTAATCCTAGCCTTAAAACTAGACTTAATCCTAAGTGCCCTCTGACCTGGGGGCCGTGGGAGCTGCCCCCGACACCCAAGTTTGAGGGGCCTGTGCCCATTGCCCTGAGGGCCACGGGAGTTCCCCAAGACACCCAGGTTAGAGGGGTCTGTGCACTCTGCTCTGGGGGGTAAGTGCCCTCTGCCCTGGGGACCTAGGGTTCTCCCCCCCACACACACCCAGGTTAGAGTGGCTTCCCCACTAGAGTGGGAGTGCTCTCTGCCTGGGGGCCGTGGGAGCTCCCCTGGACACCCAGGTTAGAGGGGCCTCCCCCATAGAGGGGCCATGTTTGTATGCGAGCTCCCCGCACACCCAGGTTTGAGGGCCCACCCCCGTAAACGGGGTATTGCCTGCTACCCTGAGGACCGACATGGTATGGACCTCTACCCGACACCCAGGTTCGAGAGTCCTCCCCCTAACCCTCTTCCTTGCGGGCGGTGGGAGCTCCCTCTGCCCTATGGGTGGTGGGAGCTCTCCCTGACACCCAGGTTACAAGGGCATCCCCCCTAGAGAAGGGAGTGCCCTCTGCCCTGGGGGCCGTGTGAGCTCTCCCCCCCCACCCCACACACCCAGGTTAGAGGGGACTGTGTCCTCTGCCCTGAGGGCCGTGGGAGCTCCCTCCAACACCCAGGTTCTAGGGGCTGCTCCCCTAGAGGGGGGATTTCCCTATATCCTGGGTGGTATTCGAGTTCCCCCCGACCCCCAGGGTTGAGGCAACTCCCTGATAGAGGGGGGAGTGCCCTCTAACCTGGGGGCGGTGGTGGTATCCCAGCTCCCAGCCACACCCAGGTTAGAGGGGCCTCTTCCCTAGAGGGGGGAGTGCCCTCTGCACTGGGGGCCGTGGAGCTCCCTCCTACACCCAGTTTCTGGAGTCTCCTTCCTAGAAAAGGGAGTGCACTCTGCCCTAGATGCCAGGGTGGTATCTGAGCTCCCCCCGACACTCAGATTAGAGGGGCCTGTGCCCTCTGCCCTGGGAGCCATGGGATCTCCCCCCGGCACCCAAGTTAGATTGGCATATGCCCTCTGCCCTGGAGGCCCTGGGAGCTCCCCCAACACCCAGGATAGAGGGGACTCTGCCCTCTGCTATGGGGGCCATGGGAGCTCCTCCGGACACTCAGGTTTGATGGGCCTCCTCATTAGAGGGAAGAGTGCCCTCTGCCTTGGGGACCAAGGTGTTACGTGAGCTCCCAGCCCCCCCCAACCATGTTCGCTGGGCCTTCCCCCTAGAGCGGGGATGCCCTCTGCCCTGGGAGCCATAATGGTAAGCAAACTCCCCCCAACACCCTGGTTACAGGGGCCTCCCCCTAGAGGGGAGAATGCCCTCTGCCCTGGGGGCCGTTTTGGTATGCTTCCTCGCCCCCAAACTCAGGTTCGAGTGGCCTCCCCCATACAGGGGGGAGTGCTCTCACCCCAGGGGGCTGTGATGGTATGTGAGGTCCCCCCAACACCTCGGTTTGAGGGGCCTCCCCCCTAGAGGAAGGAGTGCCCTCTGCCCTGGGGGCCGAGGTGCTCTGCCAGCTCCCCTGACACCCAGGTTAGAGGGGCCTCCCCCTAAAGGGGGGAGTTCCTTCTAACCTGGGGGCAGTGGTGGAATCCGAGCTCCCCCCGACACCCAAGTTACAGTGGCCTTCCCCCTAGAGCACGGAGTGCCCTCTGCCCTGGGGGCCGTGGGAGACCCCTGACAACCAGATTAGAGGGGTCTTTGCCCTGTGCCCAGGGGGCCGGGGGAGATCCCCCAGACATCCAGGTTAGAGGGGCCAGTGCCCTATGCCCTGGGGATCATGGGAGCTCCCCCGACACCTAGGTGAGAGGGGCCTGTGCCCTCTGCCCTGGAGGCCTTGGGAGCTCACCCCGACACCCAGTTTAGAGGAGGCTTCCCTCTAGGGCAGGGAGTAACCTCTGCACTGGGCTCGTGAGCTTCCCCGACACCCAAGTTCAAGGGGCCTCCCCCCTAGAGAGGGGAGTGCCCTCTGCCTGGGGCTCGGGGTGGTATCCAAGCTCCCCAAGACACCCAGGTTAGAGGGGCCTGTGCCCTCTGCCCTGGAGGTGGTGGGGGTTCCCCCTGACACCCAGGTTAGAGGGGCCTGTACCCTCTGCCCTGGGGGCCGATGTAGCTCCCCCTGACACCCAGGTTAGAGGGGCCTCCCTGGTAGAAGGGGGAGTGCCCTGTGCCCTGGGGGCCGGGGTGGTATCTGAGCTCCCCCCGACATCCAATTTGAAGGTCTCCACCCTAGGGGGATTGCCATCTACCATGGGAGCTGTAGGAGCTTCCCCCGACACCCAAGTTAGAGGGGGGGGAGTGCCTTCTGCCTTGGGGCCATAGGAGCTCCTTTCGACACCGAGGTTCAGGGGCCTCCCACTTAGAGGGGAAAGAGGCCTCTGCCCTAGGGGCCCTTGGAGCTCCCCCCAAACACCCAGTTTATAGGGTCCTGTGCCCTCAGCCCTGGGGATCGTGGGAGCTCCCCCTGACACCCAGGTTAGAGAGGTCTGTGCCCTCTGCCCTTGGGAACATGGGAGCTCCCCAGGATACCCAGGTTAGAGGGGCCTGTGCCCTCTCCCCTGAGGGCCATGGGAGCTCCCGCCAACACCCAGGTTTAAGGGGCCTGTGCCCTCTGCTTTGGAGGTTTTGGGAGCTCCCACCTACACCTAGGTTAGAGGGGCTGTGCCCTCTGCCCTGGGGTCTGTGGGAGCTCCCCCAGGCACCCAGGTTAGAGGGGTTTATACCCTCTGCCCTGAGGACCGAGGGAGCTCCCCCAGACACCCAGGTTAGAGGGGCCTGCGCCCTCTGCCCTGGGGGCTGTGGGAGCTCCCCCTGACACCCAGGTTAGAGGAGCATGTGCCCTCTGCCCTGGGGGCTGTGAGAGCTTCCCCCACACCGAGGTTAAAGGGGCCTTTGCCCTCTACTCTCAGGCCGGGGGAGCTCCCCAGACACCTAAGTTAGAGGGGCCTGTTCCCTTTGCCCTGAGGGCTGTGGAAGCTCCTCCCGACATGACACCCAAGTTAGAGGGCCCTGTGCCATCTGCCCTGGGGGCCATGGGAGCTCCCTTTGACACCCAGGTTAGAGGGGCTGTGCCCTCGCCCTGGGCACCTTGGGAGCTCAATCAACACCCAGGTTAGAAGGGCTTGTGCCTTCTGCCCTGGGGCCGTGGGAGCTCCCCTGACATGTAGGTTAGAAGGGCCTGTGCCCACTGCCCTTGGGGCCATGGGAGCTCCCCCCAACACCTAGTTTAGAGGGGCCTCCCCCTAGAGCGGGGAGTGCCCTCAGCCCTGGGGGCCAAGGGAGAATTTTTGGACCTCTGGGATCAAGGGGCCTCCCCATAGAAGGGGGAGTGCCCTCTGCCCTGGGGCCTGGGGTGGTATCCCTGCTCCCCACAACACCCAGGTTCGAGGGGCATCTCCCCTAGATAGGGGATTGCCCTCTGCCCTGGGGGCCCTGGGAGGTCTCCCCTGACATCCAGGTTAGAGATGACTTGTGCCCTCTTCCCTGGGGGCTGTGGGAGCTCCTCCCGGAATCCAGGTTAGAGGGGCATGTGCTCTCTGATCTGGGTGCCTTGGGAGCTCCCCCTGACAGCCAAGTTAGAGGAGCCTGTGCTCTCTGCCCTGGGTGCTGTGGGAGCTGCCCCCGACACCCAGGTTTGAGGGGTCTCCCCTCTAGAGTGTGAGTTCCCTCTACCCTGGGCACCGGGTTGGTATCTGAGCTCCCCATGCCACCCAGGATGGAGGGACCTGTGCCATTGGCCCTGGGGGCCATGGGAGCTCCCCCGGAAAACCCAGGTTTGAGGGGCCTGTGCCCTCTGCCCTGGGGGCTGTGGGAGCTCACCAGACACCCAGGTTAGAGGGGCCTGTGCCCTATGCCCTGGGGACCAAGGGAGTTCCCCCGACAGCCAGGTTAGAGGGGCCTATGCCCTGTGCTCAGGGGGCCAGGGGAGCTCCTCCCAACTCCCAGGTTAGAGGGGCATGTGTTCTCTGACCTAGGGGCCATGGGAGTTCCCCACAACATCCAGGTTAGAGGGGCATGTGCCCTCTGCCTGGGTGCTGAGGGAGCTCCCCCTTACAGCCAGGTTAGAGGGGCATGTGCCCTCTGTCCTGGGGGCCATGGGAGCTCCCCCCAACACCCAAGTTAGAGGGTCCTCTGCCATCTGCCCTGGGGGCCGTGGGAGCTCTCCCTGACACACAGGTTAGAGGGGCCTGTGCCCTCTGCTCTGGGGGCAGTGGGAGCTCTCCCCAACATCCATGTTAGAGGGGCCTGTGCCCTCTGCCCTGGGGGATGTGGAGCTCCCCTCGACACCCAGGTTCAAGGGGCCTCCCTCCTAGAAGTGGGGTGGCCCTCTGCCCTGGGAGCCCTTGGAGAAACCCCCGACACCCAGATTAGTGGGGCCTGTGCTCTCTGCCCTGTGGGCCATGGGAGCCTCCCCAAACACCCAGGTTAGAGGGGCTTGTGCCCTCGGCTCTTGGGGCCATGGGAGCTCCCCTGACACCCAGGTTACAGGGGCCTGTGCCTTGTGTCGTGGGGGCCGTGCGAGCTTCCCCTGACACCAAGATTAGAGGGGCCCGTGCCCTATGCCCTCAGGGCCATGGGAGCTCCCCTTGACACCCTGGATAGAGGGGCCTGTGCCCTCTGCCTTGAGGGCCATGGGAGCTCACCCAACACCCAGGTTAGAGGGACCTCCCCCTATAGTGGGATGTCGTGGGGAGCTCCCAGGGCCCCCAGGGCAGAGAACACATGCCACTCTAACCTGGGAGTTAGGAGGAGCTCCCCTGGCCCCCTGAGCACAGGGCATAGGGCCCTCTAACCTGGCTGTCAGGGGAATCTCCCTCCCTCGGCCTCCAGGGCATAGGGCACAGGCCCCTCTAACCTGGGTGTCGGTGGGAACTTGGAGGGCCACCAGGGCAGAGGGCCACCCCCCTTCTAGGGAGGAGGCCACTTGAACCTGGGTGTGGGGGGGAGCTCCCACAGTCCCCAGGGTATAGGGCACAGGACCCTCTGACCTGGTTGGCGTGGGGAGCTCAGATACCAACCCGGGCCCCAGGGCAGAGGGCACTCCCCCCTCTATGGAAGGGTCCCCTTGAACTTGGGGGCTGTGGGAGCTACCCACTCACCCAGGTTTGAGGGCCTCCACCATAGAGGGACGAGTGCCCTCTGCCCCGGGTGCCGTGGTGATATTCGAGCTCCCATGGAAACCCAGGTTCGAGGGGCCTCCCCCCTAGTGGGGGGATTCCCTCTACCCTGGGGCCCCTGGTTGTATCTGAGCTTCCCCTGACTCCCAGTAATAAAGGGCCTCCCCAAAAGAGTGGGGAATGCCCTCTTCCCTGGAGGTTGTGGTGATATGCGTGCTCCCCCCCAAAGCCCAGGTTTGAGGGCAATCTCCCCTAGAGGGGGGGAGGGCCCTTAGCCCTAGAGGCCATGGTGGTATGTGAGCTACCCCACACCCAGGTTCGAGGGGCCTCCCCCCTAGTGGGGGGAAAACCCCTGCCTTGGGGGTCACGGGAGCTCCCCCAATTCCCAGGTTAGAGGGCCCTTGTTCTAGAGGGGGGAGTGCCTTCTGCAAAGGGGGCCTCGGGAGCTCCCCAAGACACACAGGTTCGAGGGGCCTTGCCCCTAGAGGGGAGAATGCCCTCTGTCCTGGAGACCATGGTGGTATGTGTGCTCCTACCGAAACCCAGGTTCGAGGGGCCTCCCCCTAGATGGGGGAGTGCCCTGTAGCCTGAGGGCCCTTGTGGTATCCGAGTTCCCCCTGGATACCCAGTTTCGAGGTGCCTCCCCTCCTAGAGGGAATGCCCTCCACCATGGGGGCCTTGGGATGTCCTCCCCAAACCCAAGTTTGAGGGCCCTCTTCCCTAGAGGGGGGAGTGCCCTCTGCCCTGGGGGCCGTGGGATCTCCCCCATCACCCTGGTTCGAGGGTCCTCCCCCTAGATGAGGGAGTGCCCTCTGCCCTGGGGGCCCTGTGATCTCCCCCTGACACCCAGGTTCCAGGGGCCTGCCCCCTTGAGGGGGGGCGTGCCCTTTGAACTGGCGGCCGGGGTGGTACACAAGCTCCCCCCAACACCCAGGTTAGAGGGGCCTATGCCCTATATCCTGTTGGCCGTGGAAGCTCCCCCCTAAACCCAGGTTAGAGTTACCTGTGCCCTCTGCCCTGGGGGCTGTGGGAGCTCCACTGGACACCCAGGTTAGAGGGGTCTGTGCCCTCAGCCCAAGGGGACTGTGGAAGCTCCCCCTGACACCCAGGTTAGATGGGCATGTGCCCTCTGCCCTCGGGGCCCTTGGAGCTCCCCCGAAATCCAGGTTTGAGAGGCCTCCCCCCTAGAGGTGGGAGTAGCCTCTGCCCTGGGGGCTGCTGGAGCTCCCCCAAACACCCAGGTTAGAGGGGCCTCCCCCCTAGAGCAGGGAGTGCCCTCTGCCCTGGGGGCTGCCAGAGTTCCCCACCACACCTAGTTTTGAGTGGCTTCCACCCTAGACAGGGGAGTGCCCTCTGCCCTGGGGGCCGAGGGAGCTCCCCCCAACACTCAGGTTTGAGGAGCCTCTCCCATAAATGGGGGTGTGCCCTCTTCTCTGGGGACCCTGGTAGCTCTCCCAGAAACCCAGGTTCGAAGGACCTCCCCTCTAGAGGGGGGGAGTGCCCTCTGCCCTGGGATCCATTGGAGCTCCCTCCAACACCCCTGTTAGAAGTTCGTCCCCCCTAGAGGAGGGAATCATCTCCTCCCTGGGAGCCGCGGGAGCTCCCCCAAATCCCTTGTTAGAGGGGACACCCCCCTAGTGCAGGTAGTGCCGTCTGCCCTGAGGGCCGGGGAAGCTACCCCTGACACCCAGGTTAGAGGGGCTTCACCCCTAGAGGAAGGAGCACCCTCTGCTTGGGCGACAGTGGGAGCTCCCCCGGACACCTAGGTTCAAGGGGCCTCCCCCCTAGAGGGGGGAATGCCCTCTGCCCTGAGGGATGTGGTGGTATGCGTGCTCCCCCTGAAACACAGGTTCAAGAGTCCTCCCCCCTAGACAGGGGAGTGCCCTCTACCCTGGTGTCCGTGGTGATATGTGAGCTGTCATGGACACCCAGGTTCGAGGGGACTCCCCCCAAGAGGGGAGAGTGCCCTCTACCATGGGGGCCGTGGTGATATGGAGGCGCACCCCAACCCCCAGGTTCAAAGGTCATCCCCCCTAGAGCGGGGATTGCCCTCTACTTTGGGGGCCATCATGGTATACGAGCTCCCCCGACACACAGGTTCCAGGGGCCTCTCTCCAACAGGCGAGAGTACCCTCTGCCCTGGGGTCCTTGGTGTTATGCGAGCTCCACTGACACCCAGGTTTCAGGGGCCTCGCCCCTAAAGGGGGGAGTGCCCTCTACCCTGGGGGCAGTGGTGGTGTGCGAGCTCCCCCGACACCCAGGTTCGAGGGGCCTCCCCCCTAGAGGGAAAACTGCCATCTACCTAGGGGGCCGTGGGAGCTCCCCCTGCCCATACCCAGGTTTGAGGGGCCTCCCACCTAGAGGGGGGAGTGCCTTCTGCCTTAGGGGCCTTGGTGATGTTTGAGCTTCCCCTGACATACAGGTACGAGGGGCCTACCCCCCTAGAGGTGGGAGTGTCGTCTGCATTGGGGGCCATGGTGGTATGTGTGCTTCGCCGGAAACCCAGGTTAGAGGGGCCTCCCCCCTAGAGTGGGGAGTGCCCTCTTCCCTGGGGGTCTTGGTGGTATACAGAGCTCCCCCCGCGACAACCATGTTTGGGGGGCCTTCACCCTAGAGGAGGGAGAGCCCTCTTTTCTGGGGGCCACCCGAGCCCCCCCCGACACCCAGGTTCGAGAGGCCACTCCCCATAGAAGGGGGTTTCCCTCTGCCCTGGGGGCCCTGGGAGCTCCCCCCAACACTTAGGTTCGAGGAGCCACCCCCCTAGAGGGGGGAGTGACCTCTGCCCTAGGGGCCACAGAAGCTCCCCCGGACACCCAGGTTCAAGGAGCCTCCTCCCTAGATGGGGAGTGTCCTCTGCCCTGAGGGCGGTGGTGGTACCCAAGCTCCCTCTGACACCTAGGTTTGGGGGCCTCCACCCCTAGAGGGGGGAGTGCCCTCTGCCCTGGAGGCCATGGTGGTGTCAGAGCTCCTCATGACACCCAGGTTTGATGGCCTCCCCCCTAGATGGAGGATTGCTGTTCTGGGGAACTGGGAGATCCCCCCGACACCCAGGCTTGAGGGGCCTCCCCCCTAGAGCGGGGAGTTCCCTCTGCCCTGGGGGCTGTGGAGGTATCCGAGCTCCCCCCGACACCCAGGTTCGGGGGGCCTCCCCCCTAGAGCGGGGAGTGCCCTTTGCCCTGGGGCTGTGGGAGCTCCCCCCGACATCCAGGATCCAAGGTCCTCCTCCCTAGATGGTGGACTGCCCTCTGCCCTGGGGGCCCGAGTGGTATCTGAGCTACCCCCCGACACACAGGTTAGAAGGGCCTCCCCCTTAGAGGGGGGAGTGCCCTCTACCCTGGGGGCCGTGTTGGTATCCAAGTTCCCCCCGAAATCCATGCTAGAGGGGCCTCCCTCATAGAGGGGAGAGTGGCCTCTCCACTGGGGGTCATGGTGGTATCAGAACTCCCCACAACACCAAGGTTAGAGGGGCCTTCTCCTGAGAGGGGGGAATTACCTCTGCCCTGGGGGCGGTGGGAGCTTCCCCCGACACCCAGGATCGAGGGGCCTCCCCCTAGAGGGTGGAGTGCCCTCTTCCCTGGGGGCCGTGGGATCTCCCCCTGACACCCAGGTTCCAGGGGCCTCCCCCCCTAGAAGGGGGAGTGCCCTCTGCCCTGGGTGCCGTGGTATCCAAGCAACCCCCAACACCCAGGTTTGAGGGGCCTGTGCCCTCTGCCCTGGGGGCTGTGGGAGCTCCCCCCAACACCCAGGCTATAGGATCCTGTTCCCTCTGTCCTGGGAGCCGCGGGAGCTCCCCCAAACACAGGTTCTATGGGCCTCCCCTGTAGATTGGGGAATGTCCTCTATCCTGGGTGCTGTAAGAGCTCTCCCCAACACCCAGGTTCGAGGGGCCTCACCCCTAGAGGGGGGAGTTCAATTTGCCCTGGGGACCACGTATGCTCCCCCTGACACACAGATTTGAGGGGCCTCCCCCGTAGAGGGAGGAGTACCCTCTGCCATGAGTCCTTGGTGGTATGCGAGCTCCCCCAGACACCCAGGTTCGAGGGGCCTCCCCCCTAGAGGGGGGAGGGCCCTCTGCCCTGGGGGCCATGGTGGTATCCGAGCTCCCCCTGACACCCAGGTTTGAGGGGCCTCCACCTTCGTGGGGGGAGTGCCCTCCACCCTGCCGGCTATGGTGGTATCCAAGCTTCCCCTGACACCCAGATAGGAGGGGCCTCCCTCCTAGAGCAGGGAGTGCCCTCTGCCCTGGGGCCCGTGGTGTTATGCGTGCTCCCATCGAAACCCAGTTCGAAAGGCCTCCCCCCTAGCTAGAGGAGTGCTCTCTGCCCTGGGTCCTTGGTGGTATGCGAGCTCCCCCAGAAACCCAGGTTCGAGGGGCCTCCCCCTAGAGGGGGGAATGCCCTCTACCCTGGGGGCCGTGGTGGTATGGGAGCTCCCCCCTACACCCAGGTTAGAGGGGCCTCCCCTCTAGAGGGGGGATTTCCCGCTACCTTGGGAGCTGGGGTGGTATTCGAACTCCCCCCTACACCCAGGTTTGGAGGGCCTCCTCCCTAGAGGGAGGAGTGCCCTCTGCCCTGGTGTCAGGGCTGGTATCCGAGCTCCCCTGGACACCCAGGTTCGAGGGGCCTCCCCCCCAGAGGGGAGAGTGCCCTGTGCCCTGGGGGCCAGGGTGGTAACAGAGCTCCCTCCAACAATCAGGTTCGAGGGCCCTCCGCCCTAGAGGGGGGAGTGCCCACTGCCCTGGTGCTGGGGTGGTATCCGAACTCCCCAAGACACCCAGATTCGGGGGTCTCCCCCCTAGAAGGGGAGTGCCCTCTTACCTGGGGGCTACAGGAGCTCCCCCCGACACCCAGGTTCAAGGGGCCTTCCCCCTAGAGGGGG
Source organism: Marmota monax (assembly GCF_021218885.2). Classification (NCBI taxonomy): domain Eukaryota; kingdom Metazoa; phylum Chordata; class Mammalia; order Rodentia; family Sciuridae; genus Marmota; species Marmota monax. The sequence goes on from NW_026693511.1 coordinate 3,545,127, forward strand.
GGGAGTGCCCTCTGACCTGGAGGCCGGGGTGGTATCCGAGCTCCCTGGACACTCAAGTTCGAGGGACTCCCCTCCAGAGGGGTAGTGCTCTCTACCCTGGGGGCCACAGGACATCCCTGCGATGTCCAGGTTTGAAGGCCCACCCACCTAGAGGGGGTAGTGCCCTCTACCCTGGGGTCTGTGGGAGCTCCCCACAAAACCCAGGTTCTCGGGGCCTCCCATGTAGTGGGGGGAGTACCCTCTGTTCTGGGGACTGGGGTGGTATCCGAGCTCCCCCAGACACCCAGGTTCCAGGGTCCTACCCCCTAGAGGGGGGAGTGGTCTCTGCCCTGGGGGTCACAGTAGCTCCCCCCGACACCCAGGTTAGAGGGCCCACCCACCTAGAGCGGGGAGTGCTCTCTGCCCTGGGGGTCATGGTGGTATGCTAGCCCCCCCAGACACCTATGTTAGAGGGTCCTCTCACCTAGAGGGTGGAGTGCCCTCTAACTTGGGGGCCGTGGTGGTATCCGAGCTCCCCCTACACCCAGGTTCAAGGGGCCTCCACCCTAGTGTGGGGAGTGCCCTCTTCCCTGGGGGCTGCGGGACCTCCCCCTGACACCCAGGTTAGAGGGCCCACCCATCTAGAGGGGGGAATGCCCACTACCCTGTGGGCGGTGAGAGCTACCCCCAAGAATCCCAGGTTTGAGGGCCCTCTCCCCTAGAGGGGGGATTGCCTCTGCCCAGGGGGCCACAGTATCTCCCCCCGACACCCAGGTTTGAAGAGCCTCCCCTGTATAGGGGGGAGTGCCCACTACTCTGGGGGCCATGGTGGTATGGGAGCTCCACCCCGCACCCCCAGGTTCGAGGGGCCTCTCCCCCTAGAGGGTGGAGTGCCCTCTACCCTGGGTGCCTTGGTGGTATCTGAGCTCCCCAGGACACCCAGGTTAGAGGGGCCTCCCCACTACAAGGGGTAGTGCCCTCTGCTCAGGTTGGTATCCGAGCTCCCCCTGACACACAGGTTCCGGAGGCCTCCCCCATAGAGAGGGAGTGCCCTCTGCCCTGGAGCCCGGACTGGTATCTGAGATCCCCCAGACACCCGGGCTGGGGGCCTTCCCACTAGAGGGGAGAGTACCCTCTGCCCTGGGGGCTGGGTTGGTATCCGAGCTCCCCCACACCCAGGTTCAAGGGGCTTCCCCTCTACAGGGGGTAGTGCCCTCTGCCCTGGGGTCTGTGGGGGCACTCCTGACATTCAGTTACGAGGGGCCACCCCTCTAGATGGGGAAGTGTCCTCTGCCCTGGGGGCCGGGGTGGTATCCGAGCTCTCCCTGACACCCAGGTTGGAGGAGCCTACCCCCTAGAGGAGGGAGTGCCCTCTGCCCAGGGGTCCGTGGGGGCACTCCTGACATCCAGTTACGAGGGGCCACCCCCCTAGAGGGGGGAGTTTCCTCTGCACTGGGGGCCGTGGTTTTATGCGTGCTCCCCCTGAAACCAGGTTAGAGGGGCCTCCCCCCTAGAGGGGGGAGTGTCCTCTGCCCTGGGGGTCTTCGTGGTATCCACGCTCCCCCAACACCAGATTCAGGGGGCCTCCCCACTTGAGAGGGAGTGCCCTCTGCCCTGGGGGCCAGGGCGGTATCTGAGTTCCCCCAGACACCCAGGTTCGGGGGGCCTCCCCCCTAGACGGAGCAGTGCCATCTGCCATGGGGTCCGGCGTGGTATCCAAGCTCCCCGATATCCAGGCTCGAGGGGCCTCCAGGGGGGACTGCCCTCAGCCCTGGTTTCCGGGTTGGTATCCAAGCTCCCCAGGACACCCAGGTTCGAGGGGCCGGAGTGCCCTCTGCCCTGGGAGCCCGGGTGGTACCCGAGCTACCCCAACATCCAGGTTCGAGGGTCCTCCCCCTTAGAGGGGTAGTGCCCTCTGCCCTGGGGGCTGGCAGGGTATCCGAGCTCCCCCAGACACCCAGGGTCGTGGGGCCTCCCCTCTAGAAGGGGGAGAGGCCTCTGCCCTGGCGTCAGGGTGGTATCTGAGCCTCCCACTACAACCAGGTCCCAGGGGCCTCCCACCTAGACAAGGGATTGCCCTCAACCCTGCAAATCGGGGTGGTATGCGTGCTCCCCCCGAAATACAGGTTCGAGGGGCCTCCCGTCTATAAGGGGAGTGCCCTGTGCCCTGGGGCCGGTGGGAACTCACCTTGACTCCCAGGTTCAAGGGGCCTCCCTCTAGAGGGGCCGTGGGAGCTACCCCCAACACCCAGGTTCAAGGGGCCTCCCCCCTAGATGGGCGAGTGCCCTCTACCCTCCGGGCCATTATGGTATGCAAGATCTCCTGACAACTGGGTTTCCCCCAGAGGGGGGGTACCTTATACACTGGGCCCGTGGGAGCTCCCACTGACACCCAGGTTAGAGGGGCCTCCACCTTAGAGGGGGTATGCACTGTGCCCTAGGAGCCGGGGAAGCTCCCACTGACACCCAGGTTAGAGGGGCCTGTGCCCTCTGCCCTGCGGGTCTGGGAGCTCCTCCCGACACCCAGGTTGGAGGGTCCTGTGCCCTCTGCCCTGGGACCATGGGAGCACCCCCCCTAACACACAGGTTAGGGGGGCCGTGGGAGCTCCCCCCTACACCCAAGTTTGAGGGGCCTGTGCCCTCTGCCCTCGGGGCTGAGGGAACTCCCCCGGACACCCAGGATAGTGGGTCCTGTGCCCTCTGCCATGGGGGATGTTGGTGCTCCCCCCACACCCAAGTTAGAGGGGCCTGTGCCCTGGCCGTGGGAGCTCCCCCCGACAACCAGGTTACAGGGCCTCCACCCTAGAAGGGGGAGTGCCCTCTGCCCTAGGGGCCATGGGAGCTCCCCCTTGACACCAGGGTTAGAGGGGCCTCCCCCTAGAAGGGGTAGTGCCTTCTGCCCTGGGGGCTGTGGTGATCTGATCTCCTCCGGACACCCAGGAGAGAGGGGCCTCCCCGCTAGAGTGTGGAGTGCCCTCTCCCCTGGGGGCGGTGGTGGTATCTGAGCTCCCCCCGACACCCAGGATAGAGGGGCCTCTCCCATAGAGGGGGTATTGCCTTCCTGACCTGCGGCCATTGTGGTACCTGAGCTACCCCAGACACCCAGGTTACTGGGGCCTACCCCCTAGAAGGCTAGTGCCCTTTGACCTAGGGGCTGTGGGAGCTCCCCTGGGCAACCAGGTTCAAGAGGCCTTCTGCCCTACAGGGGGGAGTGCCCTCTGACCTTGGGGCAATTGGAGCTGCCCCAAAACCCAGGTTAGAGGAGCCTCCCCCTTAGAGGGGCCGTGCCTCTCACCTGGGAGCCCTGGGAACTCCCCCTGACACCCAGGTTAGAGGGGCCTGTGCCCTCTGCCCTGGGGGCCTTGGGAGCTCCCCCCCCACACCCAGGTTAGAGGGGCCTGTGCCCTCTGCCCTGGGGGCCCTGTGAGCTCTCCCCTAGATCCAGGTTAGAGGGGCCTGTGCCTTCTACACTGGGGTCCGTGGGAGGTAACCCCAACACCCAGTTTAGAGGGGCTTCCCCTTAGAGAGTGGAGTGTTCTCTGCCTTGGGAGCTGTGGGAGCTCCCCCCCCAATTCCCAGGTTTGAGGGGCCTCCCCCTAGAGGGGGGGAGTGCCGTTTGCTCTGGGTGCCATTTGAGCTCCCTTAGACACCCAGGTTAGAGGGGCCTGTGCCTTCTACACTGGGGTCCGTGGGAGGTAACCCCAACACCCAGTTTAGAGGGGCTTCCCCTTAGAGAGTGGAGTGTTCTCTGCCTTGGGAGCTGTGGGAGCTCCCCCCCAATTCCCAGGTTTGAGGGGCCTCCCCCTAGAGGGGGGGAGTGCCGTTTGCTCTGGGTGCCATTTGAGCTCCCTTAGACACCCAGGTTAGAGGGGCCTCCCCTGTAGAAATGGGAGTGCCTTCTGCCCTGGGGCCGTGGGATCTTTCTTGACACCCAGGTTAGAGGGGCCTCTCCCATAGAGGGGGGTGTGCACTCTGTCCTAGTGGCCCTGGTTGTATCCCAGCTTCCCCAGACCCCTAGAGGGGCCTCCCAGCTAGAGGAGGGAGTGCCCTCTGCCCAGTGGGCCGAGGGGGCTCCCTCGACACCCAGGTTAGAGGGGCCTCTCCCATTGAGGAGGGAGTGCTCTCTGCCCTGGGGGCCGTGGGAGCTCCCCCCGACACCCAGCTTAGAGGGGCCTGTGCCCTCTGCTCTGGGGGCCTTGGGAGCTCTCCCTGATACCCGTGTTAGAACGGCAAGTGCCCACTGCCCTGGGGGCCGTGGCAGCTCCCCCAGACACCCAGATTATAGGGGCCTCTCCCCTGGAGGTGGGACTGCCCTCTGTCCTGGGGGCCATGGGAGCTCTCCCCAACACCCAGGTTAGAGAGGCCTCCCCACTAGAGGGGGGATTGCCCTTTGCTCTGGGGGCCGTGGGAGCTCCCCCTGACACCCAGGTTAGAGGGGCAACCCTGCTAGAGTGGGGAGTGTCCACTGCCCTGGGGGCCGTGGGAGCTTCCCCCATCACCCAGTTTATGGGGGCCTCCCCCCTAGAAGGGGGAGTGCCCTCTGCCCTGGAGGCCCTGGGATCTCCCCCCTGACACCCAGGTCAGAGGGACCTACCCCTAGAGGGGAGAGTGCCCTCTGCCCTGGGGGCTGTGGAAGTTCAACCCAACACCCAGGTTATTGGGGCTTCCCCCCAGAGGGGAAAGTGCCTTCCACCCTGGGTGCCGTGGTGGGATTGGGGCTCCCTCTGACATCCAGGTTAGAGGGGCCATGGGAGCTGCGGAAGACACCCAGGTTAGAGGTGCCTCCCCGTTAGAGGAGGGGCGTGCCCTCCACACAGGGTGCCGTGGTCTTATCCCAGCTTCCCAGGACACCCAGGCTAGAGGCTCCTCCTCCCTAGGGGGTGCCTTGGTGGGATCCCAGCTCCCTGGACACCCAGGTTAGATCCGCCTCCCCCGTAGAGGGCAGGCATACCCTCCAACCTGGGTACCAGGGTGGGATTGGAGCTCCACCAGACATCCAGATTAGAGGTGCCTCCCCACTAGAGGGGGGGCGTGATCTCCAAACTGGGTGCCTTGTTGGTATCCGGGCTCCACTGGAAAACCAGGATAGAGGCGCCTCCCCCCTAGAGGGGGGTGCCCTCCACACTGGGTGCTTTGGTGGGATCCGACTTCCCCCTGACACCCAGGTTAGAGGTGTCTCCCCCCTAGAGGGGGTAGTGCCCTCCACCTGGGTGCCATGGTGGGATCTGGGCTTCCCCTGACACCCAGGTTAGAGGGTCCATGGGAGTTCCCCAAGACACCCAGGTTACAGGTGCCTCACCCCCAGAGGAGGGCGTACCCTCCAACCTGGGTGCCATGGTGGGATCCGAGCTCCATCAGAAAACCAGGTTAGAGGTGCCTCCCCCTTGGGGGGGGGTGTACCCTCCACCTGGTTGCTGTGGTGGGATTCCAGATCCCCCAACACCCAGGTTAGAGGCGCCTCACTCCTAGAGGAGGGCGGGCCTGCATTCTGGGTGCCCTGGTGGGATCTGACCTGTCCCTGACACCCAAGTTAGAGGGGCCTCCACCCTAGAGGGTAAAGTGTCCTCCACACTGGGTGCCATGGTGGGATCCGGGCTTCCCCCGACACCCAGGTTAGAGGGGACATGGGAGCTCCCCCCTAGAAAGGGGAGTGCCCTCCACCCTGGACGCCGGGTGGTACCCGATCTCCCGCTGACACCCAGGTTAGAGGAGGCATCCACCTGGGGGGGGGCATGCCCTTCACCCTGGGGGCCATGGTGGGATCCGAGCTCCCCCCACACGCAGGTTAGAGGCGCCTCCCACCACAACGGGGTGGCCTGCCCGCCATCCTGTGTGCTGTGGTGGGATCCCGGCTCCCCCTGACACCCAGGTTAGATGGGGCCCCCCCAAGGAGGGGGAGCATGCCCTACACACTGGGTGCCGTGGTGGAATCCCAGCTCCCCCTGAAACCCAGGTTAGAGGAGCCTTCCCCCTAGAGGGGGCTGTGCCCTCCACCTGGGTGCCGTAGTGGGATCTGGGCTCCCACAGACCCCCGGATTAGAGGGGCATCCCCCCTAGAGGGGAGGCGAGCCTAGAACCCTGGGTGCCTTGGTGGGTTCTGAGCTCCCCCTGACACAGAGTCGCCTCCCCCCTAAGGGGAGGCATGCCCTCCACCCTGGGTGCTGTGCTCAGATCCGAGCTCCCCCAACACCCAGGTTAGAGGCGCCTTATTCCTAGAGAGGGGGCATGCCATCCACCTGGGGGCTGTGGTGGTATCTGAGCTTCCCCGGACCCCTAGGTTATAGGCACTTCCCCCCTAGAGGGGGAGTCCTCTCCATCTGGGTGCCATGGTGGGATCTGGGCTCCCACCAACACCCAGGTTACAGGGCCTCCCCCCCAGAGGGGGGATTGCCCTCCACCCTGAATGCTGTGATGGGATCCAGGCTCCCCCTGACTCCCAGGTTAGAGGCATCTCCACCCTAGAGGAAGGGCATTCCCTCCAGCCTGGGTGCCTTATTGGGATCCGAGCTCCCCCTAAACCCAGGTTAGAGGGGCTGTGGGAGCTCCCCCTAAACCCAGGTTAGAGGGGATGTGGAAGCTCCTCCTGACACCCAGGTTAGAGGGGACTCCCCCCTAGAGGGGAAACTGCCCTCCTCCTGGGTGCTGTGGTGGGATCCGGACTCCCCCCGACACCCAGGTTAGAGGGGCCAAGGGAGCTCCTGCAGACACCCAGGTTAGAAGTGCTTCCACCTTAGAAGGGGTCATGTCCTCCACCCTGGGTGCTATGATGGGATCCGAGCTCCCCTGACACCCAGGTTAGAGTCGACTCCCCCTTAGAGGGGGTGCATGCCCTCCACCCTGGGTGCCGTGGTGGGATCCGAGCTTCCCCCGAAACCCAGGTTAGAGGCGCCTCCCCCTAAGAGGGGAAAGTGCCTTCCACCTGGGTGCCATGGTGGGATTCAGACCTCCCCCTGACACCCAAGTTATAGTGGCCATGGGAGCTCCCCCAGACACCTATGTTAGAGTTGCGTCACCCCTAGAGGGGGGGATTGCCCTCCACCCTAGGTGCAGTGGTGGGATCCCAGCTCTCTTGTCACCCAGGTTAGAGTCGCCTCCCCACTGGAGGGGGGGGGGAAATCCAACCTGGGTGTCCCGTTGGGATCTGAGGAAACTTGGAAAATGTGTTCAAATACAAGTGTTTTGTCCTTGCCTCTGTTAGGGCTACTTCAACAGAGAACAAAGCATAGAGGGCACACTGAGAACTAATTGAGTGTGTCAAATTTCAAGCAGCTAGCACAAACCATGTTTGATTTAGAGTTCCAAATGCCTCTATCCATATAGGGGAAAGCAAAGTGAAACCTAAAAATTCAAAGTGTTCCTGCAAAGGACTCTTCAACCTAGAACAATGAAATTTGGGGGCCCAAGTACGACTGGAGTTCCGATTATTCCTTCAAAATATCAACAAGATGGGATGAAAAAGTATTTGCTCTGAATTCAGTGGAAGCTCGGCAAATGTGTCAAATGCAAGTGTTTTGTCCTTGCCTCTGTTAGCGCTATTTCAACAGGAAACAAAGCATAGAGAGCACACTGAGAACTAATTGAGTGTGTCAAGTTTCAAGCAGATAGCACAAACCGTGTTTGATTTAGAGTTCCAACTGCCTCTATCCATATAGGGGAAAACAAAGTGAAACCTAAATATTCAAAGTGTTCCTGCAAAGGACGCTTCATCCTAGAAGAATGAAATTCTGGAGTTCCGATGATTCCTTCAAAGTATCAACAAGATCAGATGAAAAAATATTTGTTGAGATTCCAGTAAACTGAGTTCTGTGGAAGCTCTGCAAAAGCTTTCAAATGAAAATGTTTTTTCCTTGGCTCTGCTTAGGGCTACTTCAATAGGGAAAAAGTTTAGAGAGCATACTGAGAACTAATTGACTCAGTCAAGTTTCAAGCAGCTAGTAAAAACTATGTTTGATTTAGAGTTCAAACTTCCTCTATCCTGATCGGGGAAATCAAAGTGAAATCAAAAAATTCAAAGTGTTCCTGCAAACACGCTTCAACCTAAAAGAATGAATTTTGGGCTGCCAAGTAAAATGGAGTACCAATCATACCTTAAAGTATCAACAAGATCAGGTGAAAAATATTTGCTCTGTGTTCTGTGGAAGCTCAGCAAATGTGTTCAAATGCAAGTGTTTTTCACTTGACTCTGTTAGGGCTACTGCAACAGGGAGCAAACCATGAGAGCACACTGAGAACTAATTGAGTGTGTCAAGTTTCAAGCAGCTAGCACAAACCATGTTTGATTTAGAGTTCCAACTACCTTATCCCTATAGGGGAAAACGAAGTGAAACCAAAAAATTCAAAGTGTTCCTGCAAACGAACGCTTCAACCTAGAAGAATAAAATTTGGGGGGTAAGTACGACAGGAGTACCAATTATTCCTTCAAAGTATCAACAAGATCAGGTGAAAAAATATCTGCTCAGAGTTCTGTGGAAGCTCGGCAAATGTGTTCAAATTCAAGTGTTTTTCACTTGACTCTGTTAGGGCTACTTCAACAGGGAACAAACCATGAAAGTGCACTGAGAACTAATTGAGTGTGTCAAGTTTCAGGCAGCTAACACAAACCATGTTTGATTTAGAGTTCCAACTACCTCTATCCCTATAGGGGAAAATGAACTGAAACCAAAAAATTCAAAGTGTTCCTGCAAACGACGCTTCAACCTAGAAGAATGAAATTTTGGGGGCCAAGTACGACAGGAGTACAGATTATTCCCTCAAAGTATCAACAAGTTCGGGTGAAAAAATATTTGCTTGGAGTTCTGTGGAAGCTCAGCAAATGTTTTCAAATGCCAACTATTTTTTTCCTTGCCTCTGTTAGGGATAATTCAATAGGGAACAAAGCATAGAGAGTGCACTGAGACCTAATTGAGTGTGTCTAGTTTCAAGTGGCTAGCACAAACCTTCTTTGATTTAGAGTTCCAAATGCATCTATCCCTATAGGGGAAAATGAAGTGAAAGCTAAAATTTCACACTGTTCCTGCAAAGAAACCCTTCAACCTAGAAGAACGAAATTTGGGGGGACAAGTATGACTGGAGCTCTGATTATTCCTTCAAAGTATCAACAAGATCGGGTGAAAAAATATTTGCTGAGATTCTAGTAAACTCAGAGTTTTGTGGAAGCTTGGCAAATGCTTTCAAATGAAAGTGTTTTTTTTTTTTCCCTTGGCTATGCTTAGGGCTACTTCAACAGGGAAAAAGCTTAGAGAGCACATTGAGAACTAATTGAGTGTGTCAAGCTTCAAGCAGCTAGTAAATCTATATTTGATTTAGAGTTCAAACTTCCTCTATCCCTATCGGGGAAAACGAAGTGAAACCAAAACATTCAAAGAGTTCCTACAAAGGAATGCTACAACCTAGAATAATGAAATTTGGGGCGGGGGGCAAGTACGACTTGAGTACTGATCATTCCTTCAAAATATCAACAAGATTGGGTGAAAAAATATTTGCTGAGATTCCAGTAAACTCGGAGTTCAGTGGAACCTTGGCAAACACTTTCAAATGAAAGTGTTTTCCCCATGCTTCTGTTTGGGCTACTTCAACAGGGAACAAAGCATAGGGAGCACACTGACAACTAATTGAGTGTGTCAAATTTCAAGCACATAGCACAAAACATGTTTTATTTAGAGTTTCAAATGATTCCATCCGTACAGGGGAAAACAAAGTGAAACCTAAATATTCAAAATGTTCCTGAAAATGAACACTTCAATCTAGAAAAATGAAATTTGGGGGGCCAAGTAAAATTGGAGTACCAATCATTCCTTCAAAGTGTCAACAAAATCAGGTGAAAAAATATTTGCTCTGTGTTCTGTGGAAGCTTGCAAATGTGTTCAAATTCAAGTGTTTTTCATTTGACTCTGTTAGGGCTACTTCAACAGGGAACAAACCATGAAAGTGCACTGAGAACTAATTGAGTGTCAAGTTTCAAGTAGCTAACACAAACCATGTTTGATTTAGAGTTCCAACTACCTCAATCCCTATAGGGGAAAATGAACTGAAACCAAAAAATTCAAAGTGTTCCTGCAAACGACGCTTCAACCTAGAAGAATGAAATTTTGGGAGCCAAGTATGACAGGAGTACAGATTATTCCCTCAAAGTATCAACAAGTTCGGGTGAAAAAATATTTGCTCGGAGTTCTGTGGAAGCTCAGCAAATGTTTTCAAATGCCAAGTGTTTTTTTCCTTGACTCTGTTAGGGCTACTTCAACAGGGGACAAAGCATAGCGAGCACATTGACAACTAATTGAGTGTGTCATGTTTCAAGCAGCTAGCACAAACCATGTTTGATTTAGAGTTCCAAATGTCTCTATCCATATAGGGGAAAACAAAGTGAAATATAAAAATTGAAAGTGTTCCTGCAAACGACTCTTCACCCTAGCACAATGAAATTTGGGGGCCCAAGTATGACTGGAGTACTGATTCTTCCTTCAAAGCATCAACAAGATTGGGTGAAAAAATATTTGCTGAGATTCCAGTAAACTCGGAGTTCAGTGGAACCTTGGCAAATGCTTTCAAAAGAAATCATATTTTCCATGCCTCTGTTGGGGCTACTTCAACAGGGAACAAAGCATAGAAAGCACACTGACAACTAATTGAGTGTGTCAAATTTCAAGCAGCTACCACAAACCGTGTTTGATTTAGAGTTCCAACTGCCTCTATCCCTATAGGGGAAAATGAAGTGAAACCTGAATATTCAAAGTGTTCCTGCAAAGGAATGCTTTAACCTAGAATAATGAAATTTGGGGGGCCAAGTGCGACTGGATTACTGATCATTCCTTCAAATTGTCAAAAAGATGGGGTCTAAAAATATTTGCTTGAAGATCTGTGGAACTAACCCTAACCTTAAACCTTAAACATTACCAAATTAACTAACCCTAAATCTTACCTAAACCGAACCCTAAACTGAGCAGTAACCCCATCCCTAACATTAACTCTAACCCTAACACTACCCTGAAACTTAATCTACCCCTAACCCTGACCCTAACCCTAATACTAACCATAATACTAATTCTAAACCTAACCCTAACGCTAACCCTAACACTAACCCTAACCCTACACCTAACCCTAATCCTAACCCTAACACAAACCATAACCAAAACTATAACCCTAACCCTAAACTAAACCTAACCCTAACCCTTACCTAACCCTAACCCTAACACTAAACTTAATCAAAACCCTAAACCTATCACTAACCCTAAGCCTAACCCTAACACTAAATCTAACACTAACACTAATCCTAACCCTAACCCTAACAATAATACTAACTTTAACCCTAACTCTAACCCTAAATGTAACACTAAACCAAACCCTAACTGTAACACTAACCCAAACCCTAACACTAACACTAAGCTAACCCTAATCTTAACATAATCTGTAACAATAGCACTGTCCCTAAAAAAACCCTAACACTAACACTAACAACTAGCCCTAACAATAACCCTAAACCTCACTCTGAAACTAAACCTAAGCCTAACCAGTACCTTAACCCTAATCCTATCCCTTTCCCTAACACTAAAGCTAACCCTAACAATAACCCTATCAATAACCCTAAACTTAACCCTAACTCTAACTGTAACACTAAACCTAAACCTAACCCTAACCCTAACACTAACCCTAGCACTGAACCTGTCCCTAAACTTAATACTATACATAAACTAACCCTAACCCTAAACCTAAACCTAACCATCACATGAACCCTAAACCTTACCTAAATACTAACACTAAACCTAAACCAAATTCTAACCCTAAGGATAACACTAAACCTAACCCTAATTTTAACCATTATTCTAATACTAACCCTAACACCAACCATAACCCTAACCCAAACCATAAAACTAAACCTAACCCTAACCCTGACACAAACCCTAACCCTAAATTTAACCCTAACACCAATTCTAACCTTAACACTAACTTTAACCGTAACACTAACCCTAACCCTAACCCTAAACCTAACACTAACCCTAATCCAAACGCTAATACTAACCCTAAATCTCACCCTATCTCTAACTCTAACACTAACACTAACACTATACCTAACACTGACCCTAACCCAAACACTAATCCTAACCCTTACCCTAACCCTAAGTGCAACACTAACCCTAACCCTAAACCTAACACTAAATCTATGCCTAACATGAACTCTAAAACTAAGTCTAACTGTAAATCTAACACTAACCGTAACCCTAACCCTAACACTAACCCTAACCATAACCTTAACCCTAACACTAAACCTAACCCTAACCCTAACCTTAAACCTAACCCTAACCCTAAACCTAACCCAACATAAACCCTAAACCAAACCATAACCTTAACCTTAACCTAACCATAATGCTAACCCTTACCTAAACCTAACCCTAATCCTAACACTAACATGAACCCTAACCCTAACCCTTCCACTAAGACCAAACCTCAACCAAACCCTAACCCTAACCCTAAGACTAACCCTAAACCTAACCCTAACCTTAACACTAACACTAACCCTAAACCTAACCCTAACACTAAAATTAACTCTAACACAAACCCTAACACAAACCATAACCCTGACCCTAATCTAAACCTGACCTTCACCATTACCTAATCCTAAACACTAAATCAAACCCAAACACTAATTTTAACCCTTACCAAACCTTAACACTAACTCTAACACTAAACCTAACCCTAAACCTAACCCTAATACTAACTTTAACCGTAATGCTAACACTAACCATAACACTTACCCTAACCTAACCCTAAACCTAACATGAATCTTAACCCTAACTCTAACACTAAATGTAACACTAAACCTAACACTAACCCTAAACTTAACCCTAACCTTATTCCTAAAACTAACCATAACCCTAACTCTAAACCTATACCCTAAACCTAACAATAACCCGAATTCTAACCCTAAATGTAACACTAACACTAACCCTAAACATAACCCTAATCTTAACCCTAACACTAACACAAACCATAATCTAATCCATAACCCTAACACCATCCTAACCCTAATGCTAACCCTTATGTAACACTAACCCAAATTATAACCCAAATTCTAACCCAAACACTAACCCTAACCCTAACCCTAAAAGAAAACCTAACCCTAATTATACCAGCAAGCCTAAGCCTAACCAAAACCCTAACCCTAACACTAATACTAACACTCAACCTAGCCCTAACCTTAATAATAATACTAACCCTAACTCTAACCCTAAACCTAAACCTATCCCGAACACTAATACTAACTGTAAACCTCATACATAACCCAAACCCTATCCCTAACACTAACCCTAAACTTAACATTAACCCTAACCCAAACATTAATCCTAACCCTAACCCTAATACTAACAGTAACACTAATCCTAAACCTAAACCTAACCATAACCCTAAACATAACCCTAACATGTAACCTAACCCTAACCCAAACTGTAACCCTAACACGTACCCTAAGACAAACCCTAACTCTAACACTAACCCTAACCCTAACACTAACCAAAACCCTAATCCTAACCCTAACACTAAACCTAACCCTAAACCAAATCCTAACACTACCTCTAACCCTAACCCTAACCATAACCATAACCGTAACAAAAACTCAAACCCAAACCATAACCCTGACCCTTATCTAAACCTAACTCTCACACTTACCTAACCCTAACCCTAATGCAAACCCTAACACTAACACTCTAACCTGACACTAAACTTATCATTAACCCTATCACTAACCATAACCCTAACCATAACACTAACACTTAACCTAACCCTAACCCTAACCCTAACACAAATCCTAACCCTAATTCTAACCCTAAACCTAAAACTAACCATAGCACTAACCCTAAAATTAACCTTAAAACTAACTCAAAACCTAACCCTAAACCTAAAGCTTACACTAACCCTAACCCTAACCATAACATGAACCCTCACCCTAATGCTAATCTGAACCCTAATGCTAACCCGAACCCTAACACTAACTGTAAACATAACCCTAACCATAACCCTATCTGTAAACCTAACACTAATCTTAACCCTAACCCTAATACTAATTCTATCCCTAAAACGAACACTAACCCTAACAGTAACCCTAACCCTAATTCTAACCCTAACACAAACCTTGACCCTAACCCTAACACAAACCCTAACACTAAACCTAACACTACCCTAACCCTAACCCTAACTCTAAAATTAACCCTAGACCTAACCAGAAACCTAACCCTAAACCTAACTCTTAATAACACTAAACCTAACCCTAAACTTAACCCTAACTCTAAACCTAAACCTAATTCTAAACTTAACCAGAACAATAACACTAAACCTAACCCTAACTCCATCATTAACCCTAATCATAAACCTATCACTAACCTTTACACCTAACCCTAACCCTAACCCTAAACCTAACACTAACATTAACACAAACTGAACCCTAACCCTTACCTAACCCTAAACCTAAACCTAACCCTAACACTACCCTAACACTAACCCTAACCCTAATCTTAACACAAACCATATCCCAACACTAACCCTATCACTAACGTTAACCCTAATCCTAACCCTAAATCTAACACTAACCATATCCCTAACCCTTTCTTTAATCCTAACACTAACAATAACCCTAACACTATATCTAAACTACCCCTAACCTGAAAACTAACCCACACCCTAACCTTATGCCTCACTCTAACCCTCTTTCTAATCATAACTAAAACCCTAATTTTAACCCTAATCCTAACACAAATCCTCAACCTAATATTTACACTAACACAAATCATAATTCTTACCCTAAGACTAACCTTAACACTAATCCTAACGCAAACCCTAAGCCTAATTCTAAAACTAACCCTAACCCTAACCCTAAACCTATCCCTAACCCCAAAACTAACCTTAACCATAACCCTAACCCTAACACACTAACCATAACCATAACCATAACCATAACCATAACCATAACACTAATCTTATCCATAACACTAACACTAACACTAATACTGAACCTAACCCTAAACCTAAACCTACACCTAACCCTCACCCTGACCCTTACCCTAATACAAATCCTAACCCTAATCCTAACCCTAACACTAATCCTAACCCTACCCCTAATGCTAAACTTTACTTACAAGTAATCCTAAAACTAAACCTCAACTTAACACTTTGCCTCACTCTAACCCTAATCCTAACCATAACCCTAACCCTCACCCTATCCCTAACCCTAACACGAACCCTAGCCCAAACTCTAACCTTAACACTAACCCTAAAACTAACCTGGAACATAACCCTAACCCTAACCCTAACACAAACCCAAACCCTAACCCTAACCCTCATGGAAATACTAATCCTAACCCTAAACCTAGCCCTATCACTAAACCTATCCCTAAACCTAACACTCTCCATAACAGTAACCCTAACACTAAAGTTAATCCTAAACCTAACCCTAATCCTAACACTAACCCTAACACTAACACAAAACCTAACCCTAACATATCCCTAACACTAACCTTAAAACTAACCTTAACCCTAATCCTAACCCTAACTCTAACCATAATACTAACCCTGACCCTAATCCAAGACCAACATTAAAACTAACACTAAAACTATCCCTAAACCTAACACTATCCCTATCCCTTACACTAACACTAACCTAACCCTTTCAATAACCCTAAACATAACCTAACCCTGACCCTAACTCTAAAACTAACCATAACCCTAACCAGAAACCTAACCCAAATCCTAACTTTAATAACACCAAACCTAACTCTAAACTTAACCTAACTCTATACCTAAACCTAACCCTAACCCTAACCGAAACACTAACCCTAAAACTAATCCTAACTCCAACACTAAAACTAATCCTAAATCTATCACTAACCTTAAACCCTAATACTAACACTAACCCTATCAGTAACACTAACACTAAACCTAAACCTAAACCTAACCCTAACACGAACCCTAACCCTAAACCTATCACTAACCCTAAGCCCAACCCAAACCCTAAACTTAACCCTAACACTAAACCTAATGCTAACCATAACCCTAAAACTAACCCAAAGAGCAAACCTAACCCTAACCATAAACCTAAGCCTAACAGAAACCCTAATCTTAACACTAACCCTAACACTAACCCTAACCATAACCCCAACTTTAACTGTAACACTAAACCTAAACCTAAACCTAACAATAACCCTAAGCCTAATCCTAACCCTAACCCTAAATATAACACTAACACTAACTTTATAACTAACCCTAATCCTAACACTAACACTCATGCTAAAACTCACCATAAACGTAACACTAACCCTAACACTTAATCTAACCCTAACACTAACACTAACCCTCATCCTAACCCTAACACTAAGCCAAGCACTAATCCTAACCCTAATCCTAATTCTAACCATAACACTAACCCTAGCCCTAACTGTAAACCTACAACTAACACTAAAACTAACCCTAACTGTAACTCTAACACAAACCCTAAACCTAAACCTAACCGTAACCCTAACTCTAACCCACACCCTAAAACTAACCCTAACACAAACCCTAACTGTAACCCTAAACCTAACCCAAACTGTAAAAAACCATAATCCTAACCCTAACCTAACTTTAACCCTAACCTTACCTAACCCTAACCCTAACACAAACCCTAAAAACCCATAACTCCAAGCCTAACATAAATTTAGCCCTAACCCTTACCAAACCCTAACCCTAACACTAACCCTTAACTTAACCTTAACACTAACCCTAACCCCAACTTTAACCCTATAACTAACCCTAACCCTAAACCTAAAACAAATCCTAACCCTAACAATAACCCTATGCCTAACCCTAAATCTAACTCTAATCTTAACCATAACTCTAAGGATAAACTTAACCCTAAACCTAACACAAACCCTAACCCTAAAAATAACCCTAACACTAACCCTAAACCCAACCCTAATGCTAACTCTAAAAATAATCCTAACCCTATCTTGAACCCTAACCCTAAACCTAACCCTATCACAAACACTAACCCTAACCCTAACACTAAACCTAACCCTAACGCTAACCCTAATACTAACCCTAACCCTAAACTTGACTGTAACTCTAACCCAACCTTAACACAAAACCTAACACTAACCCTAAACCTAAGCATAACCCTAACCTTAAAATGAACCCTACTCTAACCCAAAGCCTAACCCTAACCCTAACACTAAACCTAACCCTAACCCTAACACTAAACCTAACCCTAATTCTAACCCTAACACTAACACCAACCCTAAAGCTGGCCCTAAACATATCCCTAAACCAAACACTAACCCTAACCGTAAACCTAACACTAAACCTAACGTTAAACCTAACCCTAACCATAACCCAAACACTAAAACTAACCCTAACCCTAACCCTAATGCTAACACTAAACCTAAACTTAACTCTAATCCTAATGCTAACCATAACACTAATCCTAAACCTAACCCTAATTCTAACCATAACATTAACCCTAAACCTAACCCTAAAAATAACCAAAACACCAATTCTAACCCTAACACCAACCTGCACCCTAACCCTAACCCTAAGTTTTACACTACTCCTAAACCTAACCTTAACCCTAACACTAACCCTAACCCTGTTCCTAACACGAATGGTAATCCTAATCATAACCCTAATCCTAAACCTAACACAAAACCTAAACCTTTCCATAACAGTAACCCTAACCCTCACCCTAAAACCAACACTAACACTAACCCTAAACCTAACACAAGCAATAACCCTAAATCTAACACTAACCCTTACACTAACCCTAAACCTAACCCTAATCCTAACCGTAACCCGAACCCTAACCCTAACACAAACCCTAACCTAACCCTAAACCTAATGTGTCCCTAACTTTAACCATAAACCTTACCCTAACACTAACCCTAACCATAAATCTTACCCTAACCCTAAAACTCACCTAATCATAATTCTAAACCTAACTTTAACCCTAACCCTAAACCTAACACTAACCGTAAACCTAATTATAACCCTAACCCAAACGCTAATGCTAACCCTAACCTTACCCCTAACCCTAACCTAACCCAAACCGCAATGCTAACACTAAACCTAACCCTAACAATAAACCTAACCCTAAACTTAACCCTAACCCTAACTCTAAAGCTAACCCTAACACAAATCCCAACCCAAACACTAACCCCTAACCCTAACCCTAACCCTTATCCTAACACTAAACCTAACCCTAAATCTAACCCTAACACTAACACTAAACCTCATCATAAACCTAACACTAACTCTAACACTAAATCTAACCCTAACCCTAACCCTAAAACTAACACTAAATCTCACCATAAACCTAACCCTAACTCTAACACTAAATATAACCCTAACCCTAACACTAACCCTAAACCTAACTCTAACCCTAACCCAAACACTAATTGTAACCCTAACCATAACCATAGCCATAACATTAACCCTAACCGTAACAGTAAACCTACAGCTTACCCTAACACTAACCCTAACCCTAACACGAACCTAACCCTAACCGTAACCATAACCCTAACACTAACCCACGTACTAAAAATAACCCTAACACAAACTCACCCTAAAACAAACCCTAACCCAAACCATAACCATAACCCTAACCTAACCCTAACCCTAAACTTTACCTAATCCTAACCCTAACTCTAACCCCAACACTAACCCTCAACCTAACTCTAACCCTAACTCAAACACTAATTCTAACCCTAACCCTAACACTAACAATAAACCTCACCATAAACCTAACCCTAAAGCTAACACTAAATCTAACCCTAACCCTAACACTAACCCTAAACCTAACTCTAACCCTAACCCAAACACTAATTCTAACCCTAACCATAACCATAGCCATAACATTAACCATAACCCTAACAGTAAACCTACAGCTTACCCTAACACTAACCCTAACCCTAACACGAACCTAACCCTAACTGTAACCATAACCCTAACACGAACCCACATCCTAACAATAACCCTAACGCAAACCCAGTCTAACACAAACCCTAACCCAAACCATAACCCTAACCCTAACCTAACCCTAACCCTAAACTTTACCTAATCCTAACCCTAACTCTAACCCTAACACTAACCCTAACAATAACTTTAACCCTAAACCTAACCATAACCCTTACCCCAACCATATCTCTATAACTAACACTAAACCTAAACCTAAGCCTAAACCTAACACTAACCCTAAACCTAACCCTAACTCTAACCATAACACTAACATTAACCCGAACCCTAACCCTAACTCTAACACTAACCCTAAACCTAAACTGAACCCTAACACTAACCCTAAACCTACCCTTAACACAAACCCTAACCCTAACCATAACACTAACCCTAACCATATCACAAACACTTACCCTAAACCTAACAATATCCCTAACCCTAAGCCTAACCGTAACACTAACCCCAACCCTAACAGTAGCCCTAATCTTAACTGTAGCCCTAACCCTAACCCAAACCTTAACCCTAACACAAACCCTAACACTAAACGTAACCCTATGTCTAAACCTAACCCTAATCCTAACCCTAACCTTAACCCTAACAATAAACCTAACCCTTACACTAACCCTAACCCTCAATTTTACCCAAACCCTAACCCTAACCTGAACACTAACCCTAACCCTAACACTAACCCTAACCCTAACCCTATCTCTAATCCTAACCGTAACTGTAAACCTAACCCTAACAGAAGCCATAACCTAACCCTAAACCTAACCCTGTTTATATCCCTAACCCTAACCCTAACCCTAACCCTAATCCTAACCCTGACTCTAACCCTAACCCTAACACTCACCTAATCCTAACCCTAAACCTAAGAGTAACCCTTTACCTAACCCTAACACTAATCCTTAACCTAACTATAACCCCAACCCAAACACTAATGCTAACCCTACCCCTAAGTCTAACACTAACCCTAACCCTACCTCTAACTCTACCCTTACCCTAAGCCAAACCCTCACCATAATGCTACCCTAGTCCTAAATATAATTCTTAGCCTATCCCAAACCCTAACTATATAACTAGACTTAAATCTAGCCCTCATTCTTGCTCTAATCTTAACCCTAACCCTGACCCTTATTGTAACCCTAACACTAACCCTAGATCTAAACCTTACATAAACCCTAAACCTTTACCTAAACCTAACATTATAACTAGCCCTAGACCAAACCTAATCCTAAATAGAGTCATAAATCTAGCCCTAGCCTTAAACAAAAACCTAGCACTAGCCCTAACATTAACCCTTAACCTAACGTAAAGTCTAAACCTATCACTAGACTCAACACTAGTCCTATTTGTGGCCCTATAGCTGAAACTCACACTAACCCCACAATGATACTTAATCTAATAGCAACCATAGATCTAAATCTGATCCTAAACCAAAACCTAACCCTGACACTAGACTTATTCATAATCCTGACCCTAAAAGTAGCCATAAACATATACCTCACTCTTACATTACCCAAAGCCCTAACGTTAGCTCTAAACATCACACAAAACCTAGCCCTTATCCTAGTCCTAAACATAGCCCTAATCATAACCCTAACCATAACCTTAGACCTAACCCTAATGCTAACCCTCGCCCTAGCCCTAATCCAGGCTCAAACTCTAATCCTTAGCCTAAAGATAACCCTAACTCTAAACCTAACATTAGCCCTGACTGAAAACCTAACCCTTGCCCTAGCCCTAACCATAGCTCGAATGCCTACACTTACCCAAACCCTAACCCTAACGTTAACCCTAGCCCTAACCTTAGCTCTAACCCTATACATTACCCTAAAGAAAAGCCTAACCAAAATGCTAACCCTAGTCCTAACAATAACCCTATTGTTAAAACAAACCCTATCCATTTCTCTAAACCTAACTGGAAGAATTAACCTAATTCTATCCATTACCCTGAACCTAAACCAAACCCACCACTAATTCAAGCATTAACCCTAAATCTTAACATAAACCAAACCCTACCCAGACCCTGACCCTAATAATACACCTAGCTCTAAACTTGACCCTTACCCTACATCTAAACCTTACAATAGACGTAGTCATAACCTAACACTAAAACTAAAACTATCCATAAACCTAGACCTGACATTAGCCCTAGCCCTATTCCTAGCCCTAGCCCTAACACAAACCCTCAGCCTAGCCCTAAACCCAGTCTTAATTCTAACCCAAATGATAACCTTAGACCTAACCCTAATTCTAACCCTTGCCCTATCCCTAAACCTAGCTATAACCCTATCCCTTCCCCTAAAATGAATCCTAAACCTAACACTAACACTAATCCTAGGCCTAACTCTAACACTAACCCTAGCACTAATCCTAGCCCTAATTTAGCCCTAACCCTAAACCTACCCCTAACACTAGCCCAAGACTAATTCGAACTCTCAACCTAGCCCTATTTCTAGTTCTAACCCTATCTGTTACCATAACCCTAACACTAGCCCTAAACTTAGCCCTAACCCTAGCCATAGCCCTAAACCTATATCTAACCATAACAATAAATCTAAGCCTAAATTTCACCCTACCATTAGCCCTAAAACTATTGCTAATCATAAAACTAGCCCTAAACCTAGGCCTAGTTCTAAAACAAAACTGAGTCATAGCCCTATCCCTAACCCTACCTAACCGTAACCCTAGACCTGACATTAGCCTATCCCTAGCCCTAATTGTAGTTCTAAGCCCAGCCTTAATCCTAACCCTGCTCTTAACCCTAGCCCTATCCCTAATTTTATCCCTTGTCCTAGCACTAAACATAGATGTAACATCATGCCTTACCCTAACTCTAACACTAACCTTAACTCTAGCGCTATATGTAGGCCTAAACCTAACACTAACCCTAGCACTAATGCTAGCCCTAAGTTAGGCCTAACATTAAACCTAACCCTATCCCTATCCCTAAGACTAACTCTAACTCTCGACTGAGCCCTATCCCTAGTTCTAAACTTATCCCTTACCATAACCCAAAAGATAGCTCTATCCCTAGTCCCAACCTTAGCTCTAACCTTTGCCCTACCCCTAAACCTGAATCAAACCCTAACCTTAAGCCTAAATCTCACCCTAATGCTAGACCTAACAGCAATGCTAATTGGAAAACTACCCATAACCCTAACCTAGCCCTAAAACAAAATTGAGCCATAAACTTAACCCTAACCCTTAACCTAAACCAAACACTAACTCTAAACCTAGCCCTAAACCTTGCCATAATTTGAGTGCAAAACTTAACCCTAGAAGTAACACTGACCCTGACTCGGATCCTAACACACTAACCCTAGCTCTAAACTTTGCCTTAATTCTAAGGCAAGAAATAGCCCTTATCAGAAACCAAGTTCTTTCATTATCCATAGCCCTAAAGCTAACACATATCCTAGTGCTAATCCAAGCCCTAACCCTAGGTTTAACTCTAAGACTAACCCTAACCCTAACCCTATCCCTAATCCTAACTCTACCTCTAATCCTATCCCTTACCCTAAGCCAAACCCTCACCCTAATGCTACCCTAGTCCAAACACTAATCCTTAGCCTATCCAAAACCCTAACACTATTACTAGTTTTAACCCTAGGCCTCATTCTAGCTCTAGCCTTAACCCAAACCCTGACCCTTATTCTAACCCTAACACTAACCCTAGATCTAAACTTGACACTAACCCTAAACCGTACTGTAACTCTACCCATACCATTAAACTTATACCTAAACCTAACAGTAACAGTAGGACAAGATCAAACCTAATCTTAAATAGAGTCATAAATCTAGACCTAGCCCTAAACAAAAACCTTGAACTAGCCCTAACAATAACCCTTAACCTAACACAAAAACTAACCGTATCCTTAGACCCAACGCTCTTCCTAAATCTGGCCCTAACCCCAACCAAAACACTGACGCTTACCCTAACACAAACCCTAGCTCTAAACCTTATCCTAACCCAAAACCTAACCCTAACACTAGATTTATATATAACCCTAACCCTAAAACTAGCCATAAACATAACCAGAGATTTTACATTACCCATAGCACTAACGCTAGCCATAAACATCACACAAATCTAGCCCTTAACCTAGCCCTAAACCTAGCCTAAATTGTAACCCTAATCATAACCCTAGACCTAACCCTAACCCTAACCCTCGCCCTAGTCCTAAACCTAGCTCAAATTCTAACCCTTTCCCTAATAATAACAATAACCCTAACCCTAACCCTAGCCCTGACTCTAAACCTAACCCTCGCCCTAGACCTAACCCTAGCTCAAACCCTAATACTTACCATAAACCTAATCCTGACACTAACCCTAGGCCTAACCCTAACCCTAGCTTTACACTTAACCTTAACCCTAGCCCTAATGTTAGCTCCTAATCCTAATGCTAACCCTAAAACTAGATCTAATCATAGCCATAGTTCTTACATTAGCCATACTCCTACACCAGCCCTAACCTAACCCAAAACCTAGCCCTAATCTGAGCCCTAACCCTAGTTTTAATCATATCCCTAACCCTTTCCCTAGCCCTAACCTTTACCCTAAACCTAACCCTAAACCTAAGCTTTGTCCTAACCCGAAACCTAAACCAAACCATAGCCCTATTCCTAACAATGACACTATCCCTAAGCCTAGATATAATTTTATCCATTACCCTAACCATAACCCTAAGCAAATTCTAACCCTAGGCCTAACCCTAACCATAGTCCTAACCTAACCATAACCCTAGTCCTAAATGTAGCTCTAATCCTATCCATTACCTGAACCATATCTTTAACCAAATTCTATCCGTAGGACTAACTCTAACCCTATGCCTTACCGTAACCCTATCCATTATTCTGAACCTAACCTGAACCTGAAACCTAACCATATTCACGACCCTAACCCTAATGCTAATTTTAGTCCTAACCCTAAACCTTAACCTAACCCATACCCTAACCATGACGCTGACCCTAATAATACCCCTAGCTGTAAACCTGACCCTAACACTCAACGTAATACTTAAATAGACCTGGCCATAAACCTAAACCTAAAACTATCCCTATCCATAACCCTAGAACTGACATTAGCCCTAGACCTAATCCTAGCCCTAACCCAGCACAAACCCTATCCTAGTCCTAAACATAGCCTTAATCCTAATCCTAACCTTAACTGGAGCCCTAACTCTAATTTTTCCCATGCCCTAGTTCAAAATGTAGCTGTAACATCATACATTACCCTAACCCTAATGCTAACCTTAACCCTAGCCCTAACTCGAGGCCAAAACCTAACACTAACCCTAGGGCTAATCCTAGCCCTAAATTAACCCTAATCCTAAACCTAATCCAATCCCTAGCCCTAAGACTAATTCTAACTCTCTCCCTAGGCTATCCCTAGTTCAAAACCTATCCCTTACCATAACCCAAACCCTAGCCCTATTCCTAGCCCCAACCCTAACTCTAACCATCACACTAGCCAAAATCTGGTTGTAAACCCTAACCTTATGCCCAAATCTCACCCTAACACTAGCCCTAAACCTGACGATAATTTGAAAACTAGCCCTAACCCAACTATAGACCTAAAACAAAACCGAGCCATAATCCTAACCCTAACCCTTAACCTAAACCAAACAATAACCTCACAACTATCCATAAACTTAGCACTAATTTGAGTCCTAACCTTAACCATAGAAATAACACTGACCGTGAGTCGGACCCGAACAGTACCCCTAGCTCTAAAGATTGCCATAAGGCTAACCCAAGAACTAGTCCTAATCAGAAAACTAGTTCTTTCAGTAGCCATAGCCCTAATGCTAACACAAATCCTATCCCTAATCCGACCCCTGACTCTAACCCTAACCTAACTGTCCCTTTAACCATATCTCTTACCCTACGCCAAACCCTCTTCCTAATGCTACTCTAGTCCTAACCTTAATCCTTAGCCTACCCCAAACCCTAACTCTATTACTAGTCCTAAACCTAGCCCTAATTCTAACTTTAACCCTAATCCTAACCCTGACCCTTATTTTGACCCTAACACTAACCCTAGATCTAAACCTGACCCTAACCCTAAACCGAACACTAACACTACCCTTACCGGTAAGCCTATACTTACAGTAACATTCAGTAATAGACCAAACCTAATCCTAAATAGAGTCATCAATCTAGTCATAGCCCTAAACAAAAACCTAGCACTAGCCCTAATAGTAACCCTTAACCTAACTTAAAGACTAAACCTATCACTAGACCAAGAGCTAGTCCTAATTGTGGCCCTAACCATAAAACTAACCCTAACCCAATGATGACCCTTAATCTAATAGAAACCCTAGATCTAAACCTTATCCTAAACCAAAAACTAACCCTAACACTAGACTTATCCATAACCCTGACCCTAAAACTAGCCATAACCATAACCCTCTCTCTAACATTACCCATAGCCCTAACGTTAGCCCTCAACATCACACAAAACCTAGCCCTTATCATGGCCCTAAACCTAGCCCTAATCATAACCCTAACCATAACCTTAGACCTAACACTAATACTAAACCTCACCCTAGTCCTAACCCTAACTCAAACTCTAATCCTTAGTCTAAACATAACCCTAATCCTAATCCTAACCCTAGCCCTGACTCAAACCCTAACCCTCGCTGTAGGCCTAAACCTAGCTCAAATGCCTACACTTACCCTAAACTTAACCCTAACATTAACCCTAGGCCTAACCCTAACCCTAACCCTAATCCTAACCTTAACCTCAGCCCTAATCTTAGCTCTAACCCTATCCATTACCCTAAGATAAGCCTAACCCAAATGCTATCCCTAGGCCTAACAATAACCCTATCGCTAACACTAACCCTATCCATTACTCTAGACCTAACCGGAATCATAAAACTAATTCTATCCAATACCATAATCCTAACCATAACCCACTGCTGATTCAAGCATTAACCCTAAATCTTAGCCTAAACCAAACCCTACCCGGACCATGACCCTAATAATACACCCAGCTCTAAACCTGACCCCTACCCTAAACCTAACCCTTATACTAGACATAGCCATAATTTAACATTAAAATTAATACTAACCATAAACATAGAGCTGACATTAGCCCTAGCCCTAATCCTAGCCCTAGCCCTAAACAAACACTCAGCTTAACCCTAAACCTAGCCTGAATCCTAACCCAAACCCTAACCTTAGTCCTAACCCTAATTCTAACCCTCGTCATAGTCCTAAAGCTATGTATAATTCTATCCCTTCCCCTAAACCTAATCCTAAACCTATCACTAACACTAACCCTAACCCTAGGCCTAACCCTAACACTAACCCTAGTGCTAATCCTAGCCCTAATTTAGCCCTAACCCTAAACCTACCCCTGACACTAGACCAAATAGTAACTGGAACTCTGGACCTCTTCTATTTCTAGTTCTAACCCTATCCATTATAATAACCCTAACACTAGCCCTAACCCTAGCCCTAGACCTAAAACTATATCTAAACATAACAGTAAATCTAGGCTTAAATTTCACCCTACCACTAGCCCTAACGCTATCACTAATCATAAAACTAGCCCTAACCCTAGGCCTAGTTCTAAAACAAAACTAAGCCATAGCCCTATCCCTAACCCTAGCCTAACCTTAACCCTAGACTTGACATTAGCCCTATCCCTAGACCTAAACCTAGTTCTAACCCTAGCCTTAATCCTAAACCTAATTTTAACCCTAGCCCTAACCCTAATTTTATCCCTTGTCCTAGCACTAAACATAGCTATAACATCATACCTTACCCAAACCCTAATGCTAACCCTAATCCTAGCCCTAAACCTAGGCTGAAATCTAACACTAATCCTACCACTAACCCTAGCCCTAATTTAGCCCTAACACTAAACCTAACCCTATCCCTATTCCTAACCCTAAGACTAACTCTAACTCTTGCCCTAGCCCTATCCCTAGTTCTAAACCTATCCCTTACCACAACTCAAACACTAGCCCTATCCCTAGCCTCAAACTTAGCCCTAAATTTCTCCCAAAGCTTAAACGTGGATCTAAAACTAAAATTAAGTATAAACCTCACCCAAACACTAACCCTAACCCTAATGCTAATTGGAAAACTAGCCATAAATGTACCTTAACCTAAAACAAAACTGAGCCATAATCCTAACCCTTAACCTAAACCAAACCCCAAAGCTACACCTAGTCCTAAACCTAGCCATAATTTTAGCCCTAACCCTAAACCTAGAAATAACCCTGACACTAACTCAGCCCCTAACACTAACCCTAGCTCTAAACATTGCCCTAAGGCTAACCCTAGAACTAACCCTAAAAAGAAACCTAGTTCTTTCATTAGCCATAGCCCTAATGATAACACAAATACTATCCTGAATCCGAGACCTAACCCTATTTTTTAACTCTAACCCTAATCCTAACCCTAGCCCTAAACCTAATCCTAACCCTAACCCTACCTTAAACCCTATCCCTTTCCCTAAGCCAAACCCTAACCCTAGAGCTGCCATAACCTAACCATAAAACTAACCCTATCCATTACTCTAAAATTAATCCTTAGGCTAACCCAAACCCTAACTCTATTACTAGTCCTCTCCTAGCCCTCATTCTAGCTCTAAACCTAACCCTAACCCCAACCCTTATTCTGATCCTAACACTAACCCTAAGTCTAAACTTGACCCTAACACTATACTGAACCCTAACACTTCCCATACTGGTAAACCTATACTTAAACTGAACAGTAACACTAGCACTAGACCAAACCTAATCCTAAATAGAGTCATAAATCTAGCCTCAGCCCTCAGCAAAATCCTAGCCCTAGCCCTAACAATAACCGTTAACCTAACATAAAGACTAGCTCTATCCCTAGACCCAATGCTAGTCCTAAATACGGCCCTCACCCTAAACCTAATCCTAACTGGAACAATGACCAATACTCTAAAACAAACCCTAGCTCTAAATCTTATCCTAACCAAAACCTAACTAGAACACTAGACTTATCCATAACCCTAACCCTAAAACTAGCCATAACCATATCTCGAGCTCTTACATTACCCATAGCCCTAATGCTAGCCATAAACCTCACACAAAATATAGCCCTTATCCTAGCCCTAAACCTATCCCTATTTTAACCCTAACCATAAGCCTAGACATAACCCTAACCCTAACCATTGCCCTAACCCTAATTCTAGCTCAAACTCTAACCTTAATCTAAACATAACCCTAACCCTAACACTAACTTTAGCCCTGACTCTAACCTTAACCCTTACACTATCCCTAATCCTAGCTCAAAAGCTAACACTTACCACAAACCTAACCCTTACATGAACCCTAGGCCTAACCCTAACCCTAGTCCTAATTTTGACCTTAACCCTAACCCTAACCTCAGCTCTAACCCTATCCATTACCCTAAAGATAAGCCTAACCCAAATGCTAACCCTAGGCCTAACGCTAACACTATTGTTAACACTAACCCTATTCATTACTCTAAACCTAACCTGAACCCTAAACCTAACGCTAATCCTATCCTTTACCATAACCTATCCTATCAATTACCCTAACCCAAACCCTAATCCTATCCTTAATGCAAATTCAAGCCTTAACCCTAAATCTTAACCTAAATCAAACTATACTCTAACCCTGACCCAAATAATACACCTAGCTTTAAACCTGACCCTTAACCTAAACCAAACCCTTACACTAGTCCTAGCCATAACGTAACCCTAAAACTAACCATAACCATAAACCCAGACCTGACATTAGCCCCAGCCCTAATCCTAGCCCTAACCCTAAAACACACTAGACTTCATCTTAGGCCTATACCTAGCCTTAATCCTAACCCAAACCCTAACTCTAGCCTTATCTCTAATTTTAATTCTCTGCCTAGACATGAACTTAAGTATAACCCCATCCTTTCCCCTAACCCTATCACAACCCTAGACCTAACACTAATCATATCTCTAGCCCTAACCATAGGCCTAACCCTAACACTAACCTTAGCACTAATCCTAGCCTTAATTTAGCCCTAACACTAACTATACCCCTAACTTTGGCCTAAGACTAACTCTAACTTTCCCCCTAAGCCCTAATTCTAGTTCTAACCCTATCCATTATGATAAACCCAACACAAGCCCTAACCTTAGCCCTAAACCTAGCCCTATACCCTACCCTAGATCTAACCATAACTCTACATTTGACCCTAACCCTAAGACTAATCCTCAACCTACCACTAGACCTAACACTATCGCTAATCCTAAAACTAGCCATAACCCTAGCATTATCCCTTAAACAAAACGAGCCATTGTCCTAACCCTAAATGTTAATCTAAATCAAACCCTAACCCTAAACCTAGCCATAACCTTCTAGCTCTAATCATGTCCTAGTGCTAAAATTAACATTGACCCCGACTTATATTCTAACACTAACCTTATTTCTAAATATCACACTAACCCTAAAGATAGCAATAACACTAGATCTATACCAAATACTAACTCTAATCATAACTTTAGTTCTTATATTAGCCATAGCCCTAATCAGAGCCCTAAACCTAACAGAAAACCTAGCCTTAATCTGAGCCCTAACCCTAGATGTAAACCTTAACCTAAACCTAGCTATAGCCCTAACCCTAATGCTAAACCTAGCCCCAAACCTAGCTCTAACCCTATCACTTACCCTAAGCCAAACCCTATCCATAATACTAACCTTAGTCCTAATCCTAATCCATAGCCCAATCCAAAACTTAACACTATTAATAGTCCTAACCCTAGCCCTCATTCTACCTCTAACGCTAACTCAAATCCTTACCCTAACACAAACCCTCATTCTAAATCTGACCCTCACCCTAAACCAAACCCTAAAACTAGCCCTACCACTAAACTTATACCTATACCTAACCCTAACACAAGCCCTAGATCTAAGCCTAATCCTAAATATAGCCATAACTCTAGGCCTAGACCTAAAAAAAACCTGAGCCCTAGCCCTAACATAATCCTTAAACTAAAGCAAACACTAACCCAATCCCTAGACCTAAACCTAGTCTTAATTATGGCTTTCACCCTAAACCTAACCCTAACCTGAACACTGAACCAAACACTAACACTAAACCTGGCTCTAAACCTGAACCTAACCCAAAACCTAAACCTAACACTAGACATAGCAATAAACCTAACCCTAAAACTAGCTCTAATCAGAACCCTAGATCTTACATTACACACAGCCTTAACCTTGGGCCTAAACCCAACACAAAACCTAGCACTAATCCGAGGCCTAAACCTACACTAAGGATAACCATAATCCTAAATATAGCCCTAACCCTAACCCTTGCCTTAGACATAACCATAGCTGAAAACCTAACCCTTAGCCTAAACACAACCCTAGCCCTATTCCTAAACATAAACCTAACCCTAGCCCTAATTCTAACCTTAACCCTACTACTAACCCTTGCTCTAACCTTAACATTACCCTAACCCTAACCCTAACCCTAATAAGAACCCTAGCCCTAATCCTAACACTATCCCTAACCCTAATCATATACCTAACCCTCAACCTAACCCTTGCCATAAACTTAACCCTAAACCTTACCATGAATCAAAACTAAACCTATCCCTAAACCTAAATTTAACCATAACCTAAACTTAACCCTAAACCTAATCTTACATCTAATCCAACACATTACTCTAAAACTAAACCTAACCCTAATGAAAACCCTAGCCCTAACCCCAACCACAACCATAACCATAACAATAACAGTAACCTAGATCTAACACTAAACCTAACACTCTCCCTAGCCCTAACCATAGCTTAAACCCTAACCCTTACCCTAACCCTAATCCCAGCCCTAGCCCTAATCATAACCCTAAATCTAGCCCTAACCCTAACATTAAACCTAGCCCTAATCCTAGCCGTAATATAGCCCTATTTCTAACCCTAACCCTAACTCCAGAATTAAGACTATCTATAATTCTCACACAAGACCTATCCATACTTCTAAACCTATACCTTACCGTAACCCTAACCCAAGCCCTAACTCTAGTCATAACCCTTGCACTATCCTTAGCCCTAGCACTAACTCCAGATCAAAACCTATCTCTAAAACTAACCCTAACCTGATGCCTCAGTCTAACACTGAAACTTGCTCTAACCCTAATGTTATTCCTAAAATTAGCCCTAACCCTAGCCCTAGCCCTAACACAAAACCAAGCCATACTCCTAACATTAATCCTTACCCTAGACCAAACCCTAACCCTACACCAGCCCTAAACCTAGCCCTAATTTGAAACCTAAATCTAACCCTAAATATAACCATGACCCTGACTCATCCAAACACTAAACCTAGCTCTAAACATCACCCTAACCTTAAACCTTATTCTAACAGTAGACCTAGCTCTAAACTTAACCCTAAAACTAACCCCAATCTTAATTCTATTTCTTACAATAGCCATAACCATAACACTAGCCCTAACCCTAATAAAAAAGTAGCCCTAACCCTAATAAAAAAAAAAAAAAAAAACTAGCCCTAATCCAAGCCTTAACATGAGCTAAACCTAACCCTAACCCTAGTCCTAATCCTGGCTCTAACCTTATCCCTTATCCTAAGCCAAACTCTCACCCTAATGATAACCATATTCTTAGCACTAATCCTTAGCCTAACCAAAACCTAACTCTATAACTAGTCCTAACCCTAGCCTTCATTCTAGATCTAACCATAGCCCAAACCCTAACCCTATCTCTGATCAGTATTCTGACCCTAACACTAATCTTAGGTCTAAATCTAAACCTAACCCTAAACCGAACCCTAACACTAGCCCTACTGGTAACCTTATACCTAAACCTAACCCTAACGCTAGCCCTAGACCTAAACCTAATCCTAAATCTAGCCATAACTATAGCTTTAGTCCTAACGACAAACTAGAACTAGCCTTAACAATAACCCTTAACCTAACCCAAATTCTAACCCTACCTCTAGACCTAAACCTAGTCCTAATTCTGGCTTTAACCCTAACCACGACCCTACCCGAACACTGTCCCTGACACTAACACTAACCCTAGCTCTAAACTTAATTCTAACCAGAAAACTAACCCTAAAACTACACCTAGCCCTAACATTAACCATAAAACTAGTCTTAATCATTACACTAGTTCTTACTTTAGCTATAGCCCTAACCTATTGCAAAACATAGCCTTAATCCAAGCCCTACCTTAGCTTTAAGCCTAAAACTAACCCTAACAATAACCCTAGCCCTAACTATAACCCTAAGCCTAACCCTAGACCTAATCCTTACCATAACCGTAGCCCTAACCCTAGTTCTATCCCTATTCATTACCCTAAGATAACTATAATCCTTATGCTAACCCTAGGTGGAACCCTAATCCTAGCATTAGCCTTAACCCTACCCATTAACCTACACCTAATCTGAACCCTAAACCTAACTGTGTCATTACCCAATCCCTAAACATAAGACTAATTTGAGCCCTGAACCTAAACCTTAACCTAACCCAAACCCTAAACTTGACACTGACTCTAATAATACCCATAGCTCTAAACCTGACCCTAACAAGAAACCTAACATTTACAATAGACCTAGCCATAAATCTAACCTTAAAACTATCCCTAACCCTACCCTAGAACTTACATTAGCTCTAGCTCTAATCCTAGCCCTAACCCTAATACAAAACTGAGCCCACATAGCCATGAACCTCGCCTTAATCATAACCCTAACCCTAATGTTAACCTTAACCGTAACTCTCAACCTAATCCTAAAACTTGATATATTCCTATCCCTTACCCTAAACCTAACCCTAACCCTAAACCTAACACTAACCCTAGCCCTAACCCTAGGCCTAACCCTAATAATAATCCTACCCTAATCCAAGCCCTAATTTAGCCCTATCCCTAACTCTAACCCTAGCCCTAAGACTAACTCTAATTCTCATACTAGCTCTATACCTAGTTCTAACCCTATCCCTTACCATCACCATACACCTAGCCCTAAACATAGCCCTACCCTAGCCCTATACTTAGCCCTATCTCAAAACCTAGATTTAAACCTAACTCTAAATTTAACCCTAACCCTAAAACTAAATCTAGCCATAAATCTACTCCTATCCCTAACCCTTAACCTAAGTCTAAATCTCACACTTATACTAGCCCTAACCCTAAGACTAATCATAAAACTAGCCCTAACCCTACCCCTAGCCATGAAACAAAACCAAGTCATAGCTCTAACCTTAACCATTAACCTAAACCAAACCCTATCCCTATACCTAACCCTAACCATATCCCTAATTATATAGTCTAACCCTAACACAAAAACTAACCCTGACCCTGACTCTGACCCTAAAACTAACCCTGACTATAAACATCATCATCACCATTAACCTAACCTTAACACTAGACCTAGACCTAACTCTAACCCTATAACTAGCTATAATCATAAACCTACTTCATAAATTAGTGGTAACCATAACCCTACCCCTATACTAACCCTAAATCTTGCCTTAATCCGAGTCCTAAACCTAGCTTTAACCCTAAACTTAAACTTAAACTTAACCCAAACTCTAGCCCTAATCCTATACATAAACCTAGCCCTAACCTTAGGGATAACACTATCCATTACCCTAACAATAACCCTAACCCTTCTGATAACCCTAGGCCTAACCCTAATCCTATAAATTACAAAATTAAACCAAACCTAAACCCTAAATCTAACCCTGTCATTACCCTAACCCTAAATCTAACACTAATTCGAGCCCTGCACCTAAACACTAACTTAACCAAAACCATAATCCTGGCCCTGATTCCACCCTAGATCTAAACCTGACCCTAACCCTTACACTGGACCAAACCATAAATCTAACACTAAATCTATCCCTAACTGTAACCGCGGACCTGACATTAGCCATAGCCCTAATACTATCCCTAACCCTAAAACAAATCCTAGTCCTCATTGTAGCCCTAAACATAGCCTTAATCATAACTCTAACCCTAACCCTAGTTCTAACCCTAATACTAACCCTCACCCTTGCCCTAAACCTAGCTATAACCACATCCCTTACCCTAAACTAAACCCTAACTCTAACCCTAACCCTAGTGGTAACCCTTGCCTTATCCTCAGCTCTAGCAGTAACCCTATATCAAAACCTAACTCTAAATCTAACCCTAACTCGATGCCTAAGCCTAATCCTAAAACTAGCCCTAACCCTAGCCCTAACATAACCCTAGCCATAATTTAGCCCTATCCCTAACCCTAACCCTAACCCTAGCCCTAGCCTTAAGACTAACTCTAACTCTCATACTAGCACTATCACTCATTCTAACCTGCCACAGTCTGGCTGGGCACAATTCAGGAGCCACTTGTCAAAAGAAACAAATTTTATTTTTAGAATCACACATGCCAAACAAAACAGCTCCTCAGGAAAAACCCTCAGAGCCCAATTGCCACCACCGGCTTCCCACAAGCTTCTCAACCTCCCCCACTCCTCCTGCTCTTGAGGCCGATTGGCTGGGTTGCGTGGGCAGAGCAAAAAAAAAAGTCCCCCAATGAGCAGCTGTGTAGTCTGAAAGGGCGGGGAAACAGCCCAATGAGCATCACCACAGAGGAGCCAATCAGCTAGATGTTGCTGGGGCCGCTGTGAGCCAATCATCAGCTGGCAGTCTGAAAGTTTGCTGGGGTCCCTTCGGCTGTGGCTCTCAACACTAACCCTATCCCTTACCGTAACCCTAACCCTAGCACTAACCCTAGTGCTA
This sequence comes from Marmota monax, assembly GCF_021218885.2. Classification (NCBI taxonomy): domain Eukaryota; kingdom Metazoa; phylum Chordata; class Mammalia; order Rodentia; family Sciuridae; genus Marmota; species Marmota monax. The sequence continues at coordinate 3,579,807 of NW_026693511.1, forward strand.
ACTCTTTCTCTATCCTTATCCCTAACACTAACCTTAGGCAAAACGTAACTCTAAATCTAGCCCTAACCCGAAGCCTAAGCCTACCCTGAACAAGAGCCCAAACCATAACACTAATCCTAAAATAAGCCCTAAGGCTAGCCCTATCCCTAAAACAAAACCAAGCCATAGCTCTAAACCTAACCATTAATCTAAGCAAAACCCTAACCTTACACCTAGACCTAACCCTAACCCTAATTTGAGTTGTAAGCTGAACCTTAAAACTAACCCTGAACCTGACACTGACCCTAACACTTCTAGCTCTTAACATCACCCTAACCCTAAACCTAACCCTAACACTAAACCTAGCACTAAAACCCTAAAACTAGCCCTAATTGTAAACCTAGTACTTGCATTAGCTGTAACCTAGCCCTAACATACCCCCAAACCTAGCCCTAATTCGAGCCCTAACCCTAGCTTTAAACCTAAGCTAACCCTAACACTAGCATAATTGTAACCATAACTCTAGCCTTAAACTGATCCCTAACTCTATCCATTACCATAATCATAACCCTAACCATAATGATAACCCTAGAAATAAACCTAACCCTATCCCAAATCCTAACCATTCCTTTACACTAAACCTAACCTGAATCCTAAACCTAACCCTATCATTACCCTAACCCTAAACCTAAAACTAATTCAAGCCCAAACTTGAAACCTTAACCTATCTTAAACCCTAACCCAGACCTTGAACCTAATAATACAACTAGCTCTAAACATGACTGTAACCCAACCCCTAACCCTTAGCCTAGACATAGCCATAAACCTAACCCTAAAACTATCTTTAACCATAATTCTGGAATTGAAATTAGCCCCAGCCCTAATTCTAGCCGTAACCCTAAAAACACACCTAGCCCTCATCCTAGCCTTAAACCCAGCCTTAATCATAACCTAACTCTAGCCCTATACCTAACCCTAATTCTAACCCTCATCCTACCTCTAAACCTAGCTATAATGTCATCCCTTACTCTAAATTTAAACCTAACCCTAACCCTATCCCTAGGCTTAAGCTAAACACAAAACCTAGCCCTAATCCTAGCCCTAATTTAGCTCTATCTCTAACCCTATCCTAACCCTATCCCTAAGACTAACTCTAATTATTGCCCTAGCCCTAGCCCTATGCCTACTTCTATCCCTATCTGTTACCTTAAACCTAACACTAGCCCTAACACTTGCCCTAAAGTTAGTCCCAGCCCTAACCCTAACTCTAAATCTTACCTTAAACCTAAGCCTAGGCCTAACACTAACACTAGCCCTAACCCTAATGATAATCATAAAACTAGCCCTAACCCTAATCCTAGCAGTAAACCAAAACTGAACAATAGCCCTAACCCTAAACCTTAACTAAAACCAAACACTAAAACTACATCTAGACCTAAAGCTATCACTAATTCGAGTTCTAAGCCTCACCTTAAAAGTAATCCTGACCCTGACTTATATCCTATCACTCACCCTAGATCTAAACACCGCCCTCAACTCAAACTGAACACTAACATTAACAATAGCCCTAATTTGAGTCTTAAAGCTAACCCTAAAACTAACCCTGAGTCTGACTCCTATCCTAACAAGAACCATAGCTATAAATATGACTCTAACCTTAAACCTAACCCTAGCACTCAAACTACCCCTAACCCTAACCCTAAAATTAACCCTAATGATAACCCTTGTTCTTTCGTTAGCTGTTGCCCTAATCCTAGCCCTAACCCAAACACAAAAACTAGCCCTAAACCGAGCCCTAATCCCAGCTTTAACTCTAACTCTAACACTAACCATAGCCCTAACCCTAGATCTAAATCAATCCCTTACCCTAAGTGAAACCCTAAACCTAAGAGTAGCCCTAGACCTATCCCTAGTCCTTAGAATAACCAAAACCCTAACTCTAATATTAGTCCTAACCCTAGCCTTAATTTAGCTCTAACACTATGCCAAACCCTAACCCTAACCCTGACCCTTAGTGTGACCCTAACACTAAACCTAGGTCTAACCCTGACCCCAACCCTAACCCAAAATTTACCATAATCCTATCCCTAGACCTAACTCTGAACCTAACTCTCAGCCTAGCCCTAACCATAGCTCAGAACCTAAATCTTATGCTAAACATAACCCTAAACCTAGTCCTAGTTCTAACCCTCACCTTAACCCTAACACAAGACCTAATCCTAACCATAACCCTAGCCCTAAACTTAATTCTAACTGTATCCATTACCCTAAACATAACCCTTACCATAATGCTAACCCTAGACTTAACCCTAACCCTATCATTTTCCCCAAACATATCAATTACCTTAAACGTAACCTGAACCCTAAACCTAATCCGATCATTATGCTAACCCTAAACTGAATGCTAATTCAAGCACTAAAACTAACCTCAAACCTAAACCAAACCCTAACACTGACCGTGACCCTAATAATTCCCCTAGCTATAAACCTGACTCTTAACCGATGTAACCCTTACACTAGACCTAGCCATAAACCTAACCCTGAAACTATTCCTAAACTTAACCCTAGACCTGATATTAACCCTACCATAATCCTAGACCTAACCCTAACACAAACCCTAGCTCTTATCCTAACCTAAACATAGCCTTAATTTTATCCCTAACCCAAACCCTAGGCCTAAACGTAATACTAACCCTAGCCCTAATCTTAGCCCTAATTTAGCCCTGTCCCTAACCCTAACACTAACCCAGCCCAAAGACTAACTCTAACTCTCACCCTAACCCTAACCCTAGTTCTAACCCTATCCCTTACTAGAACCCTAAACCTAGCCCTAACCCTTGGTCTAACACTAGCCTTATTCATAGCTCTGGACATAACCCTAGATCTTACCCTAACTCTAAATCTAACCCTAACTCTAAATCTAACCCTAACTAAGCCTAAACCTAAACCTAACACTAGCCCTAACACTAATGCTAATCCTAAAACTAGCCCTAACACTAGCCGCCCTAGTCCTAAAACAAAACCGAGCCATAGCAGTAACCCTAACAGTTAACCTAAACCAAACCTTAACCCTACAGCTAGACCTAAGCATATTTCTTTTTTTTTAAATTTTTTATTGTTGGTTGATCAAAACCTTACAAATTTCGTGATATATCATATTTCACACTTTGATTCAAGTGGGTTATGAACTCCCTTTTTTACCCCATATACAGATTGCAGAATTACATCACTTACACATCCATTGTTTTACATATTGCCATACTAGTGTCTGTTGTGTTCTGCTGCCTTTCCTATCCTCTACTATCCCCCATCCCCTCCCCTCCCCTCTTCTCTCTCTATCCCCTCTACTGTCATTCATTTCTCCCCCTTGTATTATTTTTCCCTTTCCCCTCACTTCCTCTTGTATGTACTTTTGTATAACCCTGAGGGTCTCCTTCCATTTCCATGAAATTTCCCTTCTCTCTCCCTTTCCCTCCCACCTCTCATCCCTGTTTAATGTTAATCTTCTTCTCATGCTCTTCATCCCTACTCTGTTCTTAGTTACTCTCCTTATATCAAAGAAGACATTTGGCATTTGTTTTTTAGGGATTGGCTAGCTTCACTTAGCATAATCTGCTCTAATTCCATCCATTTCCCTGTAAATTCTATGATTTTGTCATTTTTTAATGCAGAGTAATCCTCCATTGTGTATAAATGCCACATTTTTTTATCCATTCGTCTATTGAAGGGCATCTAGGTTAGTTCCACAGTCTAGCTATTGTGAATTGTGCTGCTATGAACATCGATGTAGCAGTGTCCTTGTAGCATGCTCTTTTTAGGTCTTTAGGGAAGAGACCAGAAGGGGAATAGCTGGGTCAAATGGTGGCTCCATTCCCAGCTTTCCAAGAAATCTCCATACTGCTTTCCAAATTGGCTGCACCAATTTGCAGTCCCACCAGCAATGTACAAGTGTATCTTTTCCCCACATCCTCGCCAGCACTTGTTGTTTGACTTCATAATGGCTGCCAATCTTACTGGAGTGAGATGGTATCTTAGGGTGGTTTTGATTTGCATTTCTCTGACAGCTAGAGATGGTGAGCATTTTTTCATGTACTTGTTGATTGACTGTATGTCCTCCTATGAGAAGTGTCTGCTCAGGTCCTTGGCCCATTTGTTGATTGTGTTGTTTGCTTTCTTGTTGTCTGATTTTTTGAGTTCTCTGTATACTCTGGATATTAGGGCTCTATCTGAAGTGTGAGGAGTAAAGATTTGTTCCCAGGGTGTAGGCTCCCTATTTACCTCTCTTATTGTTTCTTTTGCTGAGAAAAAACTTTTTAGTTTGAGTAAGTCCCATTTGTTGATTCCAGTTATTAACTTTTGTGCTATGGGTGTCCTATTGAGGAATTTGGAGCCTGACACCAATGAATGTAGATCGTAGCCAACTTTTTCTTCTATAAGACGGCGTGTCTCTGATTTTATATCAAGCTCCTTGATCCATTTTGAATTAACTTTTGTGCATGGCGAGAGAAAGGGGTTCACTTTCATTTTGTTGCATATGGATTTCCAGTTTTCCCAGCACCATTTGTTGAAGATGCTATCCTTCCTCCATTGCATGCTTTTAGCCCCTTTATCAAATATAAGATAGTTGTAGTTTTGTGGATTGGTTTCTGTGTCCTCTATTCTGTACCATTGGTCCACTCGCCTGTTTTGGTACCAGTACCATGCTGTTTTTGTTACTATTGCTCTGTAGTATAGTTTGAAGTCTGGTATCGCTATACCGCCTGATTCACACTTCCTGCTTAGCATTGTTTTTGCTATTCTGGGTCTTTAATTTTTCCATATGAATTTCATGATAGCTTTCTGTATTTCTACAAGAAATGCCGTTGGGATTTTGATTGGCATTGCATTAAATCTATAAAGAACTTTTGGTAATATCGCCATTTTGATGATGTTAGTTCTGCCTATCCATGAACAGGGTATATTTTTCCATCTTCTAAGATCTTCTTCTATTTCTCTTTTTAGGGTTCTGTAGTTTTCATTGTGTAAGTCTTTCACCTCTTTTGTTAGGTTGATTCCCAAGTATTTTATTTTTTTTTGAAGATATTGTGAATGGAGTGGTTGTCCTCATTTCCATTTCAGAGGATTTGTCGCTGATATACAGGAATGCCTTTGATTTATGCCTGTTGATTTTATAGCCTGCCACTTTGCTGAATTCATTTATTAGCTCTAATAGTTTCTTTGTAGACCCTTTTGTGTCTGCTAGGTATAGAATCATGTCACCTGCAAATAGTGATAATTTAAGTTCTTCTTTTCCTATTTTTATGCCTTTAATTTCTTTCGTCTGTCTAATTGCTCTGGCCAGTGTTTCGAGAACTATGTTGAACAGAAGTGGAGAGAGAGGGCATCCCTGTTTTGTTCCAGATTTTAGAGGGAATGCCTTCAATTTTTCTCCATTCAGAATGATGCTAGCCTGAGGCTTAGCATAAATTGCTTTTACAATATTGAGGTATGTTCCTGTTATCCCTAGTTTTTCTAGAGTTTTGAACATAAAGGGATGCTGTACTTTGTCGAATGCTTTTTCCGCATCTATCGAGATGATCATATGGTTCTTATTTTTAAGTCTATTGATGTGGTGAATAACATTTATTGATTTCTGTATATTGAACCAGCCTTGCATCCCAGGGATGAATCCTACTTGATCATGGTGCACAATTTTTTTGATATGTTTTTGTATCCAATTCGCCAGAAATTTATTGAGGATTTTTGCATCTAGGTTCATTAGAGATATTGGTCTGTAGTTTTCTTTCTTTGAAGTGTCTTTGTTTGGTTTAGGTATCAGGGTGATGTTGGCCTCGTAGAATGAATTTGGAAGTTCTCCCTCTTTTTCTATTTCCTGAAGTAGCTTGAAAAGTATTGGTATTAGTTCCTCTTTAAAGGTTTTGTAAAACTCTGCTGTATACCCATCCGGTCCTGGGCTTTTCTTAGTTGGTAGTCTTTTGATGGTTTCTTCTATTTCCTCAATTGATATTGGTCTGTTTAGGTTGTCTATATCCTCCTGACTCAATCTGGGCAGATCATATGACTTAAGAAATTTATCGATGCCTTCACTATCTTCTAATTTATTGGAGTATAAGGATTCAAAATAATTTCTGATTATCTTCTGTATTTCTGAAGTGTCTGTTGTGATATTGCCTTTTTCATCCCGTATGCTAATAATTTGAGTTCTCTCTCTTCTTCTCTTCGTTAGCATGGCTAAGGGTCTGTCGATTTTGTTTATTTTTTCAAAGAACCAACTTTTAGTTTTGTCAATTTTGTCAATTGTTTCTTTTGTTTCAATTTCATTAATTTCAGCTCTGATTTTAATTATTTCTTGCCTTCTACTTCTTTTGCTGTTGTTTTGCTCTTCTTTTTCTAGGATTTTGAGATGAAGTATGAGATCATTTATTTGTTGTTGTTTTTTTTTCTTTTTTTAAGGAATGAACTCCAAGCAATGAATTTTCCTCTTAGAACTGCTTTCAATGTGTCCCATAGATTCCAATATGTTGTGCCTGTGTTTTCATTTATCTCTAAGAATTTTTTAATTTCCTCCTTGATATCGTCTATAACCCATTGATCATTCAGTAACCTATTGTTCATTCTCCAAGTGATGTATACTTTTTCCTTCCTTCTTTTATCATTGATTTTTAGTTTCATTCCATTATGATCAGATAAGATGCATGGTAATATCTCTACTCCTTTATATTGTCTAAGAGTTGCCCTGTGACATAATATAAAATCTATTTTTGAGAAGGATCCATGTGCTTCTGAGAAAAAAAAAGTGTAACTGTTTGATGTTGGGTGGTATATTCTATATATGTCAAGTAAGTCTAGGTTATTAATTGTGTTATTGAGTTCTATAGTTTCCTTATTCAACTTTTGTTTGGAAGATCTGTCCAGTGGCGAGAGAGGTGTGTTGATGTCTTCCATGATTATTGTATGGTGGTCTATTAGACTCTTGAACTTGAGAAGAATTTGTTTGATGAACATAGCTGCACCATTGTTTGGGGCATATATATTTATGATTGTTATGTCTTGTTGGTGTATGGTTCCCTTAAGCAGTAGGTAGTGTCCCTCTTTATCCCTTTTGATTAACTTTAGCTTGAAATCTATTTTATTTGATATGAGTATGAACACTCCTGCTTGTTTCCGAAGTCCATATTAGTGATATGATTTTTCCCAACCTTTCACCTTCAGCCTATGTATGTCTTTTCCTATCCAATGCGTCTCCTGTAGGCAGCATATTGTTGGGTCTTGTTTTGTGATCCATTCTACTAGCCTGTGTCTCTTAATTGGTGAGTTAAGCCATTAACATTTAGGGTTATTATTGAGATATGGGTTGTTCTTCCAGCCATATTTGTTTATTTCTGTTACTAAACATGGTTTGTTTTCTTCTTTGATTATTTTCCCCCCTTTACTGTCCTACCTCCCACTGTTGGTTTTCATTGTTATTTTCCATTTCCTCTTCCTGTAATGTTTTGCCGAGGATGTTTTGAAGAGATGGTTTTCTAGCTGCGAATTCTTTAAACTTTTGTTTATCGTGGAAGGTTTTAATTTCATCTTCCATCCTGAAGCTTAATTTCGCTGGATACACAATTCTTGGTTGGAACCCATTTTCTTTCAGTGTTTGAAATATGTTTATCCAGGATCTTCTAGCTTTCAGAGTCTGTGTTGAAAGATCAGCTGCTATCCTGATTGGCTTACCCCTAAATGTAATCTGCTTCTTTTCTCTTGTAGCATTTAAAATTCTCTCCTTATTCTGTATGTTGGGCATCTTCATTATAATGTGTCTAGGTGTGGATCTCTTATGATTTTGCACATTCGGCATCCTGTAGGCTTCTAGGATTTGGGATTCTGTCCCATTCTTCAAGTCTGGGAAGTTTTCTCATATTATTTCATTGAATAGTTTGCTCATTCCTTTGGTTTGGAGTTCTGTACCTTCCTGTATCCTGATGACTCTTAAGTTTGGTCTCTTAATGTTATCCCATATTTCTTGGATGTTCTGCTCATTGTTTCTTAACAGTCTTGCTGAGCTGTCTATGTTCTTTTCAAGTTGAAATACTTTGTCTTCATTGGCTGATGTTCTATCTTCTGAGTGTTCTACTCTGCTGGTAGTATTCTCAATTGAGTTTTTAAGTTGGTTTATTGCTTCCTGCATTTCTAGGATTTCTGTTTGTTTGTTTTTTATAACCTCTATCTCCCTGTATAGTTTATCCTTTGCTTCCTGAATTTGTTTGTGTAATTCATTGTCAAAGTGATCTTTCATTGTCTGATTTTGGTGTCTAATATCTTCCTTGATACTTCAGATCATCTGAAGCATGTATATCCTGAATTCTTTATCTGACATTCCATCTGCTGCAGCTGTTACCTCTTCTAAAGTTGAGTTGGCCTGCATTGCTTGTGTTCCTTTCTTTCCTTGTCTTTCATACTGCTTTCGTTTCTTTCTGCTTGGTGAAGCAGTTGTGATTTTGAGATGTGTTTTTCACCCTATATATTTATATTGCCTACGCATATTTCTAATTCTAGTCCTGACCCTAACCTGAAAACTAACCCTAACCCTGAGACTTACCCTAACACTAACCCCGGCTCTAAACTTCATCATCACCGTAAACCTTAACCTAACACTAGACCTAGCCCTAACCCTATCCCTATAACTTGCGCTAATCATAACCCTACTTCATACATTAGCTGTAGCCTTCACCCTAGCCCTAACATAACCCAAAACCTAGGCTTAAACTGAGTCATAAACCTAGCTTTAACCCTAAACTGAAATCTAACCCTAACCCAAAACTAGCCCAAATCCTATACATAACCCTAGCCCTAACCTTAGTTCTAAACCTATCCATTAATCCAACAATAACCCTAACCCTTAAGCTAGCCCTAGGCCTAACCCTAAACCTATCCATTACACTAAACAAAATCTAAACCCTAAAACTAACCCTAACATTACCCTAAACCTAAACCCTAACCTAACCCAAAGCCTAACCCTGAAGCTGACCCTAAAAATAACCCTAGATACAAACCTGAATCTTACCCTAAACCTAATCCTTACACTGGACCAAGCCATAAACATTACACTAAACCTAGCCCTAACTATAACCCTAGATCTGATATTAGCCCTAGCCCTAATACTATTCCTAACCCTCACAAAAACCCTAAATCTCATCCTATCCATAAACCTAGCCTTAATCATAACCCTAACCATAACTCTAGCCCTAACCCTAATACTAACCCTTGCCCTAGCCCTAAACCTAGCCAAAACCACATCCCTTACCCTAAACGAAACCCTAACTCTAACCCTAACCCTGTCATCACAATTGCCCTATCCTTAGCCATAGCTTTAACACTAGATCTAAACCTAACTATAAATCCAAACCTAACTCAATGCCTAAGCATAAAACTAACCCTAACCATGATATTAATTCTAAAACCAGCTAAAACCGTAGCCCTAACACTATCCCTAGCTGTAAAATAGCCCTATCCCTAACCCTAACACTAACCCTAGCCCAAAGAATAACTTTATCTCTCACACTGGCCCTATCACTCATTCTAATCCTATAACTTCCCATAAACCTAACCCTATCCCAAATCCTAGTCCTAACCCTTGCCCTATCATTAGCCCTAGCACTAAACTTAGATAAAAACCTAACTCTAAATTTAACCATAAACCGAAGCCTAAGCCTAATTCTAAGACTAGCCCTAACCCTAACATTAATCCTAAAAATTGCCCTAACCCTAACCTTAGCCCTAAAACCGAAACGAGCCAAAGCTCTAACCCTAAACCATAACCTAAACCAAACACTTACCCTACACCTAGCCCAAACCCCAGCCCTTATTCGAGTTTTAAGCCAAACCCTAAAACTAACCCTCACCCTTACTCTGACCATAACACTAAACCCAGGTTTAAATATCACTCCAACTCTAAACCTAAACCTAACACTAAACCTAGCCCTAAAACACTAAAATCAGTTGTAATAATAACCCTAGTACTTACATTAGCCATAACACTAATCCTAGAACTAACTTATCCTAAAGCCTAGCCTTAATCATAACCATGACCCAGCCCTAAACTGATTTCTAACTCTATCCATTACCATAACCCTAACCCTAACCCTAATGCTAATTCAAGCCATAACTTTAAACCTTAACCTATCCCAAACCCTAACCCAGAACTTGACCCTAATAATACCCCTAGGTTTAAACATGACGCTATCCCTAAACCTAATCCTTACACTAGATGTACCCATAATCCTAACCCTAAAACTCTCTTTAACCATAATTCTGGACCTGAAATTAGCCCTAGCACTAATCCTAGCACAAACCCTAAAAAAAAAAACAAAAACAAACAAACAAACAAACAAAAAAAAAAACCTAGCCTTCAACCTAGCCCTAAAGCTAGCCTTAATCATAGTCCTAACACTAACCACAGCCCCAACCCTAATTATAACCCTCAAGCTACCTCTAAACCTAGCTATAAAGCCATCCATTACCCCAAAGTTTGCCCTAACTCTAAACCTAAACTGTAAAGCCTAAATCTAAACTCTAACTCTAACCGTAACCCTAAACCTAACCTAACCCTAACCCTAACCTTAGGCTTAAACTAAACACTAAACCTAGCCCTAATCCTAGCCATAATTTAGCCCTATCTCTAACCCTAACCCTAACCCTAGCCCTAAGAATAACTCTCACCCTAGCCCTCTCCCTAGTTCTAACCCTATCCCTTACCATAAACCTAAACCTAGCCATAACCCTTGCCCTATTCTTAATTCTAGCCCTAATTTTAGATCTAAACCTAATTCCGTATTTAACCCTAACTCTAAGCCTAAGCCTAATACTATCACTAGCCCTAACCCTAACACTAGGACTAAAACAAAATTGAGCGTTAGCCCTAACCCTAAACCTTAATTTAATCCAAATTCTAACACTAAAACTAGACCTAACCCTAGCCCTAGTTCGAGTCCTAACCCTAACTTTAAAACCAACCCTGATGCTGACTCATATCCTAAAACTCACCCTAGCTCTAAACACCGCCTTCACCTTAAACTAAACCCTAACAGTAACCCTAGCCCTAATTTGATTCTTAACTCCAACCCTAAAATTAAGCCTGCCCCTGACTCCTATCCTAACATGAGCCCTAGTTATAAATATAACCCTAACCTTAAACCTAACCCTAACAATAAACCTAACACATACCCTAACACTAAAACTAACCCTAATGGTAACCCTAGTTGTTACATTAGCCATTGTCCTAACCATAGCCGTAACCCTAACAGAAAACCTAGGCCTAATCCAAGCCCTAAACCTAGCTGTAACCCTAACTCTAACCATAAGCATAGCCCTAACCTTAGCTCTAAACCAATCCCTTACTTAAGCAAATCAGTAAACCTAAAGGTAATCCTAGACCTATCCCTAATCCTTAGGCTAACCAAAACACTAATCCTATTAATAGCCCTTAAGCTTGCCCTCATTCCAGATCTGACCCTATCCAAAACCCTAACACTAACCCTGACTCTTTTACTAACACTATAACTCATCCTAGGTCTAATCCTAACCCTAACCCTAACCTAAAGCCTACCATAATCCTATCCCTAGACCTAATCCTGAACCTAACTCTCATCCTAGCCCAAACCATAGCTCAGAACCTAATCCTTTCTCTAAACATAACCTTAACCTAACCCTAGTTCTAACTCTCACCCTAACCATAAATCAAGACCTAATCCTAACCATAACCCTAGCCCTAAACATAAGTCTAACTGTATCTTACCCTAAACATAACCTTTACCCTAATGCTAACCCTAGGACAAACTCTAAACATATTATTATCCCCAAACTTATCAATTATCCTAAGACTACCCTGAACCCTAGACCTAATCCAACCATTACTCTAACCCTAACCCTAATGCTAATTCGAGCCCTAACCCTAAACTCAAACCTAAACCAAACCCTAACACTGACACTGACCCTAATAATTCCCCTAGCTCTAAACCTCACTCTTACCATATACCTAACCCTTACACTAGACCTAGCCATAAAACTAACCCTAAAACTATTCTTAAGCATAACCCTAGACCTGATATTAGCCGTAGCCATGATACTAGCCCTAAACCTAACACAAACCCTAGCCCTTATCCTAGCCCTAAACATAGCCTTAATTATAACCCTAAACATAACCCTAGGCCTAACCTTAACACTAACCCTAGCCCTAATGTTAGACCTAATTTAGCCCTATCCCTAATCTTTACCCTAACCCTAACCCAAAGACTTAACTCTAACTCCCACCTTAGTCCTAACCCTAGTTCTAATCCTATACTTTACTGGAACCTTAATCCTAGCCCAAACCATAAGTCTAAAACTAGCCCTATTCATGGCCCTAGCACAAACCCTAGATCTAAACCTAACTCTAAATCTAACCCTAACCCTTAGCCTAAACCTAAACCTAACACTAGCCTTAACCCTAAGGCTAATCCTAAAACTAGCACTAACCCTAGCCCTAAAACAAAACCAAGCCATAGACCTAACCCTAACCCTTAATATAAACTAAGCCCTAACCCTACAATTAGCCATAACTCTAGCCCTAATTTGAGTTTTAAGCCAAACCTTAAAACTAACCCTGACTCTGACTCTGACATTAACACTAACCCTAGCTGTAAACATCACCCTAACCCTATACCTAAAACCAACAATAGACCTAGCCCTAACCCTAACCCTAAAAGTAGCCCTAATTGCAACCCTGGTACTTACATTAGCCTTACCCTAAACCTAGCCTTAACTTAACCCAAAACCCAGCCTTATTCCAAGCACTATCCCTAGATTTACCCTTAACCCTAACCCTATCACTAATTGTAACTATAACCCCAGCTGTAACTCTAGATTTAAAACTAACCCTAAGCCTAATCCTATCAATTATCATTAACAATAACCCTAGACATACTCTTATCTCTAACCCTATTCATTACCCTAAAGATAACCCTAACCCTAATGTTAAACTTGGGCCTAAACCTAACTGTATCCCTAATCCTAACCCTATCCATTACCCTAAACCTAACCTGAAACCTAAACCTAACACTACCTATACCCTAATCCTAACTCTAATGCTAATTTGAGCCCTAACATTAAACCCTAACCTATCCAAAATACTAATTGCGACACTGACCCTAACAGTACCCTTAGCTCTAAACCTGATCCTAACCCTAAACCTAACCCTTACACTAGATGTAGCCAAAACTATTTAGATGTACCCTAAAACTATTTTTAACCATAACATTAGACCTGAAATTAGCCCTAGCCATAATCCTAGCCCTAAACCTAAGGTTAAATCTAGCCCAAACCATAACCCAAGCCCTAACCCTAATTCTATTCCTCACCCTAGCCGTAAACCTAACTATAAACTCATCCTGTACCAAAAAACTAACCATAACCCTAAACCTAACCCTAACCCTCGCCCTAAACCTAGGCCTAACAGAAAGCCTAGTGTTAATGCTAGCCTTTATTTAATCCTATCCTAACCCTAAACCTAGCCACAAGACTATCTCTAACTTTTGCCCTAGCCCTAGCCCTAGTTCTATCTTTAGCCTTAATCCTAATACTAGATCTAAGCCTAAGTCTAAATCTAAAACTAACTCTAAATTTAACTGTAACGTTAAGCCTAAATCAAACCCTACCAGTACCCCTAACCATAATGCTAACCCTAAAACTTGCCCTATCCCTAGCCCTAGCCATAAACCAAAATGAAGCCATAGCCCTAATCCTAACCCTTAACCTAAATCAAACCCTAACCTTACAAAGAAGCCTAAAACTAACTCTAAAACTAACCCTGACCCTGACACTGCAACTAAAAATAATCCTAGCTCTAAACATCTCCCTAACATTAAGTTAACCCTAACACTATATCTAGCCTTAACATAACCCTAAAACTTGCCTTAATCATAACCCTAGTTCGTACATTAGTCATTGTCCTAACCTTAGCCCTAACCCTAACACAAATTCTACCCCTAATCCGGGCCATAACCCTAGCTTTAACCATAATACTAGCCCTAAACCTAACCCTAACACTAGCCTTAACCCTAACTCTAACACTATTCCTTACACTAAGCCAAACCCTAACACAAATGCTAACCCTAGTCCTAACCGTAATCCTTAGCCTAACTTCAACTCTAACCATATTACTAGTCTTAACCCTAGCCCTCATTCTACCTCTAAACCTAACCCTTACCCTCATCCGACCCTAACAGTAACCCTAGGTCTAAATCTGACCCTAAACCTAAACCAAACCCTAATACTAGCCCTACTGGTAACCCTATACCTATGCCTAAGCCTAACGCTAAGACCTAGACCCAAAGTTAATCCTAAATATAGCTATAATGCTAGCCCTAGACCTAAACAAAAACCTAGCACTAGCCCTAACAATAAACCTTAACCTAAACCGAACACTTACACTACCCCTAGACCTAAACCTAGTACTAATTCAGGCTCTAACCCTAACCATAACCCTATCCCAAAAATTGACCCTAATTCTAACACTGAACCTAGCTTTAAACCTGACACTAACACAAAACCTAGACCTAACACTAGACCTAGCCATAAACTAACCCTAAAACTAGCCCTAAACATAACCCTAACTCTTACATTACCCATAGTCCTAACCCTAGCCCTAAACCTAACCCAAAACCTAGCCCTAATTCTATGCCTAAACTTAGCTTTAAGCATAACCCTCAGCCTGACCCTAGCCCTAAACCTATCCCTAACCTATGCCTCGCCTTAGACCTAACCCTAGCTCAAAGCCTAGCTCTTACACTAAACATAACACTAACTCTATCCTAAACCCTAACCCTAACCCTAGACCTAATCCTAACGTTAAACCTAGCCTGAAGTTTAGCTCTAACCATATCCATTACCCTAACCCTACCCATAACCCTAATTAGAACCCCATCTCTAACACTAAACCTAACCCCAACCATAAGTGTAAATCTAGACCTAAACCTAAACCTAACCCCCGCCCTAGCCCTAACCCTACCTCAGAAAATAACCCTTACCCTAATCTAACTATAACCCTAGTCCTAAACTTAACACTTACCCTAACCCTAAAACTTACCCTAAATCACACCCTAGCCCTATCCATAAACATAGCCCTAATCCTAGACTTAATCCAAACCATAACCTAGACCTAACCCTAGCTCTAAACCTAATCCATTATACTAAACATAACACTAACCCTAATGCTAACTCTAATCCAATCGCTAAACCTAACCCATTCATTACCCTAAACCTTAACTAAAACCTAAACTAAACCCTGTCCATTACCCTAACCCTACACCTAACCCTAATGCTAATTCAAGCTCTAACCCTAAACCTTTATCTAAATCAAATACTAACCCTGACCCTGAATCTGACCCTAATAATAACCCTAGCCCTAAAGCTGACCTTTAACCTAAACCTAACTCTTACACTAGACCTAGCCGTAACCTAACCCTAAAACTATCCTTAACATTAACCTTAGACCTGATATTAGCCCTAGACCTGGTCCTAGCCATAACCTTAACAGAAACCATAGCCCTTAACCTAGCCACAATTCTAGCCTTAATTCTAAAGTGACCATAACACTAGGCCTAATCCTAATTCTAAAACTCACCCTAGACATAAAGCTAGCTATAATCCCACTCATTCCCCTAAACTTAACCTTAACACCAATGCTAACCCTAACACTAGCCCAACCCCTTGGTCTAACCATAACACTAATCCTAGCCTTAATACTAGCCCTAATTTAGCCCTAACCCTAACACTAATCCTAACCCGAATTTTAGCCCTAATTTAGCTCTAACCCTAACCCTAACTCTAGTCCTAATCCTAGCCCTAATTTAGCCCTAAACCTAACACTAACCCAAGCCCTAATCCTAGCCCTAATTTAGCCCTAACCCTAGCCCTAACACTAGCCCCAATTTAGCCCTAACCCTAACCCTAACCCTAAGAATACTCTATGACTAGCTGTAATTCTCATCCTAGCTGCATCCCTAGTTCTAACCATATTTGTTATCATAAACCTAACCCTCACCCTAACCCTAACCCTAGATCTAACCCTAACTCAAAATCTAACCCTAACCCTAAGCCTAAACCTCAACCTAACACTAGCCCTAACTCTGATGCTAATCCATAATCTAGCTGTAACCATAGTCCTAGCCCTAAAATAAAACCGACCTATATCCCTAACCCTTAACCTAAACCAAACCCTAACCGTACATCTAGTACTAACTTTAGACCTAATTCAAGTTCTAACCATAACCCTAAAACTAACCCTGACTCTGAAACTGACCCTAACAATAACCCTTGCTTTAAACATCACCCTAACCCTAAACCTAAACATAACACTACACCTAGTCCTAACCCTAACCCTAAAACTAGCATTAATTGTAACACTAGTTCATACATTAGCCATAGCCCTAATCCTAACCCTAACCAAACCCAAAACCAAGCTCTAATCCGAGCCTTAACCCTAGCTTTAACCTTAACCCTAAACCTAACCCTAACCCAGAACCTAGCCCTAAACCTTACCCTAACACTAGCCAGAATTCTAACCAGAACCCTAGCCCTATCACTAGCTCTAACCGTATCCATTACCAAAATCATAACCATAACTCTAATGGTAACCCTAGGCCTAACCCTAAACTTATCTCTAACCCTAATCTATTTCATTAACCTAAACCTAACCTGAACCCTAACCCTAACCCTATCATTACCCTAACCCTAAACCTAATGCTAATTTGAGCCCTAAACCTAAACCTTAACCTAACCCAAACCCTAACTGTGACCTTTCCCGTGATAATATACCTAGCTCTAACCCTGACCCTACCCCTAAACCTAACCCTTATCCTAGAACTAGCCAGAAACCTAACCCTAAAACTATCCATAACTATAACCCTAGACCTGACATTTGCCCTAGCCATAATTCTAGCCCTAATGTTAACACAAAACAACCCCATAACCCTAACCCTAACCCTAGCTTTAATCCTATCCATAACCCTAGCCCTAAATTTAGCTCTAAACCTATCAATTAGCCTAAACAAAACCCTAATTATAATGCTAACCCTAGGCCTAAATCTAACCCTATCCCTAACCATAACCCTACCCATTAGGCTAAATCTAACCTGAACCATAAACCAAACCAAATTATTACCCTAACTCAAACCCTAATGCTAATTTGAGCCCTAACCCTAAACCTTAACCTAAACAAAACCCTAAACCTGACTCTGACCCTAATAATACCCCTGGCTCTAATTTTGACCCTTACTCTAAACCTAACACTTACACTAAACATAGCCATAAACCTAACCATAAAATTATCCCTAACTGTAACCCTAGACCTGAAATTCACCCTAACATTAATCCTAGCCCTAACCCTAACAAAAACCCTAGCCCTCATCCTAGCCCTAAACCTAGCCTTATTCATAACTCTAATGAAACCCTAGCCCTAACCCTAATTATAACCTTCACCCTAGCCCTATCCCTCTCACTCTAACCCCATTGCATACACTAAAACTAACCCTAAGCCTAAAACTAACCCTAGGCCTAAACATAACCATAAACCTAGCCCTATTCCTAACCCTAATTAAGCCCTATACCTAACCAAATGCTAAGCTTAGCCGTAAGACTAACTCTTACTCTCAACATAGCCCTATTCTTTGTTCTAACCCTATTCCTTACCATAACCCTAATTCTAGCAATAAACCAAGACCTAACAGTATCCTTATACTTAGCCCTAGACCTAACCCTAGATTTAATCCTAAATCTGAATCTAACTTTAATCCTAAGCCTAAACCTATCAATAGCCCTAAACCTAATGCTAAGCCTAAAACTAGCCCTAACCATAGCCCTAGCTGTAAAACAAAACCAAGCCATAGCCCTAACTTTAAATCTTAACCTAAACCAAAACCTAACCCTACACCTAGCCCTAACCCAGCCCTAATTCGAGACCAAACCCTAACACTAAAACTACTCTGACCTTGAATTTCACCCTAACACTAACCCTAGCTTTAAACATCACCCTAATGTTATACCTAACCCTATCAGTAGATCTAGTCTTAACTAATCCTATAATAAGTCAAATCATAACCCTACTCCTTACATTGGCCATAACTATAAAATTAGCCCTAAATCTAACCAAAACCTAACCTTAATGCAAGACCTAACCCTAGCTTTAACCCTAAACCTAAACCTAACACTAGCCCTAACCCTAACCTTAAACATAGCACTAATCCTAGCTCTAATCCTATCCCTTACCCTAAGCTAACCTTAATCCTAGTGGTAACCATAGGCCTAACCCTAATCCTTAGCCTAACCTAAACCCTAACCCTATTACTAGTCCTAACCCTAGCCCTCATTGTAGCTCTAACCATAACCCAAACCCTAACCCTAACTCTGACACTTATTCTGACCCTAACAGTAACTGTATGTCTAAAATTGACCCTAACCATAAACCAAACCCTAACACTAGCAAGTGCAATAAACCTATACCTAAACCTAACCATAACACTAGCCCTAGACCTAAACCTAATCCTAAATCTAGCCATATCTTTAGCCCTAGGACTAAACAAAAACCTAGCCCTAGCCCTAATGATAAACCTTAACCTAATGCAAACACTAACCCTACCCCTAGACCTAACTCTAATGATAATTCTGGGTTTAATGCTAACCCTAACTATAACCTGAACACTTAACCTAATTCTAACACTAACCCTAGCTCTAAACATCATGCTAACGCTAACCCTAACCCTAACACTTGACCTAGCCATAACACTTACCCAAAAAGTAGCCCTAATCATAACCTTGGTTCATACATTAGTTGTAGGCCTAACACTAGCCCCAACCTTACCAAAAACCTGGCCCTAATCCGAGCACTAACCCTAGTTTTAACCCTAACCCTAAAACTAGCCCTATCCCATACCCTAACCCTAGCTCCAACCCTAGCTCTTAACCTATCCATTACCTTAAGCTAAACCCCAAACCTAATGCTAACCCTAGTCCTAATCCTAATCCATAGCCTAACCCAATCCCTAACCCTATTACTAATCCTAACCCTAACCTTCATTCTAGCTCTAACCCTAACCCAAACTCAAACCCTAACCCTGACATTTATTCTTACCCTAACACTAACCATAGGTCTAAACCTGACCCAAACACAAAACTGAACTCTAATTTTAGCCCTACCGATAATCCTATACATAAAACTAAACCTAACACTAGCTCTAGACTTAAACCTAATCCTAAATCTAGCCACATCTCTAGCCCTAGATCTGAACAACAACCTAGCCCTAGCCCTATCAATAACCCTTAACCTAACTCAAAAACTAACTTTACCCCTAGACCTAACCCTAGTCCTAATTCTTGCACTAACCCCAATACTAACTCTAACCTGAACACTAGCCCTGACCCTAACATAATCCTAGCTCCAAAGCTCACCCTAACCCAAAACCTAATCCTAACATTAGACCTAGCCATAATCCTAACCCTAAAACTAGCCCTCATCTTAACCCTAGCTCTTACATTACCCATGGCCCTAACCCTAGGCCTAAACTAACACAAAACCTAGCCCTAATCCTTGGCCTGAACATAGACTTAATTGTAACCCTCAACCTAACCCTAGCCCTTACCCTAACCCTAACCCTAAGCCTCGCTTTAGACCTAACCCTAGATCACAGCCTAAACTTTACCCTTAACATAAACCTAGCCCTATTCCAAACCCTAACCTAACACTAGCCCTAATCCTAACCTTAACCATAGCCCTAACCATAGCTCTAATTATATCCATTACCCTAACCCTAGCCCTAATCCTAACCATAACTCTAGCCCTAACCCTAGCTCTATTTCTATCCATTGCCCTAACCATAATCCTAACCCTAATGCTAACCCTAGGCCTAACCCTAACCCTATCACAATCTCTAAACCTATCCATTACCCTAAAACTAAACTGAAACCTAATCCTAAGCCTATTCATTACCCTAACCCTAAATATAACCCTAATGCTAATTTGAGCCCTAAACCTAAACCTTAACCTAAACCAAACCTTAAGCCATACACTGACCCTAATAATACACATAGCTGTAAATTTGACCCTTACCCTAAATCAAACTCTTAAACTAGACCTAACCATAAACATAACCAGAAACCTATCCCTAACCTTAACCCTAGACCTGACATTAGCCATAGCCCT